>NC_058080.1:169082321-170282321 GCF_014858855.1 Bufo gargarizans
CTAAAGTAGCTAAAGTAGCTAAAGGCTCATGGGCCCTGGTGCAAGTGTTCAGCTTGGGCCCCCCTTCTCTCAGTGCTTTGTGGCAAGCGGCAGGTGAGCACATAGACTTCCTGCTGCCTGAGGCAAAAATTGAAACGGCAACCGCCCATGCCAAATTCTTGACATAACCCCTTCTTTCCAGCCACAGGTGTAAATTGAAAATTCTGGGCCCCAGTGCAAAATCTATAACACAGCCCTCCCAGCATGCACTTTCTATAATACTGGTGTCTTCTTATGAGGCCCCCTCAGGCTCCTTTGGCTGGTAGCGACTGCTACCACTGTACCCCCGATAATTACGCCCCTGCCAATAAGGATATGATCACACATGGCAGATTTATTGGAAAAATTCTGTTCCATTCAGTGCAGAAATTCATGCACACACCGCAGAAATAACTCCATTCAGGCATATGGAATAACTTTCAGTTGCTAATATTTCTGCTACAAATTCTTGCAAACTCATTTCCAATTACCACAGATCCTACAGATTTGGTTGTATCAATTTCTGTTTCTGACATACAGATATGAGCAGCACACATCAACATGGAGAGAAGCCTGCTTCCAGAAGGTAACCTCAGGCTGGGCTTATCCAGAGGGAGCTCTAAAGCTGGAATGGCACACTATGGCTAGGATAATTACAGTCTGCAAAAGAGCATTAAGGGCATTTTGTTTCCACTGCAACAATGAGGGCACTGTGTCTGGCATAGAGGGAAATTTGGACCTCATGGCATCTGGAGTAAAGATTTATGAAAAATTCGATTAGGCCGGCTTGCAGAATTTTTGGAAAAAATTTGGTTCGATCCGAATTTATTTGTGGTGAATCGCGTTAAAAAACAGCTATTTCCTGGCTGCAGAGAGCCTTTATAGTAATGTAGAACACTGTACCTTGCCGTAACATGCATAGGGAGTCTGCTATGGTAGTGAGTCAGTATGACATGTAGATGACAGGCATCTACAGAATCTTAGAATCACTGTACACTTCACAGCACACTTCACTTATTTGGGCAGCTACAGGGCCAAAACTGACCAAATAACTCAAGTGTGAACTTAACCTTACAGGTCAATGTTAGCGTCAAAAAGAAGCGCACTCTTTTTACACCATCGTAAGCTGATTCCACATAGATGTCTATAGAACCTGTTCTATTAAACGCTTATACAAGTAGAGTCCTCCCAACAGAGTGGAGTAAGTGTCAGCAGTAAGTTTGTGTTGACGTCACTGATTATTTTGCCCTTGTTCTGAGCCGTCAGAACAATAACCCCCAAAAAAACAGATCCTGTCTTTGGGCATTTGGTCAGTAATCCATCAGTATTGCTAAAGCCAAAAAAAAACAAAAAACAGGAGTGGATCTAAAACAGAGATGAGTCTCATTTGCGTCTCATTTTTCCTTCCGACAGATCAGAAGAAGGGTCAAATAAATGATGATGTCAGCCAGGCCGAAAGGCAACATAATGGCCCAGTCATGAGGTGGGGAGGGTGGGAACAGCATAAAAAGTCCACAGAGTGGCACTATAACATGGTGAGGTGGAAGCAGCATGAGGAGACCACAGAGTGGCCCAATGACAGAGTGTGGAGGTGGCAGCAGCATTAGGAGGAGGCCACAGAGTGGCGCAATGACAGAGTGTGGAGGTGGCGACAGCAGCATCAGGAGGAGGCCACAGAGTGGCACAATGACAGTGTGGAGGTGGCAGCAGCAGCATTAGGAGGCAACAGAGTGGCACAATGACAGAGTGTGGAGGTAGCAGCAGCATCGTGAGGAGGTCACGGGGTGGCCCAATGACAGTGTGGAGGTGGCAGCATAATCAGAAGGCTACAGAGAGGCACAATGACAGAGTGTGGAGGTGGCAGCATCAGGAGTCCACAGGGTGGCACAATGACAGTGTGAAGGTGGCAGCAGCAGCATTAGGAGACCACAGAGTGGCAGGTTGACATAGTGTGGAGGTGGCAGCAACATCAGGAGACCACAGAGTGACCCAGTGAAAGAGTGGGGAGGTGGGTGGCAATACCAGTATCAACTGAAGATGGTGGGTGAAAGAAGGAGCAATTGGCATCAGATGTGTGGCATCAGCATAGTAGCTGAGGCAGGTAGCCAGAAGAAACCGGTCTCTTTTGTCAAAGTGTTGGTGTGGCACCATGGATGATCTAGTCTGATGCATCAGGCATTAGTGGGTCGAAAGCCTGGCTGATCCACGCCTGATTTATCTTGACAAAGGTCAGTCTCTCCCCATTTTGGGTGGACAGGCGAGTTCTTCTTGGAGTAGTTTAGTTAGGTTGAATATGTATCCCAGCGTGCAATATATATTTCATTGTGCTTGATAAAAACTTTGGCATAAACTTTGTCACAACCACATCTCAGCCTGCAATATATATATCCGATTGTGTTCGATATAAACTTTGTCAAAATCAACTATCCCACTGCAAAACACAGGATCCATATACAGGAAATCAACACACCCATTTATATAGCTCCAGAGGGATCTTTTTTTCAGTTTCCGAGATATGGGACTTTAAGGATCCAGTTATTAACATCGGTGTAAGGTTAGACAAGCTATGTCTGTATCCACTCTCATATCCGCTGGTATGTTAAGAAACATCTCAATACATAGAGGTGTATGTAACTGTTTTTTAACCTATACAATATGTTTGTTTACGCTTTTATGTTTATATATATATATATATATATATATATATATGTGTATATATTTAATAATAATAATTAGTTTTTTTGTACAACATCCCATTTATTGACAAATAATGTGTGCTCCCCATTGATTAATTTCAACCCTATTTCATATTTTTTAATCAGCATTGGGAGTTCTGAGAAGTAGTGCACCTGTCCATTCATGGGTCGGCTGAGTGAGCTGCTAACCGTACTTTACATTTTCCCTGACTGTAGTTATAGCTCCACATAGCTCTACACGTCGGCACTGCCGTGCACTTTGCAGACACCGACAGGCTCAAGGACTGGACCACCTTCTATTCTACATACGTGTGCAGGGCTGGTACTGCCTTTTTGGCAAAGAAATGACGGCTTGGGACTCTCCACCTTGGCTCGGCACAAGCTATCAGTTCTCTGAAAGGTGCAGTAGTCCACCACTTGGAAAGGGAGGGACTGCAGCACCAGCAACTTGGACAGAAGCACATTCAGCTTCTGCACCGTTGGATGAGTGCACGCATACTGTTGTCTCTTGGCAATCGCTTTGGTGATTGATTGCTGATGGAATGACTGACAAGGAGTAGGAGGATCATCAGATGATGGGAAGGACAGACAGCTCCCTTCGGCTAAGTTGGTGGAGCCTTGACTGCCTGAAATCGGGTGCATGCCACTGGGTGCTGCAACGGTTGCTGCAGCAGGTTGGACCACTACATCGGAGCCACAGTTCTCCCAGGCCACTTTATGGTGACGCTGCATATGTTGACACAGGGTCGTGGTGCCAACTTTGGCACCCTGGCCACGCTTCACCTTCAGCCCACAGATTCTACAAATGGCCATTTTCACCTCCTCCGGCAGCTTAACAAAAAACTGCCACACCACCGAGTAGGTGATTTTACCCCCAACACTCCGCACTGACTTGCTGCTACCGCGAACCCCTGCACCAATACTTTCCAGGCAGGTAGGCTCCTGCGAAGTGGGTGGTCTACCCCGGGAAAGTTTGGCTCCCGACCTCCCACTGCTGCCACATTGCTGACACCCTGCGACACTAGTGACTTGCTGGCTCCACCGCTGCCTCAGGGAGAAGCTGTCATCCTCTTCTCCCGATGATGATGAAGCCACTAATTCACCCGGCTCCCAAGTGCGATCAGCTACATCATCATAATCGAGTACTGTCTGCACGTCACTGATGTCCTCCTCAACGGCTTGCAACACCAGCTCCAATGCCAATCTCCTCTTCACTACTTGCCCGCCTACTGGAGGAAGCAGCGGATGTCTCTTCCACATCTTGACTGGCCAGTAGCTGCTAACTGTCCTTTAGTAGCTCGTCCTCACTGTATAGTGGAGCTGAGCCCACAGCATATAATATTTCTCTGGCTGAGGGAACAGAAAAGGATAGAGGCAGGATGAGGACAGGTGAGGGCACAGGGCCTGCTCCCGGTCCATGCCAACTAAGGGTTGTGTCTGACGAACTCACCGATTCTTGGCTGGGGGTGTCTGATGTCACTTGGGACGAAATGGATGACCGAGTCAACCATCCAAGAACCGCTGGGTTGCTGGTCAAGAAACGACTGCTAGATGACACCAGGATCTCAGGCCTCTCGCTGCGACTCCTGCTGCCACGCCCCAATACTGCTGCGAACCTGTGCCTGCGCCAGAAACATTTAGGCCTCTGCCACTCCCCTGTGCAGAGCCAGGCACTTATCTGTCTGACATACTGTTAGAACAAATAAATAAATAAAAAGGAAATTAAAACACCCCAAAAAAGTCTGTAATGTTCTCTCTTCACCACACAATGGCTAATAAGCCCTTTTTTCCCTACTAATACACGCCAAAGAAGGCTTTAGAACATATAACTGCATCGCTAAACTGCAAATAATATATTTGTGGTCCTGGCTACGGCGCGAAGCCTGGGGAGTGTGACTGAACCTAATCTAGCTAAAGTGGCTGGTGGTGTGCCTGTTGCCACGTGACGAGGGTAGGCCAAATAAAGGGGGCATACCCTATGGGAGATGTAAGGAGAAGGGCCGGGAGGGAGGGGCGAGAGAGGACGTGCACCAGGAGAGCTGGGCGGCTGAGATTAAGAAGCCCCCTACGCCCCTCCCACAAAAGCAGGCTGAATTCAGCCTGTTGAATTTGTGGTCCTGGCTACGGCGCGAAGCCTGGGGAGTGTGACTGAACCTAATTTAGCTAAAGTGGCTGGTGGTGTGCCTGTTGCCACGTGACGAGGGTAGGCCAAATAAAGGGGGCAAAATACGAGTAGGAAAGGTTTAGGAAGCAACTCTTTATTGTAAATGATGGTACTACAGAACTAAGTCAGAGAAAGCCGCTGCGATTTCGGCTTTTGGATGCGGGATGTATTGTGAGAAACAGGAGGACTTCCAGCGACCCATCTTGCGGATGATATGGGCCGGGACCCCATGTTTGGAGGCGGCGGAGGCGGCTCCGATCCTGAATGAATGGCCCGTGATGGCCTGGGGGTTGAATCCTAACCCTGACGCGAGGCTGCGAATGTGTTTGACGAACTGCGAGGATGTGAGTGGTCGTGACGGGAAAGGAAGGAGAGGGCCCAGGGTGGTTAGTAACCTGTTGAGGACGGCCACGGGACACCAGGAGTTGGAAGTAGGGAAGTATTCTATGTGCACTGGGGGCCCGGTTTGTGAGGTTTTGGAGACTGGCAAGGTGAAAGTGAAATGCTCGTGACTACGGGTGAGTTGGTTTAGAGCAAGGCCTAAGTTGTGAGGAGAGGTGCCGGTGAATTCCCCGGGCCGGAGAAAGCCGTAAAAGCTTAAGTAGAGGGCGGCTTTGAGAATGCAGCTTCTGAAAGGGCCAAAAGGACTGCCATCTAGGGAGGATGAGAGTTTCCTGAACAGGTCCCCTGAGACGGGTTGCCTGGAGGGTCCGGATTTGTGAGAGCTTTTTTGAATACCCCGCAGCGTGGCTTTGATGGCGTGGGAAGAAAAGATTGGGTTGCTGTCTGGATGACGGATCATGAGGTGATGCTGGACTCCTGACAGATACCATCTGATGGTGTTGAAAGAGAGGTGTAGGTCCTTGTAGCAGTATGCCAGGAAAGCCATGATGAAAGTAGTTTCGCTTACGTTGCCCCTGGGGTGAAGGTGACGAAATACCTCGAAAGCTTTCCAACCAGACTGGTAGTTCCTTGTGGAGTTTTCGGACAGGGACTTGCGAATGAGAGTTTGAGCCATGGATAAGTGCCTGTCTAGTCCAGGATCAGGGAGCCAAAGTCCGGGGGGGGGGGAGGGGGGGGGTTGTCCCGATTCTCTCGGCTTGTGGCATGACCTGGAAGAAGAGAGTTAGGTTTAAGTGAGACAAGGCATCTGCTGCGACGTTCCTGATGCCCTGGATGTGGGTGCAACAAACATGAAAATTGAACTTGAGGGCAAGCCAGGTGAGCTTGCAGTAGGAAGCGCATGACTTTGGGTGAGCTGGATCTGCCTTTGGTGATGATGTCGACGACCGTGTGGTTGTCGATGATGAAGCGCACGGGCATGTTGCTCCATTCTTTGCCCCAGACTTGTGCGGCTGCCACGATGGGGTACAATTCAAGGAGAGGAGAGGACTGAATGGCTTGAGGTTCCGAGTGGATCTGGGAGGGCCAGGAATCAGCGAACCACTGCTGGCCGAATAAGGCGCCGAACCCGACGGATGCTGCCGCATAGGAGTACACGGTCGGGCAGGTGGGGCTCCAGCGAGGGACGAACATGGAGATGCCATTCCATGCTGACAGAAAGACCCTCCACATGTCGAGGTCGGCCAGGGCTTCGCGGTCCAGTTGAATCAGCGAGTCCTGGGTTGTGGCTGTAGGTAACAATTGGAGGAGTCTTGCAGTGAAGAATCGTCCCTGTGGCATGATGCGGGTTGCGAAATTGAGAGAGCCCAGAAGTGACTGCAGGTCGCCCTTGGACATGGTTCTGGATCCGATGTGAGCAGAAATGGACGATTGGAGTCTGACTAGTTTGTCCTCTGGGAGTCTGGCTTCCATTCTGCAGGTATCTAGCGTGATACCCAAGAAGGTGAGGACCGTGTTAGGGCCATCGACCTTTGATGGCGCCACTGGGACCTGTAAGGCGGAGAAAAGGCTAAGGAGGCTTTCCAATCTGTCGGGCACGTGGTTGGGGTTCTCGACCAGTAAGAAATCGTCCAGGTAGTGTATGACTCTGGGACAGTTGCCGTGGTTTACCAGGATCCAATGGAGGGCCTGGGCGAACTGATCAAAGAGCCAGGGGCTGCTCTTTGACCCGAACGTGAGGCAGGTGGCAAAGTAGTACTGGTCCCTCCATTTGATCCCGTGAAACCTCCAGAGGTGGGGTTGGATTGGCAGAAGCTTAAAAGCGTCCGAAATGTCCGCTTTTGAGAGCCAAGCGCCTGCCTCTACCTGTAGGATAAGTTGGATGACCTCATCCAGGGAAGAGTAGTGCATGGAGTACTCTTCCGACGGTATCAAGGAGTTGAGGCTCGGGACGCTAGATGCATGAGGCGCTGACAAGTCGTATATTAAGCGTTTTTTATTGGTATTTTTCTTGCAGACCAACCCGATGGGGCTCACCCTGTAGACCTGGAAGGGAGGGGTGGAAAAAGGCCCTATGATGAAACCCTTCTGCAGCTTCACCTGCAGAAGGGAATCCACCGAGGCCGGGTCCTCCATGGCCGACATGAGATTGGGGGTCTCCCAGGAATCCCGAGGCAGGGTGACAAGACCGGTGTGGAAGCCTGTTGAAAAACCGTAATGAAGGAATTCGACGAAGGCGGGATCGTGGTGGGTAGTGAGGAGGGAGACGAGAAGGAGGACAGTAATGTCGGCTAGTCAGCTTTTGGCCGAGCGCTGGGAGCAGGAGGACTGGGGGTGGGCCCGGAAGCAAGTGGAACAAATGTGGAGCGCCTTGCATTTGCTGTAGTTGCAGAAGCTGGAATTGAAATTATTGCATAACTGGTTCTTCCCCAGGTACACGATGGGGCGGCCTAACTTGTCCAGGAGCGGGCCCAGCTTCTGGGGGGCAGAAGTGCTGGGCTGCTGTTTGGGCTGGGAGGTGGCATGAGAATGTGGGCACCAGTCGGATGCGTGCAGAACTGACTGGCAGTTGGAGCAAAAAGGTGACCTGAGACCTGCAAAGTGTCTGCAGAATAGCTCCATGTCTAGAGAGGCCCAGTTGGTGATATGCTGGAACTGGGCGAGGGCTGCGGCTGCTTTCGCCGAAAACGACCGGTGATAGTCGTAGAAAGCGATTCCTCCGTATTTGTGCCCGAGCTCCGTAACCCTGTATAAGTATGCGTCCAGCTCCTCTCTTCTCGCTGGATGTGCCGAGCAGATGATGTTGCGGTAGAGGCTGAATGCAAGCACGAACTCTGGGATGGAGAGTTTTTTGTTCAGCCTGGAGTCTTTGGCCTTCAGGACTATGGACACGTCCCCGCAAGCGATGGTCCGGTTTTCCACCGTGTCGTGCGTGGAGATGAGGACCGCTGCCAGGTTCATGTCCTTGCCTGCGAGAATGTCCCTGCGCAGGTTTTCGGGGACGAAAAAGGAAGGTGCTATTTCTGGAGCTCCGGACAACCTACCTGGGGAAGATTGCTGGGAAGTGGAAGGACCTGGGGCAGGACTTTAGGGAGCGGCAGGCGATGCGTCCCTGCTTTCGACTGCCTGGATCCTGGTGTTGATGTCGCAGATGGAACTGGACAGGTTATTGATGGTGGCGTGTAGTTGCGTCAGTGACAATTGTATTGTTGACATGGAGACCTGTTCCGTGGACCCTGTGGATGGCTCAGGAAACAGGAGGCGGTATAATTCGGCTTTCCGAATGGCGGATCCCTCGCCTGTTCAGCTCGGCGATCATCTTGGGGATGGTCCATGTCCGGTAAGAAGAGCGACTTGCCCGGTCCAATACCGCGGACTCTACGGTCGATAGAGCGTCCTCGAGATCGGAAACGTGGGACATGGTAGAGCTGAGAAAAACGAAGAGGGAGACGAAGCTGGAGGGGGAACCGAGATGGGTGGGGCGATGTGACTGAAAAGCGCGTAGCGGGAAGGTGGTGCCTTGCGTCTGGGCGAGCCCGGAGGACGCGTGGTCCCCTTGCTGGGCGTGATCTCTCAACTTACCTTAAGTCACTGGAACCGTTCGTGCCGCAAACAAAGGGGGACGGAGAAACTGGCGAAGCCGAGGTTGTCACTACTACACCTAGAAAGAATGGTATATGATGCTACGATTGGCTATGCCAGGCGGCCAGAATAGCGAATCGTGTCCGCTACTTACCTGGAAAAACCAAATAGATTCTGAGGGAGCACTCATGGAGTAGCTTAACCACCTGAAAGAACAAGACCGGACGAGTTGATTTGGGAAACCGTAGCTGGTGCGTGACCAGAGGTTTCCTGGGGTATGACCGGGCCGGTGCCGGGGATGACACGTGTGAGTGCTGCAGTGGCAAGCAAGGGAGTGGAAAGGCGCGCCATGGGTGGGATGGCATCCCGGCAGAACTGATGGAGTTTGTGGTAAGGGGTCGCTGAGAGAAATGTGTGCCAGGGCGATCCTGGGTGGACGAGATGGAGGAGCGGTTCAGGGCGTACCTGTGAAGACTGTTGGAGCAAGGTGGGGCCTGGCCGGGGTAGGCCCTGGGTGGGTGTGGGAATGTGAGGTGGGCGCACCACCTTGAAGACACATAGGTTGTGTGACCCGAGCGGAAAACCAAGAGAGAGATAGGACAGACAGGTGATGTCGGATGGACGGAGGGAAACAGGCCTTGCCTGCGGAGAGCGACAAGCGACAGTGAGAGAGGAAAGAGATGAGAAGAGAGCAGGGCGTTCCTGCGGACAGAAGAGTGATGGACCCCACCCAGACCCGGGAGGAGAAGGGGGGGGGCGGCGCTCGGCGGGGGGGCACCGGACCAGCACCGGGGAAGGCAAGCCCGCGCAGGGAAGTGCCCCAGTGGTGGTGGGTGTGCGAACCAGTGTTGGGGGGGGGTTGGCAACAGATGGGAGGGACAGGTGCGCACTGTCCCTCCCCTGATGCCGGTGTGCGGGTGTGATGGGAGATGGGAGGTGGCAGGGCTCATCATACTAAGTCAGGGGAGGCCGCAGAGGCCATCATACTATGTTACCAGGGGAGGCCGCGGAGGCCATCATGCTAAAATACCAGGGGAGGCCATCATACAGCTAGGGGAGGCCGCGGAGGCCATCCTACTGTAATACCAGGGGAGCCCATCGTGCTAGCCAGGGGAGGCCATGGAGACCATTATGCTATGGTACCAGGGGAGGCCATGTGCTATGTGTCAGGGGATGTGATCTGATGTGTGTGAACGTTGTGTGTTGTTGCGGCGCTGCGCCGGGATTGTCCTGCGCAACTGAACCCGTCCCCGCTGGTCGCTGTGGTGATGTGGTTGGTGGTCCGCGGTGGGCGGCATCGGTCGGACTGAGTGCTGGAGTGGATGCCGGTGCCAGGCCCAGCCGACCCCTGACCCGCCATGGTTGTGTGATGCGTTCCACGCTGGGACGCACGGCGGGTGGAAGTCGCGGGAGGACCTGGAAGTAGGCCGCAAGCGAAGGACCCGGTTGGAGGAGCCGGCGGAGCGGTGCGTGGACCTGCGGGGAGAGGTGGCACGGTAGGAGGGGGGATCTGTGGGACCGCTGATCTGAGTGTGGGTGCAGGAGGATCGTACCGTCGGCCCCCGCCGACTTCCGCCCTGCCGTCTGGCGGCCATGTGATGCGCTCCACGCTGGAACGCATGGAGGCAAGGCGAAAGCAGGCGGGCGAAGAAGCGGACCGGCGGGGGAATGAAGTGGTGGCGCGGGGTGGGTGGTAAGGACGCGGGAGGGGGGTGAAAAGGAATCTGGAGGGGGGCAACTCACCTGGACGGCGGCGGGTTCTGGCGCACAGAAACGCCGCACGTGCGGGCAGCTTGGCCGGAAGTTAGGAACTGGTGCAACTCCTCCTACCAAACGAAAAGGCGAGAGAGGACATGCACCAGGAGAGCTGGGCGGCTGAGATTAAGAAGCCCCCTACGCCCCTCCCACAAAAGCAGGCTGAATTCAGCCTGCTGAATATATTTTTTGCCACTAATACACGCCAAAAAGTGCTTTAGAACATATAACTGCACCGCTGAACGGTTAATAGGCACTTTTTTTTCCCACTTATACACGCCACAAAAGGCTTTAGAACATATAACTGCACCGCTGAATGGCAAATAATATATATTTTTGTGCCACTAATACATGCCAAAAAGGGCTTTGGAACATATAACTGCACCGCTGAACGGCAAATAATTTTATTTTTTTGCCACTAATAAATGCAAAGAAGGGCTTTAGAACGTATAACTGCGCCGCTGAACAGCAAATAGGCCCTTACATTTTCCACTTATACAAGCCACAAAAGGCTTTAGAACATATAACTGCACCGATGAACGGCAAATAATATATATTTTTGTGCCACGAATACATGCCAAAAAGGGTTTTAGAGCATATAACTGCACCATCAAACGGCAAATAATATATATTTTGTTGCCACTAATACACGCCAAAAAGGGCTGTAATTTTCTCACTTCACTACACAACGACAAACTTTTTTTGTGTGCCACTAATATACGCAAAAAAGGGCTTTAGAACATATAACTGCACCGCTGAACGGTTAATAGGAACTTTTTCCCCCCACTTATACACGCCACAAAAGGCTTTAGAATATATAACTACACTGCTGAACGGCAAATAATATATATATTTTTTGCCACTAATACACGCCAAAAAAGGGCTTTAGAACATATATCTCCACTGCTGAAAGGTAAATAGTCCCTTACTTTTTTCCACTTATACACGCCTCAAAAGACTTTAGAACATATAACTGCACCGCTGAACAGCAAATAATAAATATTTTTTTGCCACTAATAC
The DNA here is from genome assembly GCF_014858855.1 of Bufo gargarizans. Taxonomy (NCBI): domain Eukaryota; kingdom Metazoa; phylum Chordata; class Amphibia; order Anura; family Bufonidae; genus Bufo; species Bufo gargarizans. The sequence goes on from NC_058080.1 coordinate 169,093,899, forward strand.
ATGCCACAAAAGGGCTTTAGAACATATAATTGTACCGCTGAATGGCAAATAATATATATTTTTTTGCCACTAATACATGCCACAAAAGGGCTTTAGAACATATGACTGCACAGCTGTACGGAAAATAATATATATTCCCAAGTCAGTGCAGCAAGGTGTAATAGGATTGTTCCTATTATCCAGGCTGTAAACTTTCCTACTGAACCCAGTTCTGCTTCAATACTGTGGAATGATTTCTCCCTATTCTTTCCCTAAACTTCTATACAGCAAAACTAAAGTTTTCAAGTCTTTTCTACCACTGTCCCTAGAGCCTGCTGACGTCTCTCCCTGCACTAAGTACACTGGAAAATGGCTGAATCCAAGATGGCTGAGGCTATTTATAGGGCTGTGACATCACAGGGCTGGCTAGCTGCTGATTGGCTGCATGCATGGCACTGTGGGTGATCCCTCGTTCCCAGAGTTTCTTTCTCCATGTCCTCACATGTGCAGCAGCCATTTTAGGAAAAAAACATGATTCATTAACACGAAGCGTCAGGAAATTCGGATTCGGTGCAAATCTAATTTTTCATGAAATTCGGATTTAATTCCACTTCGTCAACTTTGATTCGCTCATCTCTAATCTGGAGCATTGAAGGCATTGTGGCTGGTACTGGTGGCAATGGGGCTGTCATGGGGACATTGCCTGCACATGCATCTGTTGTAATACAATCTGTTACTGTCATGGAAGACCTATGATATAAAAGGAAGGCGTCTGGGTAGGACACTCTGCAAAGGCACTTAGGGGGACATTTATTAAAACTGGTGTAAAGTAGAACTGGCTTAGTTGGCCATAGAAACCAATCAGATTCCACATTTCATTTTCCAAAGGAGCTGTGAAAAATGAAAGGCAGAATCTGATTGGTTGGTATGGGCCAGATCTGAGCCAAGAGGAAACAAAAGAAACAAGCAGACAACTACAATGAGAGAAGATGTCACCTATTAGTCATTGGATTTAATTGCTGTTTAGTCGCTGATTGCACTGATCAGTATTATAGTTACTTGCCTATTATATGGGGGTAATAGTTGGTCATGTTACAGTGATATTAATATTTAGAGGCATGGTACATACTTATGATGGGGCAAATTATTTGAGTTTGGCGTTAAAGGGGTTGTCTCACATCAGCAAATGGTATTTATCATGTAGACAAAATTAATACGAGACACTTACTAATGTATTGTGATTGTCCATATTGCCTCCTTTGCTGGCTGGATTCGTTTTTCCATCACATTATACACTGCTCATATGCAGGGGTTACGAATACCCTGCAATCCATCAGCCATGGCCGTGCTTGCACACTACAGAAAAAAGCGCTGGCATCTCTGGTGGCACACACTCACTGCTGCTGGATTGCAGGGTGATAGTTACCATGGAAACAAGCAGTGTATAATGTTATGAAAAAATGAATACAGCCAGCAGAGGAGGCAATATGGACAATCACAATACATTAGTAAGTGCAGTGTATTAACTTTCTCTACATGATAAATGCTATTTGCTGATGTGAGACAAACCTTTTAAGGAGGACACTTTATGGTGAAAAAATGATACACAACACTACTGAGATCCACGCTTTAGTTAGCAGCATATACGCCATCCCTGGTTAACTAGTGTAGTAAGGGATCCCAGCAGGTTTCAGATTCTATAAATGCCTATGGTGCCTGCTATACAATTAAGCCCCATTTATTTCTGCTGCCTCTATTCTGCTTGTCTGTGGAGGGAGAGATCATTGAAGTAACTCTAGTCTTGGAGGTCGGACACTTGGCAATTACAGATTTAGGCCTCCTGCACACGAACGTGTGCCCCCCGTGGCCGTGCTGCGGGCCGCAATGCAGGAACACAGACCGTGGGGCAGCCGCTTTCACATTCACTTTAATGGGTCTGCGATCTGCCCATTCCACAAAAAGATAGGACTATCTTTTTATGGAACGGAAGTACAGGACGAAACCCCACGGAAGCACTTTGTAGTGCTTCCGTAGGGTTCCGTTCCATGCTGCCGTTCCGCATCTCTGGATTTACGACCCACTCAAGTCAATGGGTCCGCATCCGTGATGCGGAATGCACGCGGAACGGTGCCCGTGTATTGCGGATACGCATATGCGGTCCGCAATACGGCAACGGGACACCTACGGTCGTGTGCAAACGGCCTTCGGGTCTATCCAAAGGATATGCCATTATTGTGTATTCCTGGAAAGGTCTGGTAATATGGACTTCATGCTGCTATATCTGCTATGTTTATGCACCCATGAAATGACTGAGAATAAAGAAAATGCTTACCCATGGATTCAGAACATATCTGGAAGTAAACACTTCTGAGCAAAGGAATGCCATATTGCATATGAAAAGAAATCAATCATACAGCAAGCAGTCTAGTTATGTAGAATGTGCACACTCATCATAAACCAGTGCGCAGACGAGGAAATTCACAGCAAAATGATCACTATGTACTATGAAAGCAAGCGCTAGTGTCTGATCTGCATTCAGTGAATATAACAAATATCCGGTGACTGTCCCTATTTGTGGAAAAATTCATACTGACAAACAAAAACTGAATATAGTCTTTTTTTGTCCTTATTTTGACCTTTTGGTTGAAGTAGTGGAACCAAAAGATAAACATTTGGGAGATACTATTTCTCCTGCTCTGCTCCGATGAGGGGCAATCGCCCTGAAACACCTGTCTGCAGATAAGGTGTTGGCTAATTTATTATCCGAGTCATGTCTCAAGGCCTGTTTAAAAGGCAATGACTTGAATGTGATCAACTTCCCAGATGCCATGATCACATATGACCACGGCATCTGAGGGTTTAAATGTATGCGTATACATTAGTCCCGATAGGTATGGTGCCCGCTCTGCTCGCATTTTTAAATGCCCAAACGCCGACGTAAATTTACATGGAAGAGGTTAATGTAGCCATGGCTCAATACCTCATTTTAATATACTTATTACTAGAATGGCACTCTATGTTAATAGCTTAGGCTACTTTCACACTAGCGTATTTACTGGATCCGGCAGGGTTAAGCAAAAACGCTTCATTACTGATAATACAACCATCTGCATCCGTTATGAACGGATCCGGTTGTATTATCTTTAACATTGCCAAGACGGATCCGTCATGAACTCTATTGAAAGACAATGGGGGACGGATCCATTTTCTATTGTATCATATTGTGTCAGAGAAAACTGATCCGTCCCCATTGACTTCTATTGGGGTTCATAAAGGATTCGTCTTGCTCCGCATCCCAGGGCGGAAAGCAAACTACAACATGTTGCGGTTTCCTCTCCAGTCTGAGAATGCAACCAAATGGAATGGGATGCATTTTGGAGCATCCCGTTCTGTTCAGTTCTGTCCCCTTTGACAATAAATGGGGACAAAACTGAAGCGTTTTTTTCCGGTACTGAGCCCCTATGATGGAACTCAATACCGGAAAACTTAAACGCTAGTGTGAAAGTAGCCTTAGCATGCCAGATGGTAAGTTAACGGCTGCTCCTTCTGTATAAATTCCTTGTTTTGTGTCTGTTAGGCTCCTTGATGTAACGTTTCTGTCAGTTTTACACATTCACCACTATGTTGTGTGTACATGCCCACAGGTATCTATAATCCCATCTTTTTTGTATCTGAATAAAAACATCAAAAAAGCACGCTACAGACCTGTGTACTCTTTATTCATAGAACAAATGAAAATACTAGCGCTGGTCCTGATTCCTAATAAGATCCTCCAATCGAGAAAGGGGCAGACTGTCAATGAACCTCACCAGGAATTCTCCGTGAGCCGTTTGCCTTTTATATGCAGTGGGCCACCAGTGATGTGCCACACTCCCTCTTTAACACACATCACAGACAGTCAACCAGCCTTGATGTGCTTTAGGTCGGTGTTGGGAGTTCCTGCACTACTTACGAGTCCCATAGCTAAGTTCATCAATAATCTTATCTTTATTGTATCTGGATAAAAGCATTTCAATAGCCAAGAGAGAACACTTTACTGACACGTTACAGACCTGTGCATTCTGTATTCATAGAACAAATGAAAATACTAATGTTGGTCCTAATAAGATCCTCCAATCAAGGCAGAGGCGGGTTTTCAATGAACCTCACCAGGAATTCTCCCTGTGGGCCGTTTGCCTTTTATATGCAGTGGGCCACCTGTGATGTGCCACACTCCCTCTTTAACACACATCGCAGGCAGTCAGCCAGCTCTGGTGTGCTATAGGTCGGGGCTGGGAGTCCCTGCACTGCTTAGGAGTCCCATAGCTAACTTCATATATGGAGTTGCTCTGGGAGTCCCATGTTAATTCCATACATGGCAATTTTTTATATACATTTATTCAGTCTCTACTTTGAAATTTTCAGGCCTCCGGCTCATGAACTTGTGTATGGGAGACTGACATCTTACCAGTGTGCTCCATTCAGTAGTATTTATGTACAATATACTGGCATTTACAGATACATCTCTATATACCAGGACATTGGGATAACAGCAAAAGTCAAATTTATTTAGTAATCACAAAAATGCAATTGAGAAAAATAAGCACATTTTAGCCCTCTTTCTGTCTCTCTCTGTGTATATATATATAAATACACAATATATACAGTACATATTTTGCTCCATTAAATATGATACCAATGAATTGTACATAAACACTACTAAAGGTTCATCACAACATGATTTGAAAAGAGGGCGCAGCTTTGGGCTGGAGACCATAATTAGTTACAACATCTAAGGTGCAAATTCACCATTCTAAAGTGTGAAGGAAGCCTTCTTTTATTCAATCTCTTTAAAACATGTTTCAGAATGGGTACTCCTTTTGCAAGTCAATAGAATCTGGTATTTAGCCTTCAATTTCCTTGTCACATTTATTTACAAATGCCTAGACAGGCAATAGAACCTATCTTAACCCAGGTGAGAAATAATACTTCACTTTTATTGCGATAGGGGCAGATTCCTGCCGTACCACGTCTGCGGTGTTGTCGCCACACACATAAGGTTGTAAAACAACCATATAACATAGTGGGGGACTTAGTATGTCAACCCACTGAAAAAAAACTGATGTGTAGCTTGGCAACTAACACTGCATACAGACTTGACTCACAGCAATGGCTACTGTGTCTAACTGATTATTGCACCAGAGATAGCAAAGTGATCCAGCCAGACTACTGTTTGCCTATAAGCAGTAGAGTGATGCACAGCATTTAAAATTTAGAACTGCCCCCCTACTTCATCTGCTGTGAAGATACGAGATGTGCAGCACCTGAAACTACGGATACTGGAAGCCTGTGCTAGCATTTCTCCTGCGGTGTTGCTATCAGTGTGTGAAGAGTAGGAGAAGAGGGTTGCATTGACAATCCAACACAATGGGCAGCACATTGAACACATTTTATAAGTTGTCAGAAACTTGTAAATAACTCATGAAAGAATAAAGTTACGTTAAAACCAAGCACACCATTGTTATTCTTGTGAAATTCACAATAAGTTTCATGTGTCACATGGCCCTCTTCCTTTTGAAAAAACAAAAGTTGGATTCAAAATGTCCGACTTCAAAATGGCCGCCATGGTCACCACCCATCTTGAAAAGTTTCCCCCCTCACATATACTAATGTGCCACAAACAGGAAGTTAATATCACCAACCATTCTCATTTTATTAAGGTGTATCCATATAAATGGCCCACCCTGTATATTAAGCCCATATGCTGGGAATGTAACAGATATGATGGTAAAATCTAAAATCCCAGGACATATAAGAAAAAAGTAGTTGAAATATATCATAGCTGGAAAAGGTTTATAAAGAGATTTCTATGGCTCTGGGGCTCCATCAAATGAAGATTGAGATCCATTATCTCCAAATGGGAAATACTTGGAACATCCACAGTTCACAAAAGAAGACAAAGACATCATAGAAACTCCAAATAACTGCAGCCACAGCTGAGAAAATTTACAGCTCCACAATAAAGAGACCAGGCTAAAACTGAATTCACATGAGCATAGTAAGGTAGAAAACACTGGTATCTCACATCTGCTAAAAAATACCCTGAATTATTCCTACGCTGCCTTAGGATCTGTCCAACTTCACATTACTGATAAAAAAGGGTTGAGAGGAGGTGAACCCTCCTTCTGTCTGTTGAGACTCTACAATTGCTATAGCCCTCAGAATCTAAGGGGTTAAATGCTAGGGATTAGTGCTAGCTCCAATTGTACCAGTTGTATATTACCACTGCTGTGCCAGCTCCATATCCACGAGGTAACTGCATGTTGAAGTGCGCAGACCTCACCTCAATGTACAGTTTATTTATGGTTACGAAAGGGGTAAATATGTTGAAGGCTTAACCTCTTAAAGTGGTTCTCCGGGAATTAAGAAAATGAAAATACTTAAATATGACTTCATTATAAATATATTCCCAAATACCTTACATTAGTCATAATGGCTCGTTTTGTCTGGGGAGCAATCATTAGGAGAAACAAAATGGCCGATGTCCTATTAGTACACACAAAATCTGTCCTAATCACACAGCAGGACAAGTTACTTCAGAACACTGAGCTAAAGAGCGGCCTCCTCCTCCTCTCTGTTTGTCAGGGATTATCATCCTGAATACAGATGATAAGATCTCTAGCTGAATCTCAGTTGGAATTGAGTTCATGAGCAGATGCGGCTAGTGAGCAGCAGCACTTGTATGCAGTCTCCAGTAAAACAGCCCCACATTACCACAGTCTGTCCTGTCCATCTTTCCTGTACTTCATGTCTCCTCATGAACTCCATTCCCACAAAGATCCAGCTAAATATCATATTAAACTGTATTCAGGATCATAAACCCTGACAAGCAAGGCAGAGAGGAGGATGAGGCAGCTTTTTACCTCAGTGTTGTGAAGTAACTTGTCCTGTGTGATTAGGACAGGTTTTGTGTGTACTAATAGGTGTAACAGCGTCCTCAGTGCAATGCTGTTCCCCTGCTCACCGCCACGGTTCCGGGCGCCGAGCTCACCTGTGATCATGATCTGTGCTTCACTGTCTCTGCTGCTGCTCTGGAGATTCCGCTCCGCAGCTTCCAGTCTACCTGAACGCTGCTTTCACGTCTGTGGGTCAGTACGCCATCAAGTTCTGTACCCTAGTGGCCGAACTTGTGTGGAATGACGAGGCTCAACTGGCGGTGTTCTGGGAGGGTCACGACCGCCTGTCGTCTCTGAACGACCTGATTACATTGGCTACACAGATTGATGTGCGTTTCAGGGAACGTTCTAAGCAGGTCACATGCACCAGAAGACCACCTCGTCTGGCTCCTTCATTTCAGAGGCCGGTCTTTCCAATAGTATCCATTCCTCCTGAAGAGCCCATGCAGATTGAGCGCCTTCGTCTAACTGACCAGGAGCGTCTACGTCGCAAGGCGGAGAATATATGTCTATATTGTGGAGGCAAGGCCCATTTTGTGCGTAACTGTCCCCAGAGGCCAGGAAACGCCATTGTCTAGGATCAGTTGGAGAGGTGGTTCTAGACCAGGAGAAGTCCTCTCCAAAACTTTCAGTTCCAGTGACTCTCTCTCACAAGAGAGTTACGCTATCCGTGCTGGCATTCATGGACTCTGGGTCAGCCGGTAACTTCATTCAACAAGCGCTGGTTAATCAGTATTGGCTTCCCACCATCAGGCTGGAGAGGCCTTTGTCAGTGTTTTTTTTAAATAAATGGACTACTGCTTCCTGAACTAATACTGATCTCTTTCTATGTCCTGCCAGTCTCTGTAAATCCCATTATTCTTGGGCTACCCTGGCTACGTCTTTATTCACCAATTGTGGACTAGCACTTCGATGAGATTCTGCGATGGGGATCATCTTGTCACTCCACCTGCTTAGTGGAGGTCCGACCGGCCTCCCGCCTATGGTACCAATAGACCTGCCTGGACTACCGCAGCAATATGCCAGCTACGCGGACATCTTTAGTAAAAAGGATGCTGAGACTCTGCCTCCTCATCGTCCATATGACTGTCTGATTTATCTTCTGCCCGGTGCTACCCCTCCTCGTGGTCGAGTCTACCCTCTCTCACTCCCAAAGACTCAGGCAATGACCGACTACATCAAGGAGAATCTTGAGAGGGGGTTTATTCGTAAGTCCACTTCACCAGCCAGGCCGTTTTTTCTCTTCGTGCAGAAGAAAGATGGGTCCTTGCGGCCCTGTATCGATTATCGAGGTCTGAATAAGATCACTGTGAAAAACCGATATCCTCTTCCGTTGATCTCCGAACCTTTTGACAGGATCCGGGGGGTTAGAGTCTTCACCAAACTTGACCTGAGCGGTGCATATCATCTGGTCCGCATTCGAAAAGATGAACACTCGTGATGGACACTACAAGTACCTCGTCATGCCCTTCGGTCTATTCAATGCTCCTGCGGTATTCCAAGAGCAAGCTAATGATGTCTTTCAGGACCTGCTTGATTGTGTATCTGGATGATATACTGGTCTTCTCTCCAGACTTCACCACTCATCGAAGGCATGTATGAATTGTCTTATAGCACCTGAGTGAGAATAAACTCTATGCCAAATTTGAGAAATGCACCTTCGAGAAATTGACAGTACCATTTCTCGGATGCTGGATTACAGATGGTTCCTGAAAAACTGAATGTTGTAAAGAACTGGCCTCGTCCACAGGGGCTGTGCACTATACAGCGCTTCCTGGGATTCGACAATTTTTATCGGAAGTTTATTCCGAACTTTTCCTCCCTAACGTCTCCGATATCCATTCTTACTCGAAAAGGGGCGAATGCCAAAGACTGGCCTCCTGAGGCAGATGCTGCTTTCGTCCAATTAAAGAGCTCCTTTGCATCTGCACCTATTCTGCGACATCCCGATGTCTCCCACCAATTCTTTTTAGAAGTGAACGCTTCTTCCATAGGAGCCGGTCCGGTCTTACTGCAAAAGAATTCCAAGGGCAGGATGTTCACTTGTGGAACTACTGTATTGGGGACAGAGAGCTCCTGGCCATAAAACTCGTCTTGAAGGAGTGGCATTATCTATTGGAAGGAGCCCAGCATCCGTTAATAATTTTCACCGACCACAAGAATCTCATGTACCTGCAGACAGCTCAGCATATGAACCCTCGCCAAGCCAGGTGGGTATTTTTCTTCTCCAGTTTTAACTTTGAGTTACACTTCCGCCGGGCTGAGAAAAACATCAAGGCAGATGCTCTGTCCCGATCTTTTGATTTTTCTGACCAGCAGGAGGAGCATCAATACATGATAGATCCTGCACGCTTCATCATGGTGGCTCCTGTCTTGGTAAGAGACATTCCTCCTGGGAGAACATTCGCACCCTCTGCCAAAAGGAAAAGCATCCTGTCATGGGGACACAACTCCAAACTGGCCGGTCATCCCGGAATCCACAACACCACTGAACTAGTGTCTCGCCACTACTGGTGGCCCACATTATCCAAATACGTACGTGACTATGTTTTGGCCTGCACCGTCTGTGCTCAAAATAAAGCTTCCAGGAGCAAACCTCCAGGCCTGTTGCTAAATCTACCCGCTCTGATGCTCCATGGCAATACATTGCCATGGACTTTATTACTGATCTGCCTTCTTCAGCTGAATGTACCGTGATTTGGGTGGTTGTGGATCGCTTCTCCAAGATGGTGCACTTCATTCCGTTGACTGGATTACCCTTGGCTATGGAACTCACCAAACTTTTCATAAAACATATATTTCGTTTACATGGCTTGCCTGGACATATTGTTTCCGATTGAGGAGTTCAGTTTACATCCAAGCTCTGGAAAGCCCTCTGTCGTCTACTAGAAATAGATCTGGACCTCTCTTCTGGTTATCACCCCCAAACCAACGGTCAAGTAGAGCGGGTTAATCAGATATTGGAGAACTACCTTCGACATTTTGTTTCAATGCAACATGACAAGTGGGTATCACTACTACCTTGGGCAGAGATCTCCTACAACAACCACACTAGTGGAGCCTCTTTGTTGTCTATGGTCAACACCCCCGTACTTCTCTTCCTGTTCTTGCATCTTCTGGGGTTCCTGCTGCAGACTCTTCCTTCTGAGATTTCTTGAAGATTTGGAGTGACACCAAGGCCTGCATCGACAAGGCGGTGATCCGCATGAAGACCAATGCGGACAAGAGAAGAAGAAAACCACCTCAGTTCTCCTCTGAAGAAAAGGTATGGCTTTCCTCCAAAAACATCTGCTTAAGAGTGCCCAGTTTTAAGTTTGCTCCGAGATTCCTTGCACCCTTTGAGGTCTTGAAGAAGATCAACGAGGTGACATACAAGTTACGACTGCCTCTCTCACTACGCATTCCCAATGCCTTCCACGTGTCATTGCTTAAACCAATGGTCCTTAACTGCTTCTCAAAGCATCCTTCTAGACCCATTCCAGTGGCTGAGAATGCAGACGAGGTCTTTGAAATCAATGACATCCTGGACGTCAAGAAACAGGGCAGAAGGACGTATTAGCTTGTGGATTGGAAGAGATTTGGTTCAGAGGAGAGGTCCTGGGAGCCACAGGAAAACATTCAGGCTCCGGATCTCATCAAGTGTTTTCTGTCTCGCCATGGACTCAAGAAGAGGGGGCGTAAGGGGGGGGGGGGGTACTGTAACAGCGTCCTTGGTGCGACGCTGTCCCCCTGCTCACCGCCACAGTTCTGGGCGCCATGCTCACTTGTGATTATGATCTGTGCTTCCCTGTCTCTGCTACTGCTCTGGAGATTCCGCTCCGCAGATTCCAGTCTACCTGAAAGCTGCTTGTGCTCGGCTGCTGTATGCATCACCCCCCTGTCAGGTGATTCCATTGACCTACCCTGGCTCTTCTGAAGGTATTTAAGTGGCTCAGCCCTCTACTTAAGCGCCTCAGAGTCAAGGTCCTATCCTGTCCAATTGAGCTTGTTACCACTTGTGTTCCTGACTATGTGCCTCATTCCTAGACTACGCTCTTTGTCTGATCCCTGCTTGCTTGCATCACTCCTCCTGTTGCCGACCCGGATTGTCTGACTTTGTTTCCTGTGCCGCCTGCTCGGATCTATTGCTTGTCTCGACGACTTATCTGCCTCATCCTCCAATTCCTGTTTGTGTTGCTCCTGGTAACGACCCTGCCTGTTTAACCACGCCTGTACTGTTTAACCACTCCTGGTTCACCTGGACCAGCTGCTACTAACTCTGGGACTGCCCTTGAGTGGTACCAGGCAACTAACCCTTACCATCAGAGGCTCTAGCGAAAACCAGGTAGCTGCTTAGTCACACCCCTCCAGGGACCAGCCTGTCCATAGCACAGTGGGTTCACATCCGCTGCCCATGACAATAGGACAGCGGCCATTTTGTTTCTCCCAATCATTGATCCCCAGACAAAACAAGCCATTATAACTAATGAAAAATATTTGGGAATATAGTTATAATAAAGTAATATTTACATATTTTCATTTTCTAAATTCCCAGAGAACCCCTTTTTCACGTGCCGGAGGTCCAAGGCAGACATCCATGATGCCTTGCAAACAGGACAGGCAAAATTCAGACCAGGGACCAACAGAATACTTTATTACACGTGTAATAAAAGAACATGACTGTACAGCAGGTAAAGCAATAGTGGTAGCACTACCACAGAACCAAGTGGTAAAACCCGGAGGGCGGAGAGCCAGTGAGCCCTGTTATTCACAGAGCCCCTGGTGGTGGGAATAAACTGGGCTGAGGGCTCACTGGTCGCACCTCCAGGAAGGTCCCGGTACACTTGGCTTTTACCCGAGGAGAACCAAAATGGTGCAAGCACAAGCGGAAACAGACAACAACAGAACTGGAACCCATACAAACACAGGGCATAGATCAGACAACAACATGGACAGAGTAGATCAAGGCACAGGGCAGGTATAGAAGATCAGACAAGGACATAACATCTATGCATTCACTGGTGACAACACAAACAAGGGCAGATGGCACAATCCCCTGGTTCAGCAGCCAGGGGCAACACCCAGTAAGGCACAGGACAGACTGACCTCCAGGGTGAGCAGCAAGGTGCTACACCCAGCAAGGTAGAAGATAGACTGACCACAAGCCCCACAGCTCACAGATAGATATAGCTCCATAAGGAGGGCACCTGATAAGCCAGACCCAGGCACAGATCAGGGAAAGTTAACCCCATCAGAACAGGAGAACCACAAACACAGGCCACAGTTCACACACACCACCGCAGCCACCATGCAGTCCCAAGCAAACAGCATACACAGGAGTCAGCCTGCTGCCAGTAGCGAGGGAGCCTGCAGCCAGCCTACACGGCACCAGAGACAGGAACTGCCCAGAGATACAGACACAGGGAGTTCACACATTCACAGGCATATTTCACACAAGACACCGCAGCCAGCACGCAGCCCCAAGCAACAAGCATACACAGGTTTCGGCCTGCAGCCAGTACGCAAGAGAGCATGCAGCCAGCCTACACAGCCAAAACTGTCACAGTGAACTGCACTGTGACACTTTTAAGGAACAATCAATCTGTTTTTGCATTTTTATTTTTTTAATACCTGCTTTTCCAGATCCATAGCTTTTTTATTTTTCTGTCACATAGCTGTATGAGGGCTTGTTCTTTGATGGACAAGTTGTATTTTCTAATAGCACCATTTTATATTTTATACAGTTGCAAGAAAAAGTATGTGAACCCTTTGAAATGATATGGATTTCTACACAAATTGGTCATAAAATGTGATCTGATCTTCATCTAAGTCACAACAATAGACAATCACAGTCTGCTTAAACTAATAACACACAAATAATTAAATGTTACCATGTTTTTATTGAACACACCATGTAAACATTCACAGTGAAGGTGGAAAAAGTATATGAACCCTTGGATTTAATAACTGGTTGAACCTCCTTTGACAGCAATAACTTCAACCAAACATTTCCTGTAGTTGCAGATCAGACGTGCACAATGGTCAGGAGTAATTCTTGACCATTCCTCTTTACAGAACTGTTTCAGTTCAGCAATATTCTTGGGATGTCTGGTGTGAATCGCTTTCTTGAGGTCATGCCCCAGCATCTCAATCGGGTTGAGGTCAGGACTCTGACTGGGCCACTCCAGAAGGCGTATTTTCTTCTGTTTTAGCCATTCTGTTGTTGATTTAACTCTATGCTTTGGGTCGTTGTCCTGTTGCAACACCCATCTTCCGTTGAGCTTCAGCTGGTGGACAGGTGGCCTTAAGTTCTCCTGCAGAATGTCTTGATAAACTTAGGAATTCACTTTTCCTTCGATGATAGCAATCCGTCCAGGCCCTGACGCAGCAAAGCAGCCCTAAACCATGATGCCCCCACCACCATACTTCACAGTTGGGATGAGGCTTTGATGTTGGTGTGCTGTGCCTCTTTTTCTCCACACATAGTGTTGTGTGTTTCTTCCAAACTCAACTTTGGTTTCATCTGTCCACAGAATATTTTGCCATTACTACTGTAGAAACATCCAGGTGCTCGAGTGCAAACTGTAAACGTGCAGCAATGTTTTTTTTGGACAGCAGTGGCTTCCTCTGTGGTATCCTCCCATGAAATACATTCTTGTTTAGTGTTTTACAAATCGTAGATTCGCTAACAGTGGTGTTAGCATATGCCAGAGACTTTTGTAAGTCTTTAGCTGACACTAGGATTCTTCTTCACCTCATTGAGCAGTCTGCGCTGTGCTCTTGCAGTCATCTTTACAGGACGGCCACTCCTAGAGAGAGTAGCAGCAGTGCTGAACTTTCTCCATTTATAGACAATTTGTCTTACCATGGACTGATGAACAGCAAGGCTTTTGGAGATACTTTTATAACCCTTTCCAGATTTATGCAAGTCAACAAAAGAGAGCTCTTTTGTGCGAGGCATCATTCACATCAGGCAATACTTCTTGTGAAAAGCAAACCCAGAACTGGTGTGTGTTTTTTATAGGGCAGCGAAGCTGTAACCAACACCTCCAATCTCATCTCATTGATTGGACTCCAGTTGGCTCACTCCAATTAGCTCTTGGAGATGTCATTAGTCTAGGGGTTTACATACTTTTTCCACCTGCACTGTTAATGTTTACATGGTGTGTTCAATAAAAATATGGTAACATTTAATTATTTGTGTGTTATTAGTTTAAGCAGACTGTGATTGTCTATTGTTGTGACTTAGATGAAGATCAGATCACATTTTATGACCAATTTGTGCAGAAATCCATATCATTCCAAAGGGTTCACATACTTTTTCTTGCAACTGTATGATGTAGTAGGAAGTCTCCTCATTGCCATATTCTGACCCTCATAACTTATTTATGTCTATGGTGGTGTGTAAGGAGTCATTTTTTGTGGGGTGATCTGTAGTTTTTATTGACACCTTTTTGGGGTGTATATGACGTTTTATTACTTTTTATTTAATTATTAAATTTTTGGGGAGTTGAAACAATGAAAAAACTGTGAAATGGCCCTTTCAATTGTTTTTTCCATTATGGTGTTCAGCGTATGGGCTAAATATTTAACATTTTAATAGTATGGGCATTTTGGGATGTGGTGATGCCTATGATCTTTATTTTTTACAATTATTTTTAGTATGGGGAAAGAGGGGTGATTAGAATTTTATCCTTTTTTTAAAAAAAAAACATTTTTTTTAGTGCCCCTTGGGGACTTGATCATTCAATCATCTCATTGTTTCTCCTATAGACTACAATGAACTACAATTGCAGTCTATGGGCGATTCGATATGTTTCACAGGCCTCCATAGAAACAATGCTGTGGCAGGCCCCGGATTATTCCGAGGGCATGATGCTGTAACAGCAAACAAATGGGTCCCTTGATCTCGGTGCAAGAGAGCTGTTTGGGCCCTGGGAATGCAGCGCTCCCAGTGTTTCACCTATCAGATGCCCTGTCACCCGTCTTACAGAGATCGCCTTGACGTGCGGCAAACGGGCTCAAATAATTTTGTACAAAATGATTTGCCAAGCATCTCTAATTTATAAGTATAGCACTAGCAATTATCATGCATTTTTGTACTTTATTTGGTTTGCAGAGAGCTGTTTTATTGCATTGTTTTGTTTTACAGTGTTGTACTCAGCCCCTGTGCATTGGGATGTGCTGACTGACCCCTTTTTCTTTGCAGTTTGTACTGGAGGTGTGGCTGACACCTCAGTCGTGCACTCCTGACCAACTCTTCTGCCCCATAAGCTGATTTTAATTAGTGTGATTATATAGCTTAGCCTGCTCTCCCTCATTCACTGGAAGCCATTTGGCACCAGGAGAGATATAGTTGTGGACTCTCATTGCATTCTTTGGTGGCTATTTGGCACCAGGAGTGGTGTGGAGTGGCCCACTGCATTCCTTGGATACAATGAAGGCCATTTTGGCACTAAAATAACAGAAATTAAAGCGGGCATGTGGAACCTACACTCCCTGAATTGTATGGTAGCCGTCATGGCACATAACAGGTAGAATTTAGTGTTAGGAACCCGTCTTACAGAGATAGCCTTGACGTGCGGCAGACGGGCTCAAATCATTTTGTACAAAATGATTTGTCAAGCATCTCTAATTTATAAGTATAGAACTAGCAATTATTATGCATTTTTGTACTTTATTTGGTTTGCAGAGAGCTGTTGCATTGCATGTTTTGTTTTACCTGGTTACAACTGAACATGGCATCTAAAGGATTGAATGTCCGTTAATCATTGACATTGACTCCAGTTAGCTGTTGTTTAAAACAGAAAAAAACTGGCAGCTATGACACCTGCTCCACTTCTGTTAAAACCTCAGACTTGTTTTTAGTAAGAAACTAAGAAGAAGGCGACCCAATCTGAAATTAGTTGAAAGATCAGAAGCAATATCACAAAATATTATTTTACTGAAAGAACAGTAGTTGCTTGAAATAAAATAAAAAAATTCCAGCACATGTGGTTAAAAAATTTACAGGAAGTGAACTTAAACACAGTTGAGATAAACACACACTACTCACAAAAAATTTGTGATATTTGGCTTTCAGGTGAAATTATAGAAAATGTAAAAAGTTCACACTATAGTGATATTATATCATAAAAGTAGGGCATTTAAGTAGAAGCATGCAATGGTGATTTCCTCATCTCAAAGAATTAATTGAAACAAAAGTGAACAACAGTGATGGGTATGCCCCCTCAGAAAATGTCAATGTCTCAATAATTTGTCATGTGGCCTTGAGCATCAATTACAGTTTGACATTAATGTCTCATGCTGTTCGCAAGTCGACTTATTGTCTACTGAGGAATGGCATCCCACTCTTCTTGAAGGGCGGCCCTCAGGTCATTAAGGCTCTGGAGTACAGAGTTATGAGCCTCCACACGGTGACTCAGCTAATCCCATCGGTTTTTAATAGGATTCAGGTCTGGAGAAAGTGCAGGCCACTCTATTTGAGGTACCCCATCTCCAGCAGCCGTTCCCTAATGATGCAACCCCGATCAGCTAGCGTATTGTCATCCGTGAAGATGAAATTAGGCCTGTGCTGTTCATGCAGAGGCACAATGAGTGGATTAATAATGTTATTTAGGTAGTACAGGCTTTTCACTGTACCATTCATAAAGTATAGGGCAGTTCTGTTATGACTAGACACACCTGCCCGCATTGTAACACCACCACCGCCAAAGGCTCGTCTGGTGACAACAGTGGATGATGCATAGCGATCTCGTTGACGTGAATCGACTTTCATCAATGAACAACACTGAGGCCCACTGATCCCTCGTCCTGAGTAGATGCTCCCTGGATCATGCAAGACGATGACGCCTCTGCCTGGTGGTGTTGTTAGGTACCCTTGCAGATTGTCTAGCACGCAGACCGCGTTGATGTAACCAGTTTTGAATGGTCTGACATGACACTTGGGTGTCTCTCACCTCCCTTAAATATGCCTGGAGTTGTGTGGCATTCATCATCTGGTTCCGCAGGGCATTGTTCACAATGATGTGGTCATCAGTGTGGGATATGGCCAAAGGACCTCCACATCTATGCCTTCCAGTCTCTCTCTATCTCTGTTGCAACCTGCTGATGACAATCTGTGACACTCTAAGCTTAGTGGCCACTTCTATCTGAGAACATCCTGCTTGAAGCCTCGCAATGGCGAGGTACTGTTGGATCTGTCTAGGTGTCGTCATGGTCTCATGATGTCAAAATGAGAACAGCAGGATGAGGAGAACTGTTGAAATACCGATTCTGATTGAATCAGGAAATTCATTGGGCGATTCATGGATCAAACACCTGTTGTGAATTTTGCTGTTAAGCTTCCTTGTTAGAGCAAGCTGTGCAAAAAATACTGGAACATTGAACAGTTGGACATATACATTTTAAGGTTTAGAGAAGGTCACATTAAGTTTACCTGTAAAGGTTAGAGTGCATTTTAGATTCATCCTGAAATTTCACCCACAAGTCAAATATCCCTAACTTTTTGTGAGTAGTATATTTCTATTGTAAGAGAAAGAATAGAAAGGAGATAAGATATTTTTTTTTTGTGGGGCCGTGGAACAGCGGTAGGGATGCGGACAGCACACAGCAAGCTAGGCTATTTCCAAGTTAGGGAAATAACATAGTTGGCTGTGCTATGCTTTTTTCTATAGCTCCCCATGCAGCACAATGGGAGATCCTGAAACAGCGAGAGTTGGTGGTCGGGACTCTGTCTCATCTTGCCTTAGTAACGGTGAGATGAGGCAATCCCTTTAAGCCTTATTGGAAGCAGATGATCTTCCCCTAATGAGCACCAATTGACACTATAGCAAGTTGATCGGTGCTCATTTAGTCACATTTACATGCTGCAATTATGGTAGGGTTTTTAAAAGAATTATCACTCATTTAATTGCTCACCGCAGTTTGCATTATTTTCAGCAGCACATCCCCTGTTTACACAAGGGGATGTGCTGCTGACAAACAATTTTAATGAATTTTAATAAAACGTGTTCACTCATTTGTCATTTTATCACGGGACATTTATACATGGATAAAGATTGGAAATATCCATTTGTACTTACAATAATTGCTTTTGTAAATAGGCCTTAGAAGGTTTTTTTCAGGGGAAAAGAAAACATTTTTAAAAAGATCCAGAAAGGGCTAAAATTAAAAAGAGGAAGCACTTCTCCCCTGACCAATCCCCCACCTTTGCCGTTCTAATGTTGACCTGCCTCAGCAAAAGACTGGCTAAACAGTCCTTTCCTTTTTCCTGTGTGTGCTGAGCCACGATCGGAAACTGCAGAGCGGTAAGGACCGCAGCAGCCAAAGGGGACTGGTGAGGTTAAAAATGTTTCTTTATTTTATTTTTAACCCTTTCTGGACCTTTAAAAAAATATCAAAATTTCTATAGTTGGTAAACATAACAGAGCACAGAACTACAGGTTATAATAAATCTGTCATGTTGCTTTATGAATTTTATATCTTGTTATCCATCTCTGTCATTTTTCCTAGACTCTTGTTAATAATCCAATTTTCATTCTATTCCATTTTCAATAACATGTGATGTGATTTAAAGGGCATGTGTTATCAGAAAAGGACCTTTATGTTAAAAATATTTTTAAAGAATTTCTGGTGATGATATTTTCAATTTTCCATGTCATTATCTATAGTTAAAAACATCCTAAAATCCTGCAGTTTTCACACTGGCCACTGAACCTAACAACAGACACCACTTCTTGGTCTGTACAGATCACTTTTCAGCATTCATTTCATTATCATCACATGCAAGATTAGAATGACAAATTTAACCTACAAGTAGATAACATATAATTCAACATTCACAATAGGTGATATCACAGCTTATCTACTCCCTCCTGAGACCTGCACAGGTCACAGGGCATGCCTATAATACTCTCCCATAAAAGTCATGGGAATTCCTCCAGTCTATTGGTGGCTGCTGTAAAGCATATCTCTAAATGCAACAGCTCGGGAAAGACGGTAGCCTCCATAATCAGTTTCAGGGAACAGAATAAAAAATCTACAATCATAAAAATAAATATAAAGAAATAAGGAATATGATTCTCCATCTGGTTTCAGTGGCAGAAATAATTATAGGTGACACATTCCCTATAAAGAAAGGATGTGTGCCTCCAAGAGGTATACAAAGACTGGAAGTGTACCTGACAGAGAGCTCTATATATTTAGACAGAAGGAGGCACATTATATTATTATTGCTGCTAAAGCATTTAAGCACTATTAAGCAGGGGGAGAACTTATTTCTGGATTAGTGGCAGAAAGTAATAAAATTGCAAAATTACCAAGATTACAAATCAGGAAGAAAGCAGGGCTGTCGATGTCCATGTACAGTAAATAAGCTACTTGTGTTCAGTATTTTCAGAAGGTTGCATTGAAAGTCATATGCAAGGGCATGGCATTATTTGTAAAGGTCCTGTTACAGTGTTTTTAAAGGCTGATGCTTTAGTTGAATTTAGACATTTACAGTTAAAATAGGCAATGAGTCCAGATGGTGTCTACCCCATGGTTCTTAAAAAACTCCATTCTGTGATAGCTGTAACTCTTAATGATCACTTTATCCAATCCATTCTAACAGTTGATGTTCCTGATGGTTGGGAAATGCCCAGGGTTGAACCCATCTATAAGAAGGGTAAAAGAGAAGAACCCAGTAACTACAGGCCAGTTAGTTTGACATCTGCAGCAGTAAAAAATAATAGAAAAATTTGGATATTTGACCACCTAAAAAGCAAATTGTTGGACTCGAAACAACATAGCTTTACTAAGGGCAGATCATGTCCAAACTAACCTTATAATGTTGGATAAATGTGTTGCTGTGCATATTGCCTATCTGCATTTCAGCAAATCCTCTGAGATAGTTTCAGATTTAGAGCTTATTGATAAGTTAGGAAAAATTGGATTTGGATCCCTGGATATTTTATTAGATTCACAGCTGGGTAAAAGATGGATATCACAGTGTGGTTATTAATGTTATGCATGCAGAAAAGAGATTGATGACTAGTGGTGTACCAAAAGGGTCTGTTCTGGTACTTAAACTTTTTAATATGTCTGTAAGTGACATAGTAGAAGGTTTGGTAGGTAAAGTTTGTCTGTTAGCTCAAGACACAAAAGAATACAATAGAATTGATATTCCTGCTCTATAACATGGAACATGGGGGGTGGAATCCTCTGTTTAACTCCTTAAGGCCCCTTTCACACGGGCGAGTTTTCCGTGCGGGTGCGATGCGTGCGGTGAACGCATTGCACCCGCACTGAATCCTGACCCATTCATTTCTATGGGACTGTGCACACGAGCGGTGATTTTCACGCATCACTTGTGCGTTGCGTGAAAATCGCAGCATGCTCCTCTTTGTGCGTTTTTCACGTAACGCAGGCCCTATAGAAATGAATGGGGTTGCGTGAAAATCGCATGCATCCGCAAGCAAGTGCGGATGCGGTGCGATTTCCACGCATGGGTTCTAGGTGACAGTCTATTCACTGTATTATTTTCCCTTATAACATGGTTATAAGGGAAAATAATAGCATTCTGAATACAGAATGCTTAGTATAATAGTGCTGGAAGGGTTAAAAATAATAAAAAAGTTAACTCACCTTCTCCTCTTGTTAGCGTAGATGCCGGTCTGTTCTTTAGCTGTGGGCTGAAGGACCTTTGATGACGTCAGATCACATGCTCCATCACCATGGTGATGGACCATGTGATTGGAGCATGTGATCTGACATCACCTCAGGTCATTCAGTCCACAGCTAAAGAACAGACCGGAATCTATGCGAACAAGAGGAGAAGGTGAGTTAACTTTTTTATTATTTTTAACCCCTCCAGCACTATTATACTAAGCATTCTGTATTCAGAATGCTATTATTTTCCCTTATAACCATGTTATAAGGGAAAATAATACAATCTTCAGAACATCAATCCCAAGCCCGAACTTCTGTGAAGAAGTTCGGGTCTGGGTACCAAACATGCGCGATTTTTCTCACGCGAGTGCAAAACGCATGACAATGTTTTGCACTCGCGCGGAAAAATCGCGCATTTTCCCGCAACGCACCCGCCTCTTATCCGGGCAAAAAACATGACGCCCGTGTGAAAGAGGCCTAAGGACACAGACCTATTTCACCTTAAGGACCAGGCCATTTTTTGAAAATCTGACCAGTGCCACTTTAAGTGGTGATAACTTTAAAACGCTTTGACTTATCAAGGCCATTCTGAGATTGTTTTTTCGTCACATATTGTACTTCATGATACTGGTAAAATAAAGTAAAGAAAAATTATTTTTATTTATAAAAAAATAGCAAATTTTCAATCTCTCTACTTCTATAATACATAGTAATACCTACAAAAATAGTTATTACTTTACATTCCCCATATGTCTATTTGATGTTTGGATCATTTTGGGAATGATATTTTATTTTGTGGGGATGTTACAAGACTTAGAAATATAGAAGTAAATCTTGAAATTTTTTAGAAATTTTCAAAAACCCAATTTCTAGGGACTAGTTCAGGTCTGAAGTCACTCTGTGAGGCTTATATAATAGAAACCACCCAAAAATGACCCTATTCTAGAAACTACACCCCTCAAGGTATTCAAAACAGATTTTATAAAACGTTGTTAACCCTTTAGGTGTTCCACAAGAGTTAATGGCAAATGGAGATAACATTTCTGAATTTAGATTTTTTGGCAAATTTTCAATTTTAATCAATTTTTTCCAGTAACAAAGCAAGGGTTAACAGCCAAACAAAACTCAATATTTATTGCCCCGATTCTGTAGTTTCCAGAAACACCCCATATGTGGCCGTAAACTACTGTACGGGCACACAATAGGGCGTAAAGGGAAAGGTGCGCCATAAGGTTTTTGGAAGGCAGATTTTGCTGGACTGGTTTATTTACACCATGTCCCATTTGAAGCCCCCCTGATGCACCCCTAGAGAAGAAAAAAACGTATACCCCAATAACAAAACACAGATATTATACTAGGTGGTACAATGATTGCACGCTCTCTCAAAGGAGGAAAGGAGTGTCTATAGTACTTAATAGACATGTACAATTTATACTCAAAGACTCTCTAGTAGATCCAGATGGGAGATTTATCTTAATCAAAGGACTCATAGAAAATAGATTATACACATTTGTGTATACAAATGCCCCAAATGAAAAACAGTCCTTTTCAAAATGGTGTTCAACAAGCTAGATCCCTTTTTGGAAGGTTCCTTAATAATGGGGGGAGACTTCAATGTAGCCATGGATCCGAAAATAGACACTTCCCATGGTAAATCAAGCATGTCCTTACTGAGGCTCAAAAAAGATTAAAAAGTTACTCCAACAATATAAATTAATTGATACGTGGAGAATGATCCATCCAACAGCGAAAGACTACCCGTATTTCTCCAAGATACATAAATCATATACAAGAATAGATTACATATTTATAGGACAAAGAGACATTGACAGTGTCAAGAAAGCAGAATATGACCCCATATTGTTTTCGGACCATGCCCCTCTTTGGATCAAACTACAGTTTTCTCCCCCGCAAAAAACTCTTGGAACATGGAGACTTAACGAGGGACTTCTTGCTAAAAAAGACAACATAGTTTCTCTCAGCTGCCACCTGGAAAACTTTTTTTAAAGACAACATAACAAACACCAGATGTGACCCCTTGGGAAACACATAAGGCAGTTCTTAGAGGATACCTAATACAGTTGGGAGTGAGAGAAAAGAAAGCAAGGAACAAAACTATTGAAGATACTATCTCCAAAATCAGGGAAATTTAACTCAACCATAAAACATCCTTTATTAATGATTTAGAAAGAGAGTTGATACAGCTTAGAAGTAAGCTTAAAGCCCTTCTTGATCAAGATGCGCAAAAATATCTGTTTATGGCCAAGTATAGACATTACCTGTACGCAAACAAATGTGGTAAAACCCTAGCCTCTCTAGTGCGCAAATAAAGATTTAGAACTAGCATTCCCAAAATCAAAACCCCTAATAAATCTGAAGTGCATGACTCGCAAAAAATAGCAGAAGTCTTTAAAGACTTCTACGGTAACCTATATAATCTTCATCCAGATAAACACACCTTATGCAGACCCCAAAACCAAAATAAATGAATATTTAAAAGACTTTAAACCCCCAAATATTGAACAGGCATAACTGAAGAAACTCAATGACCTCTTCACTAAGGAAGAAATTAAACGAGCCATAAACAGCCTTAAAAATGGGTAAAGTCCAGGTCCCGACGGACTTACGGCAGCATATTATAAAAAGTTTCAAGATGTCTTAGCCCCTCATCTAGAGTGCCTTTTCAATAAAATATCTCCGGCCTCCCCTTTCAGGGCCGAATCCCTTCTCAAGCATATAACAGTCATCCCCAAAGAAGGGAAAGACTATACCGAATGCGCAAACTATCACCCCATTTGGCTCCTTAATAATGACATTAAGATTATGGCGAAAATGTTTGCAAATAAATTGCAAAAAATGATGGATATACTGGTTGATAAAGATCAGGTGGGATTCGTACCTGGAAGGGAGACAAAAGACAATACAATAAAAGTCCTACATATAATTAAATATGCTAAAATCAAGAAAATCCCACTGGTCTTGCTAGCATCAGACGCGGAAAAGGCCTTTGACAGGTTAAATTGGAACTATTTACGTGCACTATTTACGTGCCTTTCCGACGTCCTTTGTGGACAAGATCATGTCACTCTATGCTAGCCCATCGGCAAGTGTCAGAATAAATGGCCTACTTTCCAAACCGTTCAACATATAAAATGGGACTCGACAAGGATGCCCACTATCCCCCCTCCTCTTTGTACTATGTCTAGAACCCTTTCTAGCTAAAATTAGAGATAATCCCAATATCAGTGGCATTAACACCAGAAAAAAAGAACATAAAATAGCGGCCTTCGCAGACAACACTCTTTTCGCTTTATCTAATCCCAAAAAATCCTTGCCTAACTTGATAAAAGAATTTGAAAAATTTCAAACTGTATCAGATTTCAAAATAAACATTAACAAATCTGAATTATTCAATGTCTCTTTAAGTCCCCAGTCTTGGGAAGAAGTTAAAAGATTAAGTCCATTAAAGATAGCGTTAAACTCCTTTAAATATTTAGGGGTAAACATAAGTAGTGATATCACAGAATTATACAAGAACAATTTCACTACGCTACTCAAGACCACAGAGAAACAACTTAAAGAACTGTGAAACTTTATGGCTATCCCTTCTTGGTAGAATCAATCTGATCAAAATGGTCATTCTACCCAAGGCCCTGTATCTATTTCAGACACTACCCATAGAAATCCCACAAGACTTTTTTTAAGAAAATGAGAAAATACATCTTGAAATTTATCTGGCAGGGCAAACAAAATAGAATAAATTATAAAACCTTAACCAGACAAAGAGCAAACGGAGGAGCAAGTCTCCCCGACCTTGAAAACTACTATAAAGCATCAATAATATCCCAGATTTTGGAATGGGGCAAACCGATACCCAATAAAAACTGGGTAGATCTGGAGCTGGAAGGTTTAGATCTAAATTTACACTCCCTACTCTGGAAGACACCACTATATGCAAATAAAACCAAAAAGATTAAAAGCCCACTTACCAAACTGACATTAAAGAAATGGCATCATATTAATAGGCTACACAACCTCGTGGGCAAATATGACCTAAAAACCTCCTTAGCTAGTTTTATTCCACATAATTGGACGAAGATTTTAAAATCCCTAGACAGCGATAAAAAGAAAAGGAATATTACAATTGATTCCCTCAAGAAGGGCAATACTATCGCTTCTTTTAAAGATGTTAAAGAAATACACGGACTAAAAGAGATAACGTCACAACAATATGATAAGCTCACAAAATCAATGAAGAATTGGAACGAACAACCTAAAGACCAAACACCTGACAATATTTTAATGTCCATGCTCCATAAAAATAATTCAGAAAATCATTTAATATCCAAACTTTATAAAATACTCAGTGATGATACTTTACCTGCATACATAACTAAATGGAACAAAGAACTCCAGATACCACTTAACAAGACCCAAGCTGAACAAGCAATAAAAAATATACTTAATGTCTCTAATCATACACATACCAAGAAATGCAATTCAAGATAACAACTAGATGGTATAAAATCCCCACTCTTATGCATAGAATAGATAATGACATTTCAGATAGATGTTGGAGGTGTAAGGAAAAGATAGGAACTTATACGCATATTTGGATTACATGCTCGCGAATGGCCTCCTTCTGGGAATCATTCAGCAAAATAATGAAGGAGATCCACGAAAAGGAGGTCACACTCAAAGAAAAGTTAATACTCTTCAACATTTACGATGTAAATCAAGTAGGTTTCAAATATGAATTAACCACACACTTCCTAAACGCTGCTAAGATTATTGTACCTAGAAAATGGTTTCAGGAAGATGCTCCTACCATCCAAGAATGGATGTTTGAAATCCATAAAATCTATGAGAAGCGTAAATGGACAATAGCCCAGAACATCCAGAAGTTTGAAAACATTTGGGCTAAATGGACATACATAGCATTAAACAATTGTAATTTATCCTATACTTGATGTTATGACGAAAATGTCAACTCTCTTAATGGCACTTTGTGTTATGCTTACTCCATTTATTTGTATCTATTTGTAATTATTTGATAAATCTGACTGGTAATCCCCCCACACCATGTTCTAAATGTTTAAAACACATTCTTGTATCAAATGATATATTTTTCTTTATTGAATATGTAAGACTGTAATTACTTTTTCTAAACTACTGGCGGAGTGATGTAACGCCACTGTCTGTTAATTATACAATATCTCCTTTAAATAAACAAAAATTACAGGAACTAAAGGAGAGATTCAACAAAACTGCTGTAAATTAACGTTTTCCAAATAGCAGGCACTCACCATCTGGTTATATTGAGGAATCAATAAAGAGAGGTTGATGTAAACATTATATCATTTATTATTAAAAAAGTAGGTAAAGGGCTTCTGTCACCCCCCCCCCCCCCAAAACTCATTTTTCAATTTTGGGCATATTAAAATCCTTATTGGACGACTATTACCTATATAGGGCTCTTACCTTGTTCTGTGGTTTGGTTTCACAAAAAATCGATCTTTTAAAATATGCAAATGAAAAATGAGTTTTGGGGGCGACAGAAGCCCTTTAAAAACGGTCCTAAAATGAAATCTCTACAGATAAAAATTTCTACAAATAAAATCAAATAACGTGCAATTGATAGTAATCTTCGTTCACCAAGATTAAATAATCATTGGCTATTGCTTATAAATCCATATATTTCCAAACTCCTCTTTGGTATCCGAATGTGTGCTTGTGTTTGTTCCTGCTACGGCTCGGCGTCTCATGTGATGACCGTAGTTCTCGCTTGAAATCCCGCGGGATTCAAAGGTTGCTGTAGTATTGGTTGACAACGGAAATTCGACTAACAATCGCTGTTAGTTATATCACTGCCAGTAGTGTCTGAAAGCTTTCATAGCTTATTTCACGATATTTGTGTGGGTGTTCCGAAATGTCTGCTAAACGCGTTTCGAGGTTTAAACCTCTTCCTCAGTAGCCATATCTGAAACCCCACAAAATCAGTCCTTATATAGCTTTTATCTGTTACTTGGAAAACCTGGAGCCAATTGTGGGTTGTTCAAAAACCCGGAAAAGTGATTAGATGGTTAAAACATAAATATAGATAGAGGTACATTGGAGGGGGGGGGGGGGGGGGGAGACCATATTGCAAAAATGTCAAGACAGGAAGCTAGACAAATTTATGACTTCAACACCTTACTATCGGATGGCTTAAATTCTGATTTTGAATTATTTGGCTTCTTGTGAGAACGGGATGGGTGCCCTTCACTGATGGGACATCGGAGTCAGGCTGTTTTACCAGCACTCCGATCTCCCCTTGGTGGAGGGCATTCTACCTAATATCTACACCTCAATATATCTACACGTCTTGCAATAATGCTTCACAAATAGTTGAAGAGGACCCATATGAAAATTCTGAAATAATCAATATAAGAAGCAGTAGATATAACTTTGTTGAACACTATTACCCAAATAGTACATAAAGGGGTATAGTACGAATAAATACTATGGAAACTATATATAAAACTAAAATATGAGAAAAACGCATGAAACACGCATAGAAATCGCATTGAAATCACACATGCGTTTTTTCTATATATCGAAAATTTATACTAAGCTACATTAACTACCAAGGTTTTTCTATATTTATTATATTGTTAGTTTATGTTTTAACCATCTAATCACTTTTCCAGGTTTTGGAACAACCCACAATTGGCTCCAGGTTTTCCAAGTAACAGATAAAAGCTATTTAAGGATTGATTTTGTGGGGTTTCAGATATGGCTACTAAGGAAAAGGTTTGAACCTCGAAACGCGTTTAGCAGACATTTCGGCTATCAACCGTTGCTATTAACAACCGCTGCTATTGACAACCGCTGCTATAAACTACTGCTACCACAACAACCGCTGCTATTGACAACCGGTGCTATAAACTACTGCTACTACAACAACCGCTGCTATTGACAACCGGTGCTATAAACTACTGCTACTACAACAACTGCTGCTACCAACCATTGATGTTATAGTTGCTATTGACAACTACTGGAGGTTACTAATAACCACTGATACAAATTGTTACCAACAATAAAAGCAACATACAAAGGAATAATATCAATTATTACTATAACTGACTATTGGAGCCACTAGCAAATTTGCTACCATAGATTGGAAATATATGGATTTATAAGCAATAGCCAATGATTATTTAATCTTGGTGAACGAAGATTACTGTCAATTGCATGTTATTTTATTTGTAGAAATTTTTATCTGTAGAGATTTCCTTTTAGGGCCGTTTTTAACTACTTTTTTAATAATAAATGATATAATGTTTCCATCAACCACTCTTTATTGATTCCTCAATATAACCAGATGGTGAGTGCCTGCTATTTGGAAAACGTAGATTACATTGTTCTGTGATTGAGTGAAATCACTACTGAGCAAGAGCACCCGTCCTTACATAGAGGGTGAGCCACTATTTTGCTTTAAATTAAATCTGGCTTAGTTGCCCATAGAAACCAGTCGGATACTACTTGTCATTTTACAAAGGAGCTCTAAAAAAATTAAAGGTGAAATTGTTTGGTTTCTATAGACAACTAAGCCAGTTTTACTTTACACCAATTTTGATAAATCTCCCCCTTTGGGTGTTTATTAGACTGGAGAAATGTTCAGCTAAATGTTTCTACTTTTAAAACGCTCCATTTGTTACAACATATAACAAGTCCATTATGTCCAGTAAATAGTTTCACTGAAACGTCTTATCCATCAATTATACTTCTGTACATTGTAAGGTAGACTATCTCACACCTTCACAACTCATACTATAAAGAACTCCTATCACAATTGGTGATAAAAGCAGGGGAGATGCCCTCTGGTCTGTTGTAAGTAGCTTTGTACAGCATTTTAATGAGTATTTACGGACCACACAAGTCAGTTATGACCTGCATTAGGCTACTTTTACACTAGCGGCAGCCTTCTTCGGCAGGCTGTTCCAGCGGGTGAACAGTCTGCCGGATCTGTGCTGCCGCTAGTGCACTCGTGCCGCCAGAGGTCTACTCCGGCCCCATTGACTATAACGGGGACGGGACGGAGTTCTGGCGGCAACACGGCAAACATGCCGAGAGGCAAACATGTCGTACTTTTATTCCGGCCGCCTCTCAGCATGTTTGAAGTGCTGCCGCCAGAGTTTCGGCGGCAGCACGGCAAACATTCTGAGAGGTGGCCGGAATAAAAGTACGACACTAACGGCAGCACGGATCCGGCAGGCTGTTCACCTGCCAGCACAGCCTGCCGGAGAAGGCTGCCGCTAGTGTGAAAGTAACCTTAGATATATTTTCTGAGGCCGAATTAATTTCATTCTGGTAATCTTTTGTCACATCATAGGTTCACCTTATCGTTTACCAATTTAGTCGCCCCTCTTTATACTTTCTCCAGGGCATTGCCTGTGTAAGCCAGTGCCCAGAACTAAGCTGCATATTCAACATGATGCTGCTATAAAGCTGTGTAAAGGCTCAAGATTCTGGCTTTTCCACTGAGTCTACACCTTTTTAATAGACAGTATCCCATTTGTGTTAGAAGCAGCAGAACAGCATTGAATGCTGCTATTCAGCTTTGCGGTGTGTGATCTGCAAGCACACCCAGATCCTTTCCCTTACTAAATCCTACTGTAAATAGCACATTTTCTAAAAGGATGTATGCCCATGCATTATTATACTGTGCAAATCTTATTTGCTAGACACCTAAATTGCCTTGGACAGCTTGTAAATGACATCTTTGACAAACCATATTACTACAAGTAGTGAAGATTTCACAGATCCTTCTACTAAACAAGTTCCTTGTAACTCATTCATAGATTTAGAGCAGTGCTTTAACAATTCACCATAGGGCCCTATGACTTACATAGCGTATATGACCATTTTGCCATCTGTCTGACAAAATGATTTCCCAGTATAGGTATAATGCACACAGTGATGTCACAGCATAGGTATAAAATACATGGTAATGTCACAGTAAAGTAATAATCAACTAAATGTGCTTTAACTCGAGGTCACAGAACAAGAATCGTGCATGTGGAGATAATTCACACAATGATATGCAATTAAAGGGGTTGTCTCATCACAGACAATGGGGGCACATCGCTAGGATATGCCCCCATTGGCATATAGGTATCGAGAACTGAGCCCCGAAAGTGTTGGAGGGCGCACTACACATTCATTTTCTATGGGGCCGCCGAAAATGGCTGTGGGCTCGCTCAACTATTTCTGTCAGGCCCATAGAAGTGAATGGCGGCAGTGGCCAGTCATGCGCGGTGCGCTCCCATTCACTTCTACATGTGTGGAGGGCACTTGGTGGTGGCCGGACCGGAGTCCTCCAGCCAAGGTGGAATTTAATTGGTCACTATGAGCAAATAAGCCAGTTTTCCTTTACACTAGTTTGACTACATTTAACTAACCTGCTTCATTATGTCACTGAGCAGTAATATACACAATCATACATAGCACCTGAATAATGCGCAAGAAATGTAACCATACAAACAGTGACATCACAGCACAAGGTAAAAACACATTATCATGTCACCACGCAAGTACAATGCGTATAGTGACATCTCATTTCAAGAATAATGCTGTGATGGACCAGAATAGTGGACATGCTGTAGTGTACTTAAAGGGGTATTCTGGTTATAGCAAGTTATCCCCTATCCACAGGATGAGGGATAAGAGATCTGTGGGGGTCCTACCGCTGGGACCCCCATCAATCTCGAAAATGGGAGCCCATACCCTGCTGAGCCCACCTGAAATGACAGAGCAGCTGGTTGGAAAAGCGTGTCGCCGACTCGCCACTCCATTAATTTCTATGGGAGCACTGGAGATAACTGAGTATAGCGTTATAACCGGAATACTCCTTTGTCAGTTTGGATTTTCAATAAACCACTAAAAAGTGAGGAACAAGTACATAAATTAATCCTTCTTCCAAACAAGTCGCTTCAAATTCACTTACAGCTTTAGAGCAGGGGTGTGAAAAGTAACTACGATGCCCTCTAGTAAAAATTAGATTGTAGTCTCACTCCATCATGACCACATTCATTTTGAACATGAAATTCTTATAAATATTTTGCCATGTGCCTTCACCTTATTGACAGGGGTTATAGACAATGTTATCTTATAGCACCCAGTGATATCACAGTATAGGGGAAATACACATAATGATGTCGCCATGCATGTATAATGCATGTACTGATGTCACAGTACAGATATAATATACTAAATGATACAGATGCAACTGGTGCAACCAGTAAAGCTTCACAGCAAAACTTAGAATGTATCCCTTTAAATTTAACCATTGTTGTGCCTGCTATCCAGATAGTTAAAGATAACCTTTCTCCTTAAAGTTCTGTACAATCTTCAGCAAGTTATAGAGCAGGAGGAGCTGAGCAGATTGATATATATTTTGTGGGAAACTATTCAGTAAAACTTGTCATTTTATACATTCAAATCTTTGTTCTTTCTGATCTCAAGACGACCCATTCGGCTATTATTGGTGATTGATAGCACTCCGTGTGTAAGTGTGTATACAGTGATAGCTGAAAGGCATTAATAAGACACCCCTGTGTACAACTGAACTCAGAGATCTAAATGTATTAATTACAGGTTTCACTAAATCTTTTCCCACAAAACTGTTTATTAATTTGCTCAGCTCCTTCTGCACTATAACATGCTGCCTGCAGATTGTACTGCATTTCATGATGACAGGTCCTCTTTAAGCCTATGTTGCACTGCAGGAGCTGGCCACTTCTGATATGTCTGGTTTAGTAAATAGTGTACTTGCATTCTCCAAAGAAAAATAAATTCTGGCATATCTTTTCACAAAACACTATCTTTGTTATTCCACATCATCAACTGGTAAAACACACAAATGACAATTTATTCATACATTTCAAGGAAGAATAACGGGAATAATATTCAGTTTTTATTTGACATATTTCTTTTATATGTTATTATAGGCATGCACATTGCAAACACTATGGGGGGGATTTGTGATTTCTATATACTCTTCCAAGATACCTAAAATAGTGTCACCTAGCATACAATACTTATGCTTATTCTTTGGTCTCCCTAATGATAAAGAGCACCCCAGGCAAGTCAACCAAGTAAGTTTCTATTGAGTCATTATGGTTCTCTCATCCCTCTAGAAAGAGAACTAGCTTGCATGTTTCAGAGAGGTGTAAGCTGTGTAATATATTGTAATTCTTTTGTAAAATAAAGTTGCTGAAGGTGTTGTCTGTCTTTGCTATAATTATATATCCTCAGGTGAATAGGAAGGAGCCTAACAGCTGCAACTAGTTATTTCAGGACAAAAGCACTTTATCAGAGAAAAGCAAATGAGAACATTTTTAGTTGTAAGGCCTTACTATTTCTAATATGGATACCAGTTAGTATACATTATGACTACTGTAAGCTAGGGTTTACAATACTTCGCAAACGTATTTGGCCTACCAGGCAATAGCCTGGCCTACAATACTGCGCACACGTACTTGGCGTACTATGGGCTCTCCATAATGACAAAGAGTGCTCTCTAGACATTGCATCTCTCTCCCTCCCTTTTAAGAAGTTCCGATATAGTGGCATGCAAAAGTTTAGGCACCCCATGTCAAAATTACTGTTATATTGAACAGTTAAGCAAGTTCAAGATAAAATGTTCTCCATAAGGTAAAAATGACACATTCCCTTTGTATTTTGAGCAGTTCTTGACTTAAGGGGGACACAAAGTGTAAAATAAAAAATAAAAGTTTCAATCACACATATTTTATATTGCTGCGTCCGTAACGACCAGCTCTATACGAATATTACATAATCTGCCTCATCAGGCGAATGCCGTAAAAAAAACAGCTTTTTTTGCCACCTCGCCTCCCAAAAAAACATAATATCAAGGCATTCATAAAGTCCTATGTACCTCAAAATGGTACCAATAAAAAGTACAGTTTGCCCTGCAAATGGCAAGCCCTAAAACTTCTACGTTGGTAGCAAAAAATAAATAAAAATTATGGATGTTAGCATATGGCGATACAAAATACAACAGATTGTTAATAAAAAAGTGATTTTATCATGCAAAAGTAGTAAAACATGAAAAAACTATGTAATATTGGTATCTCACTTCTCTTTTTTGTTTTTTCCAAATGTAACAGATGAAAATGAAAAACAGTTTTTGCTTAAAATACAAATGAAATGTGTCATCCTTAACTTTATGCCTTTTGGAGATCATTTTATCTTTAACTTGCTTAAAGGGCTTCTGTCACCCCCCCAAAACTCATTTTTCATTTTTGGGCATATTAAAATCCTTATTGGACGACTATTCCCTATATAGGGCTCTTACCTTGTTCTGTGGCTTGGTTTCACTAAAAATCGAGCTTTTAAAATATGCAAATGGCTTCACTACCAGCAAGTAGGGCGTCTTTCTGGTAGCCGCCGCATCTTCCTTTCAAAAAAAGCCCCCTCCTCCTGTTGATTGACAGGGCCAGCGAGCTCTCTACTCCTCCGGCTGGCCCTGTCTGCAATTCGAATCCCGCGCCTGCGCCTTACGTGTCTTCATTCGCCACAGGCGCTCTGAGAGACGGACGCTCGCTTCCTCAGCACTCCCTCAGTGCGCCTGGGCCGATGACGTCACCTCTAAACCCGAAAGAGAAGACGTCATCGGCGCAGGCGCACTGAGGAAGTGCTGAGGAAGCGAGCGTCCTTCTCTCAGAGCGCCTGCGCCGAATGAAGACACGTAAGGCGCAGGCGCGGGATTTGAATTGCAGACAGGGCCAGCCGGAGGAGGATAGCGCTCGCTGGCCCTGTCAATCAACAGGAGGAGGGGGCGTTTTTTTGAAAGGAGGATGCGGCGGCTACCAGCAAGTAGACGCCCTACTTGCTGGTAGTGAAGTTATTTGCATATTTTAAAAGCTCGATTTTTAGTGAAACCAAGCCACAGAACAAGGTAAGAGCCCTATATAGGGAATAGTCATCCAATAAGGATTTTAACATGCCCAAAAATGAAAAATGAGTTTTGGGGGTGACAGAAGCCCTTTAACTGTTCACAGTAGCAGTAATTTTTACCAGGGGCGCCCAAACTTTTGCTTGCCACTGTAGATAGGTGAACAGAAATATTTACTCTACACTATCTGCCCTGACAAAGTCTCAAATTATATTCTAAGTGATAAACCTAATGGCAACTATCTAATAATTCATTTGGATCTTTTTATAGCATTTGACCACCAACTCCTACTCAGCATGCGCTGCTCTATTGGCATTAACCCTTAAAGGGGTTGTCCGGGTTCAGAGCTGAACCCGGACATACCTCCATTTTCACCCCGGCAGCCCCCCTGACTTGAGCATCGGAGCAGTTCATGCTCTAATGCTCTCCTTTGCTCTGTGCTAAATCGCGCAGGGCAAAGGCATTTTTTGGAGTTCCGTTGACGCATTGTGCTCTTCATGGGGCTGCCAGGAAGCCCGGCGATGTCACCGGCACTGATGGGTGGGATTTAGTGCTGCCCTAGCCAGTAAAACGGCTAGGGCAGCGCTAAAGCCCGCCCATCAGAGCCGGTGACGTCACCGAACACACTGCTGGGCGGAAGCTTCCGCCCGGCAGTGTGTTATGATAAACAAATGAGCCAGTGCCCTGCACGGTTTAGTGCAGGGCAAGAGATGCTCCGATGCTAGCCTCAGGGGGGCTGCCTAGGGGAAAATAAGGGTATTTTCGGGTTCAGCTCTGAACCCGGACAACGCCTTTAAGGATGCAGCCAGTTTTGAGCTTCACGAGGTCTCACATTTTTGTTGGGTTATTTATCCCCATCTTAAGCTTAATGGGATACTTCCCTCAAAAAGGGGTACTTTAGAACTCAATATTCATATAAATGTTTTAAAATAATTTTCGACTTTGTAATTTTGGCAGTACTATGCTACCTTCTGTAGCAGTCAGCAGAGAGAGAGAGATAAGATGCCTATATACATATGTAGTAGTTCTAAGCTTGAGTGTGCTGTCACATCTTAGGTCCCATTCACATCACCGTGGGACTGCTGAGGCCATGTTGTGGACTGTAAACCGCAGCTGTGTGACTTCAATGGGTCCACAATCTGCAAGATGCAGCTAAAGATAGGACATTTTCGGACCCGGTAGCACATAGTGATTAAATATGGGGAACAAAGGAAAGATCTTTGTCTAACATAACCCCAAGACAGTGGGCATGATGCTCAACAGTTATATAGTACCACAGTCCGAAATTGAAACATAATGTTTAGGTAAGCTAGTAGATAGGGAAAGACAAGCAGTTTAGTTTTTTAGAGGTTCGATATCAGAGAGAGGACATGGTGTTAGAGACAGCTGCCAGATAAAGATGATAATGAAAACCAAATCCACTGATAGACTGTCCGATCAGGGCTGTGTAGAGAAAGAAGAGTAAAGGACTTAGGACTAAACCCTGAGGAACCCCAACATCAATAGGATGAGGAGAAGTAGAGCCAGAGAATGATACACTAAAGGAGCAGCTACAGAGAAAAGAAAACCAAGAGAGGGCGGTGTCTTTAAGGTCAATTGAGTGGAGCATGGAGAGGAGGAGATGGTGGTCTACCGTATCAAATGCTGCAGAAAGATCCATAAGAATCAGTAGAGAGTGTTTTTGATTTATTTTTGTTGTCACAGGATCGTTAGACACTTTGGTAAGGGCAGTTTCTGTAGAGTGGAGGGAGTGAAAGCCACATTGTAAGGACAGAGTTTGCAGAAAGGCAGCCTTTTAGTTGAGAGTAGACAAGATGTTCCAGGAGTTTAGAGATTAAAGGGAGGTTAGAAATAGGCAGGTAGTTAGCAGCTCAGGTGAGGTGGGTTTATAACAGAAAGTTCGAAAGAGGACGGAATCATACCAGAAGAGAGCGAGAGGTGAAATATTGTAGCAAGGCGAGTAATGACAGCTGAGGAGAGGGACTGAATGGAGATGTGAGGTTTGAGGGAATATGATCACTGCTGCATGTAATTACCTACTGGACAAACTATCAACACATTTGGCGTCAGCACCACCTCTATGCTGATTACCAAGGACAGAAGTTGTCAGACTAACCTGTTTTGTTTTTATGAGGAGGTGAGTAGTAGCCTGAACAGAGGGGCAGCTGTGGATGTAGTGTTTATGGATTTTGCTAAGGCTTTTAATACTGTGCCTCATAGACATTTAATAGGTAAAGTAAGGTCTATAGGCTTGGAAAGTATAGTTTGTAATTGGACTGAAAACTGGACCGTGTCCGGAGAGTTGTGGTCAATGATTCCTATTCAGAATGTTATAAGTGGTGTACCCCAAGGTTCAGTGCTAGGTCCTCTATTATTTAATATATTTATTAATGATATCAAGGACAGGATTAATAGCACCATTTCTATTTTTGCAGATGACACTAAGCTATGTAGTACTGTGCATTCTATGGAAGATGTCCATAAAATACAAGCTGACATGAACACTGAAGTGATTGGGCATCAACTTGGCAAATGAGGTTCAATGTGGAGAAATGTAAAGTTATGGATCTTGGTAGTAATAATCTCTGTGCTTAATATGTCCTAGGGGATGTAACACTGGGGGAGTCACTTATAGATAAGGATTTGGGTGTCCTTGTGGATGGTAGATTAAATAACAGCATAAAATGTCAATCAGCTGCTTCTAAGGCTACCAGGATGTTGTCATGCATTAAATGAGGCATAGACTCGCGGGGCAGGGATGTAATATTACCACTTTACAAAGCGTTGGTGCGGCCTCATCTGGAATATGCAGTTCAGTTCTGGGCACCCGTCCATAGAAAGGATGCTCTGCAGCTGGAAAAAGTACATAGGAGAGCGACTAAAATGATAAGGAGCATGGAGGGTCTTGGTTATGAAGAAAGATTAAAATAATTACATTTATTTAGTCTTGAGAACAGATGTCTAAGGGGGGATATGATTAACCTATACAAATATATAAATGGGCCATATAAAAAATGGTGAAAAACTGTTCCATGTCAAATGCCCTCAAAAGACAAGGGGGCACTGCCTCCGACTGGAGAAGAAATAGTTCAGTCTCCAAAAGCGTCAAAGGTTCTTTACTCTAAGAACTGTGAATCTGTGGAAAAGACTTCCTCAGGACGTGGTCACAGCAGGAACAGTGGACAGTTTTAAAAAGGATTTAGATGAATTCTTAAAAGTAAATGACATTAATGCTTATGAAAATGTGTAGAAATCTGAGTCTCACTTCCTTCTGGGATTCACGTCGCCACCTATTCCTTGGTTGAACTTGATGGACTTAAGTCTTTTTTCAACCGTATTAACTATGTAACTATGTAACACATAATGATATACCTCTTATTATGATATATATTATAACGACTGTCTGTTTGATGCCTCTAATATCATGCCCTCTCTGTATATGAAAATGCAATCTTTCAAAAAATGAACTTGTGTTTCTACCATTTACATACTGACCTAGACCTTATATTTCTCTCTCACTGTGTGGCACTCGAACAACTCCTAGTCCCCATGTCCTATTTGAGTTATGTTAGACCGCCAATATTCATGTCACCAAAAACTCCAAATCTTATTGTTACTCTAATTCAATCTTGCCTTGGTTACTGTAATTAGGGGTTTACAAGGCCCAATTTTCAGGAAGATTATTGGGACTGAATGTTTCTACAAATGCTCGTTCCCAATGCAGCAGCCTGGCTTATCTTTCTGTCCGACCGCTACTCCGATGCTTCAACCCTGTGTTAGTCAACGCACTGGTTGCCCATACAATATAAGATTCAATTTAAACTTCTCACTGTAGAACCAACATCTCCTCAATCATCATCGTCTACCATCCTACCCATAATTTCATCCTTTCAATGATCTCAGACTAACAATCACCATAATCCACACCTTCCACTCCTGCAACAAGACTTCTCTTGAGCTATGCCAGTTCTCTGGAATGCATTATCCCAAATAATTGGTTTAATTTCCTTTTTTCACATTTTTAAAAAGGACATGCTACCACTCCTGTCTGTTTTAGTAAATTACTATTTTCCATATGAAATGACAATTCTGCAGCATCTATTCCTCATTACTCAGTTCTTTCTGCCATAAATTGTGGTTAGTGGCTCGGTGGTTAGCACTTGTGCTTTGCAGCGCTGGGGACCCAGGTTAAAATCCAACCAAGGACAACATCTGCATGGAATTTGTATGTTCTCCTAGCGTTTGTGTGAGTTTTCTCTCATCAGATATACTGATAGGGAATTTAGATTTAGCGCTCCATTGGGGACAGCAAGTGACAATAATGTCTGTAAAGTGCTGCAAATTATGTTGGTGCTATATAAAATAAGTCGTTCATAAATAGGAGGGTAGACAGCTGCCACTAATAATCAGCTAAATGGCATTTGAAA
Organism: Bufo gargarizans; assembly: GCF_014858855.1. Classification (NCBI taxonomy): domain Eukaryota; kingdom Metazoa; phylum Chordata; class Amphibia; order Anura; family Bufonidae; genus Bufo; species Bufo gargarizans. The sequence goes on from NC_058080.1 coordinate 169,131,830, forward strand.
TCATAAAAAATGTATTTTGATTGAACAGAAAAGCACAGTAACTACGCACAACCTACCACAAGAAGTCAGTGCCTTTATTCATCCTCCACTTTATGACTCATGCTCCATGTGTGCTTGACTTTTCTATGTGACAGAATTATTCCAATGTTCTCCAGCTTGCTAAAGATGTGTAGGCTGACTATAATGTGGGCTAACATTTGGTACAAGCCAAGGCTGATAACCGTGGGGGTGTTAATTACAATAGAACATTGCATTACATGCTGCCTTCTAAATGATTATTTGTCTCATCCATTCATCCATATTGAGATATAAAATTGTGCTTGTGAAAGAAGTCTATCATTCTGGGAAGAAGAAGTGGACTTCAGTGTCAACCATTACAATGAGGACGCTTTTTTAAAACACTACAGTACATTCAGTAAAGATCTACAACAATATAATATGAGATTAAAAACTGTACAGTGGATGTAGTACAGGCAGACATCAGTACAGTTCAAGCAGTGCAGTTGGAGAGCGGTAGAACAATGTAGTACTAGTAGATGACAGTATAGTGCATGTAGCACAGGGGGGGAGCAGTACAATAATGTAGTACTAGTAGAAAGCTGTACAGTACATGTAGTAAAGGTGGAGAGCAGTACAATAATTGAGTACTGGTAGATAGCGGTACAGTAAATATTGTACAGGTGGAGAGCAGTAGTGTAGTACTGGTAGATAGCAGTACAGTAAATATTGTACAGGTGGAGAGCAGTATAATAATGTAGTACTGGTAGATAGCAGTACAGTACATGTAGTAAAGGTGTAGAGCAGTATAATAATGTAGTACTGGTAGATAGCAGTACAGTACATGTAGTAAAGGTGTAGAGCAGTATAATAATGTAGTACTAGTAGATAGCAGTACAGTACCTGTAGTAAAGGTGAAGAGCAGTATAATAATGTAGTACTGGTAGATAGCAGTACAGTACATGTAGTAAAGGTGGAGCGTATGTGTAGGGTAGAATAATACAAGTAGCTCTGCATTGTACTGCATAAAGGTGCTACTAAAGATTCATTTGGAGCAGGGTGGATAAAAATCAATGATTTTTTTAAAAAAAACGAAAAAATCTGATTTTTTTATTTAAATTGGATTTTTTTTAATTTAAATTGGATTTTTTTTAATATAAAATGCTTTTTGAGGAAAATATATTACCATCCAAAGGTTATTTCATTATGAAATAAAGATTACTTTTTTAATTATGTAGAATAAGGCTGTATATGTTTAATTTTGTGTTAAATTCCATTAATCCATTCACAATGTCATGCTCTTCCAGAGGTTTTTGTAAGATTACTGGGTAGTTTCTCTGCCTACAAGATATTATCACAGATGCTTGGTTTAATTTTGGAGTTCTCAAAACTGAATTTATAACATGAAAAGAGTTGAGAAAAAGATATTAATCCTAACTTCTACAAACCTATAAATACAGAATCAACCCCTTAAGTGCTAAGTTTAAAGTTCAGTGAATAGAATATAAACAATATTTTTCTGATTGTTTAGAGTGGAATAGATCTGCACAAGAGGAAAGTGAAACTAAGTGTAAGGAGGAAAAGGCAAGCAGACAAGGAGTACTACAAAATGAAATTGAAACTTTCTGAGCACAGTACTGCACAGCCACAGACAGACAAGTCTTTGGATCTTTTTGTGTGTATGACCTGAGATTTATCACATTCTTTCCTTGGAGGAAAAAAAACTATAATGGCAGCAGGCCGTAAAAGAGACTCAGTTTGGCAATATTTTAATGAAGTTCCTTTACCTATCGGTAAGGCAGCCATGCGTGCAAAATGCAAACACTGCAACAAACATGGATGTTTAAGCAAATAACATGCTGTAATGTTATTGCTTCAGTTGAATAAATCCTATTTAAATTGTTATTATTAAGGTAATGATTATTTTTCTCCTTCCTAAGTACAACAGAAAAATTGTCCAAATATGAATCTTTATGTAAAAAACTATGATTTAAATCAAGCCTTACTGACTAGTGATTTAAATCGTGATTTAAATCAGTTTGATTTAAATCAAATCCACCCTGATTTGGAGCATAGTTAAGATGTTAAAAATAACACATAACCGGACAAATGTAACCTATGGACCACTGTACTCCAAAACAATTGCCATTAAACATTTAAAATAATATAAAAAATAATCTTACCCTAAAGAATTCCTTTGTTGACCCTGAATCCAATGTTCCATATGCTATTTCAGTTTGTTTAGAAAGATCTTCTGCACTTTCTATAGGTGACACCATCCGTTCCACGGTAAGGAAGGCAGCTAAGTTAGCCGTGTAGGATGAAATGATAATCAAGGTAAAGAACCACCACACACCTCCAACAATGCGACCAGATAGGGATCTAATAACAAGTATGAAATGAATTTTTAAAATGAAATGAATTTTGATACAATAAAGTTTTATATTTCACATTTAAAAAAAAAAAAGGTTGCTGCACTCATGTCGCCATAGTAATTGTCCAGCAGTGATTTCATACAAAATTATCAACAATGAAAAGTTTTAATAGTGCGGGATACTGAAACATATTAGCACAGTTTGGTAGCACTGGAAATCAGTGGTTGTTTAAAGGAATACTACAGGAAAACTTGACATACTGGCGGAGATTTATTAAACTAGTGTAAAGAATAACTGGCTTAGTTGCCCACAGCAACCAATCAGATTCCACCTTTCATTTTCCAAAGGAGCTGTGAAAAATGAAAGGTGGAATCTGATTGGTCGCTATGGGCAACTAAGCCAGTTCTACTTTACACCAGCTTGATAAATCTCCCCCACTATGTTATGGTTGGTGCAGGATCTGAGCGTTGGTGCATGACACAGGGATTCATACAACACCAAAGGGAAACTCTCTATGTCTATGTACCATCCATTTAGGCCCTGCACTAGGCATAACACAGTGTCTCTTGGACTTTTCCTTTAAGTATAAGGGGATCTTCCTGTAAAATCAGTGTCAATCATCTATAGATGTAGCAGGGTTAGTACTCAAACTCTTAACTCATTGTGTTATCTTGAAACAAAAGCCATTGAAAAGCAATTGAAGGTGTTTGCTTAGTTTAGATAACACATCTCAGAAATCTCAGAAAGCATGAGTGTTAACTCTGCTACCCAAGACTATAAACACGTCCAGCACTTTTTAGTTAGAAGATTTTTCTTTAGTTCCTTTATTGAATATGGTACAAAAAATTTGTTTGTGCAGCAAGAGAATCCCAACCTCCTGACGTGGGTCTGCAGAGGATCGTCCTGCTCTTAATCATGACTCCATGTTGGACCCTGACTCGCTCAGTTTTAAATGCTCCCAGAGTTTGGACTCCATCCTCAAAGGAGGAGAGAGAACTCAGGTGTGAAATAATTAGGTAGTACTACAAAGCTCAGCCTGGGACCAGCATATTATCTGCAGTGTTCAATGAATAGTGCGCCACCCAAGTGACAAATACATGTATACATATATATATATATAGGAACTAAAGAAAAATCTTCTAACTGAAAAGTGCTGGACGTGTTTATTGTCTTGGATATGCCTGGGATCTCATCTCACCAGTCCGTGAACTGATTCCCATGGGATAATGCTATTTCACATGCGCGCAAAGGTGAGCTGGATAATCTAATATTAACTCTGCTACATCAGTAATTCCAGTGTCAATTAGCTATTGGGACAATTGAATTAGGAGTGATACCTTATCAGTCTAGAAGATAGGAGGATAAGCACATCCCAGGCCTATTCTCTGCACAGCAATACCATTGAGTGCAACATCTTTCCACTGAAATGAATGGAAGTTAAAGAAACCTAAGATTAAGGCCTCATGCACACGACCGTTGTTTCATTCCGTGTCCGTTGTTCCGTTTTCTTGTGATTTTCTGCGGACCTATTGACTTTCAATGGGTCAGTTGAAAACTCGGCTAATGCACCGTTTGTCATCCGCGTCCGTGATCCGTGGTTCCAGTCTGTCAAAAAAATATAACCTGTCCTATTTTTTTCACGGAAAACGGTTTGCGGACCCATTCAAGTCAATGGGACCGTGAAAAAATGCGGAGGCACACAAGATTGTCATCCGCTTCCGCGTGTCCACGTCCGTTTTTTTCCTATCATTTGCATGGCAAACTTGACTTACTTTTTTACTTTTCTTCATGTCTGGTGATCCTCCAAAAATAAAGGAAGGCACACAGAAACAAAAACGGAAACGGATCACAGAACAACGGAACCCCATTTTGCGGAATGGAACACAACAACGGTTGTGTGCATGAGGCCTAAAGGGCATGTGTCAGCAGATTTGTACCTATGAAACTGGCTGACCTGCTACATGTGCGCTTGGCAGCTTAAGACATCTGTGTTGTTCATATGTGCCCGCATTGCTGAGAAAAATGAAGTTTTAATATATGCAAATGAGCCTCTAGGAGCAACGGGGGCGTTGCCATTACACCTAGAGGCTCTGCTCTCTCTACAACTGTCATGCCTTGAGCACTTTGATTGACAGGGTCAGGCACTACAAATGTGATCACACCTGGCCGTAACTTCTCCTAAAGTTTCAAGCTGCGCTGTGCACTTCAGTATCCAGCACAGGCACAGTACAGGAAAAAGGCTCAACAGCAGTTCTCTTCTGTACTGCGAGTCTCTTTCCTGTACTGCGCCTGCACTGGATACTGAATCACACAGAGAAGCACAAGACTTTAGGTTATTGCAGAGGGAACAGCAGTTGCAGAGAGACCTCTAGGAGTAACGGTCAAACCCCCGTTGCTCCCAGAAGCTCATTTGCATACATTAAAACATCATTTTTCTCAGCAATGCCTTCAGCTGCCAAGCGCCCATGCAGCAGGTCAGCCAGTTTCATAGGTAAGAATCTGCTGACAGATGCCCTTTAAGAGGAGGCATAGGGTTCTGTAACTTTCTGTTATACAGCCATATTCCACGCTGAAACCAGGACATGGACTTGATTATTTGCAGGAAACTGGTGCTGCAAACTGCTGGGTGTCAGAAAAATTTATAAAAACGATTAAAATCAGCTTCCTAGCCCCGTCTAATCCAACACAGCTGCTCTAACCTCTTTCCTGGGCTGCAGCCAGTCATTTATTGTTTTGGCTGAAAAGTTGATATCCCGTACACAGCTGCAGCCAATCACGGGCCTTGATCTTCTACCATAACCATTGAGGCCAGTAACTGGCTGCAGTAGTGTATAGGACATCACCGCTGCAGGCGAAACAATACATCACTGGGTGTAGCCCGGGGAAAGGGAAGGAGTGGCGGTGCGGGATCGGAAGGGGTTGGGAAGATGAGATTAAGAGTTTTTATTATTTTATCAGGCTCCAGGCAGTTTCTCCTAATAAAAATATCTGTCACCTAATAAAAGCACATACTTCACAGTTAGGAACCAGAGCATGGTCCTGTTTTAGGGAGCTCCCTTTCTGGCCTGTTCATACATCATACTTATTTATTTTATAACCATTAACTTCCAGGTTCACATGAAAAAACATTTAAAACATTTAAAATATATCATGAACAAATGTTTCAAAGTGCATGGTCTACTGTAGCTTCTCCAATTGATAACAGACGGAGTTTCCAGACATGTTTTAAATGAAGAGGCTGTCTCTGGGTGGTACAGAGCATACAATCCTGGTGCCATCATCAAGGAGGCAGTTATTATGTCTATCTGTGTGTAGAAGCTAGAATGGCCTTAGAGAGGATATTTTAGAGCTCAAGAGCCTACACACCAAACTCATTTTTGGAAGTAATACAATAAGGGCATGGCCTACAGGTAAGCATTTGGTTATGGCATTTTTAAAAGTACTATTAAAGGTGGTGGCCACTTTCTGGCTACTTGTGACCATTGTGTATGTAAGATGACTATATGGCACTTACTAATACAGCCTTTGTTCATACTCTGTGCCTTTTGCTATATTTTATAAGCCATGCCCCCATGTTAGGCAAATCTTCTGTGCTGTCCGCATATAGGTTCTGTCCATAAGATGGCCGCTGATGGAGGGCACATCCCTCAGCCTCTTCCATTCAAACACACCACACATGCACTATACTTTCAACAGTGCAAGCGCAAATGGCAGGTGTTGTGTATTTGGAAGAGGCTGAGCGAGGTCTGGTCACATGACTCTCCATCAGCAGACATCTTATGGACAGGACCTCTGTGTGGACAGCACAAAAGACTCTGCAAACAAGGGGGCATACCTTATGGAATATAGAAAATGGCACCAGAAAGTAGCCAGATATGTTAAAACGGTAAATGTGATTTGCCTTTCATAAACCTACGTTCATATATTTGGAAAGTATACATGCGGCTGTGACTTAAAAGTAGAAACGATCTTATACTATTCAGAAAATGTTTTACTTTTTTTTTAATGTAACTTTCTTTTCAGTCTTTCAGAAGACATCAGATGTTCTCTTCTGCTATTGCCATGTACAGAAAATTACACACAGTAGGGAATTGCTGCGCGTCCAAATCCGAAAAGTGTAGGTTCACCATATGTGGTTGATAAAAAGAAGCGTAGAAATTTCAGGCAGTATTTTTAATGCCTGGCGTGTCAGTTGATTGGGGCTGTGTAAAAAGTATATTGTAGGCCAGCAACTACATCTAGCAGCAGAGAGCAGCAGCACGGGAGTGGAGATGGTAAACTAAGGATATTGCAAAGTGGATAGCTGAATACTTTTCATCTTCTCATATCTCATGGGCAGATACATCTAGGTATATGTAAGAACATCAGTTTATTGTCTGTGAGCTCACACTACATCTGAATTTTATATGCAATGGGCTGCTTTGCTCCATAGATTACCCAAACCTCTAGGCAATCTTCGACACAACCTTGTAAGCATTCATATAAACAGCCCTTTGCTTAGAAGGTTGTGCCAAAAATTAACACTGGTAATCGCTGAGCTAAGATAAAGTTCTGAGGTCTCTCTAGTTTGGGAAAATGGTGAAGATTAGAGCTCATTGCCCTTCCAATGGCCTTGACATAGGTATCTGACAAAGCAGAAGATCCCTTCTAGGTTGAATACTTCCGTAATACCACTCGCAATGGAACAGATCATTGCCTATTTAAAAAAAAAAAAAAAAAGATAGCATTTCTGAAGGCCTTGATTCAACTCTGTAATAAATGATTATCTCCAATCGTGAGCTGGAAACAAACCTAAGGGTAGGGCCACACAGTCAGGTTTCTGGATGCAGCTTTGGAAGTCAAAATCAGGAGAAAGAAAGTATAAAAGACAATTGTAACTTCTCCTTTTTGAATTCACTCCTGTTTTTGGCTTCCAAAACTTAATGCAGAAACCTGACCGTGTTGTCATACTCTAATAAACGTATAGCTTTTCAATGTGATCACTGTAGTTTCTCAATGTAGCGGCTCCTATATTTTCGAGGGGCATTAAGTTCTAGGTTCATGGTATTGAGGTGTACAGATTTTGTGAGGCTACTGTAAGGTATACAATTATATAACCAACGTAAGTCTATTTCAAGAGAATTGTAATTCTCCAATGTTAGAGAAAACATCTCATGAAACAGAATGAACTATGTTGACCCTAAAATATACGGGTGAAACGCGAAAAATTTGAATATCATGCAAAAGTCCATTTATTTCAGTAATGCAAATGAAAAGGAATTGCATTAATGCAGCTTAAAATTAGAATTTTGTGAAAAGGTTCAATATTCTAGGCTCAAAGTATCACACTCTGTGGCGAAACCAACCTCGCCACGGTGTTTTGGAGGGGGCTGTTTGCCAGCCTCCTGTCCCAGGATTACGGCCCTTTGAGATACTTTTGCTAACTTTTAAACCCCTGAACCTATTCAAGTGAATTTTGGATAGGTTTGTCCCCAAGTTATACTGTTTAAATTGATGTAAGTTATATGTATGGACAATGTAACCTCACAAAGTTGTAACAATTTATAATAAGTGTAACTTGTCAGCTTGGGAGGAATATGCTGGGTGTGTTTCTATTGTCCCATTGTGTGTTTAAATGGTGATGTCTGTCCTGTTGTCTCCACATGTGTATTGGCGATCTCCCCTTTGTCCTGAGAGATAATTGGATTGCCCTCGGTTGTCTCTGGGACAGAGAGGAGGAAACCATGATGCATTGTGGGGATGTGTTGTATCTGTTCTGTGTCGCAGTCTCCCTTCTGGTCCTCTAGGGGGCGTGAACGATTGGTTGCTGTACTTGCATTGTGTGTGTTGTAAGATATTGATTGGTTGGATTTCAAAACCCTGTGGGCAGTACTATGTTTGTTTTTTATGAATAAAAGAGGCTGTATCTGAAGTACAGTCAGACGACTGCTTGACCCTCAACACGGAGCCTTGTCTCGTTATTGGGGGGATTCCCTGTATGCTGTTAGAGACTGATTGCCAGGAGTGTAAGCTGATTGTATGCTTTTCCTGTTCGCCTGCTAGCAGATATTCACGAGGTTCCAGCTTGGAGTGCTATTTTGTATCCAGTTCGGGAGTTTGGTGTTCTGCAGTAGCTGTGCCTGTCTCTCAGAAAGGGGCATATCGCCTAAACGGATTTTAACCCCTTGTCTGCTGAAACGGTCCATTACACACTCTAATCAGCTAATTAATCCAAACCCAGGGGCGTAGCTATAGGGGGTGCAGAGTTAGCAGTGGCTACCGGGCCCAGGAGCCTGAGGGGGCCCAAAGACCCTTGTGCCACATAAGACACTGGCATTATAGAAAGTGCATACTGGTCAATTTACACCTCTGGCTGGAGGGAAGGGGTTAGGTTAATAATTTGGCATGAGGGGGTGCCCTTTCAATGTTTGCCTCAGGCTGTAGGAAGGCTATGTGCTCCCCTGCCCCTTGCCAACAATAACTGAGGGACGGGGGCCAAGCTGAACTCTTGCACAAGGGCCCATGAGCTTTTAGCTACGCCCCTGTCCATACCCCCTAAGCAAAGGGTACCTGAGATTGTGACTTTGGGGTTTTCTTAAGCTATAAGCCATAATCATCCAAATTATAACAAATAAAGGCTTGAACTATTTTGCTTTGCATGTAATAGGTCTATCTCATATGTTAGTTTCAGCTTTTAAGTTGCATTACTGAAATAAATGAACTTTGCTCGATATTCAAATCTTTCGAGTTTCACCTGTACATTAGTAGTCTGACTTAAGCAAGGTATGATCCACTTGCTTTGAGACAACATACAATGCATAATTTTCAACAAGTCTTGTCATATATCGTCAAACCTGTAACAAGGCATTAACCTTTTTCCCATCACAGCTCACTGTGGCCACAAGGACCTGAAACTGTGAAATGGGAATGCAGCAAAAACACGGTACCCCTCCAAGAAGGCATAAAAGTATTAAAACCTTGTGCATTTAGGTAGTCTATACATGGTGTATACGACTTCACTGAGACATGTACTGCCTAAACTTCTTTGCTTTATGACCTTGAACAGAACCTTCATTATAAAACATGTGTCTCCATTGCTGTGAATATATTCACCATGGCATCCTCTTCAGACCCAAAATGCACAAAGTGGAAAGAGATGAGTAACCAACCTTGGCGAAATATCGCATCCTTGCTGCATAAAGGCACCAAGGGAAAACCAGAGACTATTAAATATCCCAAACTCATTAGATGAATCGTTACTTTGCGTTTCTCTTCCGTCTTCAAACTCCTCAGTATGCCATTCATATGGGCTAAATCTGCTCACCAGGAATAAAACTACACTGACCCCAATATATGCAAACACTATGCACATCCAGATCTCATAGGCTAAAGGATCAAGAAAAGAAAACACTCCTGGTTTTGACTTCTGAGGCTTCTTGATCATAATTGATATTCCCAAACTCATGAATGGTTTAGAGAAGTCAATCACTTCTTCTCTCACCAGTGTTATAGTTAATGGAGCAATAGCAATATCCGCTTTCTGTAAAACAAAACAAAAAACGAGAGGATTAATTGATTAATTAACATTGATAAACAATTTTATACACACTCCAGCCTGTCAATCTATAAAACTGCCACAGAGATGACAGCAAGGCTGCTAGATCAGTGACAGCTTATAGAACTATTGCCAATGCTTTATGAACCATTAAAGGGGTTGTCCAGAGGGAACATTTGTTAGATAGGCTTAGAGTAGGATAAAAAATAAAAGAAGGCATGCTCACCCTTACTGATTCCCTGTAATTCCCATTCTGCCGCTTATCAAGGTCCATAGCCATCTGCTCCCTGGTCTGCTCTCAACATGCAGGAGGTGCCTGGCCTATGCTGTGACCTGCCTTAGGAGGCATCTCCAGGCTATTCCTGATTGTTGAGACTAGACCAGAAAGCAGAGATGAGCTGGAACCTGGTAAGCATCGTAAACAGAGTAGGAGAGGATTGGTGAATATCCCTTTCTATTCCATTCTGAGGACATTTTTAATGAATTTGATCTTTACAGACAACTCCTTTAATATCACACTGCTATGACACCGACCTACATTGTGCTATACACAAAAGTAATGCTTACTGTATATCCTAAGGGTAAAGTGGAATTCCACCATGGCCGTATGCTAAACATTATATTAAGGAACGGTATTATTCAAGTTCTATATCTGCTATCAGACTGTTACTGCTTTAAGATAACATTTTGGTGGTGACTCTTTGGTAGCAACTTTGAATGATGTGCTGGGGCATATGTAACTGGAGTTTTATGTAGTCAACTTTATATTACTGCTTCTTTAAGAGTAAAGCATTTATGAGGGTTTTTTTCTTTTTTTTTTTGCAGGAGGCAACACCAGGTCCTTGTGATAACTGGGGGAACTGCATCTAGGCTTGAAGACAACCTGCTCAAAGCTCTCATGGTGTCCCGTGTTTCTATAGCCAAGAGTAGTGCTGATAAGAGATACCGCCGAGTTTTACCCATAGGGATTGTAACACTATGGGGGAGATTTATCAAAATTGGTATAAAGGAAAACTTGCTTAGTTGCCCATAGCAACCAATCAGATTCCATCTTTCATTTATTAGCGCTCCTTTGGAAATTGAAAGGATAAATCTGATTGGCAGAAGAGAATGTTTTGACGCATATATACAATGACATGTTTGATGGCCACATGCATACCACAAAAGGGTCCTTTGCATATGGCATTTATGTCAAATATGGTGTCGTGGAGTGGTGTGGTTGTACCCTTAGAATTCCACCAGGCTACCTTACCAATGTCCCTTTGCCTGTACCTGCAACTGTATAAATGTGTGTCAGTTTGGTTTGGTTGCTTGTAGTTTGCAATCTCTATGTCTTTGCTGTCACTGACCATATTGACCCTAGACTAATGGAACAGAACTAAAGGCAGCCAGTCAGCCAAAAGCGAAGACAATACATGACAGGTAGCACTATTCAATTTCCTAGACTGTACCCATTCATCTGCCTCATGCGCTACTGTTAACCCTTCACTGGTTTACCCGCTCACTGCACACATTTTGTATGAATGAATACATGCAGGAAATATATATATACTGTAGATACATTTGTGAATTTCGTATGGCCCAACATCTAAAGTATATCTTTATCCAATGTATTCTCTACCACAAAGGAACAGAATATAACTCATCATGTGTTTTTTATGTGTACGAAATGTCCATAGATTTTCATGGATGTTATATAAAACATTTTGTTCAGTACAACTTTTCTCTTGTCACTGATGTAAACAGTTACCTTAAAGCCACTTTCACACATTCAGCGTTTGGTCGGTGATTTCCATCAGTAACTGTGAGCCAAAACCACGGGTGAAGGCGACACAGAGATAACGTATAATGTAAGATTTGCTCCTGTTCTGTGTTTTTTGACCCACACCTGGTTTTGTCTCACAATAAGTGAAGGAAATCTGTGAGGAAACACTGTGTGAAAGCAGTCTAAGGATGGTTTCCAACGTTAGATAGTTATGATCTATCCACAGGCACTACTGTTTCCACAAATCCAATTAACTAGAATTGAGAACCAGGCACCCGCATGCCAAACTTAATATTCAATGTCTGGCTGAATGCAGCAGCCAAGTGGAATGAGAGCCCCTCATCTACCATATGGGGGTATGCCATAATTGTCTAGTGTGCAAAGATACGTGCACAAGTTTCAATATTAAAAGGGGTTGCCCAACTTCAGATCATTCAGATCTTCCTGCATGGATGGTGTCATGTCCACAACTGCAGTCATGTTCCATTTGGGGGACACTTCAAGGTTGCAGCCAGTTATCGTCAACTGTGGAGCACGTGACTCCCGTTTGTGCAAGATTTTTACATGCAGGGAACAAAGTGCAATTGTTGTTGTGCCAACTAACTGGTTTGCGTTATCCTGCAGATTCCCCTGGTTTTCCCCCTTTAACCACTATACCGGGATCTGTCCTTTGCTGCAGGGGAACCACCAGGCTACTAACACTTGAGCACTCCAAACAATGGCGACAAGTGAACCTCCAGCTGTGGACCCACTGAGCCAGAAATGAGCACTGAGAAGCAGGTAAGTATGCTGTCTCGACAGGTCCTGCTAGGTGGGAAGGATAGGGGAGGGAAATATTCAAAAACAATCTGAACTTAGAAAAACCTTTAATATCATTTCACTGTGATATGTACCATCATGAGAAATACTATATTATGCATGAAACTCTGTATGATGCATCATTTTAGGCCCCAACATTACATGGTTATGTTTTTAGGTCTGAACACACATTATCAATATGAAGCATTTTCTAAATTGAGAAAGTAAGGGAGACATATTTAGTAGAACTGACTTACCCCATAGACTAATTCACCGACCATGCCATTCCATATTTTTGTTTCAGCGTCTCTTGCCCCATACTTTCCATCACCAACTATTGTCAGTTTGTATTTAAATCCACAGTGTCTGGCAATTTCCGTCGCCAAATCAACACAGTATCCTTCATATCGATCATTTCCCTCAAACTGATCAGAATTTTTCTTATGCATGACATATGGAGCTTCCTGAAAAATCAAAACATCAGAGTCATTATCTAACAACGTAATCATGTTTTTTTTTTTTTTTTTAATGAATAAATATATATATATATTTAAACAAATCAATATAAACATTAGACCTTTTTGCTTAACTCCATCACGTCTCAACACAAAAATTTGGATTTAAAGTGTAACTGTCATTCTTTTTTTTATTTATGTAATGTATAGGGGCAGTGATACTATTTTTGTAATATACTTTAATTACTGAACTCGCACATTTCTTTTAGAACAATAGCACTAAAAGTGGCCTATTTTGATCCTTAGCAATGCTCCTCTGTCTTCTGTTTACATAACTGTGGACACTTTCTTAACACTGACTGTGTTATGTAAACAGAAGACAGAGGAGCATTGCTAAGGGTCAAAATGGACCACTTTAGTGCTATTTTTCTAATAGAAATGTGCGATTTCACTGATTAAAGTATATTACAAAAACGGTCAGTGTCACTGCCTCTATACGTTACAGAAATAAAAAAAAGAATGGTAGTTACACTTTAAATAGTAGAATTAAGGGTCTTTTACAGGGGCAGATTAGACGAACTAACCAAAGCGCAAATGCTTGCTTCTGATCACTGCCACACCTAAAGTTGCCCAGCAATCAGCTGACAAACAAGCAAACGCTCATTTGTCTGCTGATCTCATGCTTTATGGGCACATAAAAATGATTGTTTGTTGGCAGTGCCTCACCCTATGTAAACAGGGGACATGCTGCTTGAAATAATGGAAATGAGCCACCGCACAAACAATCACTATTGTTAATTTGACAGTTGAGCAATTACGTCCCCTTGTAAAAAAAAACTTAAATGAGCACTGATTAATTTGCGATATTAGCGATTGGCGCTCGTTACAGGCTGCACAGGCTTGTTGGATGTAGTAAGATTATCCAGCTGAGCATTGAACAAGCTTTTAATGTAAATAATTGTTATGGGGAAAATAATTGTTAAAGGGTTTCTGCAGTCAAATATATTCATGAGCTATCCTCAGGTTAGGTCATCAATATGAGATCGTCAGGGGTCCGACTCCCGGCAGGTGTTTGAAGTGGCAGCAGCTCTTGCATGAGCGCTGCTTCCACTTCAAAATTACCTGAGCGTTGTATCGCTTGTAGAGGTGGCCCAGTATAATTACAACTATGAGTTAGAAGGGGTAGACATGTAGAAAGGGAGTTTCTAAATGTGCCATTTTTAAATAGTTTGGAGGTGCTGGTCTAAACTTAGTTTTTTGTATTGTAAATTTAAGGGAGTGGCTGCCTCCATTTAGACTATTCCAGGGATGGCCAACCTGAGGCTCTCCAGCTGTTGTAAAACTACAACTCCCAGCATTCCCAGGCTACCTACAGCTATCAGCCTACAGCAGGGCATGGTGGGAGTTGTAGTTTTACAACAGCTGGAGAGCCTCAGGTTGGCCATGCCTGGACTAATCTTTCCAGCTTATCTGCACAGGGCTTTTAATACGAGTATAATAAACAGTAGCTGGATTATATAGTACATTGCCTTAAATTTTGTAGGCTCAGGCCCAGGAGAGGCAAGTTTGTTAGTGGTAGATGGGCCCAGCACAATTTTAATAAAAAATGTGCACAAAGAGCTTCTAATTTTCATATAGTAAGTATAGCACTAATGCGATTCAAATTTATCCATGTTTCCAATATTTCTATATGTCTTTGTGTATGAAGCAGTTTGCTGCTGCATATAGTGTTTGCGTTTGCATTGCAGTGATGGTAGCATTCCCCTGTGCTGTATTTCGTATTGTTTGGAGGTGCTGGTCTGACTTTGTTTTTTGCTTGGTGTAATAAACATATGCATATGTGTGTAAATATTCCAGTGGATACTGGTCTCAGACCTCTTCTCATAGAAAACTTCCATACAACCCAATAGATTGATTTATAGTCAGAATGTCTCCATATATTCTAAGACCCAATAAATGGTAACCACATATCTATATAAAGTTACATACAATACCTCCATATATATATCCACTATACCATGTATCACAAAGAAACAAATCCAATGTGCACAGATATTAGACCATCATATTAGGCACTAGTCTAATTCTAAGACTGAAACAGCCACTTATGATCAATTTTGGCAATCCAATGTCCCAATTAAAATGTCCCAAAACACCGAAAATAATTGCACTGAAGTAAAGCCTAAATATCACTTTGATGAATACCACACCTCGTGCCCGCTTGACCTCGCCTACGTCAAGCTCACGAGACGCGGTATGGTCACGGGTTACCAAAACGTGACGTTACACCCTCCAGAGAAGCAGGTAAGGTCAGCTTGGTACAGTTTACACGTTCACCTCCTGTCCATGCTGGCACAGAGAGGCAACAAGCTGAGAGAGCCTTTTCACGGCTGCAGTGAAAACAGCGCTATCTCAGCTCGGATAATCTGCCACCAGCTTCTCGTTTGATATAAGCCCGGTCCGCTAACAGGATTATATAGGGTGAGAAACCAACCCGCGGAAGCTAATAACTAGGCCAAAACATGGACGTGGGGATTCGTGATCGATATACAAGACAGCAAAAGATTAAATTATATATTTAATCGCCGTAAGGGCACACTAGATATAACACAATATACACCGAGAATATATACAGTGGTTGGAGGTTACAGATACAGGTAATATGGGTACAACAGGGTTAAGCAGAGTAAAAGTCAGTTACGGGATAAGATGAAAGTTCTTTTGGGTTGTGAGGTGTTCTTTGCTGTAGTCACACGAAGGGCCGTGATCTCAGCTAGTTCCTGGGTCTCCCTAAACACATTACACGACGCGAGCCTTCTTCAGAGAAAGACACAGCCCTCTGGCTTGCATGGGTTTATGACCTGTAGCCGGCCGCTCCCCTCCCCCCATGTGAAGGGTCCACCCCTCCTTCTCTGTTGCTGTGAGCAAATGACCCATAGGGTTCATAGCCCCAGACCAGAATGTCGCAGGAGGATGGTTCCGGGCCCAATTGATCCGCCTGGGTTCCGGCTACAACTAGAGTCCAAACATGGTACTGTTATTTGGTTTCTGTGGGGAGATATGGATATCTCCCTTCCCTGACATCCCTGCATCAAACAAAGACCATGGGCACGTACATCGTGGCCACTGGGACACAAATATGTATCCGGTTTGCGCCTGCGATGGCCGGGCAATTCCTAATTCCTTATGAAATGTAGGTGCCAACATGTCTGGGAGGTAGCATTGATCCTGGCAAGGGCTGATACCTCCTGCTGGGGGTTTTTCCTGCAGGATTTAGCTTGCCTCCAAACTGGCTGATTAAGGTGTGACATTCTCCACCTGGGGCCTCCTTGAAGCCTGGACCCCTGGGGCTTTCTCCTTGCTAGCTGACAATCAGATGGCTGGGGGGGTGGGAACTTATTTTACATGTACACTGATGTACATGCCAAAAGGTGAATCAAACGACAATCAGGGCTGCCAGTAAAAATTTATCCATTTTCCTCACAATCACTCAAACAAGTTCTATGCTTTTTTGGGTTATGCTGGAAATATCAACATTTTCCCTGATGACATATTTGCCATTTACAATATTGTTGCTGTTTCTAGATGGATGAACAAAGGATAGAAGGAGGGATGATACTACAGAGAATAGCTAATTGTATATATATGTGCTAGCAAATATGATATCAGCTTCAAGACTGAGACCTACAGTACAAACTAGTGTCGTAGAAGAAGAATATATCATGTATAAATAAAAGAAAAATTAACCAGGCAGGGAGAAAAATAACAAGCCCAAACTTCCCAACCCCCATCTCCCCAAAGTTTGTACTTGTACATATTACAAATCTGTGCTTGTGGCATTCACATGTTAAGAATAACATTCAGGGCTTATATACTTCAAAAGCTCTTTTAGACCCATGGGAATAAATTACTTGTACTCTTTGGAGAGCGATATTTATATTTTATGCCTAAAAATAGCTATTTGGGCAAATGTAATCTACAAACCGGATTCCAAAAAAGTTGGGACACTAAACAAATTGTGAATAAAAACTGAATGCAATAATGTGGAGATGGCAAATGTCAATATTTTATTTGTAATAGAACGTAGATGACAGATCAAACGTTTAATCCGAGTAAATGTATCATTTTAAAGGAAAAATACGTTGATTTAAATTTTCACGGTGTCAACAAATCCCCAAAAAGTTGGGACAAGTAGCAATAAGAGGCTGGAAAAAGTAAATTTGAGCATAACGAAGAGCTGGAAGACCAATTAACACTAATTAGGTCAATTGGCAACATGATTGGGTATAAAAAGAGCTTCTCAGAGTGGCAGTGTCTCTCAGAAGCCAAGATGGGTAGAGGATCACCAATTCCCACAATGTTGCACAGAAAGATAGTGGAGCAATATCAGAAAGGTGTTACCCAGCGAAAAATTGCAAAGACTTTGCATCTATCATCATCAACTGTGCATAACATCATCCGAAGATTCCAAGAATCTGGAACAATCTCTGTGCGTAAGGGTCAAGGCCGTAAAACCATACTGGATGCCCGTGATCTCCGGGCCCTTGAACGACACTGCACCACAAACAGGAATGCTACTGTAAAGGAAATCACAGAATGGGCTCAGGAATACTTCCAGAAACTATTGTCAGTGAACACAATCCACCGTGCCATCCGCCGTTGCCAGCTGAAACTCTACAGTGCAAAGAAGAAGCCATTTCTAAGCAAGATCCACAAGCTCAGGCATTTTCACTGGGCCAGGGATCATTTAAAATGGAGTCAAACAAAATGGAAGACTGTTCTGTGGTCAGACGAGTCACGATTCGAAGTTCTTTTTGGAAATCTGGGACGCCATGTCATCCGGACCAAAGAGGACAAGGACAACCCAAGTTGTTATCAACGCTCAGTTCAAAAGCCTGCATCTCTGATGGTATGGGGTTGCATGAGTGTGTGTGGCATGGGCAGCTTTCATGTCTGGAAAGGCACCATCAATGCAGAAAAATATATTCAAGTTCTAGAACAACATATGCTCCCATCCAGACGTCATCTCTTTTAGGGAAGACCCTGCATTTTTTAACAAGATAATGCCAGACCACATTCTGCATCAATCGCAACATCATGGCTGCGTAGGAGAAGGATCCGGGTACTGAAATGGCCAGTCTGCAGTCCAGATCTTTCACCTATAGAGTACATTTGGCGCATCATAAAGAGGAAGGTGCAACAAAGAAGGCCCAAGACGATTGAACAGTTAGAGGCCTGTATTAGACAAGAATGGGAGAGCATTCCTATTTCTAAACTTGAGAAACTGGTCTCCTCGGTCCCCAGACGTCTGTTGAGTGTTGTAAGAAGAAGGGGAGATACCACACAGTGGTGAAAATGGCCTTGCCCCAACTTTTTGGGGATTTGTTGACACCATGAAATTCTGATTCAACATATTTTTCCCTTAAAATGGTACATTTTCTCAGTTTAAACTTTTGTTCCGTGATTTATGTTCTATTCTGAATAAAATATTAGAAGTTGGCACCTCCACATCATTGCATTCAGTTTTTATTCACGATTTGTATAGTGCCCCAACTTTTTGGGAATCCGGTTTGTATAATGTGTATAGATGTGAGGTGTTAGGGGAGAAAAGTAAGAGAGAGATGGATAACATTCCTATGCAGGTAATCATTTTTTTCAGGGGCGGATTGGCAATAGACCTTACATTGAAATTTCCCGGTGGGCCGAATGCCCAGGGGGCCACCTGAGCCCCCCTCACAGTCGGCCAGTAGAAGTTTTTGGGGATGTTTTTTTGTGATGGATTGTGGTATTTGGCTCTGTTGGGGTGGTATAATGTGCCACAATATGGTATTGCTGGCCCTGCCTTCCATCAATTTGGACCCGACTACAAAACTGGGCCACTTTTAATATTTTTTCCAGGACCACTTTAAGTTCCCAGTCCACCGCTGATTCTATTTCTTGAGGACCACAGAGAACAGTTAATGTAGCCATAGGCTGTTTGTTTGCTCCACAGAACTGCATTACAACTAAATACTGCATAGATATACACCTTTATGATATGTAGGTAATAGTGTTGATCGCAAATATTCTAATCGCTAATTTTTACTTCGAGAATTCGTGAATATTTAGAATATAGTGATATATATTCGTAATTTCATCAGTAACCTCCCTTCTTGCTTGTGGGCCAATGAGAAGGCTGCAGTGTCTTTGTCTGAGCTTAGCAAAATTTCTAGCGACCAATAGGAAAGTTGACCCCTTACTATTTAAGAAACACCCCAGCAGCCATTTTCTGCAGTTTTTTTTGCAGTTCTGAGAGAGAGCGCAGTGACATTGCTGTGCTCTGTGCTTTCATCTGGATCCTATTCCTTATCTAATTACATAAGATAGATAGTTAGTGGGAGATAGTCAGTGTAGGTTAGATAGTGATATAATGTAGCTGATAGGTTCCAGTGCTGGGTGTTAGGTAGTGTGATAGGAATTACTGTACTGTGCATTTTCTCCAGTCTCAGGGAACTTCTAGCAGCTTGAAAAATCTAGCAAAAGTGAGCCACACCTGTATTGCACGCGCAATACGCGCATATTACATTGCCGATTTTCGCAATCAAGAAAATAACGACTGGAGATCACAAACTCTAGAATTTATTGCAAATATTATGCAAAAAATTCCCGAAATATCGTGAAAACAAATATTGCCTATGCGCTCAACACAATACTAGATAATACTGGCTATACAATTATTATCTGGTATAACAAGACTGGATAGAACAATTTCATAGATAGGTATAGGTATAATCTATACAAGATAAACATTTGACATTTTTCACATAAAAAAATAAAATCACATAAAGAAAATAAAAACGTGAAGTCATTGTAGTTTACAGACCAGAACATACTGTATAGCGTGACCAATATATCTTACCAAAATAGTCGTGACAATAACAGTTTTGTTTTCCAAACCCATGGAGTCGTTTGCAGATAATACATCACTAACAGTAACCACCATCTTGTCAATTTCACTCCAGTAGCCAATCTGTCAGATTAAAATGCAGGTAAATGAAGATGGGCTGACAAGTGAAACATTTATTAAACTTCAGTGGAAATGTAAGAAAAATCAAAAACAGAAAAAGCTAGGCACAAACAAATTGTATTATTTTACTTAACACCTGAAAGGAAATTTTATACCAGTTTTTGTCTTCCCTCGCTGAAGGCAGCATAAATTGGTGACAGGGACCCTGATGAAACACTAGGTCACTTACTTATTTCAACTCAGTCATATTTTTGAAATCCCTATTGCAAACCAAGTGATGGAGTCTACCCAATACAGTGCACAAGCTTGTGAGTGAGTTCTCATATTCATTATCTCTACACTTTTCCCACCACCCAGCAGATGACTGACGGCTCTCTTCCTAAATTGTATTGTATTACCGTGAATTCTAAGATCCTGGAATAAAAAAAGGCTTAACATGGCTTGGGTGCATAAAAAGTTTACTAAACTATGATAGTAAAGTAAATTACAGTAACCAAAGCCGTGAACAAATGAGCAAGCTCCCCATTGACTAGTTCCCACCATGGCATCTCACACCTTACTCTGGTGAGGTTCTCAATAGAGCTGGAGCTCTTTGTTACATGCCTAGATGTTTTATAGCTTTCTGGCCCCTCTTAAAGGTCTTCAGTTTGTAGTACACATGTGTACATAGGAAGAAAGCTGCTAATCAGTGGTGTGGGAGATGGGGTGGGGAGATCTTATTTTGAGATAAAGCTGCTCAAATAGGGATTTTAAGAAAACTGGATTGGAACAAGTGACTCAGGGTTTCACAGGGTCTCTGACCGGTTTATGGTGCTGTCAAATAGGGCAGTCTAAACCTTTTGACAGATTTCCTTTCAAAAAGGTTATAAAGAGTTTTAGCAGTCAGTTCTAACATAATTAAATGATTAAATTCTAAAGCTCAGAACTAAAATAAATGACCATATACTTTGAAGATAAGTTCAACATTATTTAAGCCAATTTGTATTTTACCTTCCGAGGTCCATTGCTCTTGAGTTCCATTATGTTGATTGTATAATTCACTCTTTTACCATTCTGATCAAATTTTATATTTCCAGTCAAACCATCCACTTGGACCTAGAAGACACATTTGATTAGATGGTATTGTAAAAGATAAATTTATATCGGTAGGATAAGACCTAGATATTGCTATTGTTTTCCATTTTTATTTTCATTAAGGGGGTTTCAATTATATAAACCCTGATGATCTATCCTCAGGATAGACAAAAATGAATATGTGGAGGTTTGTACTACAGCATGAGGGGCTGCAATGCTCCAACTTGTGGCATGTCTCTTTTATTGTCTACAGGTAAAGCATATATCCCTATCAGTTGCTGTGCCTTGTAGTGCAGCTCAGTCACTTTCAAGTGAATAGGGATGAGCTGTAGTACCAGGCATAACCACATTTGTATGTAGAGGGTTGCGCCTGTGTAAATAATAAAGAGGATGTTGCAGTTTCTGGAGTGCCTCTTTCATGTCTGCTGATTGGTCCTTTAAGAAAGTGCCCCTTCTCTCCCAGTATGAGCTCTGATGCTATGGGTATGTACATTTTAGGCAAAAACCAACCCTCCCTGTCTGGCCACTTCTCGTACTATCATCCCTCCTAAGGGAGGTTACTTTGAGGACATTACCGTTAATAATGACTTAAAATGGGTCACACAGAAAATATATTATCAATTAGTAAGAAATCTCTGAACTCATACATAAGGGGGCCATATTTTCGCTATCATTTTACACTTTTCACACCTCTCAATGCCTTAAAGAAAAAATTTAGTTTCTTTTAGCATTTAGGGTCTGGGCCTCAATCTCCAGTGCAAATATATGCACAAACTTAGATTTCAGTTTACGGCACAAGGACAGCTAAAGATGTGTCAAATTTATTAAAATGTGTGTGACTCTTAATAATTTTGGCACATTACATTCCAAAGAGGTATAAGACTGGCATAGGAAACAGCAGTCTTAATAAATCCCTCCCTTCCAAGTTCCTCTTATTTCAGGAAGCTAAATGTCAATAGAGTGGGTAGCATTCCAAGCAGCTTACAGCGAAACACAGTGTTAGGCATCTGTCTCACTTTCCTTCACATCATTTTGTTTTCCCCCAGCCAGCAACTTTTTTTTCTATAAGCAATTACCTGTTTGAGTGCTCTCTCTATTTCAACTCCATGACCCCACGGTACAGCAGGATTTGCTAAACAGTCACCAGCATTTCCTCTCCTAGAGAGTTCAATTCTCTGTTTCCTTAAAGTTCGAAAGGCCTCAGTCATCACTTGGACAGCATCAAAAGTCAGAGCCGAAGTATACTGAAAAACACAGGGTAAACAAATGTATTTATTTTTTATTATAAAACATATCATACAGATTTATTTCTACAATCCATTTTTGTCCAGACATCACCACCTTATTATCAAGAATCCCACAATGTCTATCTTCTATATCATCCTTCTTCTCCTCTCGCTTTTTAAAATTTAAAGAGGACCTTTCACCAGAATTAAACTTCTAAAGTAACTATACAGGCATGTAGAGCGGCGCCCAGGGACCCCCCTACACTTACTGTTATACCTGGGCGCCGCTCCGTTCTCCCGTAATTGCCTCTGGTATCTTTACAGTCAGGCTCCACCCAGGGGAACCTGCCGGCGCCTCCTTCTCCCATGCTGCAGCGCTGGCCAATCACAGCACTCAGCTCATAGCCTGAGAGGCTTTTTTCTCTCTCAGGCTATGAGCTGAGCGATGTGATTAGCCAGCGCTACAGCATGGGAGAATGAGCCGACGGCAGGTTCCTCTGGGTGGAGCCTAACTGTAAAGATACCGGAGGCTATACCGGGAGAACGGAGCGGTGTCCAGGTATAACAGTAAGTCCAGGGGGGTCCCTGGGCGCCGCTCTACATGCCTGTATAGTTACTTTAGAAGTTTAATTCTGGTGAAAGGTCCTCTTTAACATGGATAAAACAGAATTCATCATCTTTCCCCCATCTTGCTCAACCCCCCCAACAGACCTATCTATCACAATCAATGGCTGCGCATTCTCCCTGGTCAACAAAGTCCGCTGCATTGGAGTGACTTTGGATTCTGCCCTCTCCTTCCGACTGCACATCCAAGCCCTTTCCGCCACCTGCCGCCTCCAACTCAAAAACATCTCCCGTATTTGCGCTTTCCTTAACTTTGAATCTGAAAAAATTTTTGTACATGCCCTCATCATCTCCTGCCTAGACTACTGCAACATTCTCCTCTGTGGCCTTCCATCTAGCACTCTCGCACCCTCCAATCTATCCTCAACTCTGCTGCCTGACTAATCCACCTCTCACCATGTTACTCCTCTGTCTCTCCCCTCTGCCAATCCCTTCACAGTATGGAAGATGATAAACAGGTAGAGAGCCGAAGTGGCATCATTGGGTTGTGATAAATAGCCAGTCTCCACTGTCAGCAATGGCATAGATATTCAATGGCATCAGGTGAAGATGTGTAAAAATCCTCACAGATCTATGCCAAACTTAATGTTTTCCATACTTGTAGAGAACAACCTTGTCCACTCCGGTGTGACGACTGCCACCTGCTTCACTGAATGATGTCTCTGATAGTACACTGAAGGGTGGGTATGAAATAGCAGAGATTTAAATGTATAAATTACAAGTTTTCCCACAAAAAAACAGTCGAGTCACATTATGACCGCTTTCTACCTTCGATGTCAGTGGCATGTAGCTCATGAATGAAGTCACGTGTCTTGAGCTGGCGTAGTGGGTACATAAGGTGTGGGATAAGCTGTCTGCACACATATCCCTCATTGCTGTGATGGATAAAGATTACAAGAGTGGCAAAAAGGGATGATTATTGGCTTTCGGGCCTAAGGGTGGCGGTATTTCTAAACTGTGCAGGTTGTGAACTGTTCTTGTGCTGCTGTGGAGAAAGTGTATCATGAGTGGACAAATGGTACCATTGTGATTTAGCAAAGTGGAAACTGCAGAGCGCCATGTGCCATTGATGTGAAAGGCGAACGTTAGATACGAAGGTGCGCGAGAACGGACCCACATACGGCAGTGGAGCAGCTCACGGCCAAAATGAACCAAGGGGCTACCAGTCGTGTCTAAAACACAGTTCAGTAAACTCTAATGGGTAAGGGGCTCCAAAGCAGGCAGTCACTGCACCTCTGCTAACGAAGTTGCATCAGCAGAAAAGGCATCAATGTATCGGAATTGGACCTCCAATGATTAGCAAAGGGTTGCCTTCTCCAATGAGTCATGTCTTCTGCTTCATTGAAGAAAAATTCTCAACTGTTCATTGGCTGTTTTTTCCTATTTCTATGCATCACTGGAGCATTATTATTCAAGTCTAGAGCCATTTTAATGAGGAAAGGTCATATACTGTATCAATGGGCTGACCTCCATTTCATCTTTCTCTATACAGTTTACACTAGCATTATAGAAAGACCCCTAATAACATCATTGATGTGCCTTAATTACTTTGCTACTGCATGCACTTGAATGTAATCATTTAGAGTACTCAACCCTGTCAGTGTCCATACCATTCTCAAACGGTGACATAAACCATGCTTACATCACAGACCAGCTCACAATGACCTAATTTGATGAATAATCCATGAAAAAAAATTGGACAATTGGGCAACTGTAATATTTTTGTGAATGAGACTGCATTAATAGAATACATCGCAATTTGTATATTGGGCACTGGGGAGTAAGAATGGAGTCCTTAACTAGGGGGAGTGTTAACAGCACGCACGCCACTGGCTTGTGTTTTCACAAACGATCAGATGGGTGGCCCCCGATTACACGACCAGAACATTATGTTCCAAACTGATTAGTCTGATGACAGGACGGTGTCCTTAAATAGAGGCCATGGTTATCAGTATGCATGCTGCTGTTTTGTATCCTAATCCCCTGATGATGCAGTAGTAGAGGGGAGACCTGTTGGGGGGACACTAAACCTGAATATTTGTATATGATTAGAATTGTGTGTAAGTGTAAAAATACATCAGTGAGACTCTACATGACAGATATACAACTTCACCAGAATGACAGCATTAACAGAGCGATGCTCAAAACATATAAGCTGCTCTGTAAAAAAAACTCATAATAATCAGAAATGCACCAGATAGTTTGTGTTCTTTAACTAGCTGCTTAGTTTTTGAACCTGTAAATTAAGAATATTATTGTAATAATGAAAAAATATTTATTAGTTTTAGATTGGCTGTTAGTAAAAGGCTGGGTCACCTTGTGGGGCTTAAAGAGGACCTTTCACCACTCCTCACATGCCTGTTTTAATACATATATTCCCCATGTAATAACAATTCTGGGGCATCTATTCTTATGGCTCTATGTTGTGCCATTCCTTTATTATTTCTACTAGAAGTTCTGAATGAATTGCTGGCAGTCTGCAGTAAGGGTACAGATGGGTGGTAACCAGTTGGGGGGGTGTACCTGCACAGTCTCACTCTATCCAATCAGTGCTGCCATTTTCAGACTGTGCAGGTACACACCCCCAACTGGTTACCACCCCTCTGTACCCTTACTGCAGACTGCTAGCAATTCATTCATAACTTCTAGTAGTAATAATAGAGGAATGGCACAACATAGAGCCATAAGAATAGATGTTCCAGAACTGTTTACATGGGGAATGCATGAAGCTATTAAAACAGGCATGTCATGATTTTTGACAGGTCCTGTTTAATGCCCCTACAGAAAGACACTGCATTAATAAAAAATGTTTCTAAATTCCATCTGTAGTAGTAAACTTTGCTAGTAATTTTGGGATGCATAGCCAGTCTGCTAGCTTTCAACCCTTTTAGTTTGGTAACTTATACAGTAGACTGATACTAGACACTTCAAGCCAACTACCCTCAGGATTACTTTCTACTATTATACCACATTAACCAATTCAATTAGATAGTGATACATTCTCAATGTGATTCTAACTTTAGATAATAGTTCTCTGAATAATATGACTTACAGTTTGAATGTTTGGTTTAAATTTAACCAAATAAATTTATTTATTTTGCTCGGCATAGGAATTGTACATACTTATTTCCATGCATAGAATTTGCTAGCTGGAAGAAAAGAAGCTGCTAGCTGAACTGCTAGAAATAAAAATGGGATAAGACTATTTTTTGCATCACATTTGTAATATACGTTGTGTTGGCAGGAACAATTCTTAGCACATACATCAACATGTCATAGACTATCATTAGTAGAGATGACAGAATCGATTATACATGAATCGGTATACAAATTACCATTTATTCTACTAATGAAGTCTCAATCACAAAATTATTACAGTTGCCCAATTGTCCAATTTTTTCATGGATTGTGATGTAAGTATGGTTTACGTCACTGTTTGAGAATCATATGGACGCTGACAGGGCTGAGTACTCTAAATAGTCTTATCCCATTTTTATTTCTAGCAGTTCCTATCTTGGTCAGCTCTGTCATCCGCTTGCAGCTTCATTTCTTCCAGCTAGCAAATTATATACATGGAAATAAGTGTGGCTATTCCTGTGCTGAGCAAAAAATAATGTATTTCTTTAATATTGTACAGTCTGGTTAAATTCAAACCAAACATTCATACTTGTAAGTCATATTTTCAGAGAACTATTATCTAAAGTTCGAATCACATTAAAAAATGTATGACTTAATTGGTTAATGTGGTATAATAGTAGAAAGGATGGCAGCGGGCAGTTGGCTTGAAGTTTCTAATATCAGTCTACTGTATAACTTACCAAACTAAAAGGGTTGAAAGCTCGCAGACTGGCTATGTATCCTAAAATTACTGGCAAAGTTTACTACCACAGATATAATTTAGAAAAACAATTATATTAATGCAGTGCATTTCTATAGGGCCATTAAGCCCCATAAGGGGACCCAACCTTTTACGAACAGCCAATCTAAAACGAATCTATTTTTATTCATTATTACAAAAATATTCTTCATTTACAGGTTTTAAAAGCAAGCAGTTAGTTAAAATACACAAAGCACCTTGTGTATTTATGCTTATTATTATTATTATTATTTTTTTATAGAGCAGCTTATATGTTTTGAGTGTCGCTCTGTTAATGCTCTCATTCCGGTGAAGTTGTGTATCTGTCACTTAGGGTTTCACTGATGTATTTTTACACTTACACACAATGCTAATCAAATAGAAGCATGCAGGTCTAGTGTCCCCCCAACATGTCTCCCCTCTACTACGACTTCATCAGGGGATCGGGATATAAAACAGCAGCATGCGTGCTATGAACCATGACCACCATTAAGGACACCATCCTGTCGTCAGACGAATCAGTTTGGAACATAATGTTCTGATTGTGTAATCGGGGGCTGCCCATCTGATCCTTTGTGATGACACAAGCCAATGGCGTGCGTGCTGTTAATCATGCCTCCAAGTTAAGGACTCTATTCTTACTCCCCAGTGCCCAATATGCAAATTACCATTTATTCTATTAATGCAGTCTCATTTACAAAATTATCTCAGTTGCCCAATTGTCCAATTTTTTCTTGGATAGTTCATCAAATTAGGTCATTAGGAGCTGGTCTGTGATGTAAGTGTGGTTTATGTCACCGTTTGAGAATCATATGGACACTGACAGGGATGAGTACTCTAAATGATTACATTCAAGTGCATGCAGTAGCAAAGTAATTAAGTCACGTCAATGATGTTATTAGGAATCTTTCTATAATGGAGTTAAATAAAGAGCACAGCATCAAAGTATGAAAAGTAAAAAGCTACATTTCTTAGATAATCATGCACTACAAAGTAATTGAAAGAAAAAAGGCGTAGCAAGGTAAAATAAAAAGTGTTTAGTCACTGAGCCTAGGAACGGCCGGCCTAGCTTTATTGGAAAAAACAACAGAAACACATTATGAATGATGTATGATAAAATATGCAAGTGACAAATATGTCACTGTTAGTGCACACAGGCAATCTCAGCTCCGTAAGTGTACTATTTCTCTATTATATCTATTATAATCTCTCAATTTTCTATGCAAAGCCAGACCACAGGTGCTTGTTCGTTTTAAAGACTGGACCCTGTAATAGTTCTCTATAATAACACTTCAGCGCTTGATACCAAAGCAGCTCTGAAGTAACAGAGTAAATGCATGAATTGAAAGCTTTGCCATTACAGTATTTATGTCAATCGTTATAGTTCTTAGAAAACTAGGACGTGCAGAATGTCCTATGGATACTTTGGTGGACAACGCTTCAAGGCAGTAAAGCAGTCAACACGAATATGAAAATATATATCTGATTTGTTTCCACACCAACAGATAGATAAACACAAAGGCTCATCTTACAAAGAGGAAACTTAATACAATGTGACTGACATGAGATGACACGGACGTACAGCACTGGGCATCAGCTGGTAATGTCTTTCCTATAAAAATGGAAATTTATATTTATACCGTGAAAATTGCCATTACTGAAGTTTGAATTACACCTTGAAGTACAGACAAGGAGACAGAAAGCCAAGTTCAATTGTCATCAAATCAAGTTGGAATTTCAATGGGTCTTGCTTTTTGGTATCGTTCGTTGGTTAGTTAATCAGTACATTCTTTCCACATAAGCTCATTGTATATATCCACTCTTTTTTAGAGGATTTAGCAAGCAGAAAAATAACCATAAAAAAAAGAAGAAAAAAAATGATAGAAAAAATAAATAAATTCAGAACAGCAACAGATCTTCTGTGTGCAATCCAGCAGCCTAATGGTGGATGTGTGCTTGTCTAGAGTCTCAATTATAGCTGACTATCATTCATGGAAATATCTACTCACTAGTGTTGAGCAAATCGAAGCCAAATGAACTGGCTTGATCTGGATTTCATAAAAAATGTGATTCACCGCAAAGCCAAACTTCCTCGCAGTTGTGGTGAAATGGCAGCACATCCATTTGTTCTCGGAGATGACGATGACCGCAAGGGTCTCCCCACGAGCAAATGGATATGGTGAGTATGCCCGCTACATACAAAAGAAATGCGCTTCACGACAAAGTAATTTGTCACATATCAAATTTCTTTGTGAAATTCGGCTAAGAATTTTTCATAACTTCGCTCATCACTAATGATCGCAGGGTGTTCTCCTTGGACCCCAACTATCAGCAATGATCTGTTTGGGGAAGCTTTCTGCAGCTATCAGCAATAATCTGTTTCAGCCATGATATATTAGGTCAGAAATACTAATAGTGTCATATTTTGCACTGTGTAAAAATACAAATCACAGTTTTAGGGTTCATTCAAACGGCCTTATGCTTTCTGCAAAAATGCGGATCCGATGATACGTGTTCGGCTCAGTCTTACTCAGGGAGAGCTGTGCATAGAAAGGGACAGACAGTGTAGGGAGTGTTATTGGAAGATTTTTATTAGAAAAAATTTTCAGAGACCCAAAAGCCTTTTTAAGGACTACTGTGTGTGACAGCAGCAATATATATTTTTAGCGCATCCTGCGCTAAATAGCGTATAATAGGCCGCTGCAGACAGATAAATTATCCGCGACACATCTTCTGTGTAAAGTGTGTGCCTCACTAAAATATCAGTGACATCCAGTGTACTTTTTCAATGCACATCTCCTGTGTAAAGTGTGCGCATTCAAAAAATATCTGTGATATCCAGTGTACTTTTTCTGTAGATGTTGTCCACTGTGGACAGTTAAGTTATCCGTGCCACATCTCCTCTGTAAAGTGGGCGCATCCAAAAAATATCTGTGACATCCAGTGTATATTTCAATGCACAGTGCCTGCTGCGGACAGTGAGATTATCTGTGCCACATCTCCAGTGTAAATTGTGCGCATCCAAAAAATATCTGTGACATCCAGTGTACTTTTTCAATAGACGGTGTCCGCTGCGGAGAGTCAGATTAACTGTGCCACATCTCCAGTGTAAAGTGTGCGCATCCCTAAAATATCTGTGACAACCAGTGTACTTTTTCCATAGATGGTGTCAGTTATGGGCAGTTAAATTATCCGCGCAACATCTACTGTGTAAATTTTGCGCATCCCTAAAATATCTGTGACATCCAGTGTACTTTTTCCGTAGACGGTGTCCGCTGCAGACAGTTGGATTATCCGTGCCACATCTACAGTGTAAAGTGTGTGCATCCAAAAAATATCAGTGACATCAAGTGTACTTTTTCTGTAGACGGTGTCCGCTGCGTACAGTTAAATTATCCGTGCCACATCTCCTGTGTAAATTGTGCGCATCCCAAAAAAATCTGTGACATCCAGTGTACTTTTTCAATAAATGGTGTCCGCTGCGGACAGTGACATTAGCTGCACCACATCTCCAGTGTAAAGTGTGCACATCCAAAAAATATCTGCGACATCCAGTGTACTTTCTCAATAGACGGTGTCCGCTTCTGAGAGCGAGATTAGATGCGCCACATCTCCAGTGTAAAGTGTGCGCATCCCAAAAATATCTGTGACATCTAGTGTAATTTTTCAATAGACAGTGTCTGCTGCGGACAGTGACATTACCAGTGCCACATCTCCAGTGTAAAGTGTGCGCCTAAAATTTTTATCTGTGACATACAGTGTACTTTTTACGTAGAAGCTTTGGACAGTGACATTACTGGTGGTACCTCTCCTGTATAATGTTTCCTCATTTCAAATACCTGTGACATTACCTATAATTTTTTATTAGCCGCTGCTTACAGCATTGACATTATCTGAGGAATATCTCCTGTGTGACGTTTCCACATCCCAAATACCTTTTTAAATTATTTTGGGCATACACTTTCAAATCCTATTCTACTGTACATGTGACATACTTTCAAGCATATATCACATTTAAAATGAAGAAGGCGAGCAGTCCAAGTTTGCAGGGTGGTGCAGGACACAACTCTTGAATAGAGATGGCCTTGCGGTTCGCGGTGAACTTTACACATTTGCGATTCACCGAACATGCGAACATATGGTGATATTCACACGCGCCATATTTTTTTTTGCATAGCGCCAAACTTTGACTCATGACACATCCATCAGATGGGACAGGACAGCCAATTGAGATGTTTCAGCACATGGACACACCTCCAACCCTATAACAGAATCCGATCTGGCAGCCATTTTACATGATGTGTTTTGCCAGTGTAGGGAGAGGTTGCATTTTGGAGCAGGGACAGTTAGGGACATCAAACACTAGCTAATAGGGCCACAAAAGTACTTTTAAGGATTGGTATAGGTGTGCTATCGATAGTTCTGATATAGAGGGGTGTGATATACTTATAATATACTTTCTAACATAGAAATTACACTGCCTGTCCAAAACAAAAGTCGCCACCTAGATTTAACTAAGCAAATAGTTATGAGCCTCCTATTGGATAATTACTGCATGGGCGATTATCTTTCAGCTGGCAACAAGTTATTTAACCCCAACTGCTGTAATGAGTTAAACGACCATGTCAAAAGACACATCTCGTGGTCGTGGAAAAGATGTTAGTCTGTTTGAGAAGGGTCAAATCATTAGCATGCATCAAGAAGAGAAAACATCTAAGGAGACTGCAGAAACTACAAAAATTGGGTTAAGAACTGTCCAACGCATTATTAAAAACTGGAAGGATAGTGGGGACCCATCGTATTCGAGGAAGAAATGTGGCAGGGAAAAAATCCTGAATGATCGTGATCGGCGATCACTTAAACGTTTGGTGAAATCAAATCGAAGAAAAACAACAGTAGAACTCAGGACTATGTTTAATAGTGAAAGTAAGAGCATTTCCACACGCACAATGCGAAGGGAACTCAAGGGATTGGGACTGAATAGCTGTGTAGCTGTAAAAAAAAAAACAAATCAGTGAGGCAAACCATCATGTCTAGTGCCTAATGTACAAGCCTGTGGGGTCAGTGCTATGATCTGGGGTTGCTGCAGTTGGTCAGGTCTAGGTTCAGCAACAGTATGTGCTCCAAGAATGAGGTCAGCTGACTACCTGAACATACTGAATGACCAGGTTATTCCATCAATGGAATTTTTCCTCCCTGATGGCACGGGCATATTCCAAGATGACAATGCCAGGATTCATCAGGCTCAAATTGTGAAAGAGTCATCATTTTCACACATGGATTGGCCACCACAGAGTCCAGACCTTAACCCGATTGAGAACCTTTGGGATGTGCTGGAGAAGGCTTTGCACAGCAGTCAGACACTACCATCATCAATGCAAGATCTTGGTGAAATATTAATGCAACACTGGATGGAAATAAATCTTGGGACATTCCAGAAGCTTATCGAAACAATGCCACAGCAAATGCGTGCTGTAATCAAAGCTAAAGGTGGTCCAACTAAATATTTTTGGTGGCGACTTTTTTTTTGAATCGGGCAGTGTATATTATAGTGTTTTTTTATTGTGCAGCAGTTGTGTGCGGTTCTGCTGCGATACAGCAGCTAGATAGAGGGACAAACGCTATTGGAGTAACTAATTGCAACGGGTGTGATATACCTGTTGCCCCCCAAAAAACTGCTTGAGGTCTGCAATATACCTTCTTTCACAAAATCCTGATTGAGGGGTGTTATATACCTGTTTCCACCAAATAATGATTGAGGGGTGCAATATACATGTTTCCGCCAAATACTTATTGAGGGGTGCCATATACCTGCTTCCACAAAATCCTGATTAAGGGGTGCTATATACCTGTTTCCGCCAAATACTAATTGAGGGGTGCTATATGCCAGTTTCTGCAAAATACTGATTTTGGGGTGCTATATACCAGTTTCCGCCAAATACAGATTTAGGTGTGCCATATACCTTCTTCCACAAAATACTGATTGAGGGGTGCTATTGCTATATACCTTCTTCCACCAAATACTGATTGAGGACTGCAATACACCTGATTTCCACAAAATACTGATTGAGGGGTGCCATATACCTGTTTCTGTCAAATACTGATTGAGGGGTGCGATATACCCATTTCCGCCAAATACTGATTGAGGAGAGCTATATACACGTTTCCTCCAAATACTGATTGGGGGGTGTCATATACCTTCTTCCACAAAATACTGATTGCGGGGTGGTATTGCTATATGCTTTCTTCTACCAAATACTGATTGAGAGCTGCAATACACCTGCTTCCACAAAATACTTATTGAGGGGTGCCATATACCTGTTTCCGCCAAATACTGATTGAGGGGTGCCATATACCTTCTTCCACAAAATACTGATTGCTATATACCTTCTTCCACCAAATACTGATTGAGGGCTGCAATATAACTTCTTTGACTGAATACTGATTGAGGGGAGCTATTGATATATAACTTCTTCCACAAAATACTGATTGAGGGGTGCCATGTACCTGTTTCCGCCAAATACTGATTGAGGGATGCTATATATCTGTTTCTGCCAAATACTGATTGAGGGGTGCTATATACCTGTTTCCTCCAAATACTGATTGAAGGGTGCTATATACCTTCTTCCACAAAATACTGATTGAGGGGTCCTATTACTATATACTTTTTTCCACCAAATACTTATTGAAGGCTGCAATATACCTTCTTCCACAAATACTGCTCTTCTCTACAGACTTAGGCAGAGGGTCATTTAGAATATGACAGACAGAAAAAGAGGCAGACCGTTCCGCAGGGATGGTAGGTGTCGGGCAGGTGCACCAGGCCGGAGCCTAAGTGGGAAGTTGGAGAAGGCGAGCGCGATAACTTCAAAGGGCGCACCAGAGTTGATTGAGTGGCTCACGCAGCCTTCCGCTTCTGCACCCTCCTCACTCTCTGCTGTGTGCACCCCCAAAAGACACCACCACAGCCCCTCCACTCGAGTCAGAGGAATTATTTTCCCATCCATTCCCAGACCTTAGCAATGCGTAGCCATTTTTGGCATTCGATGAGGAGGAGGAGGTAGCAACAGCCGCCACCCAGCAGTCTGATGACAGTACCCAGATCAGCCCAAGGAGGCTGTCTGCTCCGAGATCTCTGTCAGTGGTGGTGAAGATGACGATGATGACGAGTCGATGGATGTCACGTGGGTGCCCACAAGAGAGGAAGAGGAGGGGATTTCAGAGGAAGAGAAGGAGCAGCAGATAGGGAGGACAAGCAGGCAGAACTCGCAATGCACAGGAGGCAAAAAGCAGACTGCAAATGTATCTGGAGCGAGCCATCCACCATGCACACTCACATCTTGCTCTCCCAGGACACCGACACATGGCTACGCAGTGTGGGGCTTTTTTTAACGTGTCAGCTGCTGATAACAGTGTTGCTATCTGCAGCCTGTGCTGTCAATGCATAAGTCGCGATAAGCCCAACACTCACCTAGGGACGACCGCCTGCAAAAAGAGGGCGGTTTTAAGATATGTTGGTCACTTCGGATATGAGATCATTCTTGCAGCCAACGCATCGACAGCCACCCTCCGGATCCAGCCTCAGGGAACGTCTAGACCAGGGATGTCAAACTCGTGGTCCTCCAGCTGTTGCAAAACTACAACTCCCATCATGCCTGGGCATACTACAGCTATCAGGTAATGATGGGAGTTGTAGTTTTGCAACATCTGGAGGGCCATGAGTTTAACATCCATGGTCTAGACCGACAGGTGTCCGACTACATCGGGTTAACGGCCGATGTGGACGCTCTGAGAAGCGAGGACCCCCTTGACTACTGGGTGTGCAGGCTTGACCTGTGGCCAGAGCTGGCACAATTTGCCATGGTACTCTTGGCTTGCCCCTCGTCAAGTGTCCTGTCCAAAAGGACATTTAGCGCAGCAGGGGGATCGTGACCGATAAGCGTACTCGCCTACCTCACATTTAAAAAAATGAATGAGGCATGGCTCTCAGAGGAATTCAACCACTGTGATTACCACATGTAATAAAATTTCCTCATGCCAGCCCACACATATCCACCACCACCCACAACAAAGTATGGTCCTTGCCTTATGTATATACAGCGGCATAAAAGGCCTTTTATGTCGGGTGAATGCCTAATTTTTGGGGTCTGTACTGGCCGACAGTTAAATTTTTATAATGTGACCGCGTAATGTACCTCTAGCCACAGAATCCAAAGTTCTTTGCTGTCAGATGAATGCCTATTGCCAAATTTTTGGGGCCTATACTGACCATCAGATACATTTTGATCCTGTGACCGCCTAATGTACCTCCAACCACAGAATCCAAAGTTCTTTGCTGTCAGGTGAATGCCTATTGCATAATTTTTAGGGCGTATACTGGCTGACAGTTACACTTTTATTCGGTGACTGCCTAATGTACCTCCAGCCACAGAATCCTAAGTTCTTTGCTGTCAGGGGAATGCCTATTGCCTGATTTTTGGGGCCTATACTGGCCGACAGTTACATTTTTACCCTGTGATCGCCTAATATACCTCCAGCTACAGAATCCAAAGTTCTTTGCTGTCAGGTGAATGCCTATTGCCTAATTTTTGGGGCCTATACTGGCTGACAGTTACATTTTTATCCTGTGACTGCCTAATGTACCTCCAGCCACAGAATCCAAAGTTCTTTGCTGTCAGGTGAATGCCTATTGCCTAATTTTTGGGGCCTATACTGACCGTCAGATACATTTTCATCCTGTGACCGCCTAATGTACCTCCAACCACAGAATCCAAAGTTCTTTGCTGTCAGGTGAATGCCTAATGCCTAATTTTTGGGGCCTATACTGGCTGACAGTTACATGTTTATCCTGTGACTGCCTAATGTACCTCCAGCCACAGAATCCAAAGTTCTTTGCTGTCAGGTGAATGCCTATTGACAAATTTTTGGGGCCTATACTGACCGTCAGATACATTTTCATCCTGTGACCGCCTAATTTACCTCCAGCCACAGAATCCAAAGTTCTTTGCTGTCAGATGAATGCCTATTGCCTAATTTTTGGGGCCCGTACTGGCTGACAGTTACATTTTTATCCTGTGACCACCTAATATGCATCCACCCACAGAATCCAACGTTCTTTGCTGTCAGGTAAATGCCTATTGCCTAATTTTTGGGGCCTATACTGGCCGACAGTTACATTTTTTATCTATAGCCACACAATCGCACCCCTGTCTCACTCCTCTGCCTCTCATTAAGGTGGCGTATGAACCGCATTCACCATAAGGACCTTCTAATGTCACAGGCTCATGTCACTGTGCCACCGACCCCGTATTGTGGCCCTCATTCCATACTGTGCCCCCTTGTACCCTGCATTGTGCCCTCTTACCACACCCTGTGCAGTGCCCTTTTATCCGGTCACGTTATGGCGGTGTTATCCGGTCACTGTACAGAGGTGTTATCCGGTCAATGTATGGCGGTGGTATCCAATAACTGGATGGCCATAACCGTATCCCTTTCCCTGCCCACGCCATCCTTTTTTAGACCTGGCATGAGCAGGAAAAATATGCAGATTGCGGTGCTAAGGACCTGTGCGCCACAATCTGTGTCAGAAATAAGCCTAACATAGACGTATTTCTATATAATAAATAACCACCTAATTGTATTATCATTCGGGGATAGGGATAATATCTTTAAATTATAAAGATTCTAGTGTACTATAGTGTGCCCTGTATTTCCCAGTAGAAAAATGATCATTGGGAAACACAGTCCTCATGACCACCAGGACCAGGTAGCGCTCTGTCAGTACATGGCGCCTCCCTTTTCTGACACGCTGCTCCGCTGTGTACTGGTGCTTATTCTGACACTAGGGCTGGGTTCACATCCTATTTTTACCATCCATTTAATGTATACCAAAAATGTATGCGTTAAAGGGTTTCTGTCATCAGAAATAACATTATGTAGCTGACTGACCATAGCGATGTGCTAATGTCAGCAGTATATAACAGTATGCTTTATAACTCCCTGCCTGCTGCTGATTTGTAAAAATTCTTAAGACTTTTAAAATATGCTAATGAGCCTCTAGGTGCTACTGAGGCGTTGCTTAACCACCTAGATGCTCGGTTTACTCACCCTTTGGCACGCCCAGGTCCCGTTGATTGACTGTCAAGTTCTCCTCATCGTCACTTAAATCCCGCGCCTGCGTTGTCGCGTTTAGAATTCGGCACAGGCGCAGTGAGTGAAGGACGCGCTCCTGCTGCCGGCTTCCTCACTGTGCCTGCGCCTGTTCGTCCATCACTACTCTTGAAGTCAGACCAGTGCGACCAGGTGGTCAGTTGGATTGCAGCAGATAATCCTTCCAGTTAAGCACCACCAAGTCCAGTCTCGGTACTCCTTCCTCCCACTATGGAGAATCTGGCCAAACAAGTGATCTCCTACTCGGATATTCCGAGAACCTTTTTTCCTCGCCATTCCTTGATTTGGCCCTCTTGCCAAGCACGCTTGAAGAGTGACAGATCTTGTGCCCTGATTCCCAAACTCTTAAGCATCCACAGTCACAAGAAGATGATGATGAGGAACGGCAATTACTGTTTAATGAGGTGGATGATGATGAGACACAGTTGCCAATAACTCAACAGCAATTACTGTCTCAAGAGGTTGAGGAATAGGGTGAGACACAGTTGTCAATCACTGAGGTTGTGGTTAGGTCAACAAGTTAGGAGGATGAGCAGAGTGAGAAAGTGGAAGAGGAGGTGGTGGACGATGAAGTCACTGACCCAACCTGGGAAGGTGGAAAGCCGAGTGAGGACAACAGTACAGAGGGGGAGGGATCTGCAGCACTGTAACAGGCTGGAAGCGGCAGTGGAGTGGCAAAAGGGAGAAGGCGGGCGACACCAAACAGGCCTGCAACTGTTTCACGGAGCACCCCCTTGCGGAAATCTCCCCTGGTGTTCCGCAGCCTGGCGCTTTTTTGAGAAAAGTGCAGACAACAAAAGAAATGTAATTTTCAACCTGTGCCAAACAAAAATGAACAAGGTCGTGAACACTAGCAAACTCACCACCACCAGCATGATCCGCCACATGGCATCAAAGCACCGTAATAGGAATGCCTGGGTCCACAATCTGTGTATGCGGTTCACACCACTGCCTCCTCTTCCCCGGTGTTACGTGCTGGCCAATCCGCTGTACAAGACGCAGGCCCGGATGCCTCCCGCCCTGCACCTGGACCATCACAAGCACCATCAGCGACCACATCCACTTCCGTGTCCCAGCACAGAATCCAAATGTCCTTACCCCAGGCATTTGAAACACAAGCGCAAATACCCAGCCACCCACCCACAGGCTATAGCACTAAATGCGCAGCTTTACCACCTGGAAATGTTGTCATTTAGGCTTGTGGACACTGAGGCCTTCCGCGGCCTGATGTCCGCGGCCGTCACGAGTTACACAGTCCCCAGCCACAACTATTTTTCAAGGTGTCCGGTAACATCACATGTGCCCTGACCAACGAAGTTACTGGGAAGGTCCACTTAACCACGGACACATGGACAAGTGCATTCCTCAAGGGATGCTACATTTCCCTGACGACACTGGGTGAATGTTGTGGAGTCCAGGAGCGAGTCATACCCTAGGATGGCACAGGTGCTACTGATGCCAAGGATTGCGGGCCCTACGTCGATCAGGGTTTCCACCAGCACCTACGTTAGTGGCTCCAACTCCCACTTCTCCTCTGCCTCCTCCTCCACTTCCACCTCAGAATTATCTGCGTGCAGCACCAGTCAGTCATCAGTCGGTAGTTGGAAGCAGTGTAGCACTGCAGTGGGGACGCGGCAACAGGCCAAGCTGAAGCTAATATTCTTAGGGGACGAACAGCACACCGACACAAAGTTGTGTCAGGGGATAAGAGACCAGACTGAGCTGTGGCTCTCGCCACTCAACCTAGAACCAGGCATGGTTGTGTCTGATATTGGCTGTAACTTGGTGGCGGCTTTGGAGCTCGGCAAGCTCACACACATCCCATGCCTAGCCCACGTCTTAAACTTAGTGGTTTAGCGGTTTCTCAATACCTACCCCAATTTACCTGAGCTACTGGTTAAGGTGCGCGGCATGTGTGCACATTTCCGCAAGTCATCGACAGCTTTAGCCGGTCTGTCAACGCTGCAGCAGCGCTTGAAATTGCCAGCTCACCAACTGTTGCGCAACGTGAGCACGCGCTGGAACTCGACGTTGCCACATGTTGGACAGGCTTTGTGAGCAGCAGAGAATAGTAGTGGAATACAAGCTGCAATATGGTCGTCACCTTTCCAGTCAGCTTCTACTTTTCACAAGCGAGGAGTAAGCAAGGATGCCTGACCTCTGTGAGGTTTCAAGAAACTTTGAGGAATCAACACAGATGTGAGCGGCGATAACGCTATTATCGGCGTAACCATCCCACATCTGTGTCTACTCAAATGCTCACTGCTCACAATTAAGGACGACGCTTTGCATGTGGAAGAGGTGGAAATGGGGGAAGACATTACACAGGGTAATAGCCAGACCACCCTCAGTTCGTCTTCTCAGCGCAAATTGGATCATGGAGGGGAGGAGAAGGAGCAGGAGATGGTTGCCTCCGCTACAGAGGGAGGTACCCATGGAAGTTTAATTCCATCTGTTCAGCGTGGGTGAGAAGAAGAGGATAAGAAGATTGAGATTGATCCTTCTGATGACGACAGCGAAGTCTTGCCTGTAGGTACTTTGGAACACATGACTGACTCCAAGTTAGGCTGCCTTTCCAGTGACCCGTGCGTTATACGCATTTTAGACAACAGGGATTACTGGTTGTTTACCCTTCTCGACTCCCGCTACAAAGAGAACTTCTCATCTCTCATTCCTTTGGTGTAGAGGATGAGCAAAACTGTGCAATACCAGAAGATCCTTGTTGACAAATTGCTCCAAAACTTTCCATTGAGAACGCTGGCGACAGAGTCCGTAGTTCCTTGGCCAACCGAGGAGAGGAGACAAGGGGAAAACACAGCAGTTCCAACAGAGGCAGGGCAACACTCTCCAAAGCCTGAGACAGTTTCATGACACCCCGTCAGCACCCTCACCCTGATGCATGGCCTAGTGTCACAAGGAGGGAAACATTTTGGAAGATGGTGAAGGAGTACATAGCAGACCGTGTCAGAGTCCTCAATGATCCCTCAGTGCCCTACAACTACTGGGTGTCCAAGCTGGACATGTGGCACGAACTAGCGCTCTACGCCTTGGAGGTGCTGGCCTGCCCTGCCGCCAGCGTTTTGTCTAAGCGGGTATTTAGTGCTGCTGGTGACATTATAACAGATAAGCGTATCCACCTGAAAATGCTGACAGGTTGACTCATAAAAATGAACAAGGCCGGGATTTACCATGACTTCTCTACTCCACCAAAGGAAAGCAGCTGAACATAAAGGCACTTTAAATGTGACTTTTATGCTGTATTGAATACACTGTATTCCCATGCACCCCTTCCACCACAATCAAGGTTATATGGTTGAATCTTCCTTTTCTCCTCCTCCCCCTCCTCTTCCATTATATCAACATGTTTATTCGTTGCATATAATGCCCTTCGAATCTAATGTTTTACAGGGTCAGCTCAGCTGCAAGCCCTTGCATATAATTTTTTAGAGGGTCAGCTCCCCAGCAGGCATACAACTACAATGTTTTACAGGGTCAGCTCAGCTACAGGCCCTCACATATAATTTTTTAGAAGATCAGCTCACCGGCAGGCCCTCACCTACAATATTTTACAGGGTTAGCACAGCTGCGGCCCTCACATATAATTTTTTAGAGGGTCAGCTCACCAGTAGGCCCGCACCATCAATGTTTTACAGGGTCAGCTCTTCAGCAGGCCCTCACATATAATTTTTTAGAGGGTCAGCTCACAAGCAGGCTCCCACCTACAATGTTTTACAGGGTCAGCTCACCAACAGGCCCTCACATACAGTTGCAAGAAAAAGTATGTGAACCCTTTGGAATGATATGGATTTCTGCACAAATTGGTCATAAAATGTGATCTGATCTTCATCTAAGTCACAACAATAGACAATCACAGTCTGCTAAACTAATAACACACAAAGAATTAAATGTTACTATGTTTTTATTGAACACACCATGTAAACATTCACAGTGCAGGTGGACAAAGTATGTGAACCCTTGGAGTTAATAACTGGTTAAACCTCTTTTAGCAGCAATAACTTCAACCAAACGTTTCCTGTAGTTGCAGATCAGACGTGCACAACGGTCAGGAGTAATTCTTGACCATTCCTATTTACAGAACTGATTCAGTTCAGCAATATTCTTGGGATGTCTGGTGTGAATCGCTTTCTTGAGGTCATGCCACAGACCCATTTCTGTCAACTCTAATTATTGTGTTTGTGCTGTTTGTATGCTGTTTGTCCATCTCTGCACTTAAAGGGGTTGTCCAAGTTATGAAAAAAATAATAATATAGCACTGAAAATCTGATATATAACTAAGCTAAGCAAGTTTTATGCAAAAAAAAAAATATATATATTTCCTTATTTCCCTGGTTCTTTTCTGGCCATTTGTTTACATGCAATAAAAACTATCTCTGCCCCTCCCCCTGCACTGCTAAGGGAGTGGATACAAGTGCTGCCCTGAGTGATATGTCTGCCTGCTGGGAGACTCAGCAGCATGTTGTATGTGAAGGACTACAAGTCCCAGCTGTATAATGACACTGCTAAGGGAGTGGATACAAGAACTGCCCTGAGTGACATGTCTGCCTGCTGGGAGACTCTGCAGCATGTTGTATGTGTAGGACTACAAGTCCCAGCTGTATAATGACACTGCTAAGGGAGTGGATACAAGAGCTGCCCTGAGTGCTGGGAGACTCTGCAGCATGTTGTATGTGTAGGACTGCAAGTCCCACATGTATAATGACACTGTTAATACACATAGGATCTTCCCCCTACCTTCTTGTGCAATGCTCTCTCTAGTATATCAACTCTAGCGCCCAGCATTATCTTCTCACTGCCTGCAGAGCTGTGCAGCTGAAGGGGTTAAGAATCCTAAGAGAGAGAGCAGTGAAGGGGGGCGTGGCCAGCACAGTGACGTCTCGTTTACAGGCTTGTAAACTGACCTTTATCAGAGCAGAGAGAGAAGCTGATATCACAGGTCATGTGACCCTCAAGTGAAATCTGAGAAACCAGCCACCGGAGATAAAGTGAGTGAATTGGAAAGCTGATACAGTTGCTTAGTTAGGAACATAGAAAGAACAAAAAAATAACTTCGGATAACCCCTTTAAGTAGCGTAGAGACCGTTGACCAGTTGTGGTCTAGTCATTTAGGGCTTGTACTGCAAGTAGGTAGGGACAGTGGTTGATTGCAGTTCAGGGCCTCACTGTACTTGTCCATATCTACACTACTGTTGTCTAGTCTAAGTATACGCCACCTATAAGATGTTGTAGCTTCAGTGCAATATTGCACCAAAGTTTTGGTGCCTTTTTGCCACACGGAGCTGCATTTAGGCCACACTCCTTTCATGAAGTCACACTTCTTTCCAGTGAAAGCATTGTCAGACAAGGTGTAAAATGCTTAGAAAAGAGTGTAAAACAGTTAGGAAATGTGATGCAAAGCATGCATGCCAGTTCTTTGGAGAAAAATGTGCCAAAAAACTGGCAAATTTTTTACAGTAAATCTGCCTCATTATGTTATTAGTAAAAGTTGTTGAAAGAAAATATATGACATGTCTTTCAATTACCCTACACATGAGTATACCAATGTTATTTTAAACTAAATATCGCCCGAAGACCACTTATCATGTTAATTAATAGTGACTGCTAATTGTATGTTGCTTTTTTTGGAATTCTGTGGGCGACAGAGACTTAGAGGGATTTTTTTTTGCAATAATTTGTAATACAATTCTTGCTTTGAAAAGTCACAAATTATGGCGCATGCTACATTTGGGTACTAAGTAGTGACTTTTTATGTTTTAAATTTTTCTCCCACTGCCTCACAGATTTAAGCCTCTTGCACACTAACGTCCGTGCGGCGGTCGGGATGGATTGAGACCAATTCAACTTGAATGGGTCCGTGATCCGTCCACACCGCTAAAAAATAGAACAAGTTCTATTTTTTTGCGGTGCGAAGCCCTGGACAGAAACACCAAGGAAGCACTCCGTGATGTGAAGTGCACATTGGCCGTTGCCCATGTATTGCGTATCCGCCGTATGCGGGCCACAATACGGCCACGGGCACACAACATTTATGTACAAGAGGCCTTACTATAATTTGTGTTAAAAATTGGCACAAATTATTGTGGAGATCTACACCTGCTTATAGCAGACATACGGGGAAGTTTATGAGTGGAATTTTTAAAGTCAGTTTTCACTTAGTCTGCACTAAATTTATCAAACATCCTACATTGTTTGATAAAGTTGCCACATCTTTAAATAGGACACTTTTGTCTAGGTATACTGCACCGTTTTTATTATGTCCCTCCCCAATTGGTTGAGCTCTTTAAAAGTTTCTTAATGTCCCAGATGTGGGTGGTAAGACAATAATAGCATTCACCTACTATGGTTATACACATTTATTCAAAATTACTTGGGGTTGGTTTTAAAACAGATATACTCGATTTTTTTTATGTTAAAGAGTCACTGTACTTTCACACAATTTAATTTCATTTAAAGGGCTTCTGTCACCCCACAAAAGTCATATTTTTTTTTTTGGGGATAGTTACATTACTTATAGCGCGATATAGGAGAATATAATGTTGTCACTTACTTTCATGCGGCCGTTTCTTTAGAAAACAAAGTTTTATAATATGTAAATCCGGTCTCTACCAGCAAGTAGGGCGTCAAAAATCGCGCGCCTCTGTTCATTCGGCGCAGGCGTTCTGAGATGAGGAGGCTCGTCTCCTCAGAACTCCCTCAGTGCGCCTGCGCCGATGACATCACCGAGAGAGAAGACGTCATTGGCGCAGGCGCACTGAGGGAGTTCTGAGGAGACGAGCCTCCTCATCTCAGAGCGCCTGCGCCGAATGAACAGAGGCGCGCGATTTTTAAAATACTGACAGGGCCGGCCGGAGGAGGAGATCACGGCTGGCCCTGTCAATCAACACGGCGAGGGGGCGGTTTTCTGCTGCGGCTACCAGCAAGTAGACGCCCTACTTGCTGGTAGAGACCGGATTTACATATTATAAAACTTCGTTTTCTAAAGAAACGGCCGCATGAAAGTAAGTGACAAGATTATATTCTCCTGTATCGCGCTATAAGTAATCTAACTATCCCCAAAAAAAAATATGACTTTTGTGGGGTGACAGAAGCCCTTTAATAGAGAATGGTGTAACTAGCAGATTTCTAAATCACTTCATTTACAAACTATGCCTGCATCCACGTGAAAAAAAAAGCTGTAAAGTCATGGCCAAGAGGGGTCTCACTTACATTTAATTTGCAGCCTACTGAAGGCTTGTCAGATCTAGCTGAGATCCTAAGCCTGATAAAAGAACTGCTTCTACACAGCTTCTGAAAACCACAGAAGCATCCTGCCTTTCTATAAGTGTGATCTCCCCCTCCATATCGGTTCTGTGAGCTCCAGAGCTGAAAAAAAGTGGG
Organism: Bufo gargarizans; assembly: GCF_014858855.1. Lineage (NCBI taxonomy): Eukaryota > Metazoa > Chordata > Amphibia > Anura > Bufonidae > Bufo > Bufo gargarizans. Next base: position 169,176,105 of record NC_058080.1, read on the forward strand.
AAGTAAGGGAAGGAACATCGCAGCAGTATAGTGCTGGCAGATTCCAAAGAAGGGAGACACCCCTGCTTCTGAGAGAAATGGATCTAGCAGTGCAGTTAAAGAGGAGAATAATGAATAATAAGGCTGAAAAAGACATTATGGAAGCCTAAAAAAGAATTATTCCTTCACAGTTATGCGGTCAGCAGTTATACAAAGAAGCACAGCCATTATGCAAACTCAGGTATGCCGTAAGCTAGCACCAAACAGTAAACATGCATTTTGGGATTTGTAGGCGAAGAGCTGCTAAATCATAAATATTTCTTAGCGATTAGAAAATTACTGATCTACATTAGGAAATGTATTGTAAAGAATTGGGTTAAAAAAGACATTCCCTTAATAGATATGTGGATAAGGTGTAATAATCATTCTATATTATGCGGGAGACTTGCTTTTTTAAAGAGGCATAGATTGCATAAATCCTAATTAATGCCCAAGGCTTAGGTGGAGAAATGGATGCCCAAAGGAGAACGTATGTGTGGGAAATAACGGTCCCATACGGTGTGTGTGTCACAGAATATTGTTAAGTCGTTATGGAGTAGGATGAGATGCAATAGATTCTTTTTTGTATTGTAAATTCAATTGTAAATAAAATTTTTGCATACTTGAAATACTGCACCATTTTGGCAATTAGAGTGAGTGACTACGACTGCAAATATTTGTGCAAAGTAACATTTTGAGACTTTATGAAGCCAGAATTCTGAAGTGCAGAGCTTGATAAATCCCTACCATAAATTTCAAATGTTGGTGCTCAGACAACCAAAGATGCAGAAAATGTATTCAGATGAATGTGTCTCCTAATAAATTTGGTGAATTTTACTCCTGGCATATGGAACATCAGTCTAAGTAAATCTCTTCCTGAGACATGTTACATAATTCTAAATAGGGATTCTCGTTTCTACTTAATGACAAGCTTCTCTATTGTCATCATTTATATATTACATATAGTTTCCCTCATAGGGAGAGATTAAATCTGCTGAAACCTTTCAAGGGCAGTCAGATTATATGGCTGAAAATACATTTATATATCCATTTTAAGATTTGTGAAAGTTAATCTACATTGTAAACCAATTTTTTATGTTTTTTCCCATTGCTACCCTGTGATTTAGATCATTCCATTTGCTGTACCAGTTGAATAATTTGGTGAAACCAGGATGCAACCTGTAAATGCTGCCCAATGGCTCTGTAGTGGATTTATGGAATTATGCCCTTTATAGATGCGTCACAGATTTCTGCATTAAAAGTAAATATTCCTCACGGCACGTGCACTTTAATGAGAACACTCAAGCCTTCTATTTGTATTGTACACACATTTCTTTCTACATGCTGTTCAGTCTGGAGCGAGGAAACAATAAAATAGAGTTTTTTGTAATATTGATGACTTGGGTTTATATATTATAAACAAGATACTGAAGGATTTTCAATGATACCTTAATAGTTGACGTGTGTGCACCAGGATATTCCTTTTCCTCTAGTGTTGACCAGCGCTGTATGAATTTGGCAACTCCAGGGTCATCATAATCGACAATCTGAAATCCTGATACATTGGCCCCTCCGAACTGTATTTTTGATAAATCTCCATCTGTAAAGCCCTGCGTTAAGAAAATGCATCGATTAGACTTATGTCATAAAATTTCTGCAGACAAGTACTATAATTTTAATACATGGAGAAACCCTTCAAGGCATAGCAGTTATATACTACATTCAGTTCCTCTACATAATGTTGTGCTTCTTTAGAAAATGGAAATGGCAAAGAAAGGAAGTAAGTACAAAATGATCATTAATCAAATAACTCAATGTAGAGTAAGCTTAGTAAAACAAATAGCAATATACAGTATGACTATGTCAATCAGTCATCTGCATGGGTATTACAGTATTAATTGCAGTTCATGTATTAATACGTGCCGCTGTGTTTACCGGTTGTCATGGTTGGTCTATTGCTTTTTTCTTTGGGTGCTACATAGTTAAGGGGGTTATTCAACACCTATAATGCCCCCCCAAAATGGCCAGGCACCTCATACGTATCCCGCTCCCCATCACCCTTGTCGCTCCTGATGTCCGCACAGCCGTAACTGCATCTCTGACGAGGAAGGCTTGTCCCAGTCATGGCCTGCTATTGGCTGCCCCCCTATCGTCAGATGTTTTGATCCCCATGACAGGGAGATGTAGCGGCGGCCGTATGGACATCAGGAGCGATGCAGATGACTGGGAGTGATGTAAGTATAACCTGTATGAGGTGCCCGGGCATTTTGGGGGGCATTATAGGGTTTGGATAACCCCTTTAATTTCACTGTACAGCTTGGTTGTTTTCCGAATGTAAATCTAAACCATAGCATGAATATTATATTTTGAAGTATAACACATATTCAAATCTTCATAGGGGTCAATGATATGTTTTCAAATGAACAAAATCAATTATATCTGCAGTAGATATGACTGTTGATAATCTGCAAGTACAGTATATGTTGGGGGTTGGTTTTACCTTTGTCTGGACCAAAACTGTATAACAATAGGTTAAACTAGATGAACTTGTGTTTTTTGTTCTTTTTACTTTTCTATACTAAGCTTACTTCTTTTAAACAAATTGGAGCCTAAATGCAATGATCTTGTGGAGCTGCCTGACTGTAAATACAACATTCAGCAATGTTCAGTATGGATTGCCCTTTATAATAGTCAGACACAGCATGACTGCATTCTAATTAGACATGGGAAATCTATCTATCTATCTATCTATCTATCTATCTATCTACTCAACTAACTAACTACTGTAACTAACTAACTAACTAACGTTTTCTCTCTCTATCTAGAAAGAAGATTAAAGGAGTTTCTAGGACTTAAAGACTATGTACATCTTAGCAGGCAATTTTTGCTTGTGATTGCATTTTACTCATTTTTGGCTAAAAATCTGATTTTCAATTGGCCTTTATTAAAAATATTATAATGAGCTGTTCTGTCACAAAGTGTTAAATGTTTTTCTAACTCTATGACTGGTACTTTCAGTTTGTGCCAGTCATTTAATGACCCTTATCTCTAAACTACTAAGAGGTCATAAACACTTATTTAAGCTACATTCTTATTAGTAAGATAAGAACTGAGCTATAATGGGTGTTTATAATGTCAGAAAGCAGAGATAAGAAGCCTGTCAGCTGCCCAACTAACAGAAAAGAGAGAAAATCCAGAGGTTGCTACTAGAGCATATCAGCTCTGTACAGAAAAAAGAGCTCCATATTTTTAATAAACACCAGTTGAGAAATGTTTTTTAGCTTAAAATGAATACAATGCAATAATGATAATAATAAAAAAAAATCCCCCAAAGGTGTACATAGGCTTTAACTGTTGATGACTTATCCTTAGTACAGGTCATTGATATCCGATTGGTGAGGGTCTGACTCTCGGCATCTCTGGAGATTAGTTGTTTTCACTAGCAGCATCTGAAGCAGGCAATGGAGCTAAACAGCTGGGTACCCTTTATAGCAGTTGTGCCTGGTTACGGCAGAGCTGCTCCCATTGAAGTGTATAATGCTGTGTAGTTCTGGTGTTGATAGTTGGATCCCTGCTAATCTGATACTGATAATTAGGGATGAGGGAATCGACTTTGGATAAAACATCCGAAGTCGATTCGCATAAAACTTTGTTATAATACTGTACGGAGCGGGAGCTCCGTACAGTATTAGAATGTATTGGCTCTGATGAGTCGAAGTTATTGCTTCGTGAAGTCTCTTGGGACTCTGCACAATAAATTCATTTTTACTGTAAAAAAAACATTACCCAAACTCGGGTTCCGTTTCAAGGTACCACTTGGAACTGAACTCAAGTTCGGGAAATGTTTTTCTACAGTAAAAATGTATTTATGAAGTTATTGTGCTGCGTCCCGCGAGACTTCACGAAGCAATAACTTCGACTCATCAGAGCCAATACATTCTAATACTGTACAGAGTTCATGCTCCGTACAGTATTAGAACGAAGTTTTATGCGAATCGACTTCAGATGTTTCATCTGAAGTCGATTCGCTCAACCCTACTGATAATCTAACCTAAGGATAGGTCCTCAGTAGTTAAAGGGGTTTTGCCACTTCAGCAAATAGCATTTATTATGCAGAGAAAGTTTCCATGGTTATGACCACCCTGCAGTCCAGCAGCATGGCTGTGCTTGTACACTATAGAAAAAAGGACCAGCTTACGTGAACTCCCACGGTACCGGCCACCAGAGAGGCTGGCATTTTTTCTCATAGTGTGCAAGCACAAGAACAGCTGCTGGGCTACAGGGGGGTTGTAACCATGGAAACAAGCAGTGTATAGTGTGATAGAAAAATGAACCAAGCCACCAAAGGAGGCAATATGGACAATCACAATACAAACCGGATTCCCAAAAAGTTGGGACACTATACAAATCGTGAATAAAAACTGAATGCAATGATGTGGAGGTGCCAACTTCTAATATTTTATTCAGAATAGAACATAAATCACGGAACAAAAGTTTAAACTGAGAAAATGTACCATTTTAAGGGAAAAATATGTTGAATCAGAATTTCATGGTGTCAACAAATCACAAAAAAGTTGGGACAAGGCCATTTTCACCACTGTGTGGCATCTCCCCTTCTTCTTACAACACTCAACAGACATCTGGGGACCAAGGAGACCAGTTTCTCAAGTTTAGAAATAGGAATGCTCTCCCATTCTTGTCTAATACAGGCCTCTAACTGTTCAATCGTCTTGGGCCTTCTTTGTTGCACCTTCCTCTTTATGATGCGCCAAATGTTCTCTATAGGTGAAAGATCTGGACTACAGACTGGCCATTTCAGTACCCGGATCCTTCTCCTACTGTCACGGCTGGCGGTGGGGGAAACCCCCAGCCGTGCGGTGCCAGGAGATGATAGGGTTACCCCTTAGCCGGGACCACAGAGTTAGGGAGCAGGTCACCTCCTATTGCATCCCTAACGCTGACCCTGTCTCCTGTCAGTATGAGCCGACCTTGGTGGTAGGAGGGCTCATACGCCGGAACCTAAAAGTCCCTATAAGCCCTCAAGTCGGCCCTGAACTAGGGGACAGAGTAAGACGACCTGCTCCTCCTAGACACGGAGGAGCAGGAGTCTCAACGGCCAAGCAACACAGGGGGACACAAAAACAGCTATGGCAGTGGCAGGCAAATGGAAACAACTCATCACTCACCTGCCACAGACAACACAACCAGGAACCCATGTGCAGGTGCTGTAAGTACAAGACAACAAAGGACACAGCACACACCAGACATCACACAGGAACCCTGGACCATAGGCTGCAATAACACAATCCCATACACACCTAAATAACACCGTGAAACATAGAATTTACTGACAAAGGTTTATGACCAGAAGGATGGTCCCCACCAGGCAGATGGAGGAGACAGGAGGCTGCTCCAGCCAGCATGGCTGAGAGCAACCTACTGAACCCAGCCAGGGACTGAGGCTTTATAGGCCAAGAGGCCACACCCAAAGGTCAGAACACACCCAGTGACATCACACACACACTGGGAAGGAAATTAACCCTTCCAGCACCACAGAAGGGAAACTCACATAAAGGGGAAAGCACACAACCTCACTCACCTGTCTCCGACGGCAACGGCATGCGTGGCAGCCGTGTCCTCCAGAACAGCCAACAGGCCGAGACACTTCCACAGCATGCAAACATCACCAGACGTTGCCGCGGACAACCGCAGGTGAAGGGAGGAGTCCAGGTGCATACTAAACATCACCTCGTGCACAACAAAAAAACAAGGAAGTGCACAATATCACACGTTGCCAAGGGCAACCGCACACATGCCTATTGTCCGCGGCAACCGCACCTGAGGCAAACAACTAAGTGCCCCCAGCTGCGGTTGACAACACCAAGCCGCGGGCAACCGCATGCGGCTCCCAAGGAGTCACGACCATGACCAAGGGTCGTGACACCTACGCAGCCATGATGTTGTGATTGATGCAGATTGTGGTCTGGCATTATCTTGTTGAAAAGTGCAGGGTGTTCCCTGAAAGAGATGACGTCTGGATGGGAGCATATGTTGTTCTAGAACCTGAATATTTTTTTCTGCATTGATGGTGCCTTTCCAGACATGCAAGCTGCCCATGCCACACGCACTCATGCAACCCCATACCATCAGAGATGCAGGCTTCTGAACTGAGCATTGATAACAACTTGGGTTGTCCTTGTCCTCTTTGGTCCGGATGACATGGCGTCCCAGATTTCCAAAAAGAACTTCGAATCGGGATTCGTCTGACCACAGAACAGTCTTCCATTTTGCCACACTCCATTTTAAATGATCCCTGGCCCAGTGAAAACGCCTGAGCTTGTGGATCTTGCGGATCTTGCTTAGAAATGGCTTCTTCTTTGCACTGTAGAGTTTCAGCTGGCAACGGCGGATGGCACGGTGGATTGTGTTCACTGACAATGGTTTCTGGAAGTATTCCTGAGCCCATTCTGTGATTTCCTTTACAGTAGCATTCCTGTTTGTGGTGCAGTGTCGTTTAAGGGCCCGGAGATCACGGGCATCCAGTATGGTTTTACGGCCTTGACCCTTACGCACAGAGATTGTTCCAGATTCTCTGAATCTTCGGATGATGTTATGCACAGTTGATGATGATAGATACAAAGTCTTTGCAATTTTTCGCTGGGTAACACCTTTTCTGATATTGCTCCACTATCTTTCTGCGCAACATTGTGGGAATTGGTGATCCTCTACCCATCTTGGCTTCTGAGAGACACTGTCCACTCTGAGAAGCTCTTTTTATACCCAATCATGTTGCCAATTGACCTAATTAGTGTTAATTGGTCTTCCAGCTCTTCGTTATGCTCAAATTTACTTTTTCCAGCCTCTTATTGCTACTTGTCCCAACTTTTTGGGGATTTGTTGACACCGTGAAAATTTTAATCAACGTATGTTTCCTTTAAAATTATACATTTACTCGGATTAAACGTTTGATCTGTCATCTACGTTCTATTACAAATAAAATATTGACATTTGCCATCTCCACATCATTGCATTCAGTTTTTATTCACAATTTGTTTAGTGTCCCAACTTTTTGGGAATCCGGTTTGTACATTAGTAAGGTCCTTGTATTATATTTCTCTACATGATAAATGCCATTTGTTGAAGTGACCCAACCCTTTAAGACCGCCCCCGGTCAACTATCAATGACTGAGAGCTATGTACATATGTATACACACTTAGGCCTCATGCACACAAATGTATTTTCGGTTTGCATTTTTTGATGATAAAATGCGGACCCATTAATTTCTATGGTGCCGCAAAAAAAATGTGAACAGCACACAAATGTTATATGTGTGCTGTCCGCATCCATTTATCATGTAGAGAAAGTAAATACAAGCCACTTACTAATGTACTGTTATTATCCATATTGCCTCCTTTGCTGGCTTCATTCATTATCTATCACATTATACACTACTTGTTTCCATAGTTACAACCACACTGCCGTCCATCAGCGGTGCTCATGCTTGCACACTATAAGAAAAAATGCCGGCCTCTGTGGTGGCTGGGACCCTGGGAGTTCACATAAGCTGGTCCTTTTTTTCTATAGTGTAGCACGGCCATGCTGCCGGACTGCAGGGTGGTCGTAACCATGGAAACTTTCTCTGCATAATAAATACTATTTGCTGAAGTGGCAAAACCCCTTTAAGTCCTGGAAATCCCTTTAATTTGTATGTTACAAACATGGAGACTTTTTGGCCTCAAAGAATGGATGGCATAAAGTATCCTTTTGAGGTCTACTGTACATTGAACATTGCTTACATGGCTGGAATAGCATACTGTATATGTTAAAGGGATTGCTTGGCCTAGGAGAAATGGTTTGGACCTGTGACCACTAATTCCAATCACTGGCCTCAGCAGTCACATGTGTGAAAACGCCATGTCACTAGCAGTCATGGGTCCCAACCATTTCAAGTCTGGTGGGGATGGGACATGGCCAGGAATGGGGCAGTGACATGGAAAAGGTGGAATAACAAGTTACGACCATTGGGGTTGTGGGCTACTAGGGTGGACAACCCCTTTAATTATTGCAGTAGAAACAATAACAAATATGGTCAGAAAAGGGTAGAAAACTATCCCAATGCAAACAATACTTCAGTGAGACAAAGGGTCCGACATTATCACTAATAGCATACTGTAGGCAACTTATGGGTCATGACTGATGATAAATAAAATGAAAGTTTCTTGGATAGTCATAGGTCATGGTTTATATCAAATTGGCTTAACTTGATTTGTCACAAATGATAATGACCATGCATAACTATTTAGGTAGCAGGTGTTGTATGGAACATTTATTTTTCTACAGTCCATCTAAAACAGAAAATGAAATATTCAAACAATCGCCATTAGTTGCTAGATTACAATCCTAGACTATTTCTTGCGCCATTAATTTCCTAATCAGAATCAGCTAATTGGCTGAACTGCTAGCACCAGAATATAACTGCCAGGCTGACAACTGGAAAGAAAACACGATAAAACTAAATATAATATGCATAAAATAAATAACAAAGTAAACTTAGGCTACTTTCACACCTGCGTTAGGTGCGGATCCATCTGGTATCTGCACAGACGGATCCGCACCTATAATGCAAACGCTTGTATCCGTTCAGAACGGATCCGTCTGCATTACCATGAACAAAAAAAATCATTTTTGTTTAGTTTTGGTTTTTTTGTTCATGATAATGCAAACGGATCCGTTTTGACTTACATTGAAAGTCAATGGGGGACGGATCCGTTTTCAATTGCACCATATTGTGTAAGTGAAAACGGATCCGTCCCCATTGACTTACATTGTAAGTCAGGACGGATCTGTTTGGCTCCGCATTCGCGGAATGGAGGCGGAACGGAGCCAAACTGATGCATTCTGAGCGGATCCTTATCCATTCAGAATGCATTGGGGCAAAACTGATCTGTTTTGGGCCGCTTGTAAGAGCCCTGAAACGGATCTCACAAGCAGACCCAGAAACGCCAGTGTGAAAGTAGCCTTATATGTAAATGAACATATGAAATTTTAATAAAACTGTGAATGAGGGCTGGTACAACATGTAAAAATGCCAACAACAAAAACATTAAGATAACTGCAGGTACTAAATGTTGGTAAACTGAATTCTATGGATTTATTATTATTATTAGTGTTGAAAATACTAATCTGTATTATTTTTTTTATATTTGTTTTAAAGGATTCACTTTAGAGGACATTCTGGGCTGTTACTGCTGATCTGTCATTTACTCTTAGGCCCCTTTCACATGGGCGTTGCGGGAAAAGGTGCGGATGCGTTGCGGGAACATGAACGATTTTTCTGCTGCGAGTGCAAAACATTGTAATGCGTTTTGCGCTCGCGTGAGAAAAATCAGCATGTTTGGTACCCAAACCCGAACTTCTTCACAGAAGTTCGGGCTTGGGATCGGAGTTCTGTAGATTGTATTATTTTCCCTTATAGCATGGTTATAAGGGAAAATAATAGCATTCTGAATACAGAATGCATAGTAAAATAGCGCTGGAGGGGTTAAAAAATAAAATAAAAAATAATTTAACTCACCTTAATCCACTTGATCGCGCAGCCGGCATCTCTTCTGTCTTCTTTCTTTGCTGTGTACAGGAAAAGGACCTGTGGTGACGTCACTCCGGTCATCACATAATCCATCACATGATCTTTTACCATGGTGATGGATCATGTGATGGACCATGTGATGACCGGAGTGACGTCACCACAGGTCCTGTTCCTGCACACAGCAAAGAAAGAAGACAGAAGAGATGTCGAGCTGCGCGATCAAGTGGATTAAGGTGAGTTAAATTATTTTTTATTTTATTTTTTAACCCCTCCAGCCCTATTGTACTATGCATTCTGTATTCAGAATGCTACTATTTTCCCTTATAACCATGTTATAAGGGAAAATAATAATGATCGGGTCTCCATCCCGATCGTCTAATAGCAACCGTGCGTAAAAAATAATCGCACCGCATCCACACTTCCTTGCGGATGCTTGCAATTTTCACGCAACCCCATTCATTTCTATTGGGCCTGCGTTAAGTGAAAAACGCACAAAATAGAGCATGCTCATGTGAACAGCCCCATAGAAATGAATGGGTCGGAATTCAGTGCGGGTGCAATGCGTTCAACTCACGCATCGCATCCGCGCGGAACTCTCGCCCGTGTGAAAGGGGCCTTAATCAAATGATTGGTATAAAGTCAAAGTATATAATAAAACATTAATCTGAAGAGTAAGGCTCTCTGGCATTACAGTAGATAGTATGGAGATCCAGCACACCAGCTTAATCAGTGGATGGGATAATATCACTTGGTATTTGGTTTGTTTGTTACTCGTATTATGTTTTCTTTTTTTTTCTACGCAACATTTTTGTAACTGCAATAACATGTAAAATGAATAAATAAATAAATAAATAAAACATGAATTGGATAGATTAAAATTTAGAATTATAATATATTAGAATACTGTTTAAGACCTATTTCTATCTGTAAAGAATAAATCAAGGCAACTGACTTACTGTAGATTTCTTGAAAATGTTTCACTCGTTCTTCCAACGAGCTTTCTCAATTCTGAGTGAGTACGTCCAGTTGCCTTGATTTATTCTTTACAGATATACCATGACCTGGATAAATGAGAACCTTCACAGACCTATTTCAGACTGTACTGGTTGAGACCGGATTTTAGGGTCCGTGTTATGATCACACACTGCTTGATTTTACTGAGCCAAATTCAGTCTGCCATAGAACCCTATGGCAATTTAATTCCGTTCAGTAGAAGTTAGGGATATTATATCTCTAATACAGTCATGTAAATACAGGTGCAATGTGCCCGTGTGTTGAAGAGTTACAATATGCCAGATATTTAAAGAAGAGAATCCTATTAAATAGCACTTGTTAGCTATTGGTAAAAATGAATAAAGGACTATTACCCCATGAGTAGTATTTGTACAGTTACATCATGGTAAATTTGACTAAGATATTTACTGATAACAGCAATAACAGCAAGAGATGAAAGGCATTACCTGGCTCATTAGAGGTTACTGTAAGTAGCAAGTTACAGAAAATTAAGCTCTATCTGTTCTGTATACAGTCATAGTAATACGGTACATGGCACACTGGCATTTCATGCCAATACAATGGGGTATAGTACATTGCACTTGTGATGTGAATAGTGACTTGTCTAAGCAAAGTAAAAAACTAGTTTTAATAAAAACAAGAAATACATTAGCTCGGTTGAACACTACCTGCACACTATGGGGTTAATTGAGTATTAATTGAATCATAATTAATATATTATTCACAAGATCTCAAAATCTTTTAAATATTTGAGAATGTTAAGGCAAAAATCAACAAAACATATATTTTAGTATACTTCTTGTGCATTTGAGACAAATATTAAGGGGCACTTACCAGATTTGCTATGATATAATGGTATCCTTTAACATGTTTACCAATGGTGATTACCTAGGAGCAAAACACAATAATAATCAAATCCTCAACTGCTCAATATTATTTTTCCTTTTAAAATTGATTTAATTAATGCACAAAAAGAAAACTGTAAGCCTTCTTGTATACATGTACTAATGCAAAATAGTATAATGAGATACATTTAAAAATATAGTATAGCTGTGATTCTACCTATTTAGCTTTCCCCAGTATAGACTGCCCAGCACACGCAAAATATCAATGTATCAATGTAACAGCATTTGCATTGTGGGGGGATAACCTTATTCAATAATGTGCATCGTACCCAACATATACATATATAACATTGATGACAGACCTGATCCACAATGTCGTTTACTTTGTCCCTCTCACAGTCAAGAATCACCCGTCTTTCCTTTTTTAATTCCAGATCCTGGAAGAGGGATCGGTACGTTTCATCTTTCCTGTCATTGTTAATGTTGCCTACATTGATTGCTGTCACTTGCCATTTCTTCTCAGCTGCAGAATCCAGCACAGCTTGCAGTGTTGATAAACCTTTAGGTACAGAATATTGGACATAAATACAGTCAAGATCAACAGTAACCTGGGGTGTAAGGGGATCTGTCTACATTAGAAGTGCTCTGACCATTTCTAAGATTTTCCTTAAATATTAATATGCGGAATACAGATTACCATACAGTATAAAGCCATTAAAACCTATCGTAAATGTGATTAAATAAAATTTTGTAATGTACTTTACATTTTTTTTTATTTCCTAGCGAAATAGGTGTCGGAAGTTCAGGCACCAATTGTTCTTTAGAACCCGTACTCCATTACATTGCTGTTTATGAGCATACGGACTCCCCTGTGGCCATACTGAGTGCTGTACCTGGTGCACTGCTGCTCCTGCCTGTACCAGTTCTGCTCTGCTAAAGCCTGGTATACATGTGTTATGTCAGGCTTTAGCAGAGCTAGCACAGGCAAAGGAGTGATGCGCTATGGAGCTCCTGCCCTGTGCTCATTCCACTAATAATCTGCATGCCAGCAATAAAGGCTAGTAACAGAGCAGAGCAAGTGCAGGGCAGGAGCCAGTCAATTTTCTTCTGGGTTTCTGGGGAAAATACATGAAAAGTAGCTTAAATGTGCCTGCATCGGATAGGGTTAGGAAAGCCACTTTGAATATCTTTCACAGAAACCCAGAGGCCTACAATATACCGCACACATAGTACTCATACTAGGCGCTCTTCATAAAGAGTCAGGCAACACATACGTCTTTCCAGACACGGTTGTTATTTACAATTTTTTAGAGCAGTTTGAAAAGTTCTGGTTGGGGTAGAATACATTTTTTGAAAAATTTGGCACACCTGAAAGGAACTGAATCTCAAAAGGTTAGCTCATCTCTAATGTGTATTTATGGGAGCAAAGGTAAGAGCTGCTGCCAGAAACTTCTAGCGGCGGCTTATCTCCTTGTGAAACAAAACGATCCGATCCTTTTCTCCCCCAACATGATCTGTCAGGGGAGAGTTGGTAGCTCCCTATAGACCTTAAACTGTAATGTGTACGTGTACTGGAGCCTATAAAGAAGGAAAAAAAACATAAATGATTTAAAAAACAGTGAATGTTTTCTTTACCTCTCTAGTTTGGCCAAAGACAACAATAAGTATTTCTAGAATAGAAATAGTTTAGAAAATATTCATACAGAAAAGTGTACACCTGGAAAACACTGGGGATTCTATTTTATTTAATGTTTGTGTATGTCATTCAAAGATATCGACAGTATCCACTAAACCAGTGACATCTACAGCACCCCATCCCTTAACACTGACCCCCACACAGTGCCCCGTCTCCTTAAAATGGGACCTCCACAGCAGCCCACCCCCTTAACTTTGACATTAACAGCAGCCTGCCCGTTTAACATTGACTGCCACAGTACCCCATTCCCTTAACAGTGACCTCCATTGTACCCCGCTCCCTTAACAGTAACCTCACAGTACCTTGCTGCCTTAACAGTGACCTGACAGTACCCTGCTGCCCTTTTAATAGTGCCCTCCACAGTGCCCGCCCCTTTAACAGTGACCTCCACAGCATCCTGCCCCCTTAACAGTGACCTCCACAGCGGCCCGACCCTTTAACAGTGGCCTCTACAGCAATCTGCCCCTTAACACTGACCTCCATAGCAGATCATCCCCTTAACTGTGACTTCCACAGCAGCCTGCCCCTAGGGTGGCCCGAGGTCCGGCCTGGACAGACACAAAGATATGTGCTGTCTAAGCGTGAGCTGCAGGGAGAAAGTCAAGCTCCCTTCCACCCCTGCAGCTGACAGAAGTTGATTTTACCTTCATTTTTTCCATCCCTGTCGGCTGCTGAGTGGTAGGGGACCTAACAGGAGCCGTCTTTTAAGGGTGTCTTTTAAGAGTGTACTGAATGGACACCCTACCTGCCCCCTTAACTGTGACATCCACAGCACTCCGCTCCCTTAACAGTGTCATCCACAGCGCCCTGTCCCTTTAAAGCTGACCTGCAGCAGGGAAGAAATATGTCTGGGTTGTTATGAAAACCTGGTGTAAAACTGTGTGTATGTGGAGACTAAGGACCTGCAAGCTTTTATTGGCTGATAAAAGTCATGTCACCAAGCTTCTATTGGCTAATGCATTTTTGGGGAATATCTCAGGAACAGTACATGCTAGAGAGCTGAGACCCGGTCTAAAACCTTACTGGACACCTGATGTATCTTTAGCGTACATACATACACACGCACATACATACAATCAGCTTTATATATTAGATATTAATGGCAGGTTGTTGCTGCTTTTCCCTGGCAAAGTTACAAAGAATCACAGGGTTTGAACCCTGGATAGAAAACAACATAATTCCCTGGAGATGTCTATTGGGATAATTGAAAGGTGTTTAAAGCCGCAAGAGACTAAAATATCTGAAACCAAAGCTGGAAAACTACAGTGCGTCAAAGCTATTGACACTTTTGGGGCATTTTTTTATAACTGCATTCTAGTCATTTTGGGCTAAAATAATTTTTTTCAATTGCTTTTTGATGGATGAGCATATTGATTCTGCACAAATCAAATTCATTAAGAATTGTCCAAAAGAATTAAGTGTTAACTAACCCAAAACCTTTAATTTGTCCAGCACGAATCATTCAAAATGACAGGCACCATTTAACATTTCAGAAGACAGAGAAGAAGGCACCGGCTACTAAAAAGGATCAGTAAAAAAAAAAATGTTTACCCAAGGCCATGTATGTCACTGTCGCTGTGACATTACTAATGCTGCCTTGCCTTTACCACTTCCAAACCGGGCCATTTGCCCCCTTTCTGACCAGGCCTAATTTTGCAAATCTGACATGTGTCACTTTATGTGGCGATAACTTTGAAACGCTTTTACTTATCCAAGCCATTTAGAGACACATTGTACTTCATGTTAATGGTAAGTTTGAGTCAATATGCTTTAGCTTTATTTATAAAAAAATACAAAAGTTAATGAAAATTTGAAAAAAATCACTGTTTTCTAAATTTGAATCTCTCTGCTTTTAAGACAGATAGTGATGCCTCATAAAATATTCATTAATTAACATTTCCCATATGTCTACTTTATGTTGGCATTAGTTTGTTAAAGTAATTTTATCTTTTTAGGATGTTAGAAGGTTTAGAATTTTAGAAGCAATTTTAGAAATTTTTAAGAAAATTTCCAGTCAGCTTTTTTAAGGACCAGTTCAGTTCTGAAGTCACTTTGTGGGGCTTACATAATAGAACTAACCCATAAATTACCCCATTTTAGAAACAACACCCCTCAAAACTATTCAAAACTGGTTTTAGAAATGTTGTTAATCCTTTAGGTATTCCAAAGGAAATAAACCAAAATAGAGGTTAAATTTCTAAATTTCACCTTTTTTGCAGATTTGCCATTTTAATACATTTTTTCCATTAACACATCAAGGGTTAACAACAAAACAAACCTCAATATTTATTACCCTGATTCTGCAGTTTATGGGCACACGGCAGGGCTCAGAAGGCAAGAAGTGCCATATGGCTTTTGGAGGGCAGATTTTGCTGGAATAGTCTTTAAGCACCATGTTGCATTTGAAGAGACCATGAGGTATCCCCACAGTAAAACCCCCCAAAAAGAGACCACATATTGTAAACTACACCACCCAAGGAATTTTTTAAGGGGTGTAGCAAGCACTTCACTCAACAAGTATTTTAAAGAATTTAGGCCCAAACTTTATTTTTCACAAAAGATAACAATATCCCCCCACAATTTGCTACCCACTTTATTCTGAATGCAGTGACACCCCAATTGGGGTCATAAACTGTTATTTTGGAATACACCAGGGCTCAGAAGGGAAGGAGTGGCATCTGGATTTTCTAACATGGAATTTTTTGTCATGGTTTTTAAGAGCGATAACTTTTTTCTTTTGCTGAATGAGCTGCGTGGGGGATTATTTTGTGCGGGACAAGCTGTAGTCTTTATTAGAACCATTTTGGGGTACATTTGGCTTTCTGGTTTCTTTTTATCTCATTTTTTTGGGGAGCTGAAGTCACAAAAAAAAAGCTGATGGGTGTTATTTTTATATTTTTCTTTTTACATCGTTCACTGTATGGGGTAGATCATGTGATATTTTTTTAGATCCGGTCATTACGGAAACAACAACACCAAATATGTCTAGTTATTTTTTGTATTTTCACATTTTACACAATAAAAACCTGTTTTTGTGTTGTAATTTTCTTAGAACCATATTTTTTTCCCATTTTTCTGGCTATTGTCTTGTGTGAGGGCTTCTTTTTTGCAGGACGAGGTGACGTTTTTATTTCTACAATTTTGGGGTACATACGACTTTTTGATTGATTGATATTATGGTTTTTGTGAGGTTAGGTGACTAAAAAAAGCTGTTTTACACCCATTCACTTGTTTTACACATTAAGAGCATTTTTAGAAGAAAAATCATGTTTTTGTGCTGCAATTTTCTTAGAGCCATGTTTTTTTATTTTTCTGGCTATGGTCTTGTGTGTTGGCTCATTTTTTGCGGGATGAGGTGACGTTTTTATTGCTACTATTTTGGGTTAAATACAACTTTTTGATTGATTAACATTATGTTTTTTGGGAGGTGAGGAATGGGAATATTTTTCATCTCTAGTTTTTATTAAACATTTTCAACAGTTTTCCTCTACAGCTTTCACCTTCATCTGAGACTGATACTTCCCCTTGCATCTGTCAGAGAACTGCTCTGATGACTACATCTTTGTCTTAACGTTTATGTTTACTTTCAAAAACGTATTATAGCCACATTCTTATCCGTAAGAAAGGAATACAGCTTAAATGTATATGAGCTGTCAGGAGTGAAGAGGTTAGGGCTAAAGACTATATGTGTCACTATGAAGAGGAATGCATCACAGTCTGCAGATGCACTGAAAGAGAAAGCTGTAGAGGAAAAACTGTAAATTATAGTATGTGATTATAAAAAAAATGCCAAAAGGCTTGGATTCAATTTTGCTGTATACTAGGTCTCACATACAGATAAGGCAGTGAGAATACTAATGTTTGCCAACCTGGCATATTAGCAGTCCACAGAAAACTGCTTAAGTGCCTTAATATGGGGAAAATTTTCTGGCATAATTTTTGGTGACTGAAAATAAGTTCCATTCATCTGAATGTGCTTGGTTTGGCGGCAGGCACAGGAATTTCTGCAAGTCCCATTTGCATGAATGGAACTGACTTCATGTCACAGAAATTTCTGTGTCAAAATCTGCCATGGGTGAAGGCACCCTTATATACCCTTTGACTGAATATTTTCACTCACACATTTTTAGAATACATCAAGATTTTTTTTCACAAACAAAGAATTATTATTAGCAGATGAAAAACCTAGTTTTTCATTTCAATTTCAATAAAAATATTCTATTTTCTATTAAATAATTTGCATTCCAATTTACAATGTATTTCTGTGGTTAAAATAGCACCAGCTTTAGGCCTGTTTCACACTACAGTTTTTTGTTTCCGTTTTGTGGGCCTTACAGATATTGTCATTCACATCAGTCCCTGTCCACACTGAGGCTCCCAAACTAAATTCTCTATATCAAACACAGACAACATTAATAAACCAGTAAAAAAATGTAAGATGTCTTATACATTAACATATGTAATGATTGCAGAATTATTTTTAGCTCTTTTAATTAAGATACCTTACAAATGATTTACACGCAGGCTGCTATTTACAGTGTTCTATATGTTAATCCGTCCTTGTTTTCTTACTAAAAATATATCTTGTTTATCTGTAGCTGCCATATTTTATAACCCTATTTACATCTTAAGTGAAAAAGCCTGGAAGGTTCATAAAGAATTAGTTTAACCCCTTCAGGACCCTGGCATTTCTGGTCTTGATCCTGGCCCTATTTGCAAATCCGACATGTCCCTTTATGTGATAATAACTTTGGAATGCTTTTACTTAGGGCTCGTTCACACAAACGTGTGAAGCCCGTGCCTGTGCTGTGGACCGCAAATTGCAGTCCGGAATGCACAGGCACCGTCCGTGGGGCAGGAGTGTGGGGATCGCAGACCCATTCACTTAAATGGGTCCGTGATCCTTCCGTTCCGCAAAAAATAGACCAAGTTCTATCTTTTTGCGGTGCGGAAGCATGGAACGGAATCCCATAAAGAACTCCGTAGTGCTTCCGTAGTGTTCCGTTCTTCCGTTCCGCATCTCCTGCTTTGCGGACCCATTGAAATGAATGGGTCCGCATCCGGGATGCGGAATGGCCACGGAACGGTGCCCGTGTATTGCGGATCCGCAAATGCGGTCCGCAATGTGGCAACGGGCATCACATGTTCGTGTGAACAAGCCCTTATCCAAGCCATTTTGAGATTGCTTTTCCGTGGCACGTTGTACTTCATGTAAGTGGTAAATTTAAGTCGATATGTTTTACCTTTATTTATTTATTTATTTATTTTTAATCCAAGATTTATGGTAATTTTAGAAAAGTTCTTTATTTATTGAATTTCAGTGCCCAATATGTTATGCCTAGTTTAAGCCATCTGAACCATATCACACCATTTAAATTGTTTGTTGAAAGAGATAGTGACACTCGCGCTAAGGTCAGTGTCGTCCTCCCTCTTCCTGTCGGGAGCCGCTGCTGGGTATCTCCGAGGAGTCCCCTGCTCTGACTGAAATTATTAGTTGGGTTCTACTGGGTACTGAAATGCCAGGAAAGTGGATGTAAAATTTTGTTTTGTTACACTGCAGGGTTCAAAAGGGAAAGAACACCTTTTTGGTGTCGCAGTGCAGATTTTGATGGTTGCCATGTTGATATTATTTTGGGGTGCATATGACATTTAATATTATGATTTTTGTGAGGTTACCAAAAAAATGGCTGTGCTGGCAGTTTTTATTTATTTTTTATTCAGGCATTCACCTGAAGGGATAGCTCATGTCATATTCTTAGGCCTCATGCACACGACCGTTTTTGTGTTCCGTTCCGCGAAATTGGGTTCCGTTGCTCCGTGATTCGTTTTTGTTTCCGTGTGTCTTCCTTTATTTTTGGAGGATCACCAGACATGAAGGAAAGTAAAAAAAAGTCTAAGTCAAGTTTGCCATGCAAATGATAGGAAAAAAACGGGCGCGGACGTGGATGACAATCTTGTGTGCCTCCGCGTTTTTTTACGGTCCCATTGACTTGAATGGGTCCGCAAACAGTTTTCCGTGAAAAAAATAGGACAGGTTATATTTTGACGGACTGGAACCACGGATCACGGACGTGGTTGACAAACGGTGCATTAGCCGAGTTTTCAACTGACCCATTGAAAGTCAACAGGTCCGCAGAAAATCACGAAAAATGGAACAACGGACACGGAATGAAACAACGGTCGTGTGCATGAGGCCATAGAAAGATAAATAGATAGATGGTTAGATAGATAGATTTTAGACGATAAAAGAATTTTTGAAAATAAAAAAATTATGTTTTTGTGTTGCCATTTTCTGAGAACCATTTGTTAAAATTTTTCTGGTTATGGTCTTGTGTTGGGGCTTGTTTTTTGCTAGATGAGGTGACGTTTTCATTGCTACCATTGACTGCCTTTCGTATGCATTCCGTTTTTTTTGCGGAACCATTGACTTGAGTGGAGCTACGAATCATTATTTGCGGGCAATAATAGGACAAGTTCTACCTATCAGCGGAACGTAAATACGGAAACAGAATGCATACGGAGCACATTCTGTTTTTTTTTGCAGAACCATTGAATTGAATGGTTGCGCATACGTACCGCAAACTGAATCTGCAAAAACGGAACGGAAACAGAAAAAAAAAAGTTTGTGTGCAAGAGGCCTTACACTGACAGTTCACTGTGAGACCCAGCTTGGGGACTGGGCTTCATAGTCTTCCATAGTAAGCTGGCCCTGAGGTTTTTGTAAGGCCTCAGGCTGCATTAGCAGCTGTTCACATCTTGCAATCAAATTGCTGGGTGCTGATGGGGTGAGAGAGGAAGCTCCCTCCATCTGTAAACTCCTTAGATGAGGTAGACGAGATCTAAGGGTTACTCCACCAGCATCAGAGTTTTATGCAATGCTGTTGGATAGAGCAGATGCTGTGTCCACCCGATTAGCACACTGTATTTCTACAGCACAGGTTAAGAAGTCACTTCCCACGGAGCCGTATTAATACAACTGAGGTCAGGAAAGGGTTAAACTGTAGTTAATGAATTGGGTGGAAACAATTAGATTCATATTTGCAGTGCACATTTAACATTTATGCCCAGAGTGGTCCCAACATAAACATCATACTGTACATTAGGCCATCATTCACCTAACAGAGGTCATCTTGAGACAAAAGCCATTGAAAAGCAATTGAAGGTGTTTGCTTAGCGCATTTAGTTTAGATAATACGTCTCATAAATCATGAGTGTTAACTCTCCATGATTGTGGTCTAATACTTTTCTGTGAGATCAGGACAGGATCCAATCCCATTTGTGGCTGTAACAAGTTTTCACAGCGGACTTGACATTTCTGGGGCCCCAAGCAAACTTATGTCTGGAAGTCCTGCCGCACTACTAAGGACTACAAATGGGACTTACCATCCTATTCCTCAGCTCTTGCTAGAAGTGGACTGGTCCGACTTCCTGCCAAGTGAGGGGCAGAGCTAGTTAGAGGAGTAGTAGAGAAGAAAGTAAACAGTGAAGGAGAATGCAATCCATCTTCCGCTCCTCCAGGCCATATGGACCACAGAGTCGTCTCATCTAGGAGGACAACTGAGATCCTGAAGGGTCCTAGGCTACAAAGGATTTGCAAACTATGGTGTATTCGTGGTAGCAGAGTGATCAAGCTATCAAGACTCTGCTGCAAGGTGGTGGGAAACACATTAAGACATCATCACCACAGTTCAGGACAGGCATAGGTAGAAGCCTATGTCATACAGTGGACACCTACAGCTACTGGTGCCAGAGTATAGATGTAGGGAAGGGAATGAGAAGAGAGACATAGCTGCTGGATGTGCTGATTTTTTTTTGCACTCAGTAAAGAAAGATGTTCTTTGTTAAACATATTGAGAAGTTCTGTCACAAAGGGGTTAACTGTTTTAGCTGACTGAATCCTACGTTTTACTTTCACATTGTGCCTGTCATCTAATAACCCTTATCTCTAATTTACAAAGAGGCATAAACACTTATTTAAGCCACATTCTTATCAGTAAGATAAGAGCTGAGCTATAATGAGGGTTTATAATGTCAGAGAGCAGAGATAAGGAGTCAGATTAGCTGGCTGACGGGGCAGAGAGATAATTCAGATCCTTCTATTAGAGCATCTCAGCCCTGTGCAGAAAAAAGGGTTCCATATTTGTAATAAAGACCAATTTAAAAAAAACGATTTTTAGGTCAAAATGAGTACAATAAAAAAAAATTAAAAAAAATTTGCCCCCAAGGATGTACATAGCCTTTAATATATAATATGACTGCAGCTGCTCTGTATAACACGAGGCACTCCAGCATAGATGCATTTGCAACCAGTGTCTTTTGGTCTGTAACTCTGTATCTGCTGTAGACATTGCACATCTAATGCAGTTAAATCTATACTCCACTGACCTTAATGCAAAAAAATTTGGGGAAAAGTTCTCTCCAGAATATAATTTATACAATCTCTACAATACATAAAAAACATCCAAACTGAAAAGATGCTAGTGTGAATTTGCCCTGAGCTTGTAATCTTTAGCTCTTAGAAACCGAATGAAATCCCTCTTGTTAAAATGATCATTTATCAGGAAGTTTGGTATAGACTTAATCCCTTGTCTAATCCAAAATGTCATTGTCTGTCTCCTATCATGAACATAATGTTCATCTTCCAAAACGTTCCTCCTTCAAAAGGCTCCAATACGTTTTATAACCTTACAGAGGGAAATGGCACAAACTTCACCTTCAGACAAATGAGATGAAAAAAATCCTGAGACTTCAATTTTCCTTGGCAATTTTTTCATTGTATGGCATAGCATATAGTAACAGACTCCTCTCTAGTATACAAGAAAGAAGAATGATAATGATACTTCCTAGGTATTCTGTGGCGAGACCGTTGTCTTCCATCTTGAACAGGACTATTTTGAATATTTTTCCCAGGAAGCATTGCTCTAGACTCTGCACCATCTGGCTCTCCACAACAAGTTAATAAGTGCTCATGTAAAGGGCATTTAAATGGGCAGATGAGAACTAGATGAGGATGAACAGATATTAGCACAATTGTTCATTCCCCATACAGTTTCATTACTGTTTACACAGGGAGATGTGCTGCTGACAATGATTTATAGGCCGGCATAAAAGATACGATCACCCAACAAACAATCTATCAAGCCTGCATTGTTTGTCAGCCAATTGCTGCCCTTTTTACACAGGCCAATGACTGGGAATGTTCATTTGCATAATTGTTGGACAGAGTAATAATCTTTTGTCTTTTCAAGTGGTTTAAACAATAATTCAAATATTTTCGCACAGTATTAGCACATCCACCCATAAAGACACAGGCTACCAGCGACAATAATATCATGACATTTTAGGGTCTGCATGGCCACATCACTCGGACCCTGTGTAATTCTCTAATAAGGTCAGGTCAATAGACTCTTGAGGGGTCAAGGTGTTGTGGTCATAATACAGACCCTAAAATGCCTCTGTGTTATGGGCATTTTAATTAGGCCTATAGCCTGGGTCTGAGACCCCACACCCCAGTAAATCAGAAGTTCCAGTCAGAGTAGCTCTGGTTCTACACCATTCCAACCACCGTGTAATGGATGGAATCGGTTACTGCAGCGCTGCTTCTACTGATTTCACAGCACAGTGGATACAGCTGCATAGTTCAGTCTCAGGAACAGCTGATCCCCAGGGGTGTGGGGTGTCAAACCCTACCCATCAGATATTGATGGCCTATCTGAACACAGGCCATCAATATTAACAGCCTCAAATACTGCTTCACGTGGAATATCAGTCATTTGAGCTTAAAGTAGCTTTTCTAGGATTACTATAGTTTTGAGCAGATATGTTCATGGACATCTTCCCCATGCTTTTTTTTTTCAGTTTAGGCTCTCCTGACCCATTTTCCCCATGTAAACCAATCACTCTGGTTTGTTACTTCCTGTATGTAACACTTCCTGTTGCTGAATAAAACCAAACCCATAATGCACTTCTCCTTCCTCTACCACAGCTCAAGCACCACCCCCTAAGAACACTCAGCTTGTTTACAGCTCCTCCCACCCAGCTATTTAGATAGACACTACTTTATCACTGCCCCTGTTGCTGCTTTGACACGTCCCTGGACACAACATCATAGGAAATAAGAAAGAGCGTCATGGAAATGGTCATGTGACCACAGAACAGAAGATAGGAGCAATACAAGTAGAAGAAATGCATTACACAATAACAACTACCTTCATATATGATTATTTTAAAGGATGTTGATACAAACGAGAAACCCCACGTAAGTCGTTTATAAGTTGCGATGTTTAAGTCTCATTTTCTTGTTTATAACAAAGACAAGTATTAGCATTCCACTATTCTTAAGTGACAGAAACTATCTGTCAGCGGTGCCTGCGCAGTTGCTGCTCCGAAGCTGAAGCAAAACCTCTGCACCTGCTCTACTAATGAAAGCAGCAGTACAGGCAAGAAATTGTCAGGGCCCGTCAATCTAGCAGAAGGTGAGCGCTTCTTCACTTGCAAGGACAGGCCCCCACAGGTGAAAAAAATTCTGCTGATGAGTTGAATCGATTTGTTAGAATCAATTTACTTATCACTAATCAATATCAATCACCTGTCTATATCTTTTCATTTGATATCTGTGTGTATATACAGTACAGACCAAAAGTTTGGACACACCTTCTCATTCAAAGAGTTTTCTTTATTTTCATGACTATGAAAACTGTAGATTCACACTGAAGGCATCAAAACTATGAATTAACACATGTGGAATTATATACATAGCAAAAAAGTGTGAAACAACTGAAAATATGTCATATTCTAGGTTCTTCAAAGTAGCCACCTTTTGCTTTGATTACTGCTTTGCACACTCTTGGCATTCTCTTGATGAGCTTCAAGAGGTAGTCACCTGAAATGGTTTTCACTTCACAGGTGTGCCCTGTCAGGTTTAATAAGTGGGATGTCTTGCCTTATAAATGGGGTTGGGACCATCAGTTGCGTTGTGGAGAAGTCAGGTGGATACACAGCTGATAGTCCTACTGAATAGACTGTTAGAATTTGTATTATGGCAAGAAAAAAGCAGCTAAGTAAAGAAAAAGGAGTGGCCATCATTACTTTAAGTGGGAAAACTTTCAAGGTGTCCCCAAGTGCAGTCACAAAAACCATCAAGCGCTACAAAGAAACTGGCTCACATGCGGACCGCCCCAGGAAAGGAAGACCAAGAGTCACCTCTGCTGCGGAGGATAAGTTCATCCGAGTCACCAGCATCAGAAATCGCAGGTTAACAGCAGCTAAGATTAGAGACCAGGTCAATGCCACACAGAGTTCTAGCAGCAGACACATCTCTAGAACAACTGTTAAGATGAGACTGTGCGAACCAGGCCTTCATGGTAGAATATCTGCTAGGAAACCACTGCTAAGGACAGGCAACAAGCAGAAGAGACTTGTTTGGGCTAAAGAACACAAGGAATAGACATTAGACCAGTGGAAATCTGTGCTTTGGTCTGATGAGTCCAAATTTGAGATCTTTGGTTCCAACCACCGTGTCTTTGTGCGATGCAGAAAAGGTGAACGGATGGACTCTACATGCCTGTTGGAAGACCATTTCAGGTGACTACCTCTTGAAGCTCATCAAGAGAATGCCAAGAGTGTGCAAAGCAGTAATCAAAGCAAAATGTGGCTACTTTGAAGAACCTAGACTATGACATATTTTCTGTTGTTTCACACTTTTTTGTTATGTATATAATTCAACATGTGTTAATTCATAGTTTTGTTGCCTTCAGCGTAAATCTACAATTGAAAATAAAGAAAACTCTTTGAATTAGGTGTGTCCAAACTTTTGGTCTGTACTGTATATATATATATATATATATATATATATATATATATACACATATATATATAGTATAGATAGATAGTTTAGGAATATATAAGAACTATATATACTGTATAAACAGTCAGGTCCAGGAATATTTGGACAGTGACCCACATTTTTTTAGTTTACCAAAATATATTCAAGATACAGTTATACAGGGTGGCACACGAAAAAGTATGACAAGATGAACGAGGAAGTGGATTGATTTTTTCTAATTACCCACAAGTCACAAAAGATGCTGAAAGTGGTACCCGTTCAGGTCTCTGCATCTTTGGGCACGTGGGATTATTTTGGCTGATACGGCTTGTAGCTCTTCAGCAGTGATGCTGCGGATAGTGTTTGTGATGTTTTCCTTGACTTCATCCACGGGATAAAATGCGGACAAGTCTGGGGAACGTGGTGGTCGTAACCCCTTTCTCACAGTTCGCTCCTCCATAAACAGTTCATGAACCCGTGCCAGTGAGTTTAGTGAGGTGTGGCATGTTGCCCCATCTTGTTGGAAGAAGCAGGACATTTTTTCTTTTGGTATTAGCTGGTTGTAAAACTGTGATGTCCAGAGAAATTGCGGTATTCACAGTTGATTTGAAGAAAATTGGGCCCGCTATTTGTGTTCCTGACGCTGAGCACCAAACGTAAATTTTCAGGTCGTGAAGTGGTGTTTCATGAGTCAAATGGGGATTTTCAGAGGACCAGTATCTCGTATTCTGGGACTTAACGTGACCTGATAAATGAAACCAAGGTTCATCCATCATGTAGTACAGCAATGGGTCCAAATGTCAGCAATCATAGTCAACAACTAAGTCCAGTGATTTAAATGTTTAACTTTGTCAGACACTTTCAGTTCCTGCACACACATTATTCGGTACGGTTACAGGTCCAGAGATTTCAGCGCTCGCTGACACATCATTTGTGATACACCAACTTGCTGAGACAGTCTTCGAGTTGATTATTGGGGGCAACTTGTAATCTGCTGCTGAATTTTATGCACAACTTCAGCCATCCTGATCAATGGAGGCCTCGTTTTCTTCATGTTTCCTGAAAAAAATGTTTAGCTGGTGGTTTTGCAGCTGTGTACTTGTCGGCAAAGGTCTCTTGCATTTCCTTAATCGATCTGCTTCACACATAGTCTTTCACAATCACTATTCGCTGTTTCAGGAAGAACACCATCTTTGTGACACAATAGGCCACTTTCATCAAACTGAATAATAAATCAATCTTAGGCTACTTTCACACTTGCGTTCGGTGTGGATCCGTCTGGTATCTGCACAGACGGATCAGCACCTATAATGGAAACGCTTGCATCCGTTCAGAACAGATCCGTTTGCATAACAGCTTTTTCAGATCTGTGTACATGACTGCCCCCTGCTGCCTGGCAACACCCGATCTCTTACAGGGGGCTGTGATCAGCACAATTAACCCTTCAGGTGCCGCACTTGAGGGGTTAATTGTGCGTATCATAGCCCCCTGTAAGAGATCAGGTGCTGCCAGGCAGCAGGGGCCAGACCCCCTCCCTCCCCAGTTTCAAATTCATTGGTGGCCAGTGCGGCCCTCCCTCCCTCCCCTGTATTAAATTAATTGGTGGCCAGTGCGCCCCCCCCTCCCTCCCCAGTATTAAATTCATTGGTGGCCAGTGCTGCCCCCCCCCCCTTCCCCTGTATTAAATTCATTGGTGGCCAGTGCGGCCCCCCCCCCCCCCCTAATTAAAATCACCCCCCTCCCCCATCATTGGTGGCAGCGGAGAGTTCCGATCGGAGTCACAGTTTAATCGCTGGGGCTCCGATCGGTTACCATGGCAGCCAAGACGCTACTGCAGTCCTGGCTGCCATGGTTACTTAGAAATTTTAGAAGCATTATACTTACCTGCGCTGTCTGTGGCCGGCCAGTCGCTCCTCTTACTGGTAAGTGAAAGGTCTGTGTGGCGCATTGCTTATAGCACAGACCTGTCACTTACCAGTAGGAGGAGCGCCCGGCTGGCCACAGACAGCGCAGGTAAGTATAATGCTTCTAAAATTGCTAAGTAACCATGACAGCCAGAACTGCAGTAGCGTCCTGGCTGCCATGGTAACCGATCGGAGCCCCAGCGATTAAACTGGGACTCCCGATCGGAACTCTCGCTGCCACCAATGATGGGGGGCGGGGGTGATTTTAATTGGGGGAGACGGTAGAGGGGAGGCCGCACTGGCCACCAATGAATTTAATACAGGGGAGGGAGGGAGGGGGGGCCGCACTGGCCACCAATAAATTGAATACAGGGGAGGGAGGGGGGCCGCACTGGCCACCAATGAATTTAATACTGGGGAGGGGGGGGGGGGGCGCACTGGCCATTAATAAATTTAATACTGGGGAGGGAGGAAGGGAGGGGGGACCACACTGGCCACCAATGAATTTAATACTGGGGAGGGAGGGGGCCCCCTGCGGCACCTGAGGGGTTAATTGTGCGGATCACAGCCCCCTGTAAGAGATCGGGTGCTGCCAGGCAGCAGGGGGCATTCATGTACACAGTTCTTAGTATATTCTAACGTGAATCGTCTCCATCACCATGGGAACGCCTCTGTGTTAGAATATACTGTCGGATCTGAGTTTTCACAATCTAACTCAAATCCGATGGTATATTCTAACATAGAGGCGTTCCCATGGTGTAAACTCCCAAGTTAAAATATACCATCGGATTGGAGAAAACTCCGATCCGATGGTATATTAATAGGGATTCCTGACTTTACATTGAAAGTCAATGGGGGACGGATCCGTTTGCAATTGCACCATATTGTGTCAACGTCAAACGGATCCGTCCCCATTGACTTGCATTGTAAGTCAGGACGGATCCGTTTGGCTCCGCACGGCCAGGCGGACACCAAAAAGCTGCAAGCTGCGTTTGGGTGTCCGTCTCCTGAGCGGAATGGAGGCGGAACGGAGCCAAACTGATGCATTCTGAATATATCCTTATCCATTCAGAATGCATTGGGGATGAACGGATCAGTTCGGGGCTGCTTGTAAGAGCCCTCAAATGGATCTCACAAGCGGAACCCCAAACGCAAGTGTGAAAGTAGCCTTAGTTGCCCAGAGCAATCAGAGCTCAGCCTCCAGTTCCCACAGGGCTCTGAAAAAATGAAAGCTGAGGTCTGATTGGTTGCTATGGACAACTAAGACAGTTTTACTACTACGCAGTTTGATTTGGAGATATTGGATGCGGGCTACTTTTTTGTGGGCCACCCTGTATAATCAATAGAGTACTCTAAGTTGTAATTTGAGGGTATTCACATCCCAATAGGAGTAAAGGGTTTTGGAATAACAGCTCTTTAACCCTGGATTGGGCCTATTTTAATTATTTAATTTTTTATTTTTCCTCGTGTTCCAAAGGCCATAACTATTTTATTTTTCCATTCACATAGCTATATGAGGGATTATTTTTGGCGGG
Organism: Bufo gargarizans; assembly: GCF_014858855.1. NCBI lineage: Eukaryota > Metazoa > Chordata > Amphibia > Anura > Bufonidae > Bufo > Bufo gargarizans. Next base: position 169,204,528 of record NC_058080.1, read on the forward strand.
ACAAGCTGCATTTTTTTATGAAACCATTTAATTTACCATGTCTTGTATTAGAAAACAGGAAGAAAATTCCACCAAGGTTTTTGACATCACAGCGTTCACTATGCACTAAAAATGACCTGACTTTTTTCATTCTGCGGCTCAATACGAATGCGGCGATACCAAACTTGAACATTATTTTTTTGCCGTACTTAAAAAAAATAAAAAATGTAAGAAAAATCTAAATTTTCTTTACATCTCTATATTCTGACAGCCAACATTTTTTTTATAGTTCGGTCTACAAAGCTGTATAAGGGCATGTTTTTTATGTAACGGACTGTAGTTTTCATTAATACCGTTTTTTGTAGTATATACAATGTTTTGATCACCATTATAAAAGAATTTGGGGGGACAAAATGACCAAAAAATTGCAAATCGCGCATTTAAAAAAAAAAAATCTGTTGCGGCGTTCACCGCACAGGAATTTTTTCAATATTTTAATAGTTCTAACATTTTCGGATGCGGCGATTCCCAATATGTTTATTTTTGTATTGTTTATGTATTTTTATATGTAAAATTGGTAAAGGGGGGATCTTTTGATCCCCTCTCCTATTCAAAAAATTCACTGCCTGTGTGGATACTAAAAACAAAAACAAAAAATCTTTATTCATGATATATGTTAAAATCTTCACATAGGCAATGGTACCCTTTGTATCCCAGGCTGTAGTCACTGGAATGCTGGAACCCTTTATATTATGTGTCAGAAGAACTGCAAAATTCTTGCATCCAACCTGACTGGGTATCATTATTAGGACTATTCTCTGGTGCCTAAATAGGTATTAATGTAAATATCGTTAGATCTTTTCCATCTAATTCACTCAACGTGTTTCTCCAGCCGCTGCTGGATCATCAGGAGTACAAGATATGCTCAGCGACCAGTTTGTATAGAATCAACTAACTGTGTCCAGTGATGTTCATTAGATGTGTTGTAACCATCTCCTGGACACACTGAATCAAATTGTGAGCGTTACAAAAGCACCTAACAAGTAAGTACCTAAACTACTGGAATACTATAAATAATTGTATTATGTATAAACTAAAAATAGGAATCCCTTTTGAACCACAAGTATTCGTGCTTAATGATCTTTCCAAATTAAATAATCACAAGTATCAAAAGATCCTCCTGAGCAGGATATTGATGTTGGCCAGAGTGTTGGTCAGTCGGACATGGTTTGCTCGACATACTCCAGATATAACTACATGGAGAAATCTAATTGTTAAGGTAAAAAATAATGAGAAAAATATCTATAAACAGAGGGAAGCTGAGGAGAAGTGGATTAAGATATGGGGTGGTTGGAGGACTTGATAAGTTGTGTTTTTTTATTTATTTTTTTTATTTATAAAGGTCTTTATTTTGACGCACCACAGGTAGGGGGGGAGGGGAGGGTTTCTTAGGGAATTGGGGTTGGGGAGAAATTGTATCCTTTCTTCTATTTGTAATGTTTTTGATATATTAATTAATAAAGATAATTAAATTAAAAAAACAAAAGCACCTAACAAGAGACAAATGTGGCCCCCTCTGGTGGTGTGAGGTCACAATAACTCTGCTGACATGAGCCTAAACATGATAAGCCCGGTCCCCTCTGATTGTGAGAGGCCGTGCATACTATTGCGTTCTTTACACGTGGAGCACAGGCGCAAGCACTAAAGATACTAAGTGGTCGCTCGTCTGGCACTGGTACGGCCCTCTCCTATTCACCCTAATAGAGATCTATTAGGGTGAATAGGATTTTTACTACCTCCATTCTGAGCTATGCCTCGTGCATAGCTCAGCATGGAGAATTCAATGGCAGGCCTGGATCGCTTCAGAAGTGTCCAGGCTGCCATGGCAACTGATCGGAGCCCCGCTCGCCGCTCCCTGTCAGTGTGTATGAAGCAGGGTCACTGCAGAGGCCCATTCCATACACCCGCGGACACATAACACTGTATATATACGGCGTTATGGGTTCAAGGGGTTCTTCAGAAATTAAGAAAATAAAAATATATAAATATTACTTTATTATAAATATATTCCCAAATACCTTTCATTAGTTATAACAGCTTGTTTTGTCTAGGGAGCAATCACTAGGATAAATAAAATGGCCGCTGTCCTATTAGTACACACAAAACCTGTCCTAATCACACAGGAGGAGATGCTACTTCACTGAGCTAACACTGAGCTACAGAGCTGCCTCATCCTCCTCTTCTACTTGTCATGGATTATGATCCTGAATATAGTTTAATATGATTGTCAGCTGAATCTCTGTAGGAATGGCGTTCATGAGGAGATATGAAGTACAGAGAGGAGGATGGGCAGCCGCATCTGCAGTCTCTAATACCACAGCCTGTCCTGTCCATCCTCTGTGTACTTCATGTCTCCTCATTTACTCCATTCCTACAAAGATTCAGTTGAAAATCGATTCAGCTGAAAATCATATTAAATTGTATTCAGGATCATAATCTCTAACAATAGAGCAGAGAGGAGGATGAGGCAGCTCTGTAGCTCAGTGTTGTGAAGTAACTTGTCCTCCTGTGTGATTAGGACAGGTTTTGGGAATATTTTTAGAATAAAGTAATATTTAGGTATTTTTATTTTCTTAATTCCAAGAGAACCCCTTCAAGGGGTTTATATGTAGCTGCCTTCTTTCAAGGGTCCAAAGGTAGTTAGACAATTATCCCAAAAGCTATTTAATGGGCTGCATGGACTATTCTCTCATTAATCCATCACCAATTAAGCAAGTAAAAGGTCCGGAGTTGATTCCAGTTTGGGCATTTGCATTTTGAAGCTGTTGCTGTGAACCCGCAACATGCGGTCAAAGGAGCTCTCAGTGCAAGTGTAACAGACCATCATTAGGCTGACAAAAAGGAAGAAATCCATCAGGTGGAAATATTAGGAGTGGGCTACATCAACAGGTTGGTACAGTCTCGTGAGCTTGGGAACTGGATGTCCACGTAGGACAACAGTGGTGGATGATCGCAAAATCCGTTCTAGGAAGTAGGTGTATCAGTATTTAAGTCCACCATAAAGAGAACATTTCATGAGAATAAATACAAAGGGTTCACCACAAGGTGCAAAACATTAATCAGACTCAAAATTAGAAAGGCCAGATAAGAATTTGCCAAAATAAAACTTCTGTAGAAGACAGCACAGTTCTGGAGTATCATTATTTGGACACATGAGACTAAGATCAACCTGTACCAGAATGATGGGAAGAAGAAAGTATGGAGTTGGTTTAGAACAGCTCATAATCCAAAGCACACCACATCCTCTGTAGAACATGGTGGAGGCAGTGTGATGGCATGGGCATGCATGGCTTTCAAGAGTACTGGGTCACTAGGGTTTATTGATGATGAGACTAAAGACAGAAGCAGCCTGGATGAATTATGAAGTGTACAGGGATATAGTTTCTGCTCACATTCAACCAAATGCAGCAAGGTTGATTAGATGGTGCTTCACAGTACAGATGGACAATGACCCAAAACACACTGCGAAAGCAACCCAGGAGTTTTTTAAAGGGATTATCCGGGCTTTTTCATATTGATGACCTATCCTCAGGATAGATCATCAATATCTGATCGGCGTGGGTACGACACCTGGTACCCCCGCCGATCAGCTATATGAGGAGACGGTGTGCGCAGTGCGCACATGCCATCTTCCTTCTCACTTCTTGTCCGCTGCTGCTGTTCCACAAACATACAGTAGCAAGCTGCATCCTGAGGATAGGTTATCACTATGAAAACTAAAGCAAAGAAGTGCAATATTCTGCAATGCCCGAGTCAATCACCAGATCTCCTCCCGATCGAGCATGCGTTTCACTTGCTTAAGACAAAACTTAAGGCAGAAGGACCCAGAAAGAAGCAACAATTGCCATCAGTAAAGGCCTTGCAAAGCATCACAAAGAAGGAAACCCAGCGTTTGCTGATGTCCATGGGTTATAAACTTCTACACAATATTAAAAATGAACATTTTATTTAAGGTTCCATTCACACGTCCTAAAGTGTTTTGTGGTCCGTAAATTGCGGATCCACAAAACACAGACACCGGCAATGTGCATTCCGCATTTTGTGCACCGCACATGGCCGGCACTATGATACAAATGCCTATTCTTGTCCGTGGCTGCAGACAAGAATAGGACATGCTCTATCTTTTTTGCGGGGCCACGGAAAAATTGCGGAACGGATGTAAACCCATTTATGCGGACATGTGAATGGACCCTTGTGGTAATGATAATTTGTCCAAAAACTTTTGAACCTCTGAAATGAGGAGGCTTTGTAGAAAAAAGCAATTCCTAAACAGTTCACAGGATATTTTTATTCAAACCCTTCAATTAAACCTGAGTCTATAATTCAATTGGATCTCAGTTGTTTCATTTAAAATCCAAATGGTGGCATGCAAAACCCAAATCATGAATATTGTGTTACTGTCCAAATATTTCTGGACCTAACTGTATTTTTTGTGGGAAAAGATTCAGTAAAACCTGTAATTTGTTCATTTATTGCTTTTTTCATCTTCTGTGAATACCTATCGGTACAGGGAGTAGGTGTTATCAGTGACTGACAGCTACCTCTGTATAGACACATACTCACAATGCTATCAATCACTGATAACACCTCCCTCCTGTACCAATAGATCTTCACAGGGCTGCAAAAAAGCAAAGCTAGAAATGTATACAATACAGGTGTTGCTAAATATTTTCCCACAAAAATATTTATCAATGTGCTTGCCTTCTGCTGCTCGATAACATGGTGGTTTCAGATTGCTCTGCATTTTGCAGTGATAGGTCCTAAGTAACTCATCCTGTTTTGTGATTAGGATGGATTTTGCATATACTAATAGGACAGAGGCCATTTTAATTCCCCTGATTATTGCCACCAACCACCTGTCCGAGAATGTCACTAGGACATGTTGCCTCCACCTATACAGCTGCTTAAGGGGTTGAGATGGGCAGGGCCTCTGTAATCTGCACTCTGGAACCAGGACTTCATTTGCTTAAGGCCTCATGCACACGGCCGTTGTTTGGGTCCGCATCCGAGCCACGGTTTTGGCGGCTCGGATGCGGACCCATTCATTTCAATGGAGCCGCAAAAAATGTGGACAGCACTCCGTGTGCTGTCCGAATCCGTGGCTCCGTTCTGCGGCACCGCAAAAAAAATATAACATGTCCTATTCTTGTCCTCGATTTGCGGACAAGAATAGGCATTTATATTGCCGGCGCCCGTTCCGTTTCGCAAATTGCGGAAGGCAACACGGGCACCTTCCGTTTTTTGCTCATCCGCGGTTTGCGGACCGCAAAAACGGCATGGTTGTGTGCGTGAGGCCTTAAACTGCTGAGATTTCCTGTGAGACTGCTTAGCTAGCCCACTTATCTCATGCATAATCCCTCCATTATTATCTGTTGTAGAGAAGGAACTCCCCTGTTTCTGTTTAACCACTGAGATGCCACAGTCGCTACATGAATTTCCAGGGTTGTTTATAGCATTTTTGCAGGTGTTTTTAGGTGTTTTTTTATTTATAGTTGTATTTGTAACATGCTTTATTACTGGCATTTTTGAAGTCCTATAGAGAAAGACACTGCCTGCAAAAACCTATCTTTAACAGTCCTTTAGCCTAAGGCCAAATTCTTACCATGGTTATAATGTACTGCCATGAAACAGTAAGGCCTTATGCACACGACCGTTGTGTGCATCCGTGGCCGTTGTGCCATTTTCCGTTTTTTTTCCGCGGACCCATTGACTTTCAATGGGTCCGTGGAAAAATCGGAAAATGCACCGTTTGGCAGCCGCATCCGTGATCCGTGTTTCCTGGCCGTGAAAAAAATATGACCTGTCCTATTTTTTTCACGGCCAACGGTTCACGGACCCATTCAAATCAATGGGTCCGTGAAAAATCACGGATGCACACAAGATTGTCATCTGCGTCCGTGTCCGTTTTTTCCTATCATTTCAATGGCAAACTTGACTTAGATTTTTTTTTCATTTTTCATGTCCGTGGATCCTCCAAGAAACCAAGGAAGACCCACGGATGAAAAAACGGTCACGGATCACGGACCTACGGACCCCGTTTTTGCGGACCTTAAAAAAAAACAGTCGTGTGCATGAGGCCTAAATGTGGTGAAATCTCCCAATACATAAACTAGTGTGCCCATAGAGATTAATGGGCAAGCAAATGTCAAAGGTGTTCTAATGGCAGTCTATGGCAGACATATACAAGAACTGTTCTCTGATTTATTATTTTAATTATATGATTATGTACTACCACAGTATACAATTTATATTGCACTGTAGTGTTATTAATGTACATACGTTAAATGGCTTACTATATTCATATTCCTGTAGTCATTTATATACAATGCAAATTGGAATAATATATTCATCCTTGGCAGGAAAGACGCATATGGATTACTATCTTACACAAATAAGAAATATATCTATTTATACAGTTAGGTCCAGAAATATCTGGACAGTAACACAATCTTCATGATTTGGACTCTGCATGCCACCACATCGGATTTGAAATGAAACAACTGAGATGCAATTGAAGTGTACACTGTTAGGTTTAATTCAAGGGGTTGCAACAATTTTCTACAAAGCTTCCTTATTTCAGGGGCTCAGAAGTAATTGGACAAATTAACATTACCATAAATACAATGTTCATTTTTAATACTTTGTCAAGAATCCTTTGCAGGCTTTGACTGCCTGAAGTCTGGAACCCATGGACATAACCAAACACGGGGTTTTCTCATTTGTGATGCCTTTACTGAAGCTGTTTTTAGTTGTTGCTTGTTTGTGGGTCTTTCTGCCTTAAGTTTTGTCTTAAGCAAATGAAAAACATGCTCGATCTGGTGATTGCAAAATATTCCACTTCTGCCTTTGCAGTATGTTGGGTTGCTTGGGTTATTGCCCATCTGTACTGTAAAGCGCCATCCAATCAACATTTCTGCATTTGGTTGAATCAGAGCAGAAAATATATCCCCGCACACTTCAGAATTCATCTGGCTGCTTCTGTCTTCAGTCTCATCATGAATAAATACCACATCCATGTTTTACAGAGGATGTGGTGTGCTTTGGACCATGAGCCGTTCCACATATTTTCTTCTTCCCATCATCTTCTGGTACAGGTTGATCTTAGTTTCATCTGTCCAAAGAATGCTGTTCCAGAACTGGACTGGCTTCTTTAGATGTTTTTTTGGCTAAGTCTTATCTGGCCTTTCTATTTTTGAGGCTGATTAATGGTTTGCACCTTGTGGTGAACCCTTTGTATTTATTCTCATGAAGTCTTGCCTTTATGGTGGACTTAGATACTGATACACCTACTTCCTGGAGAGTGTTATTCACTTGGGAAAATATTGTGAAGGGTTTTTTCTTCACTATGGAAAGGATTCTGTGATCATCCACCACTGTTGTCCTCCGTGGACATCCAGGCTTTTTAAAGTTCTGAGTTCACCAGTGTGCTCTTATTTTTTACCAGAATGGACCAAAATGTTGATATAGGCCACTCCTAGCATTTCCGCCTTGTCTTTGATGGATTTCTTCTGTTTTTTTCAGCCTAATGATGGTCTTTTTCACTTCCACTGAGAGCTCCTTTGACCGCATGTTGTGGGTTCACAGCAACAGCTTCCAAATGCAAATGCCACACCTGGAACCAACTCCAGACCTTTTACCTGCGTAACTGATGATAGATTAACAAGGGAATAGCCCATGCAGCCCATAAAATAGCTTCTGAGAGAATTGTCCAGCTATCTTTGGTCCCTTGAAAAGAGGAAGCTACATATTAAAGAGCTGTCATTTCAAAACCCTTCCTCCAATTAGGATGTGAATATCCTCAAAGTAAGGCCTTATGCACACGACCGCTGTGTGTTTTGCAGTCCGCAAATCGCGGATCCGCAAAACAAGGATGGCATCCATGTGCGTTCCGCAAATTGCGGAACGGTATACAGCCATTAATATAACTGCCTATTCTTTTGCGGACAGGTTATATATTTTTTTGCGGACCATGGAACGGAGCAACGGATGCGGACAGCACACGGAGTGCTGTCTGCATCTTCCCCCATTCTAGTGAAACTAGCCAAAACTGCGGCTCGGATGCAGACCAAAACAACGGCCGTGTGCATGAGGCCTAAAGCTGAGAGTCTGCACTTTAAGCCCATATTGAATATATCACTGTATCTTGAATAGCTAAATGCCAAAACTTGTCTCACTGTCCAAATATTTCTGGACCTAACTATATATCAATGTGTTCAGCTTCTCCCGATCTATATTGTTGTGCTTTTAGATTGCATTGTGTTTTGTGGTGACTGGTCCTCCTTCAAAGCACTGAGCTAAAAAGCTGCCTCTCCTCACGAAATACAGAAAGAATGGACAATAGAGTTGTGGGGATGTGGTAACCAGTGATGGTCAGTTCGCAGTTTTCCCCAGCGAACACATGCGGGCTGCCATCTTTAGTAAGGTAGACTCACCCGTCCGGCGATGCATAGGTAAGCCCTTACCCGTGCCTGTGCCGGTCTGAAATCAAATGCAGTCACCGGGAGCAGGCAGTTCCGAGAACTTCCCGATGAAGGCCCCCAGCGGCTGTTCTCGGAACTGCCTGCTCCCGGTGACTGCATTTGATTTCAGACCAGCTCCCGGCACAGGTAAGGGAGCTGTGCATCGCCGGACAGGTGAGTCTACCTTACTAAAGATGGCAGCCCGCATGTGTTCGCTGGCGAACACTGTGAATTGACCTTCACTGGTGGTAACATAGCAGAGTGCATACAAGTGCCGCTGCTCATTAGCCACACAGAGAAAACACATTTAAATGCTAATAGATATTATTTTCTGAAATATTCTAAAATACCCTGGTACCACTGTAGTCAGCAAGCGCAAAACATCAACAACTCCCCATATACCCAGCATTCTAGAAAGTGAATTGCTGCGTTAATTTGCCAATTCATCAAACCTAGCACTGATTTGTAATGTTTGGGTGTGACCTTTGTGTTGTAAGGTATTAATCATCTGCTGATGAAGCAGGGCCTTCATTTTAAAATAATCAAGCTTGTCTTCAGACATAAATCTCTAACTAGGCAAAAAGAAAAATCCACTATTTCATGATATATATGACAAATGACATTACCTCTATATGCACACAAATTGGTTTACTCTGCAGATAAATTAGAATTGCGTCCATTTATTTATGTGAATTATGCAATAATTATTTTACGTGAAGGCCCAATATTACGCTTATAAAGAAAATGCCATTGACTATAATGAGATCCGTTTTCTTAATTTTTTTTTTTCACGTGGCTATGGTGTTTTTTAGAATGTGTTTTGTTTTTATTAAAATGCAGCATGCTTTAAGTAAGGCCTTCTTCAGCCATTTTTTTTTTGCAGACCGTATACAGAACCATTAATTTCAATGGGTCCACTCCGTGTGCATTCCGTTTCTGTATGTCCGTATTTCCGTTCCGCCAAAAAATTTAACATGTCCTATTATTGTCCGCATTACGGACAAGGATAGTACTGTTCTAGTAGGCGCCAACTGTTCCGTTGTGCAAAATACGGAATGCACACGAACGTCATCCGTATTTTTTGCAGATCTGTTTTTTGCGGACCGCTAAATACATACGGTTGTGTGCATGAGGCCTTAATAAGGCTGGGACTTGCCCACAGGGAGCAGATAAATCCTCTGGTGGGCCCCTATTTTCCCAACTCCTGCACAAGTGGCACATAGCACAGTAGACTAACTGCGCTACATACAGGTAGATAGGCAGTGTAAGAACTTAGACAAAAGTGGAAAAAAGTCACAAAAAGCATATTTTTTAATCAAAATAGTACAAGTACTGTATATGCTGTGTCTTTTTTGGAAAAACTTTTTGTGGCTGTTTTTTGAGCCAAAACCAAACATAGATTCAAAATGAAGAGGAGATATGCAGGAAGGACTTATACTTCCCCCTCTTCCTGGATCCACTTCTGGGTTTGGCAAAAAAAATGCATAAAGAACCGCAGCAAAATTCTTTAAAAAATGCTGTGTGTAAAACCACCCTTAGGGCTCGTTCACACTAACGTGTGCTGCCTGTTGCCGTATTGCGGACAGCATTTGCGGATCTGCAGTACACGGGCACCGTTCCATGTGCATTCCGCATCACGGATGCGGATCCATTCACTTCAATGGGTCCGTAAAATTGGAGATGTAGAAAGGTGCGGAACGGAAGCATGGAACAGAACACTACGGAAGCACAAAAAGATAGAACATGCGGCTGGGCCATGGTCGACGCCCGTGCATTGCGGACCGTAATTTGCGGTCCACAGCACGGGTACAAGCTTCACACGGTCGTGTGAACGAGCCCCTAGGGCTCATTCACACGAACATGTTTTGCATTCCGTATACGGTCAATTTTTTGCATTACGCACATGGTCCGTATATGGAACTAGTCATTTCAATGGTTCCGCAAAAAAAAATGAATGTACTCCGTATGCATTTCGTTTCCGTATTTCCGTTCAAAAATAGAACATGTCCTATTATTGCCCACAAATCACGTTCCGTGGCTCCATTCAAGGCAATAGGTCTTCAAAAAAATGGAACACATACAGAATGTACGTCTTACGTATCTGTTCCGTTTTTGCTGAACTATCTATTGAAAATGTTATGCCCAGCCCAATTTTTTCTATGTAATTACTGTATACTGCATATGCCATACGGAAAAACGGAACGGAAAAATGGAACGGAACCGGAAACACTACTGAAAAAAAAATAAGAAAAACGGATCCGGGAAAAACGGCTTGCAAAACACTGAAAAAGACATACGGTCATGTGAACGAGCCCTTAGACCGTGGTCACACATTACTGATCAACTACCAGCAAAGTGGATGAGATTTTCAGAATTTTCATCCACATGCTGCGTAAAAAAAAATATACAGCAGAAAAGCTGCGGTATTCTGGAATTGAGATCCACAACATGTCAATTTATAAAACAGAATGCTTCTGCAGATTTCACCCTTTTCAATGTAGAGGGTAAAATTTGCTGGAAATTCTGTAGCCAAAACTACATGGAATACGTGCAGATTTGTTAGTTATTGTATGTTTTCCTGTACGTTTTTTGCTGTGGAAGCACAGAAAAAACTGCAGCGAGATCTTCAGTCACTTATGAAAGTAGCCTTAGGGCTCATGCGCACAAAAGTATTTTCTTTGTATATGTACATTCCATTTTTTTTTTTTTTGCAGACCATATGCAGTATACATTGATTAAAAATGGTCCGCAAAAAAAAAAACTGAAGTTACTCCGTGTGCATTCCATTTCCGTGTGTTCGGTTCCGCAAAAAAATAGAACTTGTCCTATTATTGTCCGCATTACAGACAAGGTTAGTACTGCTCTATTAGGGGCCAGCTGTTCCGTTACGCAAAATACGGAATGCACACGGACGCCATTCGTTTTTTGCGGATACATTTTTGTGGACTGCAAAATACATACAGTCGTGTGCATGAGCCCTTAGGGTCCATACACATACAACTGACGCTGGCGTTTTTTCTTTGCTGTAAAAACGGCAGAATAACTGCATGTCTTTTTTTTGGCCACCTGCATTTTTTGTTGCATTTCTTGTGGTGTTTTTTAACACAATTCAGGAGATCAAAACTGGTCTAAATGAAAACTGGCTTAGGCTGGGTTCACACGGGCGGGACGGATTCGTCCCAGGTGTATTGCGGCAAACCTGTGCGAGTAGGTACGCAATTTCAGTCAGTTTTGATTGCGATTGCGTTCCGTTGTTCAGTTGTTATCGCGCCGGTGCTATCTGTTTTGCACGTGCGTGATAAAAAACTGAATGTGGTACCCAGACCTGAACTTCTTCACTGAACATGGTCATAAGGGAAAATAATAGCATTCTGAATATAGAATGCTTAGTACAATAACTCACCTTAATCCACTTGTTCGCGCAGCCGGCATCTCTTCTGTCTTCATCTGTGAGGTAAAGGACCTGTGGTGACGTCGCTGCGCTCATCACATGGTCTGTCACATGATCCATACCAATCGCGCCGCATCCGCACTTGCTTGTGGATGCTTGCGACTTTCACGCAGCCCCATTCACAATATAGAACATGCTGCGATTTTCACGCAAAGCACAAGTGATGCGTGAAAATCACCGCTCATGTGCACAGCCCCATAGAAATGAATGGGTTCGGATTCAGTGCGGGTGCAATGCGTTCACCTCACGCATTGCAGCCGCGCAGAAATACTCGCCGTGTGAACTCAGCCTTAGTCGCCCATAGCAAGCAATTAGATTCCATATTCCATTTTTCAGAACTCCTTTGAAAAATGAAAGGTGGAATCTGATTGGTTCCCATGGGTGACTAAACCAGTTTTCCTTTACACCACTTTTGATAAATCTCCTCCAGTGTGTCTTACCACAACCATTTTCTTCATAAAGTTTTCCCCCTTTAAGGGCTTGTTCACACGACCGTGACGTTTTTTGCATGCTATAGTGGTGTCACTTATTGTATGCTATAGTGGTGTGCCTACTGTCCACTGACTCCACTTTTCTCTCTTGGTCACCCTGATCTGGGTAGATGACTAACTTCCATTTACAGGTAGTTATAGATTTGGATAATGACATTGCTACTAACTACAATCAGAGTCACCTATATGGAACACTTTGATTAATATTTTTATACATTATGTGTACTCAGCAGAATTCTGATCTAATATATACAATTTGTGCAACGTAATATTGCTGTACTTCATCTATATCCTTATGGTTATCTTATTGGGCACTTCAAGCGACTGTTGGTATCAACAGTGTAGTGGGCCTTAATACACACTAATTGTGCCCAACACATATCACAATAAGGATATAGAGGGATTTTTTTACTTTATTTGTGTTGAATATGTATGCTCCTTTTGAATAAAATACTTTTTTGTAGATCTATCGTATATTTCCATATAAATACCAGATAAGTGAGTGCCCTCCAAACTTCACATACACTCACCTAAAGAATTATTAGGAACACCATACTAATACGGTGTTGGACCCCCTTTTGCCTTCAGAACTGCCTTAATTCTACGTGGCATTGATTCAACAAGGTGCTGATAGCATTCTTTAGAAATGTTGGCCCATATTGATAGCATAGCATCTTGCAGTTGATGCAGATTTGAGGGATGCACATCCAGGGCACAAAGCTCCCGTTCCACCACATCCCAAAGATGCTCTATTGGGTTGAGATCTGGTGACTGTGGGGGCCATTTTAGTACAGTGAACTCATGGATGGGTACATGGTGGTCATGAAGGGATGGACATGGTCAGAAACAATGCTCAGGTAGCCTGTGGCATTTAAACGATGGCCAATTGGCACTAAGGGGCCTAAAGTGTGCCCAGAAAACATCCCCCACACCATTACACCACCACCACCAGCCTGCACAGTGGTAACAAGGCATGATGGATACATGTTCTCATTCTGTTTACGCCAAATTCGGACTCTACCATTTGAATGTCTCAACAGAAACCGAGACTCATCAGACCAGGCAACATTTTTCCAGTCTTCAACATTTTTCCAGTCTGCAAATTGTAGCCTCTTTTTCCTATTTGTAGTGGAGATGAGTGGTACCCGGTGGGGTCTTCTGCTGTTGTAGCCCACCTTTCTTTCCCATTCTGACATTCAGTTTGGAGTTCAGGAGATTGTCTTGACCAGGACCACAATCCTACATGCATTGAAGCAACTGCCATGTGATTGGTTGACTAGATAATCGCATTAATGAGAAATAGAACAGGTGTTCCTAATAATTCTTTAGGTGAGTGTATATCAAAACATCATTTTTCTCAGCAATGTGGGCACATATATGAACATGGGACCAACACAGATGCCTTCAGCTGCCAAGCGCACATGGAACACAGCCAGTTTCCTAGGTATAAATCTGCTGACAGAGGCCCTTTAAACCATGGATGACTGAAATCTGCACCAGTTTGGTGCTTTCAGCTATTATGTACACCTGTTTTCCGGCATAAATTATAGTTAATAATGCCAGGTCATCTTGCATTAACCTTCACCTCTGATAAATGAGTCTAGAAGTACATTTACAGTGTGATCACGCTCATTTTTCTCGGCCTTCCATTTTTTAAAGGGGTTTTCCGGTAATTATTATATTTTATCTAAAGCCCGTTGCCTGCCTCCAGGAACAAACAATTCATTCTAAGGCAGGGTTCGAGTCGCCATTTAGCTTTTTGTTCTTCTGGTCTTTTATTGCACCTGTAAAAATGGTCTGCAAAGGGTAAAGTACATGCGGTAATATGCAACTAGCAATACCGATCAAAGTAGCACACTGTGTATTAAAAATAATTACCATCTTTATTGAAACGACATTATGTAAAAAACACATATCAACGAGCAACAATGATTCTGCTACTGAGAGAAAACATGATTTATACTAAAACGAGCGCGCTGATTCCAAATATAAACTCGGAATTTGACTGACACGTCTAGATTTTAAGTTATACATGCAAAGACTATTCCGATAGACTATTAATGCATTATATTGGAAATATTCCAATGGCCATGTCCAGACCTTTTAACAGTACTGGGCCTTGCTCACGTAAGACTTTTAAACTGAAAAACGAGACTTTTTGAAATTTTGTTATTCCAATACATTTTCATACACTGTTTACTGCACAAACTTTGATGTAGATCAGGAAATTGTTGGAGTAAAACTCGTTCTGTTCAAAATTATTCAGTGTTTTCCAAGTGATTAAATCATTTAGGCATACTTATGCATAGCTAAATTTTGTGACGTGTTACAACAATTCTGACTTCGGATTTGTAATCCGTACATTCGATTTAGTATAGGACAAATGTTTTTTGACCAGTAGCAGATGATACTTTTTTTTTTTATGCGTGGTGTAATTAAAGGACACATCATCTACAAGGTGAGTGCCTCATAGGGTCAGAATCTCAAAGTGCAAGGAATGGACACAAAATACTAATAACAATAGTACAAGTTAGGCCTCATGCACACGGACGTTTTTTTTCACGGTCCGCAAAACGGGGTTCCGTTGGTCCGTGATCCGTGACCGTTTTTCCGTCCGTGGGTCTTCCTTGATTTTTGGAGGATCCACGGACATGAAAAAAAAGTCATTTTGGTGTCCGCCTGGCCGTGCGGAGCCAAACGGATCCGTCCTGAATTACAATGCAAGTCAATGGGGACGGATCCGTTTGATGTTGACACAATATGGTGCCATTTCAAACGGATCCGTCCCCATTGACTTTCAATGTAAAGTCTGGAGTTCTGTTATACCATCGGATTGGAGTTTTCTCCAATCCGATGGTATATTTTAACTTGTAGCGTCCCCATCACCATGGGAACGCCTCTATGTTAGAATATACTGTCGGATATGAGCTACATCGTGAAACTCATTTCCGACAGTATATTCTAACACAGAGGCGTTCCCATGGTGATGGAGACGCTTCAGGTTAGAATATACAAAAAAACTGTGTACATGACTGTCCCCTGCTGCCTGGCAGGTGCTGCCAGGCAGCAGGGGGCAGACCCCCCCCCCCCCCCCCTGTTTTTAACTCATTGGTGGCCAGTGGGCCCCCCCTCCCCTGTTGTTAACTCGTTGGTGGCCAGTGTGCGCACCCCCCTCCCTCCCTCTATTGTTTTAATACATTGGGGCCAGTGTGCGCGCGCCCCCCAACCCCCTCCCTCCCTCTATTGTTTTAATACATTGGGGCCAGTGTGCGCGGGCCCCCCCAACCCCCCCTCCCTCCCTCTATTGTTTTAATACATTGGGGCCAGTGTGCGCACCCCCCCAACCCCCCCCCCCCCCTCCCTCCCCCCATTGTAATCATCATCGGTGGCAGCGGAGTAGAAGATTTTCATACTTTACCTGGCTGCTGGCTGCTGCGATCTCTGTGTCCGGCCGGGAGCTCCTCCTACTGGTAAGTGACAGGTCTGTGCGGCGCATTGCTGTCACTTACCAGTAGGAGGAGCTCCCGGCCGGACGCAGACATCGCAGCAGCCAGCAGCCAGGTAAGTATGAAAATCTTCTACTCCGCTGCCACCGATGATGATTACAATAGAGGGAGGGAGGGGGGGGGGGGGGGTTGGGGGGGGGGCGCACACTGGCCCCAATGTATTAAAACAATAGAGGGAGGGGGGGTTGGGTGGGCGCGCACACTGGCCCCAATGTATTAAAACAATAGAGGGAGGGAGGGAGGGGGGTGCGCACACTGGCCACCAACGAGTTAACAACAGGGGGGGGGGGGGGCCGCACAATGATATTCAAACTGGGGAGGGGGGGGGGGGGGTCTGCCCCCTGCTGCCTGGCAGCCCTGATCTCTTACAGGGGGATATGATGGGGTTAATTGTACTATCATATCCCCCTGTAAGAGATCGGGTGCTGCCAGGCAGCAGGGGGCAGTCTTGTACAAAGTTTGCAGTGTATTCTAACTAGAAGCGTCCCCATCACCATGGGAACGCTTCTGTGTTAGAATATACTGTCGGAAATGAGTTTTCACGAAGTGAAAACTTAGATCAGAAAAAGCTTTTATGCAGACGGATCTTCGGATCCGTCTGTATGAAAGCAACCTACGGCCACGGATCACGGACACGGATGCCAATCTTGTGTGCATCCGTGTTCTTTCACGGACCCATTGACTTGAATGGGCCCGTGAACCGTTGGCCGTGAAAAAAATAGGACAGGTCATATTTTTTTCACGGCCAGGAAACACGGCTCACGGATGCGGCTGCCAAACGGTGCATTTTCCGATTTTTCCACGGACCCATTGAAAGTCAATGGGTCCGTGAAAAAAAACGGAAAACGGCACAACGGCCACGGATGCACACAACGGTCGTGTGCATGAGGCCTTACATGCATAAAAAATAACCAGGTCCAACCAATAAACAGACAAAATACAGACCAAAATTTCTCCTTAAATATCCCTAGTGGCCAATCAAAGTTGTGTTGCACAGCACGGATTTGGGTTAGGTGCTGGGTAGATTGTATTATTTTACCTTATAACGTGGTTATAAGGGAAAATAATAGCATTCTTAATACACAATGCATAGTACAATAGCGCTGGAGGGGTTAAAAAAAATAAAAAATAATTTAACTCACCTTAATCTACTTGCTCGCGCAGCCCGGCTTCTCTTCTGCCTTCTTTTTTGCTGTGTGCAGGAAAAGGACCTGTGGTGACGTCACTCCGGTCATCATATGGTCCATCACATGATCTTTTACCATGGTGATGGATAATGTGATGGACCATGTGATGACCGGAGTGACGTCACCACAGGTCCTTTTTCTGTACACAGCAAAGAAGAAGACAGAAGAGATGCCATCTGAGCAAGTGGATTAAGGTGAGTTAAATTATTATTATTATTTTTTTTAACCCCTCCAGCGCTATTGTACTATGCATTCTGTATTAAGAATGCTATTATTTTCCCTTGTAACCATGTTATAAGGGAAAATAATAATGATCGGGTCTCCATCCCGATCGTCTCCTAGCAACTGTGCGTGAAAATCGCACCGCATCGGCACTTGCTTGCGGATGCTTGCGATTTTCACGCAGCCCCATTCACTTCTATGGGGCCTGCTGCGATTTACACGCAATGCACAAGTGATGCGTGAAAATCACCGCTCATGTGAACAGCCCCATAGAAATGAATGGGTCCGGATTCAGTGCGGGTGCAATGCGTTCACCTCATGCATTGCACCCGCACGGAAAACTCGCCCGTGTGAAAGGGGCCTTAGTGTATGTATTATGTCTATTTATTGGCTTGACCTGGTTATTTTTTATGCTTGTAACTTGTACAGTGCTCCAGACTAAAAAAAATACCTAGTAGCCATTGGCTCCTGAACTGAAAAATTTAGGAGCCAAATCAAATTTTTAGTCGCCAAATCGAGACCGAATAGAAATTTTGGTATCGTGACAACTCTACGCCGATCAGATCGGCATAGGGTTGTTTTGATACCAAAATTTTGATTCGCTTTCGTCACCATAAAAAAGTATTGCGATACTCAATACCACGCAAAAAAAAACAACACCAAAAAAAGCTGCGAATAAAAAATGGCGAATGCTCACCGCATAGGAGACATTTTTTAATAATTTAATAGTTTGGACAGCGCTATGTAATATGTTTATTTATTTATTGTTTATATATTTTATATGTAAAATTGGGAAAGGGGGGATTTAAACTTAATATTTTAGGGTACTTTCACACTAGTGTTTTTCTTTTCCGGCATAGAGTTGCGTCCTAGGGGCTCAATATCGGAAAAGAACTGATCAGGCATATCCCCATGCATTCTGAATGGAGAGTAATCCATTCAGGATGCATCAGGAGGTCTTCAGTTCAGTCATTTTGACTGATCAGGCAAAAGATTAAACCGCAGCATGCTACGGTTTTATCTCAGACGAAAAAAATGGAAGATTTGCCTGAATGCCGGATCCAGCATTTTTTCCCATAGGAATGTATTAGTGCCGGATCTGGCATTCAAAATACCGGAATGCACCCGCACTAAATCCGGACCCATTCACTTCTATGGGGCTGTGCACATGAGCGATGAGTTTCACACATCACTTGTGCGTTGCGTGAAAATCGCAGCATGCTCTATGTTGTGCGTTTTTCACGCAACGCAGGCCCCATAGAAGTGAATGGGGCTGCGTGAAAATCGCAAGCATCCGCAAGCAAGTACGGATGCGGTGCGATTTTCACTCATGGTTGCTAGGATGAAAGTCTATTCACTGTATTATTTTTCCTTATAACATGGTTCTAAGGGAAAATAATAGCATTCTTTAATACAGAATGCATAGTAGAAGGTCAATATAATAAACATTGGTGGCGCAGTGCACGCACCCCCAACACCCCAGTATGATAAACATTGGTGGCGCAGTGTGCCTTCCTTATATAATAAACATTGGTGGCGCAGTGTGCCCCCCTCAATATAATAAACATTGGTGGCGCAGTGCGCACACCCCAACACCCTAGTATAGTAAACATTGGTGGCGCAGTGTGCCCCCCTCAATATAATAAACATTACCCCCCCCAACACTCCAGTATAATAAACATTGGGGGGCGCAGTGTGCCCCCCCTCAATATAATAAACATTGGTGGCGCAGTGGGCACCCCCCAACACCCCAGTATAATAAACATTGGTGGCGCAGTGTGCCCCCCCTCAATATAATTAACATTGGTGGCGCAGTGGGGAGTGCCAATGAGGGTTAAAAAAGAAAAATTAACTCACCTCCTCCAATTGATCATCTCCTGTTCTTTCTTCAGGACCTGTCAAAGGACCTGTGGTGACATCACTGTGCTCATCACATGATCCATCACCATGGTAATGGACCATGTGATGAGCTCAGTGACATCAGCACAGGTCCTGAAGACAGAACAGGAGACCGACAGCTACGCGATCAACTGGAGGAGGTGAGTTAATTTTTTTAAGTTATTTTTTAACCCTCATTGGCACTTCCCACTGTACCACCAATGTTTCTTATACTGTGAGGGGGAGGGCACACTGTGCCACCAATGTTTCTTATACTGGGGTGTTGGGGGGGGGCATACTGTGCCACCAATGTTTCTTATACTGGGGTGTTGGGGGGGCACACTGTGCCACCAATGTTTCTTATACTGGGGTGTTGGGAGGGGGCACACTGCCACCAATGTTTCTTATACTGGGGTGTTGGGGGGCACACTGTGCCACCAATGTTTCTTATACTGGGGTGTTGGTAGGGGGGGAACACTGTACAGGGAGTCTAAGAAAGAATCGAATGAGTCACAAGTCGGATCTTTAGTTCTTTTCACCTGTGACTCATTCCATTCTTTCTCCCTGTACTTGTGTCAGTGACTCAGAGCTGCTAGTGCTTGCCTTGCCTCAGCTCTGATTGGTTGGTGGGCGGGGAGGGGAGGGGCTGGCAGAAGCAGCTTCCACTCTAGGATCAGATTACACTCCTCCCAGCCCCTCCCCTCCCTGCTGCCAGCGTCTCTGCTGTTGTGTGCTGTGACCGAGCTGACTGAGACTGAGGAGAACATCGGCGGCGGCGGGGCAGAGAACTATCAGCTCCTGTGCCCGCCGCTGTTCAGCTGCAGAGCTGCCGCGGAGGGTCTAGTCGCAAATGGCGACAAGACTAAAAAGTCTTGTCGCCATTTGTAAATTCTTAGTCGCATTGGCGACCATTTTGGTCGCCATCTGGAGCCCTGTTGTACTATTAGTATTTTGTGTCCATTCCTTGCAATTTGAGATTATGACCCTATGAGGCACTCACCTTGTGGATGATGTGGATGATGTATCCTTTGTTTATATGTGTTTTTACATAATATTGTTTCAATAAAAATGGTATTTATTTTTAATACATTATTGCAGTGTGCTACCTTGATTGGTGTTCTGTCTTCATACACATTCCTGTCTTCCAAATAAGAGGACTGTTCCTTGTAGTCTAACTTGTTTATTGGTCAACATGTTGTACTCTCTGTGCGATACGCATGAGTGAGAGATTGTGCAAGTGTGGTAAAACTACAAGAATACAAATAGCATGTATAAGTATAAAGCATAGCATAGCATGTGCTATAACATTTGCATTGACAGTGAAAGCACATGGTAAAATGGCTGCCTATACATAGGATTACATGTCTAGCTAACAGTAATAACAACTCCCTGAGTAACAATTACAACTAGCTGAGTCACTCTGCATAACATCATGTCCCTGAAACAAAGTTAAATCTCTCACCATTTATGCTTTTACGAGGATGGTGGAGTTTAAGAAGAAGGCATGCATAGAACAGCTTTGAACTGTGTCCTAGAGACTGGAGACTTCTATTTCCCAGAATGTTTTGCACTCCCACAATGCAGTGCATCACCCACAATGCAGTAGTCTTTGTAACAGGAAAAACAAAGTGTATTACAATTAACACCGCTAGATGGTGCTATAACCACACTAAACATTTCAGAAATACAAAGACCGAGGCAGATGTGATCTGTAATGATTCTCTAACCCAGCTGGGCAGAAAAATCGGTATGGCTTGTGCGTTCTTCTGATATGTCAGAAGAACAGAAAAATAAAATAGATCCGTTATTTTGAGCATCAGTTATGCTTAAAATAACTTAAAGTAACTGATCCGTATTTTTTTGAGCAACAGTTGATCAGTTTGCATCAGTGTTCACATCAGGAGGTGCATGGGCATGAACACATGCCAATCTGAAACCAATAGCTGGCTTCAGCAGTGACATGGCTGCAGCACGTCGCTGCCGAACCCAGTCACGTTTTTTTTATTTGTGCAAACTTTTGTAAAAAATAAGCACAATGTTTGCATTATTTTATGTGCAAAAAAGTGACTAATAAATGTAGGTATTATGTTTAAATTCTTAATCATCTTTTAGATTGCTGTTTGCTGACATTGATTTCCCGAAAACATGCACTTTACTATTTTCATAATAAATCGGTAAATTTCATTTAATCCTAATATAAGAAAAACTAGCATATACTACTCTGCACTCAGCCACGTAACAGATCTATAGTATGTTGTTTGGATCTGTAGTGCAGCTCCCGTATCTTCTATGGGGCCCTTCTGTAGCTCTATGTTCCTCCAGTGTCACATAGTATACCACAAACCGTCTCATTGCCATTTTCTCCCATACAAAGACTGCCTTCAAAGGAACAATGTAGTTACTTACAAGGGCTCCCATCAATTGTTACACAGAGTAGCGGGCAGTGGATACAGCTCAATAGTGTGCATGAGCCCTTAAACCTGTTGTTCTGTTGGAGACAACCCCTTTGAAAATGCAGCCACTGTGGTTATCATCTGTTGAACCTTGGTCTACTCCCAGGTCTCCGAGCAAACAGATGAATTTGCCGGGTGAAGGCGCACAGGGCTGGACTGGGCTTGTCTTCCCAATTTGAATGGATCAATTTGGAGTGTTATATATATATATATATATATATATATATATTATTGCATGTACTTTGGTCTAAAAATAATCTTTATAATTGGTCTTTATAAAAAAATGATTAACCATTTTCCTTCAGTCTGCATGTATTTCAATATTTTGCAGGCTGCAGAATGCCACTGACTGAAATCTGTCGGTGGGATTGTCTGCAGCAGCTCCTGTGATTTCCTGAATGACGATCTGAACTTAATTATGATCAAAGCTGATCAAAAACTAAATTAGGAAAAAAAAAAGGTTTTAGCACTAAATACCTAGAATAAATAAAAAAATGACCCATAGAAATTGCATAACCTTTACACTTTGTAGGTAAACCTACCATATAATGCAACCGTTTCTCATACAGCTATTGGTAATGGATTCATCAAACACAACCTACTTTTCTGGAGTGCAAGGTCCTTACGTACAGGATATAAGTAGTTAATCCATTTATATAATAAGCTGAAATAAATCTATTAAATGTAACCTTTTAGAAAATGCATTCCATTAATGTCGAGACATTTCATTTTAACATCTTGACTGATCAAGTAGAGACTGACATCCGTGAATAAACAAATGCATCGTTGGGAATATTGCACTCCATTTCCAGGAGGGCCTCTGCTAACTCATTCTGTCACTGTGGTGTTTGCTGCTGATTGATTGTTTTTGTATGATTATGGAGGGAGAATTTCCCCTTCACCTTTTAGCTGGCCATTATTCACTCCTGAGATAAAATGTGATATTAAAGTGGGAGTTCACCTTGATTGAACCTATGCTAGTACAATCTATTTAAAAACTGCATAAATAACAACTCCCTAATATGTACTGTGTCAGACCATGACCTGGTCCTACATGTAAGGAATCGTGCACATCACAGAAGGATGGAGAGCAGCACATGGAGCCGCCAGTAGAGTTCCATACTACAGGCCCACTGGGACTCACTGTATCACCGAATGGTGATCTACTGGGTTCCTTATGTTGAGATATTATTCTCTAGAAGCTACAGACGTGTTCTTCCTTAACATTAGGCTACACAGCGATTTTGGGCACAACATGTGTAGCGTGGCGAAATATCACAGTGTAGCAGGACACACAGAAATGAATGAGGTTGTAGTACAACTCACATCTTTGCCACAATTGCGACCCCAGAATTGCAAGAAAATGATTAGTGTTTGATATTTTGCAATTCTGGGGTTGAGGTTGTGGCAACGGGTGAGTTGCACTGCGACCCTATTCATTTCTATGGCTGCCCTGCTACACTGCGATACTTCGGAGACGCACCCAAAATCACCCATACCCTTACTCTTGACTTGAGGTATGCCAAGATTGCTGGCCCAAAAGGAC
The DNA here is from genome assembly GCF_014858855.1 of Bufo gargarizans. Classification (NCBI taxonomy): domain Eukaryota; kingdom Metazoa; phylum Chordata; class Amphibia; order Anura; family Bufonidae; genus Bufo; species Bufo gargarizans. The sequence continues at coordinate 169,227,760 of NC_058080.1, forward strand.
TAGTTTATTTTTAAAACTTTTGCAATACTTCACTGGACCTTCTTGAGAAAATCACCTACGTTTCTTTCCAAAGTTGGTCATCTAAGGATATCTCAAGCCAGGAGGACAGGTAAGGAAGACATACTGTATCTGTATGCTTATAAGGAAGCACAACATTGGACTTCAACACAGCTTCTGCATCGTAGGGCCTGGTGACTGCAGTGCTGCTCCCATTTACTTGAATGTGTGTAGTGCTGCAGTATCCAGGCATGGCCACTACACAGTGGATGGCGTGGTGTAGTTCCGGTTCTTGGTTCTGCACTGGAGCTAATGAAAACAGCTGATTGGCGGGAGTACCGGTAATCAAACCGCCGCTAATCTGATATTGATGATCTATCCTAAGGATAGGTCATCAGTAGGTCAATCCTGGAAAATCCATTTCCATTTCCATGTTTCTTTTACACAGGCTTTCAGATGACTGCATGTGTTTTGGATTGTAGGCACGCTGTACTGTGGCACGCATATGGAGTGCTGTATCATGGGCAGTTTTCCAGCAGAAGTGCGAAAAGAGTGTATCTAGAGGAAATTTCTATATTTCAATATATGACATCTGATAGGGAACGCTGAATTTTCTTCATCTGCTATACCTCCTTAGAACAGAATGCACGGCTTTACGGGAATATTTTAACACTGGTTTTGTGATTAATGTAAAGCCCATCACAAACACTGCCATCTGAATAAGGACTTACAGAGATATCAAGATGTATTTATTCAGTTATGGCGACTATTTTTGGAAAGGCAACATCAGGTAGTGCAATCATATTGGTTGACACTACTGAATTTTCAGCAACCCTATTTAAAGGTGATAACTAGTATTGAGCGTGTGGACCTGGATTCCAATTTCAGGGAAGATTCGATTCACTGCCAAGCCGAATTTCCTCGTACTTCATGGTTGCGAATCAATTTTCCCTGAATGGCAGTAAAAATGTTTTAAAAAATGCATACTTACCTCATCTGTTTAAGAGCGAAGAGCCAGCTGCTCCCATCTTGATTGAAGATCTCGAATGAAAACCTGTAGGTGGTGACGTTTGATGTCACCACACCAGCCGACGTGATGATGTCACCACAGGCTGTGCAAGATTTCACGCTAGATCTTCAATCAAGATGACGGTGGCCGGCTCTTCGCGATCGAATGGATGAGGTAAGTATAATTTTCTTATTTTTTTTATTTTACACTGTATTATTGCTGTCAGATGCCACAATCAGCTATGAACACAGCAATAACGGGGGACAGCGCAAGTGGCGCTCCCTGTCATTATACCCACTACTTACAAAGAAATGTGCTTCGTGACAAAGTAATTACTCACTAAGCAAATATTTTTGAAAAATGTGGCGAAGCAACCAAATCTAATTTTTCAATCACTAGTAATAATCAATCTGACTGTACCTCCTGACTGTTACAACAATATAGATTATACATAAAATGCCAACATCCCTGCAAGTGTATAAGACAATATGACAGATGTGTCTTTCCTTACCTTCCTCTTGGCTCAACAGATCCTGAGAAGTGAAGTGCAAGACTTCCAGCTTTTCAAAACACACATAAAAAAATGTAATTTGGCAATACTATGTCCCAAGATGTCTATCCTGTATCCTATGCCTATGTTTAGCCACCTAGTGGCTGTGATGTGAATTGCAGCCTGTCATTGGTTTTTCTAGCATGTTGTGATTGGTTTTGAATTGGTTACATGAAAATTGGAGTCCTTAACCAAAGTAGAGTTAATGTAAGGCTACTTTCACATCGGTGGTAAAGGTATTCCTCTACCGGACAGCCTGCTTGAGTTCACCATATTCGGCATAGCTGGATAGGGCCTTGCGCCACTGGACCCTGCAGAGATTTCCTGCAGAGATTTCCGAGATGGGCGCTGGGTTTTGGCCAGACAGGAACCAGTGCAGCTGGAACTCATGTCGGAAACCTGCCGGATCCCCATCAGATCCCATTATAATTAATAGGCTCCATCCGCGGATGGCAGTATCTGGCTATGCCGGAAATGGTGAACTTCGGCAGGCTGCTCCTCTGCCGAAACAGCCTGCCAGATACCTGTACCGCAGATGTGAAACTAAACTAAGGTTGGACACATATCTACAAAACACTGTCTATAGGTCTTACTAATACATAGCCAATTTTACATCTTGGGTGGGAATTCTCTTTAAATGTAATATTTCTGATCTGTAGAAAAATAACTAATTTTACAGGAAATGTTATATAGTGCCAAACATAATTCATGTCATATTCTATTGTCCCATATAATGACTGTTGACAAACCACATACTGGATGCATTTGGTCTTTACATATCATTTCTGCACTTTAATCTGTACCTTTACTGGGTTTTTCAGTTTATAATCTCCATGAATTATTTCTACACAGTAGGTATATATTTTTTTTTTGCATTTAGCAGTAAACAGGTTGAAACTTACCTCTATCACTGTCATAAAGATATGCAAATTTATCCCATTGATAGTATTCAATCAAACTAAGAAGCGCTCCTTTGAGGTCCGGCCTCATTTGAATAACAAATGGATGAGTACCATCTGTTGGAAAGCTTGGGGTTATGAAGGAGACATGAAGAGTTCCGCAAAATGATGTGATAGTATTTACAGACTTCTTATCATAAAATCCAAAAATAGCAAAGACTCCTCTTGAAAACTGGGAGCAGACTGCAATGGAAAAAAAAGCAGGTATCAGTATAAATTCTCATCACACTGGACCTTGAAGACCTGCATCATATGAAGCATAAACCAGGAGAAGACATGAAAACAGGTTGAACATGTTATCCCTACGTGAAACCAAATTAGATGAAGCCAATATTATCTTCAAGGGTATCTACTGAATAATGAGGTGGAATATTCCAAATCAGATTACAAATCTGTTGTCTTCGATAGACACAACTTACAAGGAACCTGCATCCTCATGTATAAAATGTAATTACAAATACTCCCTCCATGGAGATTATTTTTCAGTATCAATGTTGTTAAGGGTGTTATCCAGGATATTGATATTGATGGCCTATCCTCAGGATAGGTCTTGAACAGTAGACTGGCAGAGGTCTGAGTCCTGCCACTAGGGTTGAGTGAATCAAAGTATCTGAAGTGGACTTCAATCCAAATTTCAGGGAAAATTTGATTTGCCGCTAAGCCGAATTTCCTTGTGCTTCGCGGTAACGAATCAATTTTCCCTGAAATGGCGTTAAAAAAACTAAAACATACTCACCTCGTGCATGAAGAGGCAGCCGTGGCCATCTTGATTGAAGATCTCACAGGAAATCTCGTGCGTGGTGACATATGTAGGATCTTCAATCAAGATGGCCATGGCGGCCTCTTCACGCTCGAATGGATAAGGTGAGCATTTTTTTTTATGGATTAACCCATGAAAGCCCTTACTATTATTCTCAGATGCCGCGTTTATCACTGATCGCAGCATCTGAGAATAATAGTGAGGGCTTTCATGGGACGCGTTCACCGTCATTGCACCTGCTACTTACAAAGAAATGTGCTTCGTGATGAAGCTATTCAGTGAAGCAGCAGAATCAAATTGAAATAAAAACTTTGCTCATCTCTACCTGGCACCCACACCGATCAGCTGTCAAAGAGGCTGAGGCGCAACTTAAGTGTTTAGGCCTCTTCCTAGGCTAGTGATGTCGGTCACATGGCCTAGGCACAGTAGAGAACCATTGAAGTGAATGAACCTGAGCTGCAATACCAAACACAGCCACTATCCAATGGATGGCGCTGTGCATGGTAAGTTGCGAGAAGCTCAGGTGAGAGCAGTGGCCTCTTTAAGTAGCTGATCAGCAGGAGTGCAGGATGTCAGATCCCTGCCAATCTACTATTCAAGGCCTATCCTGAGGATAGGCTATCAATATCAAAATCAGAGATAACGCCTTTAAATACTTTGAATTCTCAGATAGCGGCCTGGTTGAATCTTTCAGATCAATATATATGTACACTGACTAAGATTTAGTACTTATAAACTACTTTTAGCTCCTTCAACTCTTAATTTTATTATGGTGGTCATTACTATGTGTGATATATATAGGAGCATGAACAGTATGTGTAGGAAGATATTTTTCTGAGGTTTAAAGGGATTCTGTCACCTCGTTTTGGGTTATAGAGCTGCGGACATGCACGGCTAGATCGCCGCTAGCATGTCCGCAATATACCGGTCCTATAGGGCTGTGTGCTTTTATTGTGTTGAAAAAAATATTTTAGAGATATGTAAATGAGCCTGGTATGTGTCCAAGGGGCTGTACGAACCTTCCTGGTGCCCAGCCACACCCCCCTGTGAAGGAGCCCAGCACATCCTATGTCCTGCGAATCTCCTCCTTTTGTCACAGATTGCCGTAATCTCGCAATGCCGGTATAGTGTTCCTTCCCTGTGCTGGCATCAGCCTCAGGGAAGGAACTGCGCATGCGCGAGCTCGCTCATCGCCAGATTACGGCAATCTGTGACGAAAGGAGGAGATTGGGAGGACATAGGCAGTGCTGGGCTCCTTCACAGGGGGCGTGGCTGGGCACCAGGAAGGTTCGTACAGCCCCTTGGGCACCTTACAAGGCTCATTTACATATCTCTAAAATCCTTTTTTAAACACAATAAAAGGACACAGCCCTATAGGACCGGTATATTGCGGACATGCTAGCGGCGATCTAGCCGTGCATGTCCGCAGCTCTATAACCGAAAACGAGGTGACAGAATCCCTTTAAAATAGTGAAATTTACAGTAGATACATCAAGATGCAGCAGAGTTCAGTGTGTCATTTTGCACACCTCCTTGTCTTAGACTGTATATAGAGTAGGTATGCAGGATTTCAATATGCTCGCAGGAACATTCACATGTGCAAGAGGTGACATATTTGTTTCTCCCTTTTGATTAAACCAGCCGTATATGAAGGAACTCTCATGTGCACGTGATTTTAGGGTCTGCTCATACCATTAATTTTCTCATCCATTTCTAGTCCCTTTCTTAGGCTGAATTCAGATGGATCATAGGAAACTGGTCCATTTTCCAGCTGGATAACACGGATGAGTTTTGAAATGAATCCAAAGTTAATATTCTGTCTGTTTTTCTAGTGGACCCTTTCACTTGAGTGAATGGGACTTGCAGGAAATCAGGGCAGGATGGTGCATTTTTATCAAAATCCCTCTTGTGAATTGACTTTCATGGGTCACTGTCCTGTCCAGGTGTGGTCTACTCTGAATGTGGACTGTGCCTGGTAGGGTGCAGCAGATTTTAACATATTTGTAAAGAATTGTTAGTGATATTATGTTTAATTTTCTATGTCACTATCTATAATTAAACAAAAAACATAAAATCCTGCAGTTTTTACTCTAACCACTAAGCCTAATAATAGGCGCCACTTCTTGGTCTGTACTGATCACTTTACTGCAGTTATCTGCTTATCTATACACAGAGGTGATATCATTACAGGCAGCATTAGAATGACAGATAAGACTGGATCCACCATTCACAACAGGTGATTGTCAGAGCTTATCTATTATCCTTGTACAATGACCTCTGCACAGGTCACAGAGCATGTAACCCATGCGGTTTTTGGTGCAGATTCGGTGTCGAAACGCACAGAAGACCGCAGGAAATCTGCACTTGTGTGCAGGTACCCTTGGGCTTTATTCAAACTTCCATTTGATGTCAGTGAAAAAACAGTCAGTGCTTCGTCCATGAAGATAAGATGTCTGTGATGGTTTCTGTGTGTCATCCATTTTCCACGCGTACTACTAGGGAGAGAAGAGGACTTCCTGCTTGTCTCCTAGTAAAGGTCCACAAAATGCGGACTGAATATGCATGGCATTGACAGAAAGAAAAAAAAAACCTCATTCAAGATATTCCATGCCATGAGTGATCAGTGTGCCAGTCAACCAGGCTAGTGGCTAAAAGCATCTGTACCAGTGTGTCAGGCCTATCTACACGTGCATCACACCAGGGCACAGAGCTGGTTATAAAGACGGGTTAGTCAATAGAAGTTCAGCTCTAGACCAACTGCTCACTGTTTACTGCCCTTGAAACCACAGCGGGCAATAACTGGTGGACTCACTAAAGTGTTTATGGTATGTTAAAGCATTTATTTTCATTTTCTGACCACATACATACACTCTACTTGTATATTTCTATAAAACCATATACAATATACAGTTGCAATAAAAAGTATGTGAACCCTTTGAAATGATATGGATTTCTGCACAAATTGGTCATAAAATGTGATCTGATCTTCATCTAAGTCACAACAATAGACAATCACAGTCTGCTTAAACTAATAACACACAGATAATTAAATGTTACCATGTTTTTATTGAACACACCATGTAAACATTCACAGTGCAGGTGGGAAAAGTATGTGAACCCCTAGACTAATGACATCTCCAAGAGCTAATTGGAGTGAGGTATCAGCCAACTGGAGTCCAATCAATATGATGAGATTGGAGGTGTTCGTTACAGCTGCCCTGCCCTATAAAAAACACACACCTGTTCCGGGTTTCCTTTTCACAAGAAGCATTGCCTGATGTGAATGATGCCTCGCACAAAAGAGCTTTCAGACCTACGATTAAGAATTGTTGACTTCATTAAAGCTGGAAAGGGTTATGAAAGTATCTCCAAAAGCCTTGCTGTTCATCAGTCCAGGGTAAGACAAATTGTCTATAAATGGAGAAAGTTCAGCACTGCTGCTGCTCTCCCTAGGAGTGGCCGTCCTGTAAAGATGACTGCAAGAGCACAGCGCAGACTGCTCAATGAGGTGAAGAAGAATCCTAGAGTGTCAGCTAAAGGCTTACAAAAGTCTCTGGCATATGCTAACATTCGTGTTAGCGAATCTACGATACGTAAAACACTAAACAAGAATAGATTTCATGGGAGGATACCACAGAGGAAGCCACTGCTGTCCAAAAAAAACATTGCTGCACGTTTACAGTTTGCACAAGAGCACCTGGATGTTCCACAGCAGTACTGACAAAATATTCTGTGGACAGATGAAACCAAAGTTGTTTGGAAGAAACACACAACACTATGTGTGGAGAAAAAGAGGCACAGCATACCAACATCAAAACCTCATCCCAACTGTGAAGTATGGTGGTGGGGGCATCATGGTTTGGGGCTGCTTTGCTGCATCAGGGCCTGGACGGATTGCTATCATCTAAGGAAAAATTATTCCCAAGTTTATCAAGACATTTTGCAGGAGAACTTAAGGCCACCTGTCCACCAGCTGAAGCTCAACAGAAGATGGGTGTTGCAACAGGACAACAACCCAAAGCATAGAAGTAAATCAACAACAGAATGGCTTAAACAGAAGAAAATGCGCCTTCTGGAGTGGTCCAGTCAGAGTCCTGACCTCAACCCGATTGAGATGCTGTGGCATGACCTCAAGAAAGCGATTCACACCAGACATCCCAAGAATATTGCTGAACTGAAACAGTGCTGTAAAGAGGAATGGTCAAGAATTACTCCTGACCGTTGTGCACGTCTGATCTGCAACTACAGGAAACGTTTGGTTGAAGTTTTTGCTGCCAAAGAAGGTTCAACCAGTTATTAAATCCAAGGGTTCACATACTTTTTCCACCTGCACTGTGAATGTTTACATGGTGTGTTCAATAAAAACATGGTAGCATTTAATTATTTTTGTGTGTTATTAGTTTAAGCAGACTGTGACTGTCTATTGTTGTGACTTAGATAAAGATTCGATCACATTTTATGATCAATTTGTGCAGAAATCCATATAATTCCAAAGGGTTCACATACTTTTTCTTGCAACTGTATAATTATTTTCACAATTCATCTCTTCCTTCACATTCTCCATTATCCTGTAAATACATCAAAAGCATCCAGGCTGCTATTTGTAACATTACAACTTAGGCCTACTTTGCACGTGAATTAGGCTACATGCACACGATCGTGCTGTATTTTGCAGTCCGCTAACCGAGGATGCGCAAAAAACGGAAGCCACCCGTGTGCCTTCCGCAAAACGGACAAGAATAGGACATGCAATTTTTTTTTCGCGGGGCCACGGAACGGTGCAACGGATGCAGACAGCACAAGGAGCGATGTCCGCATCTTTTGCGGCCCCATTGAAGTGATGGGTCTGCATCCGAGCCGCAAAAACGGCAGCTCGGATGCGGACCAAAACAACGGATGCATGAGGCCTTATTGACATACGTGTGCTGCTCTCTACAGATCGCTTATGTATCCACACTTTAATGTACGTATTCACACATCAGTAGTTAACCACGGCCTGTGGATCCGGAAGCATGCTCTATTTGACCATGATGATGGGTCCGTGAAAACCGTGGACACAATGGAAATGCCATCTGTGTTTGGTCTGTGGTTTTCAAGGATCATTGCTAGAAGATGCTCTGCAAACAAATTTTCAGCCTAGCACTGCTTATGAAACATGGATGACACATGGGCTGAAAATAATGGAACCAGGGATGGATCATGGACAGTGTCACGGATGAAACAAGGACTGTGCCGTCACAGATATACCACAGACATGAACGTGTGCCTTGTTATAGACAGAACATCTTACCTTCTGAAGTTGGGTAAGCCCCCTGAGTGCCAGTGGGGCACCAACAAGCCACTATGTCTTCCTGAAGGTGTCTATATACAGTGCCAGGGCAGTGATTAGGGCCGGGCGAAGTAAAGTATCTATTTTCTTGTAAACTATTATAAAGTTATATCTTGTGTATTGTGCATGTTGCTGCCGTAGCTTACTGAGAACACAACTGCAAATTTCTTATTTACTGTGAAACAAAGGTCTGTATTCAAGGGGTTATTTCATGATTGATGTCAAATCAGACATCATACAGTACATGACAATAACTTTCTAACAAAGCTAGAACCGGCCCTGTACCTCACATGGATCCTGAGATCTCCAAATTCATAGCTCCAAATGCTCTGCTAGATGATCCTCAGCCCGGCAGCTCAGGGGGGCGTGTCCTTTCAGCTGCGGCTATCCCTGTAACTGCCACAGCTTTTACCAGGAGATATGGCTGGTGGCAGTTGAAGATTTAAACTGAGCGTGTGCGACCACCTCAGTGAAGTGCGCAGAGAAGTAAGGAAAAGAGCATACAGCAGGTGGCGCTATACAGATACATTTTATTGAATAGCTCACTGTCTGTACTAAAATTTTAATTACATGCAATTTCAAAAATATTCAGATCGAGGTACTGGTTTGAAAAATGGAGAATATTTTTTGTGGCACAACCCCTTTAAACTGGATTTTTTTTCTCTAAAAAGTCATCAATAAATTGTGCATCAAGAGAATTGCGGGAGGTGGTCTCATCTAGAAACTGGACTGGGTACTGAAGTGTTAACAATATAAGAGAAATAACAGTTGGCATTATTTAGTACTTAGGCTGAACTCTAATGTCCAGGGAATGACAGAGAAACTTCCTGGAGACCCTGGCACCATCCCTAGTGTCTGTTCCTTGCTCATGGATGTCTATGGGCAGACACTGGTGCAGAAGATCGCACAGCATGCGCACTGCACCACAATATCTCAATGGAGATCAATGAACTCTATGTCAGCGGCTTTGTCTGTCCTGTCCAGCTGTCACAAATGGAGAGGGAGAGATTGGATAAATGAACAGTTGGGCTCCTATAGCCTGACACAGCTGTTCTGCTCCTAAACATGCCCCCAGGAGAAACAGCACATTGCTATTATAACGTAAGACTATGATAAAGCAGAGCACAGAGCACCGGATTAAAACACAGACCAGACAGTGTAAAAAAAAGCGCCAGATTTAGCACAGTGGCTGATGCTGAATTATAGATGTTGTCTTTGGTCTGGTCTAAGCTTATAGCACCTAATAGTTAACTGCACCCAAATTTTGCTCCACAATTTTAATGCAATTTTAGACCATCTTAAAGGGGTAGTCTCACTTCAGTATGCGGCATTTATCATGTAGAGAAAGTTAATACAAGCAACTTACTAATGTATTGTTATCATCCATATTGCTTCCTTTGCTGGCTGGATTCATTTTTCTATCACATTATACACTGTTCGTTTCCATGGTTACAGACCACCATGAAATCTATCAGTGGTGGTCGTGCTTGCACAATATAGGAAAAAGCACTAGCCTATGCGCGCTCCCATGGTCCCGGCCACCAGAGAGGCTGATGCTTTTTCCTGTAGTGTGCAAGCATGACCACCCATGTACCATGTTCAGCCAATCCCAAAAGGTATGGCCTAATCACCGACACAGCAGGTGGGCATAGTAGAGATAATTGTAGGCAAAATAAAATATTACAAATATCAGTATAAATCACATAAAAATCACTATAAATACATAAAAAAATCATCAGCATCTTGTTTCCTATTATTAGCGATCCTAGATACATTTTCCCTCTTACTGATCCCTCACTTAACCTAATGTGCATCCGTATGTCCACACTTCTCACATACGTAGATCCATATGAACGGTTCCCTTAGTTGTACATGGCAGGAATTATGAATCCTACACCTATTCAGTCCCTTTATAAATTTACTAAATTACTCTATTCTCCTTCTTTATTCATAGTACACTTCTCTGAATTGCATTACTGCTATACTGACTGTCTATGAAAATTTGGAGCTATTTGCGCACATTTTTTTATCAGGATTGTGTTGGGCCCATCTACCAACAGCATCTGTAGAAGCTAACAATATCACAATTTTCTATCCTGGCCATATAGCCTACAATATTCAGGGCCATGTAGGATCCAGTGTAAGATAAACAGAGTATACTATAGCTGGATCCTACACACTGCCCTTAAAGGGATTGTCTCACTTCAGCAAATGGCATTTATCATGTAGAGAAAGTTAATACAAGGCCCTTACTAATGTATTGTGACTGTCCATATTGCTGCCTAGATTCATTTTTCCACTACATCATACACTTCTTGTTTCCAGGTCTTACGAAGCAGATACAAGGTGGTTGGGACAGGAGCTGCTGTGCCTGCATGTCTATGTGCACTCCAATGGTTGCGGCCACCGCTGATGGATTGCAGGGTGGTCGTAACCCCTGCATATGAGCAGTGTATAATGTGATGGAAAAATGAATTCAGCCAGCAAAGGAGGCAATATGGACAATCACAATACATTAGTAAGTGTCTTGTATTAACTTCCTCTACATGATAAATGCTACTTACTGAAGTAATACAACCCCTTTAAGTCACATCCCTTTTCAGGCGAGGTGAGAAATGTGGTGCAAGCAGTGCATTTTGGTTAGTTAGGGTACCTTCACACGCAGCAGATTTTGCGGCAGAAAATTCACCAACTAAAAAATGAGTTCCTCGGTTGTGGAATTTTTTGCCACAAAATCTGCCGCGTGCGAAGGCACCCTAAATAAATTCCATTTTCTGGAGTTTAAAGGAGCATGCTAGTTTATTATTTGGATTTGCATGGAATTCTAGATAATAGAAAACTCATGCAGCTTTATGGCAACCGTATAACAGATCTGCACTCAAAGAAAAAAAAAAGGGATACTTTATTTTGAGCATCCTTTATGCTCATTTTGCTTCCGTTTTAGCCATTTCCGTACCGCATGGAATAGTTTTTCTCCTGTCTCAAACAACAGATCTCAGAGAGAAATGGCTAAAGGGAATAATAAATGAGCATAACAGATGCTCAAAATAAAGGATCAGTTTTTTTTTCCTGTTTTTCTGACAGATCAGAAGAAAGGAAAACGAAACGCTGACATAAGCCTAGCCTAACCTATACGTTTGTTCCGTATTTTTGACACACAATGGTGCATTGCCCAATAGGTCAAGTCCCTTTCCTGCTAAGCCACATCTCCTCTGTGGGAAAGGCATAGAGTAGGGGTGAGCGAATAAAGCTTCAGATCCAAGATCCGAATTCAATTAGTTCATAAACTTTGTTTTAACGCTGTAAGGAGACCTGTAAAATCTATGTGCTTCGCCGAGGCAAAAGTCCAAAGTCCTGTGAGACTTCGGTGAATAAAATCGGGCTTCGATTCTATGACTTTAAAAATATTTAAAAACAGGGATCCGAAGTCGGCCTCCATTACTGGCTGGTGCCTCGGTACCGAAGCCGACTTCAGATTCCTGTTTTAAAATGTTTTTATAGTCATAGATTCGAAGCCCGATTATATTCACCGAGGTCTCGTGCGATTTCGGACTTAAAGAATTTTGCCTCATGGGAGCACATTTAATGCTTTATAGCAGGGGTGCACAACCTTTTCTGGTTGGGGGCCACATTGTCAGACTGAAGGAATCCCATGGGCCGAAAATAAAAGTTAAAGGGGTATTACCAACTGATATACTGTATTTATTGCATATTGTACATACAGTGTAAACCACCAATGTCTGGTTACACATCCAGGACTCCCATCTAATGGGAGAATACATGAAAAATGCATGTGAGCAGCCAGAAGACATAGACATACATGTCTGTCACTAGATGGTTGAGGGCCGCACAGAATGATATCGAGGGCCGCAAGTGGCCCCCAGGCCGCAGGTTGTGCACCCCTGCTTTAGAGAGACAGGTCTCCGTACAGCAATAAAATGAAGTTTATGAATGGATCGACTTTGGATCTTGAATCCGAAGCTCGATTCGCTCACCCCTAGAATACAGTATTATTTTGTTTAGCTTATTTACTTTACAAATGTCTAAAATGAGGTGCACAAAATTGTCCTAGAAACACATAAAATGCTGTGGCAAATTACCCCAGGCAAAGCCATAACAGTAAATGTAGGCCACTGTATGTAGTACAACTTAGTTTTCATTACAGAGTTTACTATGGCAACAGCATATTAAATAATCATCACAAATTACACAAAACATGTTATTTTTTTAAAGAAAACCCTGTATGTGAATCAACTCCTAAGCCTTAGTGGTCTTTTTATCAATTTTTGAAGCAGTTTTTTAAGCCATACACCAGTTTTTGTATCCTGCACAGTCCAGTAAAAAAATGTATACTTCATTTTTTACAACGGTTAAAAAAAAGTATATATATATATTTTTTTACAATGGAACTCTATGGCGAACGGATGCTACTGTATGGTATCAGGCTGAGGCGTCCGTTTAACGTATAAGTATTTTGTATACGATAAACGGATAGCAAAAACGTGATGTGAACCCAGCCTTACCCTAAAACTCCAACAATATACTAACCGAGATCTTTACTTACATTGCGAAACATCTACGGTATAATAATGGCACCTAATATCAGGCAAATACAACGCAGCGATGTAAAAGATGTAGATATGCGTTTCCTTTGTGTCTCTACTACATTATACTGTCTCAGACACTTATCCTACAAATGATGTAGAACCTAAAAAATGACAGCAATGCTATATCTAAAGCTCCAAAGTAATTCTGAAAGAACGGTCATACCTGGCAATAACTTTGGAAGATAAATGTTGGCAGTTTTTCTTGACCTGACTGTGTAGTCATCATGAAAGGGTAGTAACAGAGTTTTAAGAGAACAGTTACTATGCCTCCTGCCCTAAAGGCATCTTACCTACATCTTACACAGCAGCATTATTCTGTTCTGTAGCAAATAAAGTGCTAGAATCGCAGAACGGGTGCAGATCTTCCCAGTATACCGGATCTCTTTGGAGGCTCCACCCTTGGTTTTGGCTCACAATCACTAGTGCAACCTGACCAAACACTGACCATGTGAAAATGACCTAAGGGCTCATGCACATTTTTTGCGGGTGGGATGCGGACCCATTCACTTCAATGTACGTCTGTATGTCCAGTTTTAAAATATAGAACATGTCCTATTCTTGCCCGCACTACGGACAAGGATAGGACAGCTCTATTATTGGCCGGAAGTTCCGTTCTGCAAAATGAACGCACACGGCCGGTATCCGTGTTTTGTGGATCCGCAATTTGCGGACCGCAAAACATGCAATGTTTGTGTGTATGAGCCCTAAGGCAGAGCTGCTGGAAGCTGTAACTGGCTTAGGCCTCATGCACACGGCTGTTGGTCGGCCGTTCTGTGAATTGAGGACCGCAATTTGCAGCCCCCAATGCACGGGCAACATCCGTGCAGATTCCGGAGACGGATCAGGATCCATTCAAGTAAATGGGTCCGCATTCGTGACGCGGAGTGCAGCCGGCCGGTGCTCGCATATTGCAGACCCGCTTCTTGTGGGCCGCAATACAAGCATGTGCATGAGCCCTTAATCTGATGAGGAAAGGTGCTTCTTCAGGCTCCTGAATAGTACACACAGTGCACCAGAAAAATACAATAGAGCATCTCATCCTGGCACCTGTAAAAAAAAACGTACAGGACATGTAATACCGGATTGTACTGTAGAGGGCACCATTGGACAGTCATCAGTGTAATCACTGCAGTACCACATGGGTTTCACCAGTAAAATGTCCGTGCTCATTGGCTGAAGCTTCCAGCCAATCACATGTGCCTGCAGTCGGCAGTGTCTGAGGCACTGTATGGTGAGCCTGGTTTAAAGTTATAATGGCCCAACTGTATGTTGAAAATATTATATCCTGAGGTCACAAACAATTAAAACACTACAAAACAGGTGAAAGGTTATTGTGGCTTTATGCACATTCTTATTCTAAACCTTGATGTCTTTAAGATCAGAAAACAAAGTCAGAACACTGGCACCTACTGATCACCGTCGTTCTCCTACCCAGAATCAGCCGCAGATGGCTGAACAGGTTGCTGCGCAATCATTCCACGCCACTGACTAGCAATTAGCACTGGAAATAGCTTGCTGAAATACGGCAGCTTTTGGAAGCAGGTTCATGCCATATAACAAATTGACATTTTATTGAAATCTAACCTACAGGATTGTCAGTGATATATATATATATATATATATATATATATATATATATATTTATATATATAGTGGTTAGTTTTTTTTTTTTGTTTTTTTTTTAAGGAGAGAAACGTGACATTATATGCACATTTATCACAAACACCCCATTCTGAAAAAAAAATTGTTCTCTTGAGGCCAGTGTATAGTTCACACAGTTTCTGACTAGGGCGGGATTATGGGGAGGGGGTGAAAAAAGCATATGCTTCTGCAGCCCCCCATCTAGGGGCCTCCACCACCTTCCTCATGTTTTACGGCAGTGTCTGATGTATGGCGATCTAGCAGCAGAGATGATTTTTTGCCATTCTGAGGTTGCAGCAGCTTGTCATCCTATGACCCCATTCAGTTCAATGGCTGCACTGCTACACAGCGAGCCAAGATTGCCGTGAAGTCCCAGCCTTAGAACCCAGGAGTTATTAAGGCAGTGTTTCATGTTATGTATGAGCCCCACATCTAGCATATACACTGGTATACTTTTTTTTATATAAAATGCTTTTTGAGCAGAGATCACATGCCTCTTCTTCACAGCAAAAATGTTATAACATGAACAGAGTTGAAAAAAAGTCCTTAATCCTAACTTCTATAAACCTATAAATGAAGAATCAACCTAATCAAACTAATATGAAAAGTTGTTATTCTAAAAATCTTCATCTACTTGCATATTATAAGTTATACCAGCAAGAATTAGTCTTTATGTAGAAAACTATGATTTAAATCAAGCCTTACTGACCAGTGATTTAAATCAAATCCACCCTTACCAAAAGTGAGTATTTTTGGACCCCATCAGCATTTCTTTATTGCAGCATTATAGGAAAGTGCACACAGCCTAATTTAGGCATTATATAGGTAGGTGATTTAGATATTGCACGGCACTGTTTTACAATAAACTGTAGCAAGTGCAAGATTATTGTAATTGTATTACTTTTAGTAATAGTTTCTTATTCTAGTCTCAATATAATTTATTCTGCTGAAAATAAGAAACTTGTGGCCAAAGTGGCAAAAATCTCTAGACCAGAGGTATCATCAGGCTAAAAACCAGTGTTATAGCAAATATGTGTAGCAAAAAACCCACATACTATCATATGAAGGTCAATTTATACAACACAAGTTACATACAACCGTTGGGTTGGGAGTGGGGGGGGCATGTATCACTATCTGTTAAACCAATATATAGTGTTTATAGATGTGGTGAGGATCCCGGCAAGTAATCTCCACATATCTATATAACATAGTTATGTTGCCATGTATTTTTCATCTTCCATTTTTTTATCTTTTGGCTGTGCTTCTTAGTCTAATAATACTTGTCCTTTCTACTGGGTTGAGTCCTTTCCCTGGGGGTATGTTCTTTTTCAGGCCCCATGCACACGGCCGTGTTTCACAGCCGTGTGCGGGCCGTGGAACCGCGGCCTGGATCCCTCCTGAGAGCAGGAGCGCACGGCGTCACTGGTTGCTATGACGCTGTGCGCTCCCTGCTGCCGGCACAGTACAGTAATACACTGGTATAGATCATACCAGTGTATTACTGTATTGCGGCGGCAGCAGGGAGCGCACGGCGTCATAGCAACCAGTGACGGCGTGCGCTCCTGCTCTCAGGAGGGATCCAGGCCGCGGTTCCACGGCCCACACACGGCTGTGAAAGACGGCCGTGTGCATGGGGCCTCAGGGGCATGTCCTTTCTGCTGCAACTCTCTCCTTGTAGAGAGAAGATATGGCAGATGGCAGCTGAAGGATTAAACTGAGCATGTGTGTCCACCTCAGCGATCATACTGAGATGGACATAGAAATAAGGAAAAGAACAAACAGCAGGTGGTACTATATATATACATTTTATTGACTGACTCAAAAGCAAACATCTGCTACAAAATAATTATGATCTAGGTCAGGGATGGGCAAACTGAGGCTCTCCAGCCGTTGTTAAACTACAAATCCCATCATGCCCTGCTGTAGGCTGACTGGGCATACTGGGAGTTGTAGTTTTACAACAGCTGGAGAGCCGCAATTTGCCCATCCCTGGATGAGATCAATGATAGAAGTGTTACTACTGTCGAGTGTGCAGCCATCCTTGATGAATTGTCAATTGTCAATGACTTTTTTGCTGGCATGCTGCACGAGAAAATCAGTGATATTTCCAGACTGCTCATACAAGTCTATCCAGCATGTGGAGGGTGGCATTTCATCTGGGTGCATCATAGGGCTGAAACGATTATTCGAATAACTCGTTTAAATCGAGTCAAAAAATTCATCGATGCAGTTTCCCTGCATCGAGGAATCGTTCAGATCACGTGATCACGGAGCGGGAGTGAAATTAAGCGTCTCACTCACCGCTTCCGTGTCCTCCGGAGGCCAGAGAGGCAGGACTGAGCCGGCCGGCACAGCGGAGGGAGGAGGAGGGAGTCTCTCCCTCCCCACTGTGCGCGGCTGCCGCTGAAGACCAAGTAGGAGGAGGAGGGGATGGACTGAGTAGGAGGAGGAGGGGAGGGGAGGGACTGTGGCCACTGCGCCACCAATAAATGTGCCGGCCATATCCCACAGGGTCCCCCTCCTCCCCCCCATCATTGGTGGCAGTGTCAGTTCCGATCGGAGCCCCAGCAGTGTAATGCTGCGGCTCCGATCGGTTACCATGGCAGCCAGGACGCTGCTTAAGTCCTGGCTGCCATGGTATGTTAGTGAGCAGAGAGCAGCGCATTATACTCACGTGCGCTGTGGCCGGCGGTCGCTCCTTCTCATAGGTCTGTGCGGCGCATTGCTAATGCTGTAAGCATTAGCAATCCGCCGCACAGACAGAAGAAGGAGCGACCGGCGGCCACAGCACACGTGAGTATAATGCGCTGCTCTCTGCTCACTAACATACCATGGCAGCCAGGGCTTCAGTAGCGTGACTCCTGGCTGCCATGGTAACCGATCGGAGCCCCAGCATTACACTGCTGGGGCTCCGATCGGAACTGACACTGCCACCAATGATGGGGGGGAGGAGGGGGACCCTGTGGCCACTGCCACCAATAATTAATACTGGGGAGGGAGGGTTGCGTTACCAGAGGGGGCATATCAGCGGCTGGGGGAGGCAGCTCAGAGGCTGGGGGGAGGGGGGGGAGAGGCAGATCAGAGGCTGGGGGGAGGGGGGGAGGCAGATCAGAGGCTGGGGGGGAGGCAGATCAGAGGCTGGGGGGGAGGCAGATCAGAGGCTGGGGGGGAGGCAGATCAGAGGCTGGGGGGGGAGGCAGATCAGAGGCTGGGGGGGGAGCCAGATCAGAGGCGGGGGCAAGCAGATCAGAGGCTGGGGGCAAGCAGATCAGAGGGCGGGGGCAAGCAGATCAGAGGGCAGGGGCAAGCAGATCAGAGGCTGGGGGGAGGCAGATGGAGAGAGAGTGGTTAATGGAGGCTGCAAGCACCACCTTGGCATGTATAAAGTTATTGGTTTAGAGAGGGGTTAATGAAGGCACCTCCAAGGTGCTTTCATTAACCTCTTCAGACCAATAACTTTATACATGCCTAATGCCAAGGTGCTTCCATTAACCCCTCCAAACCCAATGGGCATGTATAAAGTTATTGGTTTGGAGGGGTTAATGGAAGCACCTTGGCATTAGGCATGTATAAAGTTATTAACCCCTTCAAACCAATAACTTTATACATACCTAATTACGTACGTTATTTTAAGTAGCTTTTTCTTATTAGATTACTCGATGAATCGAGAAATATAATCGATAGAATACTCGATTACAAAAATATTCGTTTACTGCAGCCCTAGTGCATCATACAACATGTAATAATCTGGAAGGCCTACCTGCCTACCTAAGATATAGCAACATTGGAGAATACCCTCCTGTAATTTGTACCCCCCGATTTTATACTAAAATTAATAAGACAGAATTACATAGGAATCCTATGACAATAGGAACTCACATCACTTTGGAAACCTCAGTACCCTTAGTACCCTACCCTACTACCAACCAATGATAATTCAGTGTTGGAGTTTTAAATGACACCAGGTCATAACTCAAAAAATAAAGAAAATACATTAAACTGCAAAATATTCTATGACCTTTAGATCTAGACATATATGGGTCCTGCGTAAGCAGAAAATTAACCTACAGCTCAACATCTTCAAAATCGACTAGTGCCTACTGGAACGGGGGCTAAATATGAACTTCATATGAACTATGGGCAATAACAATTTATATATAGATATTCAAAAATTATTATTACAACAGGGACTCATACATATTAATTGATCAACGGTATTGTTTTACCATAGTATACCTTATTTTTCTATAAAGCAGCTTAGTGAGAAATGATCAAGCTCAAAGCAATATACTGCATTAAGCTTAAAAAATTTGATCTAGAAATTTAGATAAAATGAATCGTGTAGTCACTCCATACTAAATCTCTCCTACAACGCCATGGGTGGAGAAAGGATCACGATCTAATACCCAAATGTATAGAAGCTACAATTAACCAGTAGTTTCTGACTCACTTCGGAGGCGCACAACAACAATTTGACTACCACATGACTTCTTTCCCTAAATTTGATTTAGGAGGTTTGGTGTGGTTTCCTAAGCTATGTTCCCTGTCCATGTTGTTAAGGTCTACCCCAACAATGTTCACCACTAGGCTGAACGAATGACCTGTGAAATAAATATATTGATCCATTCTGTAAAAACTATTCCTGTTGACAGTTGATAGTGCCATGGACTTGCAGATGACATCAAAAGCCACCAGCTAGAATGGAAGGAGCTCTGCAAATATCTAGACCAATAAAGTGCTAAAAGAAGAAGAGTACCAAAGGCACATGGACACTAGACTGCTGAGCTCTTCTGGACATATTTGTATTGAAAATGGTGCAACATAAAAATGAGGACTGTGCCATGCATCAGAAGATTGATACAGCATCCTTGGTCTGCAGTCCAATTTCTTAATTTGATTAAATCTGAAAATTATCTAGTTTTGCCAGTTCACACAAACCACCAAATTCCATCTCTAATCTTTTATCTTGAAGCAGTAAGTTTACAATATATAACATTATAATAACCCCAGACTCCAATAACCCCTAACTCCAGTACCACCACTGGCGTTGAGGGAGAAGGAACCACAATTATAGACCCCGACAAAACTTTTTCTTCATCTCCAATCTTGAGCTATTTCAGAACATAGTGGATGCTGTATAATGCACAGTTGCTGGATCAATTTGAAGTGTGCACCAGCAAACTACAAACTCCACATTACTTCCATTGCTAGCTGGATTCATTTTTCAATCACATTATACATTGCTCATCTCCATGGTTACAACCACCCTGCAATCCACCAGTGGTGGTCATGCTTGCATACTATTGGAAAACGCTTTTTCCTATAGTGTGCAAGCACGGCCACCACTGCTGGATTCCAGAGTGGTCGTAATCATGGAAATGAGCAGCGAATGTAATTGAAAAATGAATCCAGCCAGCAAAGGAGGTAATATGGCTAATAACAATACATTAGTAAGTGGCTTGTAATAACTTCCTCTACATAATAAATGCTATTTGCTGAAGTGAAACAACACCTTTAGGGTCCATTCACACGTCCGTTGTTTCTTTCCTGATCTGTTCCGTTTTTTGCTGAACAGATCTGGACCAGATCTGGACCCATTCATTTTCAATGGGTCCTGAAAAAAAATCTGACATTGTGCTGTCCGTTTTTTTTCAGGACCCATTGAAAATGAATGGGTCCAGATCTGGTCCAGATCTGTTCAGCAAAAAACGGAACAGATCAGGAAACAAACAACGGACGTGTGAATGGACCCTTAAACTGGTTTTCTGGTAATATACATTTTTAAGCAAGTGTCTGCAGTCTTCCCCCCAAAATAGAAGATGATACTTACCTGCTTCATGTTGCTCTTCTGGTCCGTGCTGCTTTTTCTGTGTCCCCTCACTGTTTACATTCAGCAGTGCATGGGCATGGTCGCATGCACCTCTGCAGCCAATGACTGGCTTCAGTGGTGATATGTTATCCATGACCACATCATCGCAGAAGCCAGTCATTGGCTGATGACGTGCATGTGACAATGCCCTTGCACTGCTGGAAGATGGAGACAGTGGAGGCAACAAGGAGGACCAGAGTGGCATGGGGCTGGTATAGTAAGCAGGAATCTTCTATTTCAGGCTGCGGGCACTGCTTAAAAAATCATCATTACTGGAAAAACCCTTTTTAAATTTTAATATTTTTGGGGAAAAAAATGGCAGATGACGTGGGTGTGTTGTGATCTTTTGCTCAGTGCGGTGCAGTCATATTCTAGCTAGTAACCAGAACTGTTGCAGATAGTGCAGCACGTGTGGATCCTGATGCTAGATCCTGTCTACATCCTCATCTGACAGTAAAGGTTTCATTTCTGAGACTGTACAATGTAAAATGATGACAGGTCAAGAAACAGTTTTGCTCCAGCAGTTCTATCATCCATGCAAGCCTAAGAACTCCGTTGCATTTACAATCACGAAATTTGGCACACAGGTATATGAGGTGTCCGGGAAGGTTTTAGATCGGGTCTCAGCTCTCTAGCACGTACCAGTCCTGAGATATTCCCAAAAAATGCATTAGCCAATAGAAGCTGGAAATGACTTAAGGACCAGGTAAGTAAATGTACGGCGGGCTGCCATTGACAGCCGGCTCCCTGCTGCATATGCCGGCATCTGTGAAGACCCCGATGCCGGCAAATTAACCCCTTGTATGTAGCGGTCAAAGCTGACCGCGGCATGCGAAGGGTTTGCGGAGGGTACGAATGCCCTCCGCATCTCCATCGGGTCCCAGCGCTTTAGTGGGGGGACCCGATGGCAGAGAAGGCAAGCCTGATGCCTTCCATAGGCACTGGGGCTTGCCTCCTACAGAAGCTTGTGAGATCCAGCCCTTAGGCTGGGTCTCACAGGCAGGCTGTCAGCAATAAGGCCTCATGCACACGAACGTTGTTTGTTTCCGCGTCTGTTCCGTTTTTTTTCCGGATAGAATGCAGACCCATTTATTTCAATGGGTCTGCAAAAAATGCGGACAGCGTGTGCTATCCGCATCAGTAAGTTTATTCCGTAACCCCGCAAAAAAAAATAGAACATGTCCTATTCTTGTCCGTTTTAGGCATTGTTACAATGGATCCGCAAAAAAAGCGGATGGCATACCGGATGGCATATGTTTTTTTATTTTTATTATCTGCAATTTGCAGACCGCAAAACACATATGGTCGTGTGCATGTAGCCTAAAGCTGACAGACAATGCATTACAATACAGGTTGTGTTGTAATGCATTGCA
Organism: Bufo gargarizans; assembly: GCF_014858855.1. NCBI lineage: Eukaryota > Metazoa > Chordata > Amphibia > Anura > Bufonidae > Bufo > Bufo gargarizans. The sequence continues at coordinate 169,249,854 of NC_058080.1, forward strand.
GAGGGGATCAGACCCCAGAAGTTAAAGGGAACCTGTCACCAGGATTTTGTGTATAGAGCTGAGGACATGGGTTGCTAGATGGCCGCTAGCACATCCGCAATACCCAGTCCCCATAGCTCTGTGTGGTTTTATTGTGTAAAAAAACCGATTTGAAACATATGCAAATTAACCTGAGATGAGTCCTGTATGTGAGATGAGTCAGGGACAGGACTCCTCTCAGGTTAATTTGCATATGTATCAAATCTGTGCTAAAACAACCATTTTTTGTCACCTTACCTCACAAAAAGTGCAACACCAAGCAATCAAAAAGGCGTATGCCCCCCAAAATAGTACCAATCAAAACGTCACCTCATCCCGCAAAAAATGAAGCCCTACATAACAATCGGGCAAAAAATAAAAAAAAATATAGGTCTCAGAATATGGAGACACTAAAACATATTTTTATTGTTTAAAAAAATGCTTTTATTGTGTTAACAAATAAAAAAGTAGACATATTAGGTATCGCCGTGTTCGTAACAACCAGGTCTATTAAAATATCACATGAACTAATCCCTCAGGTGAAGATCGTAAAAAAAACTAAATAAAAACAATGTCAAAAAAGCTATTTTTTGATACCTTAAATCACAAAAAGTGTAATACCAAGCTATCAAAAAGTCATATGCACCCCAAAATAGTACCAATCAAACTGTCATCTCATCCCGCAAAATATAAGACCCTACATAAGACAATCGCCCAAAAAAAATAAAATCTATGGCACTCAGAAAGTGAAAATAACATAACAAAAACAAAGACAGGTGCACTTTGCGGTCTTACTAACCCTCCTACTGGTGTAAAATTGAGAATTAGCCAATATATCCTGCTTGGAAGGAAAGTGAGAATATGGAGGCACTAAAATATGATTTTTTTTGTTTAAAAAATGCATTTATTGTGTAAAACTTTAATAAAAAAAAGACATATTAGTTATTTCCGCATCCGTAACAACCTGCTGTATAAAAATATCACATGAACTAACCCCTCAGGTGAACACCGTAAAAAAAAAAATTTAAACGTTGTAAAAAAAAAAAGGTATTTTTTGTCACCTTACAGCACAAAAAGTATAATACCAAGCGATCAAAAGGTCATACGCACCCCAAAATAAAACCAATCAAACCAACATCTCATCTCACAAAAAATTAGACCCTACATAAGACAGTCGCCCAAAAAATAAAAAACTATGGCTTTCAGAATATGGAGACACAAAAAAATCATATTTGGTATTGCCGCGTCCGTAACAACCTGCTCTATAAAAATAGCACATGATCTAACCTGTCAGATGAACATTGTAAAAAAAACTAAAAATAAAAACGGTGCCAAAACAGCTATTTTTTGTTACCTTAAGGCAACCAAAAATCATATGTACCCTAAAATGGTACCAACAAAACTGCCTGCAATTTCCCAAATGGGGTCATTTTTTAGTTTCTACTCTAAGGGTGCATCAGGGGGTCTTCAAATGTGACATGGCAACTTAAAATTATCCCAGTGAAGTCTGCCCTCCAAAACCCATATGGCGTTACTTTCCTTCTGTGCCCTGCCATGTGCCCGTACAGCAGTTTACAACCACATATGGGGTGTTTCTGTAAACTACAGAATCAGGGTAACAAATACTGCATTTTGTTTGGCTGTTAACCCTTGCTTTGTTACTGGAAAAAATTATTTAAAATGGAAAATCTGCCCAAAAAGTTAAATTCAGAAATTTCATCTCCATTTTCCTTTAATTCTTGTGGAACACCTAAAGGGTTAACAAAGTTTGCAAAATCAGTTATGAATACCTTGAGGGGTTTAGTTTCTAAAATGGGGCCATTTATGAGTGGTTTCTATTATGTAAGCCTCACAAAGTGACTTCAGACCTGAACTGGACCTTAAAAATTGGGATTTGGAAATTTTCTTAACGTTTTCTTAAAAATGTCATTTACAAAATGATCCAAACATAAAGTAGACATATGGAAAATATTAAGTAATAACTATTTTAGGAGGTATCACTATCTGATTTAAAAGCAGAGAAATCGAAATTTTTTAAATGACAAATTTTTCCAAATTTTTGGTACATATGGTATTTTTGTTATAAATAAAAATGAAATATTTGGACTCAAATGTACCACTGTCATGAAGTACAATATGTGACGAGAAATCAATCTCAGAATGGCTTGGATAAGTAAAAGCGCTTTAAAGTTATAACCACATAAAGTGACACATGTCAGATATGCAAAAATCGTCTGAGTCCTTAACCAGCTCCTGACCGCCTAACGCAGGGATGCGTCCTGCGGGCGGTCGGGTTGTTCCTCGTCAACGCATCGGCGCGTCATCTCATGAGACGTGAGATGATGCGCCAAGCCAGCCAGTATGCTCAATATAAGGAGAATAGCAGAAACTCCTAATGCTGGCCATACATGTAATGATTGTGGAGACCCTCAAATGCCAGGGCAGTATAAATACCCCACAAGTGACCCCATTTTGGAAATAAGACACCCCAAGGTATTTCGTGAGGGGCATGGCGAGTTCATGTAAGTTTTTCTTTTTTGTCACAAGTTAGTGGAATATGAGACTTTGTAAGAAAAAAAATATATATAATTGGGCCAAAAAACAAAATATTCTAGGAATACCTTGGGGTGTCTTCTTTCCAAAATGGGGTCACTTGTGGGGTATTTATACTGCCCTGGCATTTTAGGGGACCTAAAGCGTGAGAAGTAGTTTGGAATCCAAATGCATAAAAAATGCCCTGTGAAATCCTAAAGGTGCTCTTTAGAATTTGGGCCCCTTTGCGCACCTAGGCTGCAAAAAAGTGTCACACATGTGGTATCGCCGTACTCAGAAGAAGTAGGGCAATGTGTTTTGGGGTGTCTTTTTACATATACCCATGCTGGGTGAGAGAAATATCTCTGTAAAATGACAACTTTGTATAAAAAAAATGGGAAAAGTTGTCTTTTACAGAGATATTTCACTTTTTTGCAGCCTAGGTGCGCAAAGGGGCACAAATTCTAAAGAGCACCTTTAGGATTTCACAGGGCATTTTTTATGCATTTGGATTCCAAACTACTTCTCACGCTTTAGGTCCCCTAAAATGCCAGGGCAGTATAAATACCCCACAAGTGACCCTATTTTGGAAAGAAGACACCCCAAGGTATTCCATGAGGGGTATGGTGAGTTCCTAGAATATTTTGTTTTTTGGCACAAGTTAGCGGAAAATGATATATATTTTATTTTCTTACAAAGTCTCATATTCCACTAACTTGTGACAAAAATGTAAAACTTCCATGAACTTACTATGCCCATCAGCGAATACCTTAGGGCAGTGGTCGGCAAAGTGCGCCTCGCGAGCCACACGCAGCTCTTTAGAACCTTCAAATCGGCTCTTTGGTGCGGGCTGGCGGGTGGGCGGTCGCGCAGCCATATCGCGCCGCTCAAGCTGCTTGCAAAATGTCCGTCATGCGCCTCCTGCCCCGTCAGTCTGCTCCTTCCACTTTATGAATTAAGCAGGCAGGCGGGGGCAGGACGGGCATGACGGAGGGAGAGATGTCACGCTGCGCACAGCAGCAGAAGGGCGGGCAGCGGCGCTCTAGTTCGGCTGCCCACTGCCGGCCATGTGAGGAGTGGTGAAGAGGCCGCCGCTCAGGAGGAGCGAAATGTCCTGCAGCAGAAAGGTAGGAGCTGACCCCGGTGTGTGCACAGCGCCGGGCACTGCACCGGCCCCGCCGCAAGTGTCCCTGCCTCCTCCCTTCCCTCCACTAATACATTACTTTACTTACTATAAGGCACTTATGGGGGATATCTGTGGAGGGCACTTATGGGGGATATCTGTGGAGGGCACTTATGGGGATATCTGTGGAGGGCACTTATATAGCATCTTATGCTATATATGTGTCATCCACAGATATCCCCCATAAGTGCCCTCCACAGATATCCCCCATAAGTGCGTCATCCACAGATATCCCCCATAAGTGCCCTCCACGGATATCCCCCATAAGTGCCCTCCACAGATATCCCCCATAAGTGCGTCATCCACATATATCCTTCATAAGTGCGTCATCCACAGAAATCCCCCATAAGTGCGTCATTCACAGATATCCCCCATAAATGCGTCATCCACAGATATCCCCCATAAGTGCGTCATCCACAGATATTCCCCATAAGTGTGTCATCCACAGATATCCCCCATAAGTGTGTCATCCACAGATATCCCCCATAAGTGTGTCATCCACAGATATCCCCCATAAGTGCGTCATCCACAGATATCCCCCATAAGTGCGTCATCCACAGATATCCCCCATAAGTGCGTCATCCACAGATATCCCCCATAAGTGCGTCATCCACATTACATCCACATCTGCAGACAAGTTTAATAAAAGTAAAAAATGATAAAGATGAAATGAAATAATAATCAAGATCCAAATAAAAGAAAGTACGTGAATGTAAGGGCGCTGTGCCTGTGCTGCGGACCGCAAATAGTGGTCCGCAATGCAGGGACACAGACCATGGGGCAGCTGTATGAGGATCGCAGACCCATTCACTTGAATGGGGTTCGCGATCCGCATCCGACTGCACGCACCGCAAAAAAGTAGAGCATGCTAAAGTTAATGGGTCCATGATGCGGGCTGCACACAAAAAAGTTGTGCATGCGCTACTTTTTTGCGGTGCGGAGGCACAGCCAGAAGCACCACGGAAGCACTCTGTAGCACTCATATCCCAGATCCTGGACCCATTGAAGTGGATTGGTCCTTGTTGCGGGCTGCACACGGCCAGTGCCCGTGTATTGCGAACCCGCCGTATGCGGCCTGCAATATGGCAACGGCGGGCACACGGTCGTGTGCATGAGCCCTAATAGTCCTCACTGGTACTGTTGACGCAATATTTTAGGTTTTAAAAATGTGGCTCTCAAAAGAAATTTCAATCGTGGTTTTGGCGATATTTGGCTCAGTTGACAAAAAAGTTTGCCCACCACTGCCTTAGGGTGTCTACTTTCCAAAATCAGGTCATTTGTGGGGTGTTTCTACTGTCTGGGCATTGTAGACCCTCAGGAAACATGACAGGTACTCAGAAAGTCAGAGCTGCTTCAAAATGCGGAAATTCCCATTTTTGTATCAGTTTGTAAACGCTATAACTTTTGCGCAAACCAATAAATATACACTTATTGCATTTTTAAGACATGTAGAATAATACATTTTGAGAAAAATTTATATAGAAATGTAGTTTTATTTCAAAAAATTTACAACAGAAACTGAAAAATTTCATTTTTTTTGCAAAAATTTCGGTCAATTTCGATTAATAACAAAAAAAGTAAAAATGTCAGCAGCAATGAAATACCACCAAAAGAAAGCTCTATTAGTGAGAAGAAAAGGAAGTAAAATGCATTTGGGTGGTAAGTTGTATGACCGAGCAATAAACCGTGAAAGTAGTGTAGTGCAAAATTTTAAAAAGTGGTCTGGTCATTAAGGGGGTTTAAGCTAGGGGAGCTGAGGTGGTTAAGATGAAAAATGGCAGGGTCCTGTAGGGATTAAGAAAGATAGAACCAGCCCTGTACCTCACATAGATCCAGAGATCTCCTCTCCCCATTTATTGTTCCAATTGCTCTCCCAGATGTGTTTCAAGCTGGCAGCTCAGTGGGCGTGTCCTTTCTCAGGGGGCATGTATTGTCTGCTGTCGCTGGAGGCAGTTGAAGGAAGGAACTGAGCATGTGAGTCCACCTTTGCGAGGTAGACAGAAAAATAATAAAAAGAGCAAACAGCAGGTGGCGATATACAAATAGATTGTATTAAATAACTCAGTGTCTATACTGAATTTTTGACTACATGCAAATACAAAAGCATTCATATCCAGGTGCTGGTTTGAAAAATGTAGACTATCTTTTGTGGGACAACACCTTTAAAACCGTCCTAAAATGTCACTTTTTTATTGTAGATTTTTAATGTGTCTGAAGTAAATCTTGTTGGAGCACAATGCAGGGGACACAATTTAATTTTTAATCTTTTAGTGACATAATGTATTTTAGCCTTAAGGACCAGTAACATTTTCCCACTTTCTGTTCTTTTCTCTTCAATTTTTTTTTTCATGTTGCAAGATTAGTTGTTGATTTTTTAGGAACCATTTTGTGGTGTGTGTATATATATATATATATAGTGCATTAAATAACTTTTATTATTTTATTTTTAGGAAGAAAAAATAAAGAACAGTAATTTTAACATTATTTTGTGAATTTGTTTACGTCGTTCGCTGCATGGTATAAATAACATAACTTTATTATGTTATGTGGACTGTCAGCTCCCCAAATGGGGGGGGGGGGCTTCTTTAGATGCTCATATCTCTTAATAGGTAGCAGCTAGAGATATTGACTTTGTATTGTTTGAAAGCTGACATTATAATCATCTAAGAATCACAGCATTATCTTCACTACGTGGAAAGATATCACTGAAATCGGTGAATACAGCTGAAAGTGAAGGTAAAAGCAGATTTAGGCTACTTTCACACTAGTTTTTTTGCTGGATCCGGCAGGGTCCAGCAAAAACGCTTCCGTTACTGATAATACAACAATCTGCATCCGTCATGAACGGATTCGGTTGTATTATCTTTAATGTATCTTTAACATTGCCAAGACGGCATTAACTCCACTGAAAGTCAATGGGGGACGGATCCGTATTCTATTGTGGCAGATTGTGGCAGAGAAAACGGATCCGTCCCCATTGACTTGCAATGGGGTAATGCCGGATCTGTCTTGCTCTGCATCCCAGAACGGAAAGCAAAATACAACATGTTGCGGTTTGCTCTCTGGTATGGGAACGCAACTAAACGGAACGGAATGCATTTTGGAGCATTCCGTTCTGTCCAGTTCAGTTTTGTCCCCATTGTCAATTTCACTCATTTTTGGCTAAAAATCTTTTTTTTCAGTTGGTCTTTATTAAAAATATTCAGCCATTCTGTCACAACTGTTTCTCTAGCTGTGTGACTGGTACTTTCACTTTCTGCAGTCATCTAATAACCCTTATTTCTAAATTACTAAGAGGTCATAAACACATATTTAAGCCACAGTAAGATAAGAATTGAGCTATAATGAGTTTTAGGAGGTCAGAGATCAGAGATTAGGAACCTGTCAGCTGAGCTGCCTGATGGAAACAGTGAAAATACAGAGGTTGCTACTAGAGAATCTCAAGGCTGTTCAGAGAGAAGGGGCTTAACATTTTTATTTTTATAAAGACCAATTGAAAAAAAAAAGATTTTAGCTCACAATGAGTACAATGCAACAATACATAAATTCTCCCAAAGGTTTACATAGCCTTTAAGTCACACAATAATGCCACAGGGTATTTTATTTCTTACTCTAAAGGACTAGGCTCAGCCATACTTTACATGAATGGGCCACTGATTTTAAAGAAAACAATGTTGGTGCTGCAGGGGAGATGAGCATTTAATATTATGTTCCCCCACAGATTACAGCTCATTTACAGAGGTCCCAGTAAAGGGTTACCCTATGATCACTGTCAGCGAACCATCTAACAAAAAAGGATTGTATGAAATGAACAGCCCCTTTAGGAAATTACAAGATTAATATAAAGTAATCTCATTTAGAGTCATACACTGGTAGCAACATTTCAATGTAAAAAATACAAAGTTCATGATGCTAACTTGTGCCGTTTTAACTACATTAGGAATGTTAACTTAACATTCATAGATAGTATATATTGCAGCACATTTTGCAATATCCTGTAATATTATGCATATAGTTTTTTATATATTAATACATTTCTCCTTGAGAAGACTGTTTTGATAGCCTTAGTATTTATTTATTTATTTTTATAAAATCAATACAGATGCACTAACTTCTACATAATTATATGAATATATAAATGAAATTCATGAATACAAGTTAGGTCACACGATCTTTGTAGTCTACAATTGCTGTATACACGGTTTATAATGAGTCCAATGTATGCAGAAAGAGTATCCTGTTGGCACATGTCGAATATGCTAGGAAAACTCTTTGTAAAAGTGACATGGTAAATTACAGTAGTTTTGGCTTTATAAGACGCACCTGATGATAAGACGCACCTAGATTTTTGAGGAGCTAAACTAGAAAAAAAATATTTTGAACCAAAGGTGTGCTTTTGTTGGGTTTTGAACTAATGGTGGTCTGTGGATGACACGTGGATGACACTGTTATGGAGGGGATCAGTGGATGATGCACTGTTATGGGGGCATCGGTTGATGACACACTGTTATGTGGGCATCTGTGGATGACGCACTGTTATGGGGGCATCTGTGGATGACGCACTGTTATGGGGGCATCTGTGGATGACGCACTGTTATGGGGGCATCTGTGGATGACGCACTGTTATGGGGGCATCTGTGGATGACGTACTGTTATGGAGGCATCTGTGGATGACACTATTATGGGGATATCTGTAGATGACACTGTTATGGGGGTATCTGTGGATAACACTGTTATGGGGGAATATGCGGATGACAAGTTATGGGGGGATCTGCGGATGACACTGCTATGGGGATCTGTGGATGACACATACTGTATATAGCATCTTATTCTATATATGTGTCATTCACAGATCCCCCCCATAACAGTGTCCCTGTGTAAATAGTGACCCCCAATACAGGGGGTGGAGGCCGGCAACTGGTGTTGGAATTGCGGCGGGGCCCGGTGCAGTCACTGTACTATATAACACAGGGCCCTGCTCAGTCTTTATATATAAAGTGTAGTCATGGGAGCTTTGTTAAAGTATGGCAATCCTCTGCAGTAGCCCAACCCTCTGTAGTACTCACTGTCAAACTACCGTAGCAGGCAGGCCGGTCGGCAGCGTAACATCACTCACTCCCTTACACACCTGCTTCATTAATAAAGTTACGTTACGCTGCCGGCCGGCCTGCCTGCTACGGTTGCCCGCCCCATTGCGATTCCAACATCAGTTGCCGGCTTCCAGCCCCTCCTCCCTCCCCGGCGATGTATCAGTGTCAGCAGAGTACAAATGGCAGCATTCGCTTTATAAGACACATTGCCATTCCCCCCACACTTTTGGGGGGTAAAGGTGCGTCTTATAAAGCGAAAAATATGACACTTTTAGTTGACAGTAAACTGTACTGTAGGAACTAGTGTCAGGCAGCTGCTACCAAAGCATATAAGATCTTGCGGTGCATTAACAATGTCCAAGATTCACATGAGAACACAGTTCTACCACTTTACAAATCACTAGTCAGACCGCACATGGCGTGTTGGTCCTTATTTATCAAAACTGTCTAACAGTAAAATTATCTTTGTTGCCCTCGCAATCTATCAGAGCTCAGTTTTGATAGTTGAGCTCAGATTGGTTGTTACAGGCAACAAAGAAAGCCTAACGATTAGATAATTTGTGGGAAACTGTATACAAGTTTGGGCACCAGTGCAGAAGACAGATATAGAAGAGCTTGAGTGGGTCAAAAGTATTTTCAAGCTGACTGCTCCTTGCTTCACCATTATATTCAAATGTATCAGCATCCTGAGGACACAGGTATAATTTAAAGTGGGCCATGCAGGGGTTCGGACAGCTTGCACAGTCCAACAGTTAAGTACCCCTACTGTAGATCAACAACTCTGAACTAGAAGTAGTTGCATGCAACAGTGCTTTACATTTTGTGTATATGCCTGAGGATTTCCCAGCAAATCTGTGGAACATAGGAGAATACTCCTTATTGAGATCACCTTAAATGGTGTGAGGAGTCTTATAGGCCAGGCAACGCTCCTTTGGAATTCTGAGAAGAGGGGATGCAAATAAGCTCTTACCAAGCTCTGCCTTCCAATGCTACTAGATGTAAGGGGTAGGTAGGGTAAGGTAAGTGCACTGATGAGGGGCAATCACCCCAAAACAGCTGTCTGCACATGAGATGCTGGCCTAATTATCAAAGTAATGTCTCAAGGTCTTTTAAAAGGTCAAACATTGACTTACAGGATAGCGCCTGCCTTACATCTGGTGGCATCAGAGGCAGAACTTGCATGGAACATATTGAGAAAACAAATGCCAAAAATAAATGCGTGAGATATGACCCTCATGCACAAAAAGACCCACAATCTTCATTAGTTCCCAAATTATTGACAGCACTTATTGGAATAAAAAACTTTGTATGCAGGAGACAACTATGCTTTAGTACATGAGATATTTAAAGCCCAACTAAAAAACATGTCCAAATGTCTCAACTAGATTTTTTATTTTTATTTATTTAGATTTCATATACATTGAAATAAATAATGATCCAATAACTTTTCAAATAGAAGACCAGGATTTTTTATTGACTGTATGTATATTACATTTGACTCTTGACACATCTAAAGGACTGGCTCTTTTATAGACTCAACAACCTTTTGGTAATGATGACTTTTCAGTGGCAAGGTAATGGAGTTTCTCAGGAGCTTGTTTTAGGAGCTATGAAAAATTGCTACAATTACAAAGCAAACTCTTTTCTCTTCTGAACAATAAAATTTTGTGTTGCTATATACACACATGCTTCTCATAGATACTAAAGGCTTATCCACCATCAATCTGATATCTGTTGCGCTGTCATATGTTCCCTGATGCCTGATATCAGGGGAAACATAAGTTCAGATATTTCTATCTAACCATATTGCTTCTAGTGTAATACATGGCCACAGAGGTGTCTAATAACCTCCTGCTTGCAGAGAACTGACCAAGAAAAATGCACATACACATGGAGCCTACCAACTTGTCAATGTATAGCCATTTTATAGGCTGATATTTAGGATATGTGGCTGTAGGCCAGCAACTGAAGACCCTCAAGTGATCTTGTGAATGTCAAGACCCTGGTGATGCATCTGCAATGTGTGTGATCCTTCTCTATTAACGATATGAGTTCTAAAATCTTAGAAGAGAAATAACTTGGAGGTTTCTGTAATTGTGTTTCTTTCGACTGACAACTTGCCTTCAGGATCCCATCATCCTCAAGATTTGTGGGGTTCTCAGATGCTACAGCTTTGCCGATATAACACTTGTGGCATATCCAATAGACATGTCAGTTCTAGGAAAATCTCTTTAAATATCAAGACATGAAAACATGAACATAAATGCAAATATAGAGCAAAGCGGGATGGTGTAAGCTATTTATACCCTAAAGGACTGGGGACACTTCAGCATGATCCATGAGATATTCCCAGCTTGACCTACTTGTGATAATGCTAGGTTTGCAAGCAAGACACATCCATATATCACCATGTATCATGACCTATTACAGTTAATATTGTTTGATTTATATTCGGGAACGTTCAGGTGATTTAATTACCATTTGAAATGTCAGGCTCTGCATTATAACAAAGCTGTTTATCATGAAGTAAATGATTTGGAAACTGTGATGTGGTATTTATCACAGGCTGTTCATTCTCTTAGTGACAGGCTAATAGAAAAGTATATACAATGACATCAGGGTTGTTGGGTTACAGTGTGCAGTAAAGCAACATGCCTTATAATGAAAGGAGAAATGAGAAATTAATGGAAAACCAATTCAGTGGAGATGCAAACTGCAAGAGGACAGTGGATCCATCAAGGAGCATTTTACCAGAGGCAGAAGGTATGTTCTGTATGACTAGACCAGACCGAATGTAGGCAGTAAAGATGTCACTAGGAAATGAATGACCGGCATGACATTGGGGTAAAAGGTAAGCCCATGCCAGCTGTTAGTGCCAAGAATACAAAGGGTCAAGAAACAAAGCTCATTATAGGATGATTATGTAATAAATTTGTGTGTATGTGATGGATGCTTAACCGGTTAACATCTAATCCACAGAACTGTAGGGCACAACGGCCAAATGTCTCTCCATTCCCTCCTATTTTAGAAGAGAAAATCCTGTTGTATTAATTGCCCAAAAAATCTGCAATATAGTACAGTAGCAGCAAAGATTTTACCAATGTTGTGTACAAAATCTGCACAGGATCTATGATGACCTCTCTTGGGGATTTAAATAAGCAGCAGGTCAATTCACGTTTCAGTGTGCTTTGCCCTTTGTAATGTATACGGTTAAATCCCTGTCAAATCTGCAGCAAACTCTGCCACAAATCCACTTGCAGATTTTTTTTTTCTGCTGAAATTTACTCCCCATATGGATGCACCCTCAGGGCCCATTCACAGGGAGGAACTTGCCAGCGGAATTTTAGTGTGGACACAGCACCAAAATCCCACCGACAGCTGTGTGATGTGTCTTCCTGCAGCGATGCAGTTCACCGGTCAGTGGTTTTAAGCTGCGACCACGGCAAAAAGGGACAGCCGCCACTTGGAACCACTGGTGGGGATCTGCTCATGGTTTAGCTCCATTCATGAGCGGGTTTGCGGCATCCAAACGGAACAATGGTGGCAGAAACCACCGCAGTATCTGCTGCGGTATAAACTAAATTTTGTCAAAATCTGACGCATGAACAGGTCTTAATTCTGATGCATTGAGGCTTGCAACCTTTTACTGTAGCACTGCTCCAATTCCCACCTCAAACGACTATAGAGATGGATGGAGCTATGTAATTCTGGTGACAACTTCTGGCTACTGTAGAACAGCTGATCGGCAGGGGTGCAGGGTGTTGGACCCCCGCTGTTCAGATATTGATGGCTTATTCTCAGAATAGGCCACCAATACTAAAGTACTGGAAACCCCCTTTAAATCACAAGGGGTCTCACTTTAATAAACATTCAGGAGGGCAGAGATAAGGGGCCACAAGCCAAGCTATCAGACATATCCTTCCTATTGTGGGATGGGCTGAATAGTGTTGATGTATGAGGATGTTTGCATGGTCCTGAGTATTTTTGAGTTCTCAAAGTGTTAGATATCTCTTGCCGCATCACGTCAAAACATAAGATAGCAGATGTGCAGTTTCTCTTTACAGGTCATGCACATGGCAAAACTGCATGTCTCACTGTAGGGCTCTATAGTAGTCATGGCACTTTTTGTCTCACTATATAATTATTACATAGTGACTTTACACCAGATATCACAATGGGACTGTATATGAAACAATGGTACCCCACATTTCCGCTCTGTCCTATAGTCTTACAGTAGCATCCCACTGAATGTTTGCACAGGCCCCACCTACCACTAATGTGGCCACAGTGTGCCTATCCCACCTACTTGTGTTGGCCCTGCCTGTTGCTAATTTAAGCCTACCTACAATATGAGGTCACTGTCAGATTTTCCAAGTCCATTAAGTTTTTTAAGTTTCCAATCCTTTCCTGGATAGTTATGTGAAATTTAAAGCTAACAGCTGTTAGCCCAGTGGTCTGTGCGGGTGCTGCTGCCCCTACCCGTGGGCACGGGCGCCGGGCTCCCTCTTTCCCTTCTGCTGCCATGCGCCGTGCTGATAAGTGTGGGCAGCAGGTAGCTTAACTGTTGCATCTGTGCTCCATGCCAGAGCTTACTTCCTGCTTGGGTCCTGTACTGTTTGTTAGGGCATGCACGGGTGTGGCTCTCCTCCCTTGTGAGGCAGCACGTACATGCCCCCTATCTCCCCAGGCTATGGCTGTATTTAAAGAGGACCTTTCATCAGAAAAAAGTATGTAAACTGACTATACCGACGTGTAGAGCGGCGCCCAGGGATCCCCCTGCACTTACTGTTATCCCTGGGCGCCGCTCCGTTCTCCGGTTATAGCCTCTGGTATGTTCCTACTTAGGCTCCACCCGGGGGAACTTAGGCTCCACCCAGGGGAACCTGCCGGCGTCTCTTTCTCCTATGCTGTAGCGCTGGCCAATCGCAGCGCTCAGCTCATAGTCTGAGAGAAAAAAAAGACGGAAGTCAAAATGGAAGCCTTTAAAGGGAACCTGTCATCAACTTTATGCTGACCTCACTCTGGGCAGTATAAATTAGTGACAGAAATGCTGATGTCAGCGGTGTGTCACTCATGAGCTAAAAGTAAGTGGTTGCCGAGAACCAGCAACATAATCATTGCAGCCCAGGCCTTAAAAAGAGTCATATCTACCTGAGAAGAGTCCTGGTTATTCATAATCTCCTGCTCTCACGCCCATCTGCTGATTATTGGGAGTTCTCTCCTAGAGAGAAAGGGAGAAGACTATGTAGAAGACTGTCAGTAATCAGCAGGTGAGCAGGAATTCATGAATAACCATGACTCTTCTCACGTGGCCATACATCTTTTCCAGGCCCAGTCTGCAATGATTGTGATGTTAGTCCTCAGCAACCACTTATTTTTAACTTATAAATTACAGACCGCTGAAATCAACTCACCTGTCTCTACTTTATTCTGCCGTTAGTATGGGCAGCATAAAGGTGATGACAGGTTGCCTTTAAAAGGCATTCTGTTTTGATCCGTCATAATACAAGTCTATGGGCAGGACTTTTTTTTCCGTCTTGCATAATGGAAACAAGACGGATCAGTTATGATTCCCATAGACTTGTATTATGACGGAGCAAAACGGAATGCCTTTTTAAAGGCTTCTGTTTTGATTTCCGTCTTATAGATTGCTTTATTTTTTTATTATAACCTTTTTATAACGGAAAACAATAACAGAATCCATAACGGTGATGTGAACTCGCTCCAACGTGTCTGTTTGATAAACCTCAATAAACAGATTTTAAAAAGAAAAATGTCATTTATTTGCTATTAGGCCCTACTTTCTAATGATTCCGCTGTACCTTATAAAATCCAGCAGTAAAAAAAAATAATCATAAATAATTAGGTTATATAGCAATTTTTAAAATACACGCTAACATTTTGCTATGTGCTAAAAACCGCCAAAGCCCGATCACTTAGGGCAGTCCATTAGAGCTCTCCATGATAACAAATTAGATTTGAAGTTCTTGTGCCACTTGAATATCCACAAGGTTTTCTCTGAGCCCTCCCCAGACATTTCGTCAGACGAAGGCTATAAAGGAATGGAACATTTTATTTTCACATTTCTTAAATCTACAGATTCCATTTAGGAAAAGGAGTGACACTGCCGTAAAAAAAAAAAAATATGCAGCGTAGAGCAATATGGTATTAAATTGATGCAGATTGCAGGTGTTGGCTGCTTAATCCCAGGATACATGATGTGGTTCTATTTGGCTGAGGATCATTAGACGGATGAGAGCCAAGAGCGAGCAGAGCTACACTGCAGTATTTCTCCTACCAAGAGCTGGAATATTATCTTTTATCATCAATGCATCAGTTAAATAGGTATCTTCAAAATGAGAACGTTCAATGATAAAATTCGAAAGGGGCAGCGAGGTCGGTGTTAATTATTAAAATTCTGCTAATATGCAGAACAAAATCCCAATGTCTTTCACTATCAAATATATTTTATTAGTAAATCGATCACTTCTGATCCTGCTTTTGCTTTTTCCACTAATGTTTTTTAATACAAGTAAATGTATGCCTCTTTATAAAACACAAAGAAATTTGTACTGAAAAGCGGAGTTACATGAACAACACATTTAGCAAAAGAACAAGTGGGAACTCACGGGTTGCTAGGGAACAGGCTCGGGTGAATTTTATGTGGGTGGCAAGTTGCTTCTAGCAAAGATGCCAGGAGAATGGGGATGGATATTACCAAAGGAGAAATATTATTATATATGATTTATCATTATCCAGGCAGCGAGATAAAATGAATTGCTTTAAAGCAGGAATGACACTTGATAGCACTGGAAATCGGCTTCAAGGGATGCATTTTAGGGCTCGTGTGCACGGTCGCATCTCAGTTTGAGGAGCGCAGAGCGGTTTTGTGGCACCCATGGGGCACAAAAATACCTCCATAAAGGGACAGGCAGAATTTTTCAGATTCCATCAGAAGCACTGTTTCTGGTGGAGAGTTATCCTCATATTGTGCCGGCACACAGGATCTTATGCACAAGGCACGTAATGCAAATACATGATTACACCCTATGACATTAACTGATGAACGGCAGGGGCAATATTCGAATTCGCAATATTTTGTGAATATTTGGGTGAATATTCGTCATATATTGGCAAATTCAAGATCTCCAGTCATTATTTTCTTGACTGCGAAAATCGGCAATCGGAACATTCGTGATAAAATTCGCGATACGAAATTTTGCGATCAACACTACTCCTAAAATCAAAGATACGGCAGCCTTCTCATTGGCCCACAAGCAAGCAGCAGTGAGGGATCATGGGTACTGATGAAAAAAAAATCTGGAATATTCTCAATTACGAAGATATAGCACTATATTCTATATATTCACGAATTCTCAAAGTGCCAATATTCGCGATAAAAATTTGAAATTAGAATATTCGCAATCAACACTACTATTTAAAGGGGGTTTTGCCACTTCAGCAAGTGCCATTTATCATGTATCATATTATACACTGCTCGTTTCCATGGTTATGACCACCCTGCAATCCATCAGTGGTGGTCGGTCATGCTTGCACACTATAGGAAAAAATGTCGGCCTCTCTGGTGGTTTACATAGGCTGCTGCTTTTTAGCTGCTGGATTGTATGGTGGTCGTAACCATGGAAACAGACTGTGTATAAAGTGATCGAAAAATGAATCCAGCCAGCAAAGGAAGCAATGTGGAGAATCACAATACATTAGTAAGTGGCTTATATTAACTTTCTCTACATGATAAGTGCCGTTTGCTGAAGTGACAAAACCCATTTAGAGATCCTAAACCCCACACCATAGTATATTTACAGTGTTGGTTTTAGCCCCAACACTTTTCCTCCTGCTGGCTGCCAGGGACTCTGGAAATAAAGACAGACACTGTTTTCACCACTTGGGTCTTCATATATACAGTGCTCAAGAAGTACACAGACCATGGCCCAGTAACAATCACTTGATCTCCAGGATGCTGCTAGTGGAAGGCTGCTGCCTAGTCCCACAAGGCTAAATGTATTATGACCTTTGATGTATAGGATATAACAGAAAAACATAAAAGTAAAAAAATAAATCAATAAATACACAATAAATAATCCAACCATGAAAAACCTTCTGGTTGCCAATTTCTGTTGCATCAGTAACCGAGTCCCGCTTACCCTAAATTGGATATGTAATACATCAAACTTTATGGTAGACAAGAATGAATACTAGGGATGAGCGAATCGACTTCGGATGTAACAAACTTTGTTTCAATACTGTACGGAGCGAACGCTCCATACAGTATTAGAATGTATTGGCTTCGATGAAGCTTTATTATTTGCATAATAAAAACCATTTCCCGAACTCTGATTCGGTTCCAAGGTACCGAAATGTTTTTTTACAAAGTCTAGCGAGACTTGGCAAAGTAATAACTTTGGCTCATTGGAGCCAATAAATTCTAAGGGTCCATTAACACGTCCGTGGTGTATTGCGGATCCGCAAATTGCGGATCCGTAATACACCCAGCCGGCACCCCCCATAGAACTTCCACGCTCCGGAAATGCGGATGCGGAGAGCACATAGTGTGCTCTCCGCATCGATTCCAGCCCTATTGAGAATGAATGGGTCCGCACCCGTTCCCGATATTGCAGAACGGATGCGGACCCATTTGCAGACGTGTGAATGAACCCTAATACTATACGGAGCGCTTGCTCCGTACAGTATTGAAACTAAGTTTTATAAGAATGAACTTCGGATGTTTCATCTGAAGTCGATTCGCTCATACCTAATGAAATACTAATGTCATATGTCATATGTAAAAATGTCTATTTTAGAGTAACACTTTATTAGCAGAAAAAATGAAAAGTTGTATGTAAAATATTAAAAAATTTATAAGTTACGGTTTGGTCTCAATCAGACCGTCTCAACTTTTTATTACTTCCATTATCACATTTACTTTGTGTTTACACAAAAATATATTTTTTTTTTTTTATAACAATCATTCTCATCATAGCAAAATACTAAGATATAACTTCCTGTTTTTTTGCCTTCCTTCTTTTAAATATTTGCTCATAAAAATTACTATAAGACTGAAGAAAGCTTAAAAGGGCTTCCTCAGACAAGCAAGCTCCTACTCATCAATGCACTGGCTGGAAAAAAAACTGCCAATTGTATTTAACAACGATCCATGTGACATCCATGTTTTTTGTGAAACCATTCACTAGAATGGAAGAGTCATCCTCTGATTTTCTCTGTATGGACCAATAGACTGTCTGAATGAGCCCTAATATCTTCAAGGGATAGTTTTTATTTTTTATTTTTATTTATTTTTTTCATTCATTGTTTAACAGTCCTATTACACTGGTGATAATGTCCCGCTGGCATTATAGGGTTAACTTGTTACTTCACTGCCAAAATTGTGGAATAAAAGCTAGCAGGAAGTGAATGCACTCAAGACTGAATGCTTTAGAGCTTGTTGAATGTTGAACATGATGCGCAAATCAGTAGTCAAATCACATAGAGTTCTCCGTATTCTGGCGATAATGAATGGATCCTTTAGTGAAATATCCATTTAAGAGGGATTGTGAATGCAATCCAGGTTACCCACGTCATATCAGAATAGCTGTACTGAAAAGGCAAGAGGACATGGACATAGCTATTATAAAATATAATCTACAATGATACAGTGATGGTAAAGTTCTAGTTAAAAATGGCACATTATGAGCAGCAGGGACGCATAAAAAGCCACTACGTACATATAAGACATTTCTGCTAATCTCAAGAAATGCTGCACAATAGGCAAAAGAGAGATTGTCTATTTAAATCACATGTACTGTAAGTGTTTTCTATGGGATGGCTACATTCACAGACTTACTGTATATATATATGTATCCTGTTCATACAATGTCATACTTTTGGAGCTATTACTGTTATTGAGGAAAAATTGTTTTAGTGCATTTATATGCTCTCAGACAGCAGTTATGAAGATCCTAGCTTTGCTTCACAATTATACAAAACGTAAATGTCAGCTCCTGGGCATATTTTATCCTAACAAATAGTCATAAAGGTTTCTACGTACACTCAAAGGTCAAATGTTGCTCAAGGTATCCTATTAAAAAACATCTATGGCATGCATTTCAGGTTTTTTTATAGGACACTGTGATCTTTATTCAAGATTTGTAACAAAAGTTTTTATATTAATGTATTAGGAAAGACAATAATAAAAAGTGAATGAAATAGGAAACAAAATATGTAATAAATAAAACAAAATTATTAAAACATGCAATGTAAATCAAAATAATGAGCGAACTGCAAATGAGGAAAGCTTTGTATAGCAGTTTTCTTTTAGCATACAAATCAGCGACATTTTGTGATTAGTACAGTATGTATACATGAGGAAAAACACTGGCCATTATATGACTTGTATCTGGCATTTTTTTAGCAGTTTCCCACCTGTATGTGGTATCTATAGTTTGCAGTTCATCTAGAGATGGTGGGTGTAGACTAGCTCTCAGCCACTACACACAGAAAGTAGAGGAGAATCTGTTTCCTAACTTTCTCACACTCACTCAGAAGCAGTCCCTGGATATTGGATAAGTACTGACTTGTGTGGATGTCAATAAAGCACTTGGGTGGAGACAAAGACTTCCTATTCAGTTGGTGCAGCCTCTCTCACTCAGCCATACAGTACCTCCCAACTTTTGAAAAGCACAGAGATACAATATGTGGGGGAAATTGATTTATACTAGGCCACGGCACTAACTCCCCCCAAAACATAAATATACACACCCAATTCCGCTCTGTCCCCTTAATTTCCCCTTTGTGCCGCCATGCAGTAGTTAAGCCTACTTTGTGTCCCGTCACAGTAGTAGTGCCCACATTGTAGCCCTCACAGTTGAAATGCCCACATTATGCCCCCCTCACAGTAGTTAAGCCCACATGTGCACCTTTCACAGTAGTTATTCCCAGAATTTGTGCCCACTTTACAGTAATCATGCCCAGATATGTGTCCCTTCCACAGGAAGAAAAATAAAAATAAATACTCACCTGGTTCCTCAGATGTTCATCACAGTTCATCCTGCATTCCCCAGCAGCAGCAGGCAGGATACTGTCACTCTCTGTACTGCTCGGCTGTGTAGGAGGAGTGCACAGGCTGATTCCCAGACCTGCACTGCTCCTCCTACACAGTCCAGAAGTGGGATAGTGGGATGTCTGATCGCATCATGCCTGCTGCTGTGGAGCACTGGCAGCTGAGCTGAATGGTGAAGTCAGGAGCAGAGACAGCTGAGAGCGGGATATACCTCAGCCATTTCGGGACCGCAGCAAAGCCACCAAAATCTGTGACTGTCCTGCCGGATCCGGGATGGTTGGGAGGCATGCACTCAGCTCCTGCTCACTTCTTTCTCCATATAGACTTGTATTGACATGTGTAATCTGATACTTCTGTTAACTGGTCTGTCTCGAGAGAGATTCCGGAGAAACTTCAGAGAGAAAAGTCGGGGAAAGAGGGGATAGATAATAACAGGAGAACTAGACATTTTTCTCTTATAAGATTTATTACAAAGTTTATTATAGTTGATGTAATATTGATTTATTCAAAGCTGTGTAAATGTTACAGCGGCGGCCTGCAGTCGCAGCTGCTCTGCTTATCTCATCAGCATGCCCTGGAACCTTCTTCCTTCTGTTGGCCTTCAGGCATTAGCTGCAGCCTGCTTGCCTGTAAGGCTTCTCCTTTTCTGTCCATAGGCCATGTGCACACCTGATCTGGCTCGTAAAGGGCCAGCATGCACACCCTAATCTTCAGAAGCCAATGCCTGGCAACCTTGGGGTACCTAAAGTTGTACGTATAATTTATACATTTGAATCTATGCAAGTTCTAACTTTGTTTATTCTTGGGGAGGTGTTATCAGCAGTCTCTGTGTAAGGCCTAGTTCACACGACCGTATGGCTTTTATTGTTTTTTGCGGTCCGTTTTTCACGGATCCGTTGTTCCGTTTTTAAGTTCCGTTGTGTTTCCGTTTCCTTTCCGTTTTTCCGTTCCGTTTTTCCGTATGGCATATACAGTATACAGTAATTACATAGAAAAAATTGGGCTGGGCATAACATTTTCAATAGATGATTCAGAAAAAACGGAACGGAAACGGAAGACATACGGATGCATTTCCGTATGTGTTCCGTTTTTTTTGCGGACCCATTGACTTGAATGGAGCCACGACCCATGATTTACGGCCAAATATAGGACAAGCTCTATCTTTCAACGGAAAAACGGAAATACGGAAACGGAATGCATACGGAACACATTCCGTTTTGTTCTCGGAACCATTGAAACGAATGGTTCCGTATACGGACCGTATACGGAACACAAAAAAAACGGCCCGTACACCCGCAAAAAAAACGTTCGTGTGAACTAGGCCTAAGTGTGTATGTATAGATAGTTGTCTGTCACCGATAAGACTTCCCACGTGTACAACTGAACTCAGAAGTAAAAGAGATTTAAATGTATAAATTTCAAGTTTTACTGAATGTTGTCCCATAAAACTATATATGAATCTGCTCAGTTCTTCTTGCTCTATTACATTCTGCCTGCAGCATTTCATGGTGACAGGTCCTCTCTAATATCCCAAGCTTATGCGCCAATTTTGTTCGGCACTATTAGGTAAATTGCACTTCTGAAGTTAGAGTGAAGTACATTTAGATGGAAGCTAAGATATCTACCGGTAATATCAGAAAATCACTTCCATGTGTGATCTTTTGCTGCAGGTCATCAGCCGAGGCCTCTCACATAATTATTTGCATAGTTGTCAACAACATGACATTTCTCGGGGGTGGCTGAATGTTTTTGTTTTCAAGCAAGGTCACGTTTTACTGAAGATTTGTGCCATATCTACAATTATATACGATGATGTAGATTCAAAATAGAGTCAATTTTTCATATATTATGTGCATAAAGAAATATAATATCGGGATGACCAATTTTGCTTATGGTGATATTTTTAGTTGCTGCGAAATTGTATTAAATATATATATAAAAAAAACTAAACTCAAAGACCAGGTTCACATAGGTGATATTTCTTAATTGCTGGGAAACTGTATTGAACATATTTAAAAAAGAAAAAAAAATTTTCATGTGAAAAAAATAGACTGAATATACTATTAAAGGGACAAATATGATTTTCTGTTCACTAACAGTTTCTATGAAAATACAGATCAAATATTGATGTCAAATACAGATCTTTTTTAAATCAGTATTTTTCCTTATTGCATTGTTTTGTTCAGAATTGTCTGTTTGCTCAGTATCTTTCATGTTCTGTTAATGGAATATATATATATATATATATATATATATTTTTTTTTTTTTTTTCTGGATCTATTTCTGTCACCAGGAAATTCACCAGTAAACCAGGCACCGGACTAGTTCAACTGAATATAGTGATCCATTGCTTTATTCTAGAGAAAAACTACTTTGAATCCATATGCAAATGAGCCATTAAGTGCACTAAGGGAGGACTCAAGTCAGTCTATTCATCCTTGCTCCTCCTGCCTGCTCTGCCAGCCCCTCCCTTTCCTTTATGACATACATGGTAACCAATTATCAAGATAATTTTCGCCTTAGCACTCAAATAACTGAGCAATACAATGGACATAAAAGCAATGCCATGCATGGTGTAAACAACCAATCCAAAATATTCATAAAGCTCACTCACCTATCCATCCACATAGTACCAATCTCTTGCCAAAAAAGGGTGCAAAAGTTCTCCCTCCACTGACCTTTAAAAGGGGTCTCATAGGTTACTTTTGGGTAGTGTACCTCTGGTGAGAGATTAACTGTCTCTACGACACATTCTAAGACATTTTACCCAGTTCACAGACTTTGAAAGGGGGAGCGCCATTGGACTGAGAGAAGCAGGATGGTCATTTTAACAAATTGCCTGCCATCTGGGATGTTCAGACACAGCTACTAGAAGGTGTTGGGAGCAGTGGTTGCATGAGGGCACATAGACATGGTTAAAAGGTTCTGGACAGCGCAAACAGACCAATGGTAGAGAGGATAATTTGACCCACCAACAAGCATAAGCAGCTCCTACATTTTTTTGTCCACCATCCAGACACAGGTGGCAACTTTTTTACACACTCCTGTCTCTGCTTGTGCCATTTCCAGGCACTTAGAAGAAGGAAATATGGTGTCATGCCTCCATAAATGTGACATTCACAGTGTCCGCATAGCAGTGACATCCACAGTGACCCATAACAGTGAAATCCACAATGCCCCCATAACAGTGACATTTATAAAGCCCACATAACAGCAACATCTACAGTGCCCCCATAACAGTGACATTCATAAAGCCTAGGGGTGCACCGAAATGAAAATTCTGGTCCGAAACCGAAACCGAAAATTCAGGATACCCCTGGACCGAAACCGAAACCGAAACTGCCTTTTTGCCCAAATACTTTTAAAAGACCCCCCACCCCATAACAGTGCCATCCACAGACCCCCCCCACCTCATAACAGTGCCATCCACAGACCCCCACCCACCCCATAACAGTGCCATCCACAGACCCCCACCCACCCCATAACAGTGCCATCCACAGACCCCCCCCACCTCATAACAGTGCCATCCACAGACCCCCCCACCTCATAACAGTGCCATCCACAGACCCCCACCCACCCCATAACAGTGCCATCCACAGACCCCCCCCCACCTCATAACAGTGCCATCCACAGACCCCCACCCACCCCATAACAGTGCCATCCACAGACCCCCCCCCACCTCATAACAGTGCCATCCACAGACCCACCCACCCCATAACAGTGCCATTCACAGCCCCCCACCCACCCCATAACAGTGCCATCCACAGACCCCCACCCACCCCATAACAGTGCCATCCACAGACCCCCACCCACCCCATAACAGTGCCATCCACAGACCCCCACCCCATAACAGTGCCATCCACAGCCCCCATTGTACAATTAATAGATTAATAGAAAATAGCGGGGAGGGACTGGGAGGAGGAGCTGGGGGCCGGTGCGTTCACTGTTCTCCGGCCCCCAGCTCCAGTAGTTATAAAATGTTGTACAATTAATAAGAAATCTATTCATTTGTCCCCCCTCTGCAGTATTACATTCAATACAGCCACATCATACTCACAGGGCTGTCATCTTAATGCTGGCCGGCCGGGCAGAGGAGCGGCAGCGTCACAACTGACGTCATGTGCCCGGCCTACTTTCTGAATGAAGGAGGCGGCGCAGGCATGTGACGTCAGTCGTGACGCTGCCGCTCGTCTGCCCGGCCGGCCAGCACAGCCCTGTGAGTAGGATGTGGCTGTATTGAATGTAATACTGCAGAGGGGGCCTCATGAATAGAATGCTTATTAATTGCACACATTTTATAACTACTGGAGCTGGGGGCCGGAGCACAGTGAACGCACCGGCCCCCAGCTCCTCCTCCCAGTCCCTCCCCGCTATTTCCGGCCGATATGTAAAAATATCGGCAGAAACAGATTAGGTGCATTCTCGGCCGATATTTTCGGCCGCCGAAATTTCGGTGCACCCCTAATAAAGCCCACATAACAGCGACATCTACAGTGCACCCATAACAGTGACATCCACAGTGCACCCATAACAGTGACATCCACAGTGCACCCATAACAGTGACATCCACAATGCCCCCATAACAGTGACATTCATAAAGCCCACATAACAGCGACATCTACAGTGCACCCATAACAGTAACATCCACAGTGTCCGCATAGCAGTGACATCCACAGTGACCCATAACAGTGACATCCACAGTGCACCCATAACAGTGACATTCATAAAGCCCACATAACAGCAACATCCACAGTGCACCCATAACAGTAACATCCACAGTGCCCCATAACAGTAACATCCACAGTGCACCCATAACAGTAACATCCACAGTGCCCCATAACAGTAACATCCACAGTGCACCCATAACAGTGACATCCACAGTGCACCCATAACAGTAACATCCACAGTGCCCCATAACAGTGACATCCACAGTGCACCCATAACAGTAACATCCACAGTGCCCCATAACAGTAACATCCACAGTGCCCCATAACAGTGACATCCACAGTGCACCCATAACAGTGACATCCACAGTGCTCCCATAAAAGTGGCCTCCAAAAACATTGACATCCACAGAGCCCCCATAAGTGACATCTACAGTGCTCCCATAACCATGACATGCACAGTTCCACCATAACAGTGACATCCACAGTGCTCCCATAAAAGTGGCCTCCAAAAACATTGACATCCACAGAGCCCCCATAAGTGACATCTACAGTGCTCCCATAACCATGACATGCACAGTTCCACCATAACAGTGACATCCACAGTGCTCCCATAAAAGTGGCCTCCCAAAACATTGACATCCACAGAGCCCCCATAACAGTGACATCTACAGTACCCAATAACAGTGACATCCACAGTAAAGATTTTGAAAACATCAAAGAAATTTTTTATTCAACCTTTGTTTTTACAGTTTTTAGTCAATTTAGGGGACTTGAGCATGTTACCTTCTGTAATATAGTGCATAGTCAGAATGTAAAAGTAGCCAGGACATTGCAGGCCTGGAGCCTTCGAAGACCCCCAGCTACAATTCCAACTACTGAGCATCCTATGATTGTGTTTGCATTAAACTCCCAGGATTGGAGTTCTCTCTCATTCTGGAAGTAAGAGCCGGGTGCCAATGTACTGTATAATAAAGCTGGTACCCATTTGGCGTGGGCACCACCAGTGCTATCACCATGATGTACTATATTATTACAGAACAGAGCATTAGCCAACAACGTTCTATAATATAATAGTATGTCATTGTGCACTGACCATGAAGGGGTTAAAGGAATGGGCAGATTTTACATGTGCCCCTCCCCCCCAAAAAATCCAAATATCTCTACTATAGTCCAAGCAACTTCCCAAATGCTACACACAGAAAACCTTTCTTTCCTTGCAGTTCATCCTTTGTCCTCTGACAGCCTGCTACTAAGTAAGACAATTGCGCTAAAGATGCTATGTGACTGTGACAATGACAAGGTGGCAGCAGCTGGGACAGAAGTGGTCATTTCGGGGGCATAGAGGTAGAAGGGGTGGGCTGCGAATCGGGGTGGAAGGAACGATGCAGCATGGTGAAGATGAACAAGGGATATGGGGGTTTTCAATTACAGATTGCTCAACCAAAAACTGGAATTCCAGCTCAGTGTTTTTCACCCAGATGCAATACAGGGAGTGCAGAATTATTAGGCAAATGAGTATTTTGACCACATCATCCTCTTTATGCATGTTGTCTTACTCCAAGCTGTATAGGCTCGAAAGCCTACTACCAATTAAGCATATTAGGTGATGTGCATCTCTGTAATGAGAAGGGGTGTGGTCTAATGACATCAACACCCTATATCAGGTGTGCATAATTATTAGGCAACTTCCTTTCCTTTGGCAAAATGGGTCAAAAGAAGGAATTGACAGACTCAGAAAAGTCAAAAATAGTGAGATATCTTGCAGAGGGATGCAGCACTCTTAAAATTGCAAAGCTTCTGAAGCGTGATCATCGAACAATCAAGCGTTTCATTCAAAATAGTCAACAGGGTCGCAAGAAGCATGTGGAAAAACCAAGGCGCAAAATAACTGCCCATGAACCTGAACTGAGAAAAGTCAAGCGTGCAGCTGCCAAGATGCCACTTGCCACCAGTTTGGCCATATTTCAGAGCTGCAACATCACTGGAGTGCCCAAAAGCACAAGGTGTGCAATACTCAGAGACATGGCCAAGGTAAGAAAGGCTGAAAGACGACCACCACTGAACAAGACACACAAGCTGAAACGTCAAGACTGGGCCAAGAAATATCTCAAGACTGATTTTTCTAAGGTTTTATGGACTGATGAAATGAGAGTGAGTCTTGATGGGCCAGATGGATGGGCCCATGGCTGGATTGGTAAAGGGCAGAGAGCTCCAGTCCGACTCAGACGCCAGCAAGGTGGAGGTGGAGTACTGGTTTGGGCTGGTATCATCAAAGATGAGCTTGTGGGGCCTTTTCGGGTTGAGGATGGAGTCAAGCTCAACTCCCAGTCCTACTGCCAGTTTCTGCAGTGGTACAGGAAGAAGTCTGCATCCTTCAAGAAAAACATGATTTTCATGCAGGACAATGCTCCATCACACGCGTCCAAGTACTCCACAGCGTGGCTGGCAAGAAAGGGTATAAAAGAAGAAAAACTAATGACATGGCCTCCTTGTTCACCTGATCTGAACCCCATTGAGAACCTGTGGTCCATCATCAAATGTAAGATTTACAAGGAGGGAAAACAGTACACCTCTCTGAACAGTGTCTGGGAGGCTGTGGTTGCTGCTGCACGCAATGTTGATGGTGAACAGATCAAAACACTGACAGAATCCATGGATGGCAGGCTTTTGAGTGTCCTTGCAAAGAAAGGTGGCTATATTGGTCACTGATTTGTTTTTGTTTTGTTTTTGAATGTCAGAAATGTATATTTGTGAATGTTGAGATGTTATATTGGTTTCACTAGTAAAAATAAATAATTGAAATGGGTATATATTTGTTTTTTGTTAAGTTGCCTAATAATTATGCACAGTAATAGTCACCTGCACACACAGATATCCCCCTAAAATAGCTAAAACTAAAAACAAACTAAAAACTACTTCCAAAAATATTCAGCTTTGATATTAATGAGTTTTTTGGGTTCATTGAGAACATGGTTGTTGTTCAATAATAAAATTAATCCTCAAAAATACAACTTGCCTAATAATTCTGCACTCCCTGTATGAATCAGTCTGTGTATTGAGGCTGACATATTCCTTAGCATTAATGTGAATCTGAACGACTCATTTTCAACATTTTGGAGGAGGTTTGTTAAAGGGGTTGTCCGGGTTCAGCTCTGAACTCGGACATACCCATAACTTCACCCAGGCAGCCCCCCTTACAGTTCATGCTCCGATGCTCTCCCTTGCCCTGCGCTGGATCCAGCAGGGCAAGGGCTCTTTTATTTACAATAACACACTGCTGGGCGGAGGCTTCCGCCCAGCAGTGTGTTCGGTGACATCACCGGCTCTGATGGGCGGGCTTTAGCGCTGCCCTAGCCATTTTCCAGCAGTTTTTCATCACCGGAACTCCTGAAAATGCGTTTGCATGAACTGCTCCGATGCTCAAGTCAGGGGGGGCCGCCTGGGTGAAAATGGATGTATGTCTGGGTTCAGGTCTGAACCCAGACAACCCCTTTAAGTCTCTACGTTAGTTTTCTAGTGTACAAAAGTTGCAAATTTTGGGGCATTTGCACCAAATTTTGTGACTTTTTCCCAGTTTCCAACATTCTCAACACTTTTGTAAAAAGTGGACAAGGAGTGGGCAGAAGGGGATGGTTCATGAACAGGACCTCCGTGGCCTGACACATTCAACAACATATGCATCATTATATATGAAATCTGCGCCAGATTATTAAGAGGCATGCATCTGCACAACTAATGGCTGCATGGATTAAGGCTTTCTCATAGGTGACTCTAATACCATAATATACAGTAACCACACTCCTAAACTAAATGTATCATCCTTAGAAAACAATGATACCCACTGGGGCTTGCATATACAGTGCCTTGAATGTACAGTGCAAGGAACCAGCTAAGGCATAGTAGATTGGTCAATTAATATGTCAAGTGAAGGAGGGGGCTTGTTATGCTGCCATGACAGATGTTTCTAAAAGCCGTGAATATACATAAACTCCGGTCATAATCAACATAATCAATGTGCATATATTGTCTGTGTCATAGTGATAATTGTTAAGCAATCAATATATCAATATATTCAAGTCATTTGACTGACCTTTCTATACTATTTCATATTGCCCAAAATGCAGACAATCAGAGCTTAAAGGGGTTATCCAGGAAAAGATATGTATGACTAATCCTTAGCATAGGTCATCAGTATCAGACACCCGGGACTCCATCCTTGAGCGCTGCAGCCTCTTCTTAGGCCAGTGACATCACTGTGCATTGATCACATGGCCTAGTTGCAGCTCAGCATCATTCAAGTCAAAGGGGCTGAGCTGCAGTACCAAGCACTGCCACTATACAATGTGCAGCGCTGTCCTTGGAAAGCTGCAGGAAGCCTGCATCGCTCATCAGAGCTCCGGACGTAGCAGCGGCTCCCCGAAATAGCTGATCAGTGGGGGTGGTGTGACTTGTATCCCCGCTGATGTGATAATAATGACTTATCCTGAGGATAAATACTGTGTTATATAGAGCAGCACAATAGTTCCTTAACCCTTTCACGACTGCAATCTGTATATATACGTGATAGCTGCACATACCCCGTGCAGCTACCACGTATATAAACGTTCTGGCAGCTCTTTAATCCAAGCGCTGCAAAGCGCTTGGATTAAAGCTTCTGCCCCTGCCCTGTATGCTGTCACGGACAGCATACAGTGCAGTAATGCCGGCAAGGGACCAATCAGAGTGGCCCCTTGCCGGCAATCGATCCGATTGGTTAGTCTGTGCAGACTAACCA
This sequence comes from Bufo gargarizans, assembly GCF_014858855.1. NCBI lineage: Eukaryota > Metazoa > Chordata > Amphibia > Anura > Bufonidae > Bufo > Bufo gargarizans. The sequence continues at coordinate 169,279,192 of NC_058080.1, forward strand.
ATCGGATCGCGGCAGTGTTAAAATGCCGGTTTCATGCTCTGATCTGCGATCTGCAGACCAGAGCATGAAATCAGGTAATGTGTCCTCGAGTAATACACCCCCCCCCCCCTGCCGATCTGTGCCTCTGATCTGTGTCTGTGCCCCCCCTTGTGCCGCCTGCAGCTCAACTCCTACTAGCTGCCGAGATGTGGTCCGCCCCCTCCCCGCCCCCTCCAGTCATTTTGTAGCCTCCCCGATCCCCCCCTACCCATGCAGTCATTTTGTAGACCCCCGATCCCCCCCCACCTTTCCAGCGCTGCCCTCCGATCCCCCTGCTGTGTGCGATGGCGGCGGCTCCATTACTGAGCCGCCGCCATCAGCAGAGAGTGTCAGCTCTATGCTGACACTCTCCTGTAACCCCATAGATGCCGCGGTTGCGGCATCCATGAGGTTAACAGAGGGAGGGAGCTCCCTCTCTCCACCATCGGGGCTGCAGCGCTGTGATTGCAGCACCCGATGGTTGCCATGGCAACCGGACGCTTTGCAAAAGCGTCCTGTTGCCATGGAAAGGTGTCCAGTGCTGCCACCTACAGGACATCTGGAAGTATTATACTTTGGAATACAAGAGCATTGCAAAGTATAGTACAACTATCAGCCCCACTGGATCTTGAAGATCCAAGAGGGAACTGATAAAAAAAAGTGAAAATAATAAAAGAGAAAATAAGTAAATAAATAAATAAAAATGTAAATTAAACAAATAAATTGCCTTTTCCTATAAAAAAATGAAAAAATAAAATAAAATACACATATTAGGTGTCAGCGCGTCCGTAACGACCGCCTCTATAAATATATCACATGATAGACCCCGTCCGATAAACACCATAAAAATAAAATAAAAAAAACTGTGCCAAAAAAAGCTATTTTTGTCACCTTACATCACAAAAAGTGCAACAGCAAGCGATCAAAAAGGCTTATGACCCCCAAAATAGTACCAATCAAACCGTAAACCCGTCCCGCAAAAAATGATACCCTATTTAAGACAATCGCCCAAAAAATAAAAAATCTATGGCTCTCAGACTATAGAGACACTAAAACATCATTTTTTTGGTTTCAGAAATGCTATTATTGTGTAAAACTTAAATAAATAAGAAAAAGTATACATATTAGGTATTGCCACGTCCGTAACGATCTTCTCTATAAAACTATCACATGACCTAACTCCTCAGATGAACGCTGTAAAAATAAATAAATGAAAACTGTTCCAAAACAGCCAATTTTTGGATCACCTTGCCCCATAAAGTGTAATAAGGAATGATCAAAAAATCCTATGTACCCAAAAATGGTACCAATAAAAACCTCAACACTTTCTGCAAAAAACGAGCCCCTGCACAAGATGATCGGCAGAAAAATAAAAAACATATGGCGTTCAGAAAACCAATCCAGCACAATCTGCCTTCCAAAAACCGTATGGCATTTATTTCCTTCTGCGCCCTGCCGTGTGCCCGTACAACAGTTTACGACCACATGTGGGGTGTTTATGTAAACCGCGGAATCAGGATAATAAATATTGAGTTTTGTTTGGCTGTTAACTCTCAATGTGTTAAAGAAAAACAAATTATAAAATGGAAAATCTGCCAAAAAAGTGAAATTTAGAAATTTCATCTCCATTTTCCTTTAATTCTTGTGGAACGCCTAAAGGGTTAACAAAGTTTGTAAAATCAGTTTCGAGTAACTTGAGGGGTGTAGTTTCTACAATGGGGTCATTTATGGGGGTTTCCACTATGTAAGCCCCACAAAGGGACTTCAGACCTGAACTGGTCCTTAAAAAGTGGGTTTTGGAAATTTTCTTAAAAATTGTAAGAATTACTTCTAAACTTCTAGGCCTTCTAACGTCCTAAAAAAATAAAATTACATTTCCAAAATGATGCCAGCATAAAGTAGACATATGGGGAATGTTAAGTAATAAATATTGTATTAGGTATCACTTTCTGTTTTAGAAGCAGAGAAATTGAAATTTGGAAAATTGGGAATTTTTAAAACTTTTTGGTAAATTTGGGATTTTTTCATAAATAAAGGTGAAATATATTGACTCAAATATATGACTATCATGAAGTACAATGTGTCACGAGAAAACAATCTCAGAATGGCTTGGATAAGTAAAAGCATTCCAAAGCTATTACCACATAAAGTGACACATGTCAGATTTGTAAATTTTGACCTGGACACTGGGGCATCAATGACCCTTGGTCATGAAAGGGTTAATGTGGAATTTCAGGAATGCATCAGCCAATCCAAAGCCCCAGATTCATGGGGGTCAATACGATAATAACCAAAAAGAAAGCGATGGCATCTCCAATCCAACAAGGTTTATTCACAGATGGTGCATGAGACAGTACAAACGATCCAGGTACAGCAATGTTTCGGCTACATAGCTTGAAAAAGGCTACTATGTAGCCAAAACGTTGCTGTACCTGGACCGTTTGTACCGTCTCATGCACCATGAGTGAATAAACCTTGTTGGATTGGAGATGCCATCACTTTCTTTGTGGTTATTATCCTGAGGATAAGTCATCATTATTTTTCCCCGGATAACCTCTTTAATAATATATATCAAATGTCTGTGTTTTTTGGGGATTCCCATAAGAGAGATTATAAAGAAAGATGACTGATAATATATGTCTAATTCTATAGGTTCAGCTATGCAAATCAAATTCACATTGCCTGATATGTAGCATGCTGCCCACGATTTCTGAACGGAGTGATGGTTTGACGCTCCATACATTTTGTGGCTTTCAGAATATTTTTACTTTACTTCTCTCAGGTGACAGCAAAAGGATGGGCACAAGGAAGAATTGTATCTGTGAGCAATTTGGTACCTGTGCTAAACCTGTATCTAGAACTGAAATTGTGTTCAATAAACTCACACTGTAGTAAAATAATATGAAGACATTAAAGGGATTGTCTCACTTCAGCAAATGGCATTTAGCATGTAGAGAAAGATAATACAAGGCCCTTACTAATGTATTGTCATTATCCATATTGCCTCCTTTGACGTATTTTTTCCATCACATTATACACTTCTCGTATCCAGGAGTTACGGCCACCGCTGCGGCGCAGATATGAAGTGGCCGGAACGGGAGCTGCTGCAAATGTGCGCCTATGTGGACTCCCATGGTCCCAGCCACCAAAGAGGCCAGCACTTTTTCCTATAATATGTAAGCACGACCACCGCTGCTGCATTACAGGGTGGTCGCAACCCCTGGATACAAGCTGTTTATAATGTGATGGAAAAATGAATCAAGCCAGCAGAGGAAGCAATATGGACAATCACAACACATTAGTAAGTGCCTTGTATTAACTTTCCTTACATAATAAATGTCATTTGCTGAAGTGAGACAACCCTTTACCAGGGGTTGGCTGGTAACTTTTCTTTTAAAGTGTGTACAGGGCTGATATAAGCTGTCCAGGCAGGCAGATTATATTTTTCCAGGAAGCTGAGAAAATAGGCAGCCTTTTGGGGCAGTTCTTTGTTTAACCAAAGTCAGGGGTAGATCAAAAGGAAGTAGTATAATAAAGGAAATTGACACTTTGCCTCTCGTTTGTATCCACTTCCGTATTTATCTCAAAAACGGAATCAGAAACTACAATAAAATGTGGCTGGCATTTTTTTCATTCAGTTTGCATAGGTGAAAATTATTTGCAGCTAAGGCTCCTTTCACACTAGCGTTCGTCGGTCCGCTCGTGAGCTCCGTTTGAAGGGGCTCACAAGCGGACCCGAACGCAGCCGTCCAGCCCTGATGCAGTCTGAATGGAGCGGATCCGCTCAGACTGCATCAGTCTGGCGGCGTTCAGCCTCCGCTCCGCTCGCCTCCGCACGGCCAGGCGGACAGCTGAACGCTGCTTGCAGCGTTCGGGTGTCCGCCTGGCCGTGCGGAGGCGTGCGGATCCGTCCAGACTTACAATGTAAGTCAATAGGGACGGATCCGTTTGAAGATCCCACAATATGGCTCAATCTTCAGGCGGATCCGTCCCCCATTGACTTTACATTGAAAGTCTGGACGGATCCGTACTAGGCTATTTTCACACTTAGCTTTTATATGCTAAAATAATGCAGACGGATCCGTTCTGAACGGAGCCTCCGTCTGCATTATTATGATCGGATCCGTTCAGAACGGATCCGATCGAATGCTAGTGTGAAAGTAGCCTAACTTGTAACTAAAGAATTGAAATGGTGCATTAAGGAAGACCTGTCACCTCTCCTGACATGTCTGGTTTAGGAACTACTTGCATTTCCATGTAATAACAATTCTGGAGCATCTGTTCTTATGGCTCTATGTTGTGCCATTATTCCTTCTAGAAGGTTGTAAATGGATTACCAGCAGTCTGCAATAAATGTCAGCAACACCTGCACAAATATGGCCTTCATGGAAGAGTCATCAGAAGTCTCTCTTGGGTCCTCACCACAAAATTAAAAGTCAGAAGTTTGAAAAAGAATATCTTAACAAGTCTGATGCATTTTTTCGAAACAGGTCCTGTGGACTGATTAGATTAAAATATAATTTTATGGCCACAATGAGCAAAGGTATGTTTGGAGAAAAGGACTCAGAATTTCATGAAAAGAACACCTCTCCAACCATCAAGCATGGGGTGGATCAATCAAGCTTTGGGGTTGTGTTGCAGTCAATAGCATAGGGAACATTTCACAGGTAGAGGAATGAATGGATTCAATGAAATCTCAGCAAATTCTGGAAGCAAACATAACACCAACTGTTAAAAAGTTGAAAAGAGGATGGTGTCTACAAATAATGATCCTAAACACACCTCAAAATCCCAAAAGGAGCACGCTGAAGGTTTTCCCATGGCTCTTGCAGTCTCTGATGTGAACATCATTAAAAATCTGTGGACAGACCTCAAAAGAGCAGGGCATGCAAGACAGCCCGGGAATCTCACAGAACTGGAAGACTTTTGCAAGAAAGAACGGATAAAAATCCCTCAAACAAGAATTGAAAGACTCTTGGCTGGCTACAAAAAGTGTTTATAAGCTGTGATACTTGCCATAGGGGGTGCTACTAGGTGCTAATGAGGCAGAGTGCTGCTTCGGGCCCTTTTCCTTTTTGTTATTATGAAAATATAAAAGATGAAAATAAAATCAATGTTTTTGCTTAAAATCTTTAACTTTTGGAGATCATTTTCTCTTCAACTTGCTTAACAGTAATTTTGACCAGAGGCGCCCAAACTTTTGCATGCCACTGTATGCTCAACATCTAGCATCTACATTTTACCAATCCTTCTAACGAATAATATTTATGTATACTGCAAAAAAATATAAAAAATCCTGCACAAATGTTTGTGGGTGCCTATATTTACCTAGTGAACTGCCTTCAAGCATTCAAATGGGAGTACTTAACAAATAAAGCACCTATTTTTCTCTTTTTGTCTGAGAGAGAATTCACCAAATTGGTGTAAAAAGAGAACCAGCATAGATGGTAATTGATCTTTGCCACTTTGAAGGATGTGTCAAATCACCTTGCAACCTCAGCAAAGAACAGCTGAACTAGTATCTCTTTCCTAAATATGCACTGCCAATCCCAGGGGAGCTTGCTCAAGAATCTTGCCTACTTAGAAATAAAACATACTCTTCCTTTTGATTTGGACACAATGCAGGATGCATTACAATAACCATCCAGCAGTGAGGAAAGAATTCCCTGACCCATCCAGGTCTGCCATTAATAACAGCAAAAATGTTAACCTCGTTATCTTGATTTGTTCACTCACATCAGCATTTTATCAAGAGTGGACTTATTACTGGTCCAGCCCTATAGGCTCATTGTAGGGGCCACACCACTATAATAAGGGTACCAAGGTTCCCTGGCCTCAAAGTTAGCAATAGATTTTGATCAATTAGGTGAAGGATTGACTAGAGAGTCATAGGAAAGGAAAAGAGGCCCCTCACATCTAAGAAATCAACTGTGTTGCCTCATTGGCTCCTATCTATTTATCTATCTATCTTATCTATCTAAATCCCGAATTGATCTCAATAACTGTAATCATGGAGTCCAGAGTTAATAAGGCAAAGCAATCATACACCAGTTGAATCCATGTTTGCCCAAAAATTAGATGTGAGGAGAGCATATAGGAGCTTCACGATACATAAAGAAACACTACAAACAAAACTGATATTGTTATTATAATGCCTAACACAGGCCATAAGAGGATGAAGCATCACACTGGTATTTAAAGAACCTCAGTGTGTGTCCACGTGTCTCGCCAACCCACTTCAGTTCCTGCGCAAGACACAGCACAGTGCATTAGTGTTTCTTTAACTGAACGTCTACAGACACTTTAAGAGGTCACGTGTGTTTCAAGAGAATTACCTAGCCTACTTGTTAGTTAAAATTCTTGTTAATTTAAAATAATAAAAATTCATTTTTCTTTCCATTTTCTTGCATTTACCCTTTTCTCCAAGTCTAGTACTATGGTTAAAGTTTTCTATTTTTATTTTTTCTTTAAATGGCCTATAATTTGCAAGCAAAGGTTATTCTGAATAACTAAAATTTTTGATTAAAAGGGTTTTACATGACTACAGTTTAAACTGCCATTAGGGCAGTTTAAACTGTAGTCATGTAAAACCCTTTTAATCAAAAATTTGGGTTATTCAGAATAACCTTAATTTATAAAAAAATTTTTTTTTGGGGATGGGACCCACTGACCAACATATACTAATGTGAGACCAGTGACAGTCCCTCAGAGTCTCTGAGACCTTGGTGTCTAAGGTGGACCAAGGTTGTAAACTCCTTCCGCTCCTTTATGTTTATCTTTATACCCAGCTAACTTGCCTCAGTCTTTAACCCCTAATTTTAAGTCCCCTGAGGAGTCTATCAACATTAAGACAAAAACATGGCATATTGGGCCGGATTACTGTGTATTAGGGTATAGATCCACAGAACAGGGCGAGGTTCCAGAAGGTCACCCTTCTCAGGGCGGGTGTTCTGTGGATAGGCTCATTAGAGACTACTAGCCACTTCCCTCCCTCAATAAGGTGTTAATAGGGATATTTTAGGTCATTTTCCACAGGGAACCTCATCTGAAAAGCAAAGAAGAAATTAATTCTGACCACCTTCAACCACCAGATGATTTCCAGAACCAGATAGAACTGGACAGAAACCTCAAGGCACAAGGTCCATGATACAAGCAAGTTACACAACGTCAGTGTAAACCAGCTTGACCATTTGAGCACATTAAGGTGCCCTCTGCCTATGCTTTGGATTAGGACCTGTGACAACTGGTGTTGATAAGACAACATTTCTCTTCATTTACTTTCTTGGTCTACGTGCACATTATTCATCCACTGATATTTTTCTTGGGATGACTTTTAGTGTTATCTAGATTAAAAGTTAAGTTTTATGTATATCTATGGTGAATTACTGCTGACCTCTGGATTTGCACAGGGCAATTTTAAGTAGTCTTGATTCGTCTTTGATGTTTACAGCTTGGTGAGAAACAAGTTTTCATCTTTTTTGCAAAGCAAGCCAGCCAATACTTGGTATAAAGTGTCTAAGCACGCACTAAATTCACCATCCAACCAGAGCCACTGCGATAAAGGTGGTGCAGGTGCAGACAGCCTAAGTTAAGGCTGTCTACAAAATTTGTAAATCTCCCCCAGCGGGCAGCTCGGCTCAGTGGACTTTTCTAAAACTACATGCAGTAAATTGTGAAAAAAAAAAAAGTGCCAAATTGAGCCAATTTTTTTCACAATGTACAACAAGGTGCACTAATATTCATAAATGTGGGCAAATATGTTTAAATTCCACATTATACAATAATTATACATATTATTATATATGATATAATATTATATTATGTCCTAAACCTCTATTTCAGAAAGATTTTAGTAAGACTTTAAGTCGATTCATATAAAGACACAGATCTACGTGGCACCCTATAGACTTAATGTCTGCTATACCTCCATGTGCCTCTGATTTTATATTGAAGCACACATGATTTTTCTTTATGGATTGTTTGAGGGTCTTCTGGAGAAGTCTTGGCATGCTGCATGCCATACTGTATACTCCTAAAGGAAAATCTGCACGTGGCACCCAAATGGCAGCAGCATACGGCCCTCCATGTGTGCAGTGCAGTCATTCCAATGTGCATGGACCTTTGTGTGGTCCACCCATATCTTGGTCACAAATTGGAACTAATAATCTATCCTTTGAACCAGTGAATGAATCAGTTAAAGAATAAAGATGTAAAAGAAAAATCGCTAGTGTGGACTATAGTATAGCTGAATGCATTCTAACTGAAAGAATGTACCGCACTTATTTATTCGGAGGAGGTTACTAGGTATAGCTTGTTTACGAAATTCTGATAGAATCATGATAATATTAAATATGAAAATGCTTAAATATTTTGCATTCATTAATGTACACTACGTGCAGAATTATTAGGCAAATGAGTATTTTGACCACATCATCCTCTTTATGCATGTTGTCTTACTCCAAGCTGTATAGGCTCGAAAGCCTACTACCAATTAAGCATATTAGGTGATGTGCATCTCTGTAATGAGAAGGGGTGTGGTCTAATGACATCAACACCCTATATCAGGTGTGCATAATTATTAGGCAACTTCCTTTCCTTTGGCAAAATGGGTCAAAAGAAGGACTTGACAGGCTCAGAAAAGTCAAAAATAGTGAGATATCTTGCAGAGGGATGCAGCACTCTTAAAATTGCAAAGCTTCTGAAGCGTGATCATCGAACAATCAAGCGTTTCATTCAAAATAGTCAACAGGGTCGCAAGAAGCGTGTGGAAAAACCAAGGCGCAAAATAACTGCCCATGAACTGAGAAAAGTCAAGCGTGCAGCTGCCAAGATGCCACTTGCCACCAGTTTGGCCATATTTCAGAGCTTGCAACATCACTGGAGTGCCCAAAAGCACAAGGTGTGCAATACTCAGAGACATGGCCAAGGTAAGAAAGGCTGAAAGACGACCACCACTGAACAAGACACACAAGCTGAAACGTCAATACTGGGCCAAGAAATATCTCAAGACTGATTTTTCTAAGGTTTTATGGACTGATGAAATGAGAGTGAGTCTTGATGGGCCAGATGGGCCGTGGCTGGATTGGTAAAGGGCAGAGAGCTCCAGTCCGACTCAGACACCAGCAAGGTGGAGGTGGAGTACTGGTTTGGGCTGGTATCATCAAAGATGAGCTTGTGGGGCCTTTTTGGGTTGAGGATGGAGTCAAGCTCAACTCCCAGTCCTACTGCCAGTTTCTGGAAGACACCTTCTTCAAGCAGTGGTACAGGAAGAAGTCTGCAAAGTAAGAAAAACATGATTTTCATGCAGGACAATGCTCCATCACACGCGTCCAAGTACTCCACAGCGTGGCTGGCAAGAAAGGGTATAAAAGAAGAAAATCTAATGACATGGCCTCCTTGTTCACCTGATCTGAACCCCATTGAGAACCTGTGGTCCATCATCAAATGTGAGATTTACAAGGAGGGAAAACAGTACACCTCTCTGAACAGTGTCTGGGAGGCTGTGGTTGCTGCTGCACGCAATGTTGATGGTGAACAGATCAAAACACTGACAGAATCCATGGATGGCAGGCTTTTGAGTGTCCTTGCAAAGAAAGGTGGCTATATTGGTCACTGATTTGTTTTTGTTTTGTTTTTGAATGTCAGAAATGTATATTTGTGAATGTTGAGATGTTATATTGGTTTCACTGGTAAAAATAAATAATTGAAATGGGTATATATTTGTTTTTTGTTAAGTTGCCTAATAATTATGTACAGTAATAGTCACTTGCACACACAGATATCCCCCTAAAATAGCTAAAACTAAAAACAAACTAAAAACTACTTCCAAAAATATTCAGCTTTGATATTAATGAGTTTTTTGGGTTCATTGAGAACATGGTTGTTGTTCAATAATAAAATTAATCCTCAAAAATACAACTTGCCTAATAATTCTGCACTCCCTGTATATGACCATTTTTCATAACTTTGTGTACATTAGAATACAAGCAAGTTAAAAATAAGATTTCAATTCAGAATCTATTTTTTTGAGTAAAAAGTAAAGCATTGTTATGGGTTGTAATATCATTATTTATGGCCAATGTAGTCCAATAAATGCTAAAGACAAAACATAAAGGGTTTATTAATGCTTTTATAGAATACATCTGCATGTGTAATGAGCTAACTTCATGCATATTTGTTCTTATTAGGCTCCTAAGAGAATAAGAAGTGCAGGTGTATTGCAGTGAATTATTCTAAATGAGGAGAATTCCACATTATGTTTAGAACTGCCTTGAAAGGTCTGTATAATACAATGGGCCTCGTGTATGAAACAAGCACATACAAAAAGGAAGAACAGTGGCTTCTGCTTTGATATTCCCAGTGCTAGTTGTGAATGATATTATCGGCAGTACAAGAACGTTTTCCCACCCTTTTTCTGCACTAACATAGCCAGGTTGTATGCAATAGGCCCGTTTCACACTGCCATAATACAGCCAAACATCTAAAACCCCCAATGTTGTGGTCAACCAAACTTAGATCACCATAACTCCCTATGGTTACCTGAGTTATACTGCGAGGTGCAACAGGTAAAAATGTTGAGGATTACCTATAATTCTGCCTAAGTACATTGGATGCAGCTGTAGTGGGTAGAGAGGTTACATCAGTATAATACATCAGTATACAATATTTAGCAGCATGGGGAAGGAAGCAGATATGGACAAAGTACTTCCCATCCTAATGTACAGTGGTTATACAGACACATTAGGACTCATTTAGTAAGGTGGGTGTGCTGTGATGAGAAGAATAGGTAGAGGGAAAGTAAATTCTATATGCGACAGGGTCAGCGTGGATTTACCCTACACCACACTCTAGGATCTCAGTAGCTAGATCTCAAGGGTTCTTCTTGCTTAGTCTAATAAGTACCTGCATAAAGTCAAAGCTCTACTCCATCATCCATATAAAGGAATACTGCTGCGTTGTATAATGGATGGACTGCAGTTCTTTATAGAACTAACTAGACATTAAGCCCGTTACAATAACCGGCGCTAGAACAGTAGTGCATAAACATTAGTAGGAACAGTCTATATTAAAAGGGACTGGCACTGACTGGTGGTTGTGGCTGGTGGCCGAGACTGTTGGCTGTGACTGAGACTGCTGGCACTGTGACTGGTGGCACTGACTGATGGCTGAGACGGCTGGCACTGACTGGTGGTGCTAAGACTGCTGGCAGCGACTGGTGGCTGAGACTGCTAGCACTGACTGGTGGATGAGAATGCTGGCACTGTGACTGGTGGCACTGACTGGTGGCTGAGACTGCTAGCACTGACTGGTGGATGAGAATGCTGGCACTGTGACTGGTGGCACTTGCTGATGGCTGAGATTGCTGGCACTGTGAATGGTGGCAAGTGGCGGACAGCTCTACACGCCGGGCGCGCAGGTATGGGCGGTGCAGGCGGTGTCTATACTTAGCAAATCGGCACACAAGCACGGATACAGCGCAGGCACGCAGGGCTTTTATTAGGTAGGATATGTAGCATAGGACATTGTATACATGAGGTCAGTGTGACTACAACCCCCATCATCCTGCAGGGTCAGCCCCAGGTATTACAGTAGTGCTGTGTATATATATATATATATATATATATATATTTATATATACAGCACTACTGTAATACCTGGAGCTGACCCTGCAGGATGATGGGGGTTATAGTATTTATAATAATAAAAGCCCTGTGTATAGTATAGGACATTGTATACATTAGGACAGTGTGACTATAACCCCTATCATCCTGCATCCCTGTATCCCCCTCCATCTCTATAATATATCCCCTGTAGCCCCCTCTCTAGCTCTCTCTGTCATGGCCGGAGTGTACAGATGTAGTCAGAGTAATGGGGGGAGGAAGGGGGCAGGGAAGTTGCACTATTGTTTCCCTGTGTCAGCTGCCTGCAGCTCGGCATGACAGAGGACGGCACAGAGGGCTAGATGTAGCCTCTCACCGCCACTCCCAAAGAGACTGCAGCGAGCAGGAGAGATCATTAGCTCCAGAGTCGGGTACTGGGAGGGCCCTGGCAGTGACACACAGCCCCCTCCCCCCAAGTTACGTGACCCTTTATTTATGGACAACTCTACACGCCGGGCGCGCAGGTATGAGCGGTGCACGTGGTGTCCGTGCATGTGTGCCGATTGGCCGGCGCTCCGCGCATGCGCACTTAGATCGGCGCACGGACACAGTGCAGGCACACAGGGCTTTTATTATTATAGATTCAGTCTTGATCAAAATTTAGCATGGCTGGATCTTAAAAAGGTTCCAAGTAGAGCTTCAACATGCCACAAGAAGAAATGGGAGTGAGACAAAACATTTTTTGAGCATTTAATTTAATGAAAACAACAAATAAACTGAAACAGGCTGTTTTTCAGCTGATCAGCTGATCAAAAGTTTAGGACCACATACCTTTAAAAGGCCAAATCTGTGCAAAAATGTGGATTCATTTTCTGTCAGGTAGTCACACGTTGTGATGGCAAAGGCAAAAAAACTCTCCCTTTTTAAACGTGGTCGGGTTGTTGAACTGCATAAGCAGGGTCTCTCACAGCACGCCATCGCTGCTGAGGTGGGACGCAGTAAGACAGTCATTTGGAATTTCTTAAATGATCCTGAGGGTTATGGAACAAAAAAGTCAAGTGGAAGACCCCAAAAAATGTCCTCAGCCGGAGGATCCAATTGGCTGTCCGTCAAGACACTGGACGATTCTCGACCCAAATTAAGGCCGTTACTGGTGCTGACTGCAGCCCCATAACCATCAGACGGCATCTGAGACTGAAGGGCTTCAAAAACAAAAAACATCTTCAAAGACCTCGTCTCCTTGAACGCCACAGAGCTGCTCGTTTGGACTTTGCAAGAGAGCACCAAACGTGGGACATTCAAAGGTGGAAGAAAGTTTTATTCTCTGATGTGAAAAAATGTGATGGTCCTGATGGTTTCCAACATTACTGGCATGACAAGCAGATCCCACCTGAGATGTTTTCTACGCGCCACAGTGGAGGGGGCGCCATAATGGTCTGGGGTGCTTTTTTCTTCAGTGGAACAATGGAGCGGCTGTCTTCACCACTTGGAGAAATGTTCCCACTCACCTCATGGAAATGCTTGCATCAAGCATGCCAAAACGAATTTTGGAAGTGATAAACAATAACGGCGGAGCTGCTCATTACTGAGTTTGGAAGTTGGATTTCTGTTTTGGGGGGGGTTTATTTTTTATTTTTGGATGTGTGGTCCTAAACTTTTGATCAGCCTGTTTCAGTTTATTTGTTGTTTTCATTAAATTGAATGCTCAAAAAAAATTCTCACTCCCATTTCTTCTTGTTGCATGTTGAAGCTCTACTTGGAACCTTGTTAAGATCGAGCCATGCTAAATATGATTTTTTGCCATTTTTCAAGTGGTCTTAAACTTTTGATCAGGACTGTATATATATATATCCTCGGTGTGAATGTATCCTGGGGGCCACAGCCAGCGAGGGCTGTGTATATATATATACTCTGTATACAGGGGCCGGTGTGAATGTATCCTGGGGGCTACAGCCAGCGAGGGCTGTATATATATATATATATATATATATATATATATTCTCTGTATACAGGGGCAGAGAACACACAGCAGGGACCGGGCAGAGATCAGCACTACACACCCACTTCCGGTGTCTCCCACTCACACTGAGCTAAGAACCCGCAGAGCAGAACCCGCCGTCTACCTGCTGCTCCACCTGCACCGCCTGTGATAAAGCCTCGTACTGCTCAGCTCCGCCCCTCATGTCACATGACTGTAGTGTCATCCCAGGTCTTTCAGCACCACTTCTTTTCTTCACTGCTGAGCTCCGCCCCCTTTACCACTGGTAACATCTCGGCTATCTCCGGAGCGGCAGTGCGGCGCGCTGATGTGGGAGGTCCAGGCGGCTGTGTGGTGCGCTGCCATTCTATTGGCCGGCGTGCTGCGCATACGCATTTAACATTGGCACACACGTACAGACACATCTCAGGCACAGAGGGATTTTATTATAGAGGACTAGGTGATCTATGACTCTGCTTTGTAGTGACGTTAGACCCTGCATGCAATGGTGCACCTTGGTCATCTGCATAAAAAGCTAAATACTACAGTGAAGAAGGCGTTCTTCATAAGGAAAGAGAAGATAATAACACCACTCTATGGACATGTTATTAAAGAATGTATGAGCAGTGAGACCATCGAACTCTCTGCTAGAGGAGGTTGTAATGGTGAACTCAATGGTGAGTTCAAAAAAGCCCCAGATGGACCTGCTGGGAGGCTGTAGTATGGTTGGAGATAGGGATACCTCAGATGTGGTTTTTGCGTACCTGGTCCTAAGAGAAGATATATGGCCTTCTAACTAGAGATAAGTGAATTGCTTGAAATTTGTTTTGGGTCCAATTCTAACAAATTTGTCAGAAAATAACTCTGAATCAAATCTACCCAAATCAATAGCTCTCCATTTGGCCTGGAAATTGGTGTATGACACTCTTAAGTCTTCTAGGACTAGGAATTTTTTCTCTCATCTTTCTCTATTTTTTTTTTTTTTTTTTTATTGTTCTCTCTCCCCCTTTCAAGCTTTTTAACACAAAGACAGCAATAGTAATTAATGTCAGATTGACACTGACATATACAGCGATGGGTAAATGCATGGTTGACGGTATTAACAAACAGCCTTTTTAAAAACACACACCACATGGTCAAATTTGTCATGCTTTTAAAAAATTTTAAATTCTCCAAAAATTGTTCCTTATTCTGGGAAGATGCCAGCCGGTGTTTAAACACACGTTGGTAGAGGCTTGTGCTAAACAATACACTTATTTAAGTTATTTGTACAGGTATAAACTGTAGAAAAATTGCGACAGGTTTTTGGGGAAAAAAACACCGACACAACAGGACGTCCCCTGGGTGCAACTAAAATATAGAGTACAATCTTGTTGACTCTCTAGAATACAATAATTGTCAGGGGCGTAGCTACAGTGGATGCAGGGGAAGCAGCTGATACAGGACCTGAAGTCAGAAGGGGCCTGCCCATGAGAAAGACTGAAAGATTTTATTCCCTCATCAACAGTATTAAAAAATGACATTACATACAGTGACATGACATACAGTATATACGTGTAGGAAGCGGGTCAATAAAAATACAGGACCCACTGCAATTCCTCTGAGTGCGACCAAACAATACACTGCTATTTATGCAATTTATGCACTTATGATAGTAATACAGGCCCAATTGGATGTCCCTTGAGTGCAACCAAACTACACATTTCTATTGACACAGTAAAATAAGATCATTTGTTCCCTTATAAACTGTAGAAGAATTGCAACAGGTTTTTGGGAAACAGCAAAAGGCCCAATTGGATGTCCCCTGAGTGCAACCAAACTATACACTGCTACTGATGAAGTGAAATATGATTACTTGTGCACTTATATATAGTAGATAAAATTGCAATAGCTTTTTAGAAAACAGCAAAAAGCCCAACTGGATGTTTCCTGGGTGCAACAAAAAATATTCCGTAATGCTGCTGTTCATGCACTAAAATACACCTAATGCGCATGTATAAACTGTAGAAAAATTGCAACAGTTTTTTGGGGGAAAAAAAGCTGGCTCCTGCACATGAAAACAAATAGGGATGTGATTTGTAAAGAGCTCCACCAGTCCTGACTGTAAGGCACACAACACTAACTCTCCCTATCCTGTCCCTAATGATAAAACTTGGCTTTCTACCTAATAATTCAAATCTATCTAACTAAATATATCTTCTTCACTATAACTGCAAGACCGTAAAATGGCTGGCTTGTGTGTCTAATTGGTGTCTGTCAGAGACATGACTGAGCTCACACTGGTGCTAATGGTGTGTATCAGAGCCAGCACACAGCCTGACAGACCAGTCAATATCCTCCTGCCTGACCGACAGAGCATTGTGAGTATTCCCGATGGCCGGGGACCCAGCTGGGGTAGTGTAATGCTCCATCTTCATCTTCCCTGCCTGGTTTCCCTCACTAGGGTTCTGCATTTTAAAAGAAAAAATGACGGGCGCCGTTTTGCACGATTCATCTGAATTGAAACACCAAAACTTCGGACTTTGGAATTTTGTGAAATTCATGACAAATCTGAGTTTACAGCTGCTGTTTTTAAGGTGTCTTATTACAGGCATAAAACATCCAGACCCTCTATTCAGTTGGCATCGCAACTATATTATGGACCTAAAATGCAGCCATATTGTGTTTGTGTGAAACCAGCTTTATTCAAATGACTGAATCTTTACACTGTCCTGTAAGAAGCGTCATTTCTTCAGTGTTTGCCAAACTTTGAAATCTATTCCATGAAGGTATATTACAATGTATGATTTAAATTCGAAAGTTTCAAACTGTATTCACAAAAAGTAGACACGTCTCTGCGTTCCTGGACAAATGAAGGCGAAAAATCACAGCATTGTACAATACACATCATTATCTTCTCCATACCATTCTACCGCTGTTTAATGAGATTTTTCTCCATCTCTAGTCTCATTTCATTTTCTTATTTAAAAGATATGTTTATCATGTGTGTATTAAGCCAACGAGCTGCCAATCAATGTCTTCCCCATAGACTGATATGTGCAGAGCAAATAATAACCTTTACAACCAAAGTGTTCTGAATTAGTAGCTTTCCAAACATCAGTCATAGCTAAATATAACGTAAGACACTGGATGATTATTTAAAGAGGACGTGTCACGTCTCCTGCCAGTTCTCAAGCATTCTTTATTATGACTCTATGTTGTGCCATTTCTTTATTATTCTTTTGTGAAGTTCATGAATAAATGTTCAGCTGGGTGTTACCAGTTGGGGGGTGCCCCTGCACAGTCTGACGTTCGCCAGTCAGTGCTGTCCATGTGAGACCCAAATTGCCACATTGACGGATCCAGTATTCTGGTCTGCGCATGCGCAGACCTTTAAAAATCTGAAAAAAATAAATACTGGATCCATTTTGCCGGATGAAACCGGAAAAACTGATCCAGTATTGCAATGCATTTTTCTGACTGATCAGGCATTTTTCAGACTGATCAGGATCCTGATAAGGCAACGGAACTGCCTGCTGGAATCAAACAACGCAAGTGTGAAAGTACCCTAAAACATACATGTCAGGAGATGTTATAGGCCCTCTTTAATGTAGCTACATCTAGCTATGGAACAAGCTATACCACAGGAAAGAATCAGTGCATGAACCAGTAGGTGTAAACTAGTTACAATACTTATTGTAAAGATCTGCAATATGGCACCCATAACTTGTATTGGACCCATACTGTACCTATCTGTGCCTCGGACTTTACATGATAGCAGAGTGGCATACTGAACTGTATGCTATATCACAGATATTATCATGGAGGCACATACGTCATTAAATAGAGTTCCTATAGGTCTATATTGTAGACCCACTGGGTCTTTATGTGTCAATGTTCTGGCATAAAAACTCAGGGAATTCAAGTGTTGCAAGCCCTGAAACATGGCCATATTACAGTCTTGTGGAATTGGTTGCTTACTAATAACATCTAGTCAAGGCTTACCTAGACTACAGGGTAAGTCAAAAGT
Source organism: Bufo gargarizans (assembly GCF_014858855.1). Classification (NCBI taxonomy): domain Eukaryota; kingdom Metazoa; phylum Chordata; class Amphibia; order Anura; family Bufonidae; genus Bufo; species Bufo gargarizans. The sequence goes on from NC_058080.1 coordinate 169,296,797, forward strand.
CTCAGGATACCCTTTTATTCCAGAAACAAAAGATAAACTCAAATATCACTCCACCAAGTAATGGGTGAGGGGGGTCTATCTTTTAGACTATGTTTGGAACATGACTGCCATCTTGAAAGCCGCCATTTTGGATCAAGAGCAAATTTTTCCAGTGCAGAAGGGGTCAGGTAGCATATCAAAGAAGACCAGAACTTTCTCAGAAATCGATTGCCACAATCAGATTTGCAATATCTTCTTAAAAAGTTATCAACATAGAAAGTTGCAACAACCAGGAATGGAACATGCACAGCTATTTTACGTGTTCAATGTGTTGTCCCTGGTACTGAACACAGAACTTTGAACTTTTGAACTTTCTGTGTTGATAACGTTTGAACCACAAGAGATACTGCGACGCTGATTGTGGCAATTGATTTCTGAGAAAATTATGATCTTCTTTGATATGCTACATGACCTCCCCTTTGGAAAAATTTGCCCTTGATCCAATATGGCAGCTTTCAAGATGGCAGCCATGTTCTGGACATAGCCTAAAAGATAGGCCCCGTCACCCATTACTTGCTGGGGTATTCAGATATTTCATTTTCCCTTTCGTTTATGAAATAAAAGAGTGTCCTGAGACTTTTGACTCACCCTGTATTAAACCGTTTATAGGTTGCAGAAGTAATCCATTAAAATATCAACCTGCAGGGTATGAAAAACCCAAGTACAAATGTAAAACCATATAAAAATATCCCAAAATTAGAATCTCACGGCTTTTTAAGTGAGTGTTACCATTCTATACAACAGGCAGAATTAAAAACTGACAAGCTATAGTATGATACAGAGGTCTCCAAACTTATGCAAGCTACCGTATTTTTCGTCCCATTAGATGCACTTTTTCCCCCCCAAAATGGGGGGAAAATGTGAGTGCGTCTTACGGAGTGAATACTAACGAGTGCTTCCATTATGAAAGTCCTCATTAGTACAGGAGGTCTGGGAAGCGGTGAATGCATGGGCTCTGTACTCACCACTTCCTGGTCTTCTTCTGTCGGCTCTGTGTTGTGACCGCAAACAGCATGAGGACATTGGCCCTCTGCGGCCTCGGGTCACAGCACAGCACGCGTCAGAAACAGCCAGAAGAGCACTGGGTGAAAAATATAATTTTTTTCTTATTTTCCTCCTCTAAAACTTAGGTGCGTCTTATGGGCAGGTGTGTCGTATAAGGCGAAAAATATGGTACTCTCAAATGTAACAGATACTGCTAAACCACAATGAGTATTAATAGAAGAAAACCATATTAAAATGTATTACCATTTGGCTTTTAATATAGTGCTTATTTAAAATAATGCTTTGACATGCCTAGTATAACTAATGTCAGGGCCCCCAGAGGAAGGCTTCGCCGAAATGTGCGTTGGGGTGTGCAGTTTTCCTGAGGGTATTGCGCTTTGATGGGTATGTAGCTACTTTGCTATTTAGTGGTCACTAGTTTATGTAGGAGTTAGTTTTTTGTTCCACAAATAGGTGACTATACTAATATGTCCTGGCACTTGCACTTTATTACATTTTAGCAATGTATTGCTCATGACATATCAGACAAATTAATTGTTATTGCCTATAACTAACCCTCAGGGGAACCGCACTTTCTTTTATTGTGGTTTTACATCTCTGCTCATCATGTTTTATTATATAAAATCGTTGAATAAAGACTCTTTTTTTATATTTGAGACATAAAGACTCTGGTGTCTTTTTGTAGGTATTCAGATTTGCTATTGAAATGATGGCAGTTTTTTGGTGCAAGTTGAATAAAAAAAAAACTGGCATACATGCTTCATTCTGCATTTATCAAGTGTTTTGGACACTTTTCTAACCCTTGTCCAACAAGGAGGCGTGGATTCTCACAGTTTGGCACATTTTTGGAGCAAACCCAAGCCAACTAATAGGTGGCATAAACTTAGACTAGACAGTGTGACAGATTTATCATCTAGCATCAGTGGGATAAATCTGGTGCACTTTAAAGGGGTATTCCAGTTATGTGAAGATATCCCCTATCCGCTGTATAGAGGATAACTATTAGAGAACAGGGAACCCTGTGGATAGGGGATAACTTCATAAACCAAAAATACCCCTTTAAGACTATGTGAGTGTAAAAATTTAATCTAACAAATATATATATCTTTACATGGCCGCTGTGGTCTGTGTCGCTCTGATGCTCACTGTTTCTGCAATGGTCATGGGCCAATCACTGTTCACATGTAAATGAAAAGCATGTGACTACTGAGCCTGGTGAACCATTAACGGTATGTGGCTTCTTCAGGCCCAGTAGGGATCGGAGTCCAGACTGGCGGAACATTTAAAAGGTGAGTAGGTTTTTTCTATTTCTTTTATATTGCTTCCTACTCAGAAAACCCCTTTATTTACAAACTTTACTGACATACTAGATGTCAGTAAAGACACATAAAGAAGCAGCGGCGAAGACCTGCTGGACAATTAAGTTACTTTTAATTTTTTCCAATTTTTTTTTTTTTACAAAGCCTTTAGAGTTCTGAGAAAGTTAGAGAAAAAATATTGGAAAACCCTTTTAAGTTATTTATTCAGTTTTAAACATGATTGCATTGTTTTTGTATATAACCTTTTGTTCATCTGTGTAAAACTTGATAGCGTGAGCATAAAGTAACACCAAAGTGAAGATGTGCAACTTCTGAAATAGTGGTCTCTACTAGAGCAGACGTTCTGACATAGGTGAGATTGAGCAGTGACCATAGAGCAGACATTTTAAAGTACCAGTAACCCTTCCCCATCTTGATAGGACTTCTCACAAATAACAGAGAAGAAAATAAATATAAATGTAGCCACAGAAACAAACATTGACTTATGATGGCAAAACCACATACCGCCAAAAGGATTTGCCAAGAGCAGCATGAGGCTGCATTCACCGAAGCTCAACGCGGCTCTGTCTGGGAGCCTAATATTGAAGGCCAAAAACAAAACTGGATGGTGTCATGTGAAGGGAGTTTAATATACCGTACGCCTCTCACGCACAGTTCAGAATCAGGTTGATTTAAACCCATTTAGGCTCTACATGTACATTGAGCAATTCTGATTTTCCTGGGTATAGAAAAAAAATTCACATTTGCATCACTCTAAGTTAGGGGAAGACCTAGAAGGCCTCCGTGCAAGAAAAATATCTTCAAGCAATCAGCCAAGAGTTAGGGTACGACCACACCGGGCGGTCGTGGGGCAGTTGGGGTGCGGCCATGCTGCAGTCGCAGCTTCCTCTTATTTAACTAAAGAAGACCGCACCATATAGCTGATCTTCATCGTTAACGGTTGCACAGGTATTGAAGGTGCCGTGCCGCCATTAACAATGCAGATTGGCTATAACAGTGTATGGTGCAGTCTTCACTAGTTATCTAAGAGGCAGCTGCGGCCCAATTGGTTTTTGACCGCAGCAAGGCCCATGAACGCACCATGTGGTCATTCACTGAGGTGGCCTTCATAGAGCACTTCTCATTGCTCAGTAGTTTCTCTTGATCACAAGTGACCAGTAATTGTAAGCCATGGGAATAAATCATTAGCAAAGTCCCTTAAATACAATCTAGTAGACACTAAGAAGCACACCCCTGCCCTAATTGTTAAATTCTTGGACTATCTAATCAGATAACTTCTTTAATTTTTAATCTTTTTCTCAAACATTAAAAGCATGAATCTCATTGGCTGCTTTGGGAAACACTGAAACCATTAACACTGCACCCGCTATTCCGCTTCTCACTCGTCGTTAGTGTTTTGTCACCCTGGATACACAGATTATTGATCTGAGTGTTCATTAACGGTTGGATTGTCTCACTATGAGGACTGCATGACTCCTCTCAACCAATCAGATGACTGCCAATTAGAATACTGCACGCACCCTACCGATCCCTGACCAAAAATTTTGTGGGCCAATCAGTAGATGACATATCCCCTACTAGCTTAGCTTCATTAGGGCACCTAATCGGTTAACGTAAAGGGAATATGTCACCTCCTCTGAGCCCTATCAAGTGCAGTACTACTTGAATAGTACTTCTGCCTCTGGCTCCTGATCACTAGGTTATATGTCCATACTCACTCCTGTTGTGTGTCTGCAAATCGGCACTGGACTACACTGAAAGGACTCATGAGCACGAGCACATAATGGAGAGGACTCCAGGATAAATCCTCTCAGTGTTGTCTAGAGCAGTGTTTCCCAACCAGTGTGCCTCCAGCTGTTGCAAAACTACAACTCCCAGCATGCCCGCACAGCCAAAGGCTGTCCATGCATTCTGGGAGTTGTAGTTTTGCAACAGCTGGAGGCACACTGGTTGGGAAACACTGGTCTAGAGCCGGTATGCAGGCACACAGCATGGGAACAGGCGTGAGGATGGACATATAACCTAGTGGTTTGGAGTCAGGGGTAGTACTGCACGTAACGGTGTTCGGGTAAGGTGATGAAGTCCCTTTGAGAAGGACCTGCCACGTCCTAACAGACCTATAACTGGCTGCATACCCTTTCAGACACATCTTTGCTGACTTGTTTTTTTCCTTTTCCTTTTAGCATTCTATCTGGTTCTGTTAGTCGAGTTGCCTGATACTACTGAACTGTCAACTGGGAGGTCACCACTGCCCAGTGTCAAAGGAACGGCGGATCAGCCATTTATTCTGAAAAGGAGTGGAGACCACCCACTTGAGAATTCACTAATATCGGGCACCAAAGCTAACAGTACCGATTGTGGGCAAAAGAGGACAAGGTAGAAGTAAAAATAAAAAATAAACCTGGGGTCATCGCAGCTCTGAGAGGATGTGACGGGTCTGCATCAACAATAGGTCTTCCTTAAATTTCCTAAACATTTATAGGAATTCCACTAATTCTATAACTTTCATAGACCTTACAGGGTCATGTTTATGTCTCCACTGAGCTCTATGGAGACCGCAGTGCCCAAGAATCCAGGAACAGGGCTCACTGGAGTCCGACTCTGCTTTTAGCTGAGGATCCCATAGGTGGGACTGTTTTCCATAAATGTTTGAGATGTTTAACATATACTATAAGCTGGCCATAGACATGATGGAAAACCCGATCATTTGTGCTGCCGGACACACACGATGATGAGATCAAAACCACTTTGTTCATAATGTCTGATAAAACCGCACTAAAACATCCCAACATGACAGCTCCCAATGTTAACCAATTAATTACCACTAATGAGTTTTTGCATGACAGCAAGTGACAGAGGTTGGGGAACATTTCTATGACATCTATGGCTTTATGCTTGCATCATCATCCAGTACATGCATTGCTGGCAGAGATAGTATACGAGCAGCATCCTCATATCCTCCAGTATGTGAGTGGCTGGCAGCCCAGTGGACATGGAGCACAGAACTGTAAAGAGGACAGGATGCTGAGCGGAAACCACACAGCGCGAAGACAAGAAGCCTTCATTTCCGGTGCTGAGCAGCAGCGTACTGGACTGCAGGAGAGATGCCAGGCTCCACACAGGCAGGGAGGGGGCACCTCACACCCGCAGGGTTCATATGTGCATGCACAGATGGATATTGTATAATAATGAGCGCAGGGATTACATGTAGCCATCAAGTGTGTCCATAAATAGTGAGGACAGGGACACCAGCTCCTGTATTGTGATGCATCCTCCCTTGTCCTCAGTATCACTGGACCTTCACTACAGGCTGCTAATGGATGAATCAGCAGCCCCATGTCATCATGGCAGGGATGCCTGCACTGCTAGCAGCCGGGTGCAGCTCTCCAGATATGGTTGGGTAGTGAGCCCAGTGTACAGCATGTCCTGGATCAGATCTTCTGTGGTCTACAAATCACTGCATTGCTAATGACTGAGCAGATCTTATACCTATAGGGAGTGTGCTTAATTAGAATGAACCCCTTCCATCGGGGCAGCATGTGGCACTGCACCAGTACACGGCATGGGGCCTGCATGCAGGAACGGCTTGTTTTATGTAACATACGTATAATCTATCTACTTATATATCTATATATTATCTAATTATCTACCATATCTATCTATCTAGTATCTAATTATCTATCTATCTATCATTTATCGATCTATCATCTATCTATTATCTATTTATCATCTATTTATCTATCAATCTATATATCTATCTTGTATCTATCTTTTATCTATCTATTATGTATCTATCTATGTATCTACCCTATCTATCTATATATATATATATATATATATATATATAAGTATATATATCTATCGTTTATCTATTTATCATCTATATATCTATCATTTATCTATCTATCTATTATCTATCTATCATCTATATATCTATCTATTATCTATCTATCGTCTATCTATTATCTATCCATATCAAATCTATCTATCTATCTATCTATCCATCCATCATTTATCTATCTATTATCTATTTATCATATATCAATCTATCTATATATCTTGTATCTATCTATCTATCTATCTATTATCTATCTGTCATATATTAAATGAATTTCATGTATGGATGATGGGAACCACCAATATACCAAGTGTCTCAGACAGCTCACACACATTCATAAAAAATGTTACTCAACTCGGAAATGAATTTGTTTGGAATTGCTAATCAATGGGATTATCCGGAGCGGCGATCAATCAGTCCCCATTAATAGAACAGTTTATGTGCTGAGACTACAGGAGGCTGAAGTAACAAGACACTTCCCAGGGACCGCAGGTCCTGATGATGCATTTGCCATAAGGCTAGCTGAGTGGATGAGCAGTACCCATTCTAATATGGAGATATTACTGTGAGGAAAATGGCTGATCATCACTCTGCATCTGCACAGATGCCCCATTTGCCTCTCACTGCTGTTATCAGGGATGGCTTATTGGGGTCCTCTTGGCGCGGAGAGCACATATGAGCAGCTGCCTTGCAGTATGGGATTTGTAGGGGCTTGTGCTATGTGGACGCATGTAGAGGAATGCACTGAGGCTGCAACAGGTCCCCTGGTTACCTGTTCCATGCCGAGCACCACTGGTGGCCATGGTGGGGTGTAAAGCAGTGGAATAGGTAGGTGACCTGTCACCCATACGGTACACGTAGATGCATCATTTATAATAAGGATAAGGAAAATGCATTACTCACAAGCATTGGTTACAGCGAAGCTGTTAGCTACCTCCAGATTGTCGATATGGGGCGTCAGCCTAAACTCTGAAGTGGAAAAGATAACCATCCCTACCCGAAATGCACTGTATTCCTGATCTGCACCCCTTGGAAACAACCCTCCTGGAAAGAGATGACATAACAGAAGGTTATATCTCAGAACAGTACACAGAAGAGAAAGCAAGGTTACCTATAGAGGATTATCATCAGTAATAAAGAGGCATCTCCTGCTAGCCGATATCATCAATATAATATACTGGTTATATATTACATATAAGCTATGGGAGGATTGATCCTGAGCTGCTCTGATCAATGTGATCTACTATATATTACATATAAGCTATGGGAGGATGGATCCTGAGCTGCTCTGATTAATGTGATCTACTATATATTACATACAAGCTATGGGAGGATGGATCCTGAGCTGCTCTGATCAATGTGATCTACTATATATTACATACAAGCTATGGGAGGATGGATCCTGAGCTGCTCTGATCAATGTGATCTACTATATACTACCTATAAGCTATGGGAGGATGGATCCTGAGCTGCTCTGATCAATGTGATCTACTATATATTACATATAAGCTATGGGAGGATGGATCCTGAGCTGCTCTGATCAATGTGATCTACTATATATTACCTATAAGCTATGGGAGGATGGATCCTGAGCTGCTCTGATTAATGTGATCTACTATATATTACATACAAGCTATGGGAGGATGGATCCTGAGCTGCTCTGATCAATGTGATCTACTATATATTACATACAAGCTATGGGAGGATGGATCCTGAGCTGCTCTGATCAATGTGATCTACTATATACTACCTATAAGCTATGGGAGGATGGATCCTGAGCTGCTCTGATCAATGTGATCTACTATATATTACATACAAGTTATGGGAGGATGGATCCTGAGCTGCTCTGATCAATGTGATCTACTATATATTACATACAAGCTATGGGAGGATGGATCCTGAGCTTTTCTGATCAATGTGATCTACTTGTTATATATTACATACAAGCTATGGCAGGATGGATCCTGAGCTTTTCTGATCAATGTGATCTACTATATATTACCTATAAGCTAAGGGAGGATGGATCCTGAGCTGCTCTAATCAATGTGATCTACTTGTTATATATTACATATAAGTTATGGGAGGAAGAATCCCGAGCTGCTCTAATCAATGTGATCTACTTGTTATATAATACATATAAGCTATGGGAGGATGGATCCTGAGCTGCTGAGAGCAATGCGATCTACTATATATTACATATGGTTTATGGGGGGATGGAGCCTTCAGAGCTACTACGATCATTGTGATCTACTGGTTATATATTACATATAGGCTATGGGAGAATGGATCCTGAGCTGTTCTGATCAATGTGATCAACTATGTATTACATATAAGCTATGGGAGGATGGATCCTTCAGATCTGTTGTGATCAATGCCATCTACTTGCTATAAATAAAATATAGGAAGATGGATCCTTCGGAGCTGTTGTGATCTATGTGATCTACTGTATATTACATATAAGCTATGTGAGGATGGATCCTTCTGAGCTGCTGTGGTCTACTGAAAATTACATATAAGATAAGTGAGGATGGATCCTTCTGAGCTGCTGTGATCTATGTGATCTACTGTATATTACATATAAGCAATGTGATGATGGATCCTTCTGAGCTGCTGTGATTTACTGTATATTACATATAAGCAATGTGATGATGGATCCTTCTGAGCTGCTGTGATTTAATGTATATTACATATAAGCTATGTGAGGATGGATCCTTCTGAGCTGCTGTGGTCTATGTGATCTACTGTATATTACATATAAGCTATGTGAAGATGGATCCTTCTGAGCTGCTGTGGTCTATGTGATATACTGTATATTACATATAAGCTATGTGAAGATGGATCCTTCTGAGCTGCTGTGATCTACTGTATATTACATATAAGCTATGTGTGAGGATGGATCCTTCTGAGCTGCTGTGATCTACTGTATATTACATATAAGCTATGTGTGAGGATGGATCCTTCTGAGCTGCTGTGATCTACTGTATATTACATATAAGCTATGTGTGAGGATGGATCCTTCTGAGCTGCTGTGATCTATGCGATCCACTTGTTCTATACTGCATATGTGATGTAGGAAGATGGATCCTTAGATGATCTGTAGGGGCAGATGGATCTCTCGCAGTGCGGCTGCAGTCCTGGGATCCAGCTGCTGTGCAGGAGATCTAGCAGATGCTGCAGTCTGTAGGCTTGCTCTTACCTATTTGTATGCCGTTGGAATAGACTCCAGTGATCAGCCCCCACAGCACAGGAACCAGGAAGACAGAAACAGACATAATCTTGTGCATTTCCAAGATGAAAATGTAAAGCATCCGAGAGAAGAGCTTCCCGTGCGGGTTGCAGTGCGATCTAGAGCCGCTGCATGCTTCTGACAATCCGAATAAAGCGGGGGGCTGCCGGAGTCTAGAAGATGGAGGCTCCTGGATGCAGATGTGCGCCCTGTGTCTCAGTATTGTTCAGAGCTGGCTCCCAGGGAGAGAAGAGGCTGGCGGGCGGGAGCGCGCGGCGGGGGCGAGCACCAGCTCTCTTCCTTCCGGAGCAGCTAGCTCTGGTCTCACAGCGCCCACTATCCGTGTGCTGGACCCCGGCGACGCTTCAGCACCACGGACGGCGACCCGAGCGGCTCAGCCAATGGCGGCGCCTCAGCCAATGTGCCAGTCCTCCATCCGACGGGGGCGACGAGCAGGGGGTGCAGATCAGGAACATAGTGCATTTCAAAAGGGAGAAACACCTCAGCAAAATGAGCGCCGGTCCCTGGAGTCCCAGGGAAATAAATGGGTCCTGTGAAGGAGCCGCCTTATATAGACAGCCAGGTCCGACTGCTAGCGTTTCACTAAATTGCTAGTAATTACATGGCTGCAAAATGTTTTATTTGATTGGCTGCCTTTATGTTTTTTACCCAAAATGGAAGTGCACTTTCCCTTAATGATTGTTATGAGGGAACTGCTGCTGCTCATTGGTTTTGGAAGGGAATACTGGATGCAGGGGAATGTTAGGAATTTGCCATCATTAAAGCAATTTGCCTCCTTATTAATTAATTGAAATAAAGGCGATGAGTGCGCCTGAAGTTCTGTTCCCACCGCGCCTGTAATTATCAGTCTGCGCGGTAACCTTGTGCCGGGGAGGGTGACATAATATCTGCCTGGTATTTATAGGAGACGCTTCTCCTGAGAGGAAGAACTTGTTGGATGGCTCATCCGTTAGCATCTCTTAACTCATGAAGTGCCATGAGGTGCGCAGTTTAGGGGTGCTCCGTCTGCATATTTAACGTTTAACCTCTGCGGGGGGGGGGAGCAGAAGTCGCTTCCACAAGATAATTAGCATCCAAGTCTTTTTTATTTTTTTTTCTAAAATGACTTCATTGTCTAATTCTCCTACTTCCCACACAGCCTTATAGGATATGGTACGTTGCCATGGAAACTAGGAAGTCGGCCTGGAATCGTGCTGACTGGTTGTCACTTAGAGCTTTAAACTAGCACCAAGGAATTGCTGGCTTTGGTACAGTGAGATCTACGTTCCTGTGACTTAACCGGGAAGGTGTTGCTTCTGATATTACCATTTTTCGCGTCTTCTCGTAAGAGGGACGTATAGATGCCCAACGTCCAAATGTCATCTTCTCTTCACTGAACTCATCGCAGCTTGTTTGCGAAACGTCAGATGTAATTAGCGTCATGATTGAGGGATAGCGCCGAAGACTTTACACTTTAATGAGGATAACGTCTTTGTCTCGGCTGTATCTGGGGCAAGCAGTGAGGGAAATGAAGTAGAGTTTGTCTGTGTGAAGATATTAATATACGGGATGGGACTTGCTTATAGAATTCACTCACCAAATATCGCTGATATCTTCTCATATCCTATGAACAGTAGGCACGTTTTTTTTTGCCTTGCTAGAATTTTAATAATTTGAGAGGGATTCACATATAAGGTAAAGTTGGGTTAATGCCAAACTTGACCACATGACCTTTCATTAATGAAACACTCCAGGCAAAACCAATCCAAGATGTTATTCCTGGTGAGAAAGGGATTCAAATGAGCTCTTAACAAGCTCTGCCTCTAATGCCACCAGATGTAAGTCAATGTTAGACCCTTTAAACATGCCTTGAGACATGACTCAGATAATAAATAAGCCAGCATCTCATCTGCAGGCAGCTGTTTCAGGGTGATTGCCCCTCATCAGTGCACAACTGGGTGAGAGGCCTAAGTCAAGGTCTGGGGGGAGGGGTACTATCACTCCTTAGAGAGAGTGCACCTTATTTGGCTTGAGGAGACTTATAGGCCATACATGCTCCTCTAGAATTCTGAGAATAATGTGTCCCATAAAACAAGAAGCCAAAGAGAGAATCCCAGTGCCATGTACTACCCACTAAGTCCCTGTTCCTTTAACGGTGTTTCTTGGGAGTGTAGTATTGGTGGCCTGTTCCCGGGATAGATAATCAGTATCAGATAGTTGGGGTCTGACTACTGGCACCCCCGCTAATCAGCTGTTTGAGGAGACTGTGATGTTCCAGTGAGCACTGGAATCTAGTCAAGTATTATCAGCCTCAAAAAATCATGGACGCATCTATTTTTTTTTCACGGCCAGAAATTTCAGGACGGTTGGCAAGCCTGCCAAACGGCTATCATGAAAACACACTAAAAATGAAGTGACATAAAGTTAAGACATAAGTCATGGGATCTGATCTTCACATGATCAACACCCATCAGGCCAGGTTATCAAGGCAGATGAACACTTGGCTGCTGATTGTGGTGGTGTTTGATTTGTTTATAGCAATGAATGAGGAAGGAGGAATGTCAACCTCTGAGAAATACCTGGGTCACAGAATTTGGCCACCATCTTGTGGAATAGCGGAGTCTGATAGGACATTAATTTGGTTGCTCTATCGGTAGATGTAAAACATTCTACCATTTACCTTTTATAGAAAGGGTAAAATGGAGTAGATCTCCAACAGCTATCTTGGTTATTTGACTTGTGTGCCCCTATCTCTGTACATTCAAGAAAGCAAGTCTTGCTTGACAGAGTGCGAAAGGGACATATTAGCATCACTCAATGCTTCCCACTCTAATATTTCCTCCTCTTCATAGCTCAACACATGGTGAAGACTGTTCTGCAGTCCCATCACTGCTGCAGGCCCATCACGAGGTACCGTACACTTTGCTATGGGAGCATCTTACATAGGCTGAAAGAAGACATCTATCCATCCACTTCAGCCTATCGTCCTGCAAAGCTGATCCAGAGGAAGGCAAAAAAAAACATCAGGTGGAAGCCAATTTTTCTTATTTTCGGACTCCTATCAGACAATCATAATAACTCCCTGGATCAACGACCTTTTTCCAGAAATATAATAACTATAACCTAAAATACTATTACACTCCAGAAATACATCCAGGCCACTCTTTATTGTACTCACCATCACCACCGCCTCAGGCAGAGAGTTCCATAGTCTCACTGCTCTTACCGTAAAGAATCCTCTTCTATGTTTGTGTACAAACCTTCTTTCCTCCAGACGCAGAGGATGTCCCCTCGTCACAGTCCTGGGGATAAATAGATGATGGGATAGATCTCTGTACTGACCCCTGATATATTTATACATAGTAATTAGATCTCCCCTCAGTCGTCTTTTTTCTAAATTGAATAACCCTAATGTTAATTATCTTTCAGGGTACTGTAGTTGCCCCATTCCAGTTATTACTTTAGTTGCCCTCTTCTGAACCCTCTCCAGCTCTGCTATGTCTGCCTTGTTCACAGGAGCCCAGAACTGTACACAGTACTCCATGTGTGGTCTGACTAATGATTTGCAAGGTGGCAGAACACAGAAGTTGTACAGTAAGGTGTGTGAGAAGGCAGGTGTTTTCCTAATGGAGTCTGTGAATGTTCAAAACTAGATTGATCTAGAAGGCTGTTAAAGGCTTATATAGGCAGTATAGGCACCATATTTGGTTATTGCTCATGGTTTTGACAGTGGCACGTAAATACTTTTTTATGTCTTAAAATATGTATAAAAACTGCACTGTGTGAATCAAGAGTAGATATATATATATATATATATATATATATATATGTACACATCACATTGAGCAATAAAGTATTGGTAGAAATACAGTGACAAATTGAAAGTGGCATGCTTTATAGCAGGGGTGCACAACCTTTTCTGGTTGGGGGCCACATTGTCAGACTGAAGGAATCCCAAGGGCCGAAAATAAAAGTTAAAGGGGTATTACCAACTGATATACTGTATTTATTGCATATTGTACATACAGTGTAAACCATAAATGTCTGGTTACACATCCAGGACTCCCATTTAATGGGAGAATACATGAAAAATGCATGTAAGCAGCCAGAAGACATAGACATACATGTCAGATGGTTGAGGGCCGCATGTGGCCCCCGGGCTGCAGGTTGTGCACCCCTGCTTTATAGAGTAAGATCTAATGTTAATGGCAGAAGAAGCAATTAGATTATAATTGTTTATTATTTATACCCTCATTATCTTTCACAGTTAGGGCAGAGAAACTAGCAAATTGCAACCAGGGACTCCATGGAACCCACACTTCAAGAAATTTGTCATGTGAGCAGAGCTCCCAACTTAATAGCTCTTCTAATCAATATACAGTACAGACCAAAAGTTTGGACACACCTTCTCATTCAAAGAGTTTTCTTTATTTTCATGACTATGAAAATTGTAGATTCACACTGAAGGCATCAAAACTATGAATTAACACATGTGGAATTATATACATAACAAAAAAGTGTGAAACAACTGAAAATATGTCATATTAGTAGGTTCTTCAAAGTAGCCACCTTTTGCTTTGATTACTGCTTTGCACACTCTTGGCATTCTCTTGATGAGCTTCAAGAGGTAGTCACCTGAAATGGTTTTTACTTCACAGGTGTGCCCTGTCAGGTTTAATAAGTGGGATTTCTTGCCTTATAAATGGGGTTGGGACTATCAGTTGCGTTGTGGAGAAGTCAGGTGGACCGCCCCAGGAAAGGAAGACCAAGAGTCACCTCTGCTGCGGAGGATAAGTTCATCCGAGTCACCAGTCTCTGAAATCGCAGGTTAGCAGCAGCTCAGATTAGAGACCAGGTCAATGCCACACAGAGTTCTAGCAGCAGACACATCTCTAGAACAACTGTTAAGAGGAAACTGTGTGAATCAGGCCTTCATGGTAGAATATCTGCTAGGAAACCACTGCTAAGGACAGGCAACAAGCAGAAGAGACTTGTTTGGGCTAAAGAACACAAGGAATGGACATTAGACCAGTGGAAATCTGTGCTTTGGTCTGATGAGTCCAAATTTGAGATCTTTGGTTCCAACCACCATGTCTTTGTGTGACGCAGAAAAGGTGGACGGATGGACTCTACATGCCTGGTTCCCACCGTGAAGCATTGAGGAGGAGATGTGATGGTGTGGGGGTGCTTTGCTGGTGACACTGTTGGGGATTTATTCAAAATTGAAGGCATACTGAACCAGCATGGCTACCACAGCATCTTGCAGCGGCATGCTATTCCATCCGGTTTGCGTTTAGTTGGACCATCATTTATTTTTCAACAGGACAATGACCCCAAACACACCTCCAGGCTCTGTAAGGGCTATTTGACCATGAAGGAGAGTGATGGGGTGCGGCGCCAGATGACCTGGCCTCCACAGTAACCGGACCTGAACCCCATCGAGATGGTTTGGGGTGAGCTGGACCGCAGAGTGAAGGCAAAAGGGCCAACAAGTGCTAAGCATCTTTGGGAACTCCTTCAAGACTGTTGGAAGACCATTTCAGGTGACTACCTCTTGAAGCTCATCAAGACAATGCCAAGAGTGTGCAAAGCAGTAATCAAAGCAAAAGGTGGCTACTTTGAAGAACCTAGAATATGACATATTTTCAGTTGGTTCACACTTTTTTGTTATGTATATAATTCCACATGTGTTAATTCATAGTTTTGATGCCTTCAGTGTGAATCTACAATTTTCATAGTCATGAAAATAACAAAAACTCTTTGAATGAGAAGGTGTGTCCAAACTTTTGGTCTGTACTGTATATAAAAAACGCGTTGATTAGCCGTCCAAAGCTGATCAGCGGTGGGGTGTGCAATGCGCTAACAGTGGCTGTAGGCTAAAAGTGCCGGCCACATTCAGCGTACGCAGAAAAAAAACAGCTTGCGCCCCAAAAACAAGTTGGGGGGGGGGCAGGTGGACAAGCTGCAGCACCCCTGGGGTGGATCTAGGGTCACACAGCTCTGCTGTGCACCCGAGACACACGATTTAGGGTGATGCAATGAAAAAAACTTATTTTTTTTCCAACTAACTTTCCCTGAATATCCTTGCCTAACCTAATCTGTCCCTAACCTTTCCCTAAATACCTTGCAGGTGTTGGCTGATGATCCCTGCACAGATGGGGGTGCTGGCTCTGGAGATCGCCTCGTCTCCCCGGACACAAAAGGAGAGGAGCGCTGCAGTATTTTGAACTGCCCGTCCGCCCAGCCGACAAATGAGAACCGATCCTGAGAGGTGATGTCACCATCACCTCTCAGGATCGCAGATTGGTGGTGTATTATCACACCACCGATCACCATCCTGTTCCGGGTTATCGGGTCCCCAGAGACTAGAATAACCCGGAAACGCAGCAAACTGTAGGTCTGAATTTACCTGCGGTTTGCTGAGATCGCCGACACGGGAGGGTCACAGGACCCCCCGGCGCATTTTCCCAGGGAGCCTGCAAAATGATTTGAGCAGGCACCGGGTTCCGATCACCGCCCGCCGCGCAGCGGTGATTGGAACTACTCAGGACGTTCCTGTACGCCCTGTGTCCTTAAGTACCAGGACATCAGGGCGTATCTGTGCGCCCTATGTCCGGAACAGGGTAAACACCACCTATCCCCAATATGGGACCATTTTTGGATTCTTTCTAATATGAAACAGACATAACACATGCAACATTGAAGTGTGTTTTTAAACACGCTGTTTGGTAACATTAACCTCGCGTTTACCGATAGCTATATGCCATATGTCAGTGTCACTCTGACATTATTTACTATTGCTGTCTTTGCAGCTAAAACCTTAGAGGGCATTTGACAGCAGATTTGGGCCTATGAAATTGGTTTATCTGTTGTTTGTGCGCTTGGCAGCTGAAGGCATCTGTGTTGGATTCATGTTCATATATGCCTGCACTGCTGAGAAAAATTATGTTTTAATATAATCAAATAAGCATCTAGAAGCAACAGGGGCATTGCCATTACACCTTGAGGCTCAGCTCGCTCTGTAACTGTTGTGCCCTCTGCACTTTGATTGACAGGGTAAGCCGTCTAAATGTGATCATGCCTGTCTGACCTTGTCAATCAAAGTAGAGAGGGCACAGCAGTTGCAGAGGAGCGGACCCTCTAGGTGTAACAGCAACACCCTTGTTGCTCCAAGAGGCTCATTTGCATATATTAAAACATAATTTTTGTCTGCAATGCAGGAACATATGAACATGGGTCCAACACAGATGCCGTCAGCTGCCAAGCGCACATGCTAGTGTTGAGCTAATTGAATAATCTAAAGTGTACTTTGACATGAATTTCAGGAAAAATTATATTCGTCACGAAGCCAAATTTCCTCGCACTTGAGTAATGAATACATTTTTCCTAAAATGGTGACTGAAAAAAAATTATACTCACCTCATCCACTTGATCAGAGAGGCTGTCCGCTCCCGTCTTGATTGAATAAAACCTGCCAAAGGACCTGCGCCAAGCGTTAAGACGTCTCTATGTGATCATGCTGGTGATGTCATCAGTGAACGATAGGCGTGATTGCTATTCCCCGTCATTGCACCTGCTCCATACAATGAAAAACTATTTGTAACAAATCAAATTTCTTGCCGAAGTTCGGTGAAGCAGCCAAATCTAATTTTTCTAAACTTCACTCATCTCTAGCACATGCCACAGGTCAGCCAGTTTCATAGGTACAAATCTGCTGACAGATACCCTTCAAAAAGAAGATGAAAAAGCAAAAATTTATATAGAGATAACGAAAAGATATAAAAAAAATATGAGTCCTAGCAGACCTCAGAGTATAATGTACCAATTTCAGGCCAATTGGAGTACCTTTGATTCATGTAGAATCAACTTCAAACCAAATTAAATTTTTTGAAAAAATTTGACACAAAACGATTTTCAAGAAGTTTGCTTATCTCTATTTCAGGTCTGATTCCAAATCCATTGGAAGATTCTATTCTGATTCTCTGAGGTCTCCTAGGACTATTTTTTTTCTCTCCTGTCTGTCAGCAATAGTAAATTATGTCAGAGTGACACTGATATAATTTACTATATAGCTATGGTAAAGGCATGTTTAAAACACACTGCACTGTTAAATTTGTTAGGCTTTTTAAAATTAAAAAAGGCACAATTGGACAACCTCTGTGACCAAAACATACTCTGCTGGTGACACTGGAAAATATGCTTACATGTAAAGTTACTAACTGTAGAACATTTGCAACAGGTTTTTTGGGAAAAAGGTGCATTTGCACAGTGTACAACGCAGCTATGGTGCTTAAAATATTCAGGGAGCTTCTGAGCTACGCTATATACATTTTTGGTGCTCTATATGTGGACTCCATTACCAGTGCTAAAATATCATATATCCCTGCTCTGTTTCCTTCACTAGTGTACTGAATTTGATTCATAAAATGGTGGTTGTTGCGTTGCACGATTTTTCCGAATTGAAATGCTTCGGAAGTAGAATTTTTGGGGAAATCATAACAAATTTTATTAATTTAGAATTGATTTGGTCTTCTCTAGTCAGGAGACTTTAAAGGGAACCTGTCACTGGGATTTTGTGTATAGAGCTGAGGACATGGGTTGCTAGATCGCCGCTAGCACATCCGCAATACCCAGTCCCCATAGCTCTCTGTGCCTTTATTGTGCAAAATAAACCAACTTGATACATATTCAAATTAACCTGAGATGAGTCCTGTACGTGAGATGAGTCAGGAACAGGACTCATCTCAGGTTAATTTGCATATGTATCAAATTGTTTTTTTTTACACAATAAAAGCACACAGAGCTATGGGGACTGGGTATTGCGGATGTGCTAGTGGCCATCTAGCTACCCATGTCCTCAGCTCTTTACACAAAATCCAGCTGACAGGTTACCTTTAATAACACAGTAGCTGCACTTTTTTGTTAACTTAACTGTTTCTAGCACGTTTGAGCCACATAGGAACAGGACAACCTTTGCACAACTTACTGGAATGCAGAAAAGCCTAGTGATTCCAAAAGTCTGGTATGACAATTATTTTTACTTCTCTCTTTGTGCTATTGTTTATGAAGACATAAATTTACATGTGCACACAGTATGTCAGCACAATAACACACATAACTTTAGCTACAATAGCTCAGGTGGCTAATGCAGGTGCTTTGGCAGTGGACAGGGTATCCATGCAGCCCCATATCCAGCAAGCTGTGATGCACTGTGTGTCTATTACAGCCAGTATTAACATTTTCAGCAATTTTTCCTTCTGTGGGATCGAAACCAACTAGCTTTAATTCCCCGTTTACATCAATAAGCTTTGGGCACTCATGACCCTGTCACTGGCTCACCAGTTGTCCTCCCTTGAATTACTTTAGGTAAGTACTAACCACTGAATACTAGGAATACCGCAAAAGACCTGCCATCTTCTGACCCAGAAATCTGAAGATCACATTTCGGCTCATGTAAAAGTTACTAATTACTGACGTTTAACGAAGGGTTAAATACCAAAACATAGCTTTTATTTCAAGCTTACTAAAAGAGTTAAAATCAGCACATGAACAGTACAGACATACCCCTGGGACTATCAAGGACAGACAATAAATAATGGGTGAAATTGTAAAATAGAGGAATCAAGAAGAGACATGTTTTGTACCGCCTTGATAGAAGGATAGGGTATCCATTTGTTTTTATCTAATGTGTTACCCACATGGTGGTAGACAAAAGCTCTTGTCCCTATAGTAGGTTTGCCACAGCAGCAATGCACCTACCCTGAAAGGGGCAACCACTCAGGTAAATAGCTCTCCCTCAGTGTCCCTACTTCATCCTATCCCCACAGTACACCTGACAGTAATTTACAAAGTAGTGCCAGAATGGTGAAGAACTAATTAAAAAAACGGAGTCTGCTTATATAGCACCTACCAGTAGCCATTTGGCTCCAGGAGAAGTATAAAGTGGGCTCAGCATGCATGTTGGTACTTGCATCCCTGGATCCGATGAAAGCTGTAATGGCACCGGACGGGGTTAAAAGCAGAGTGTGATTGGCGTGCATGCTATACCTACACTCCCTGGACTTTGTGTGGCTGTCATGGCCCATAACAGGTAGGAACTAGTGTTAGGGACCACTCATGAAGGCGACCTTGACGTGGTGAGTGGCTTATTACGCTTTGGCCAAAATGTACACTAATGCCTTATTTAACATCCAGCATAGAGGCAGGGCAGAGTGCGATTGCATTTGTGTTTTTGCGTTTGTATCTGTATTTCGCCATAGCAATGTGCACCTGCATAGGGTTGTGCGGGCTGAACCCCCCACATTTTCTTCTTTGAAGAACTAATTATGTTTCTACATATAACAACGAAACACATAGGGTATATGCATCGTATATGTGCAAAACCTGATAGAGATACTATATGGTGTTCCTGCTGTCACTTAACACTTTTTGCATACACTCATATGAATTTACCCTATACAATAGTAAAACTAAAACACTTTTTAAAAGTTTGATGCACTGTTGAGGAAAGACTGAAGCACTTAAAATGGAGAACTCCATAATTTGCAATGTTTGGTAGTTGTCAGGATTATTAAAAGCAACCTTATATTTGGCTATTTGCATTATTGTATGCTATTATTTTGCATTTTAATTAACAGGGTTGTGTTAAGTTAGAAACTGTTAAGGCAGTGGGTGTACCAGGAAAAGGTCCTTTACATACCCCAAGGCTGCCAGCTCTTGGCATGTGAAGATAAGGGTGTGAGCAAGCTGGTCATTTAAGAGCCAGAGGAAGCATGCATGGATGGCCTATAGGTAGAAGTGGAGAGACTTTGCTAGCAAACAAGATTAAGCTGGTGTGGAGAGACAGTGCGGGACCTGAGGATGGGAGAAACAGGAGGGTCACAAGCTAGAGGACCAAAGGCACCGTGTGTGACATTTATAACATTGTTAGTTTAGCTTCACTTGAAGTCATTTGACTTTAGAACTAGTGATGATCGAGCACCAAAGTATTTGGGTGTTCTGGTGTTCGACCCGAACACATTGCTATATTCGTGTGCTCGGCCGAGCCCCCGAGTATAATGGAAGTCAATGGGAGACAACCAGGCACCCCCTGCTCTGAAAAGGGGAGGGTGCCTGGTCCATTGGAAAAGGTCAGAAAGTGACAGAAACACCACCGAAATGGATCGGGAATATCATGGGTACAATGTACAATGTCTGGATGCATCTTGGACTCCCAGGTCGCTGCTGGGAACCATGTTGTCCGAGTTGTACGCCACTTTTACAGACTCACAAAAATACACACATAACCCCCCAAAAAAATGTTAGGAAGTGCTACAAAAAATTACAAGCAAAAATTACAAGCAAAAAAAAGACAGCCTGTATAATCACATAAAGGAGGGCCTCATTCACATTGTGGTACAATTGTTCAGGTAGTGGGACTCCTACACTCATAAAGCCTATGCACTAAGTGAAAGGGCTGCCAAAAATTACAAGGAACCGGCACTCCAAAACACCCTTTGTTACACATAAAGGAGGGCATCACACACACCCTTGAAAAATTATGATTGATGGCCTGCTGGTGACCCTCAAAAGCATTTGGAGCAAGGGCCTGCTGATCTGACCATCTAGGGCCTGCTGCCACATTGGTGACTCTAGATAACCTCTGGGTGATTGCACCTCCTCATGACAGCGACGATCCATTTGGATGTCTGCCCTATCAACTTTCGATGTTCTTTTCTGCGCCTACCATGGTGATCACGGGTAACAGGGAATCAGGGTTCGAAGCCGGAGAGGGAGCTTGAGAAAGGGATACCACATGAAAGGTAGGTCAATGGCTGAAATCTGATTGGGTGGAGAGGGTGGGTCAAGTTATTAACGCAGAAAAAACTAAGGAAGGCAGCAGGCGCGTAGCAATTACCCACTCCCGACTCGGGGAGGTAGTGACGATAAATAACAATACAGGACTATTAATATGCCCTGTTATTGAAATGAGTAATAAAAAATGACAGGGAATGTCACTGCAGTATTTTGGATGAGGAAACGTTATACAGGAGAGGCCCTGCTGCTGCTTTGTTGACTCTAGATAACTTCTGCCTGATTGCACGTCCTCGTGACGTCCGCCATCCATTTGGATATCTTCCCTATCAACTTCCGATGTTCTTTTATGCGCCTAACATGGTAACCACCGGTAATGGGGAATCATTGTTTAATTTCGGAGAGGGAGCCAGGCTATGAGCTGTGCGCTGCGATTGGCCAGCAGTGCAGCAAGGGACACGCCTCCTACAAGAAATCAGTCAGAGGGAGCGCAGACACCGGAGCCTATACCGGGCGAACGGAGCGGCGCCCAGGCATACTAGTAAGTGCAGGGGGACCCCTGGGCGCCGCTCTGCCCACTGATCTAGTTAGTTTTTAGTTTGTAGAGTAGTGAAAGGTCCTCTTTAATGCACAAAACTAAAGCAGAAATTTTTTTTATAGGAAAAATTTATTGAAAACATTCTTTCCTGTATATTTAATTTTTACTGCCAAAAATTATGAGGAGGCACTCCGATACAACCTGTATATCACATAAAGGAGGGCCTCATTCACATTGAGCTGCGGGCCTGCAGGTGAGCTGTCTCTATAAAAGATTTGAGTTGCGGGCCTGCAGGTGAGCTGACTCTGTAAAAGATTTGAGTTGCGGGCCTGCAGGTGAGCTGACAAAGTAAAAGATTTTAGGTGCCGGCCTGCTGGGTAGCTGACCCTGTAAAACATTATATGCGAGGGCCTGAAATTGAGCTGGCCCTGTAAAACATTATATGCAAGAGCCTGCAGTTGAGCTGACCCTCTAAAACATTAGGGGCGAGGGCCTGCTGGTGAGCTGATGCTCTAAAACATTATATGCGAGTGCCTGCGGCTAAGCTGACGCTCTAAAACATTATATGCGAGGGCCTGCTGCTAAGCTGACCCTCTAAAACATTAGGGGAGAGGGCCTGCTGGTGAGCTGACGCTGTAAAACATTATATGCGATGGCCTGCTGCTGAGCTGACCCTCTAAAACATTATGGGTGAGGGCCTGCTGCTGAGCTGACCCTCTAAAACATTATGGGTGAGGGCCTGCTGCTGAGCTGACCCTCTAAAACATTAGGGGCAAGGGCCTGCTGCTGAGCTGACCCTCTAAAACATTAGGGGCGAGGGCCTGCTGCTGAGCTGACCCTCTAAAACATTATGGGTGAGGGCCTGCTGCTGAGCTGACCCTCTAAAACATTAGGGGCAAGGGCCTGCTGCTGAGCTGACCCTATAAAAAAATGTAAGTTGAGGGCCTGCAGTTGAGCTGACCCTATTAAAAAAATTAGAGTGGAGGAAATATATACAATCTGGATGAGGAGGAAGAGGGGGAGAAAACAAGATTCAACCATATACTCTTTTTTTTTTTGTAGTGGAAAAGGTGCATGGGAATACACTACAGTAGATTGAGTACATTATAAATGATACATTGAAATTGCCTTATGTTCATCATCAGCTCAGCTCTCCTCTGGTCGAGTTGAGAATTCAGGGGCAATCCAGCCCTTGTTCATTTTTATCTGAGTCAACCTGTCAGCATTGTCAGTGGACAAGCGGATACTCTTATCTGTTATAATGCCACCAGCAGCACTAAATACACGCTCAGACAAAACGCTGGCGGCAGGGCAGGCCAGCACCTCCAAGTTGTAGAGCGCAGGTTCGAGCTACGTGTCCAGCTTGGACACCAAGTAGTTGTATGGCACTGAGGGATCATTTAGAACGCTGACACGGTCTGCTATGTATTCTTTCACCATCTTCCAAAACTTTTCCCTCCTTGGCCGTGCTTCAGGGTGAGGTTGCTGGCGGGGTGTCATGAAAGTGTTCCATGCCTTGGAGAGTGTTGCCCTGCCTTTGTTGGAACTGCTGTGTATTCCCCTTGTCTCCCTTCCTCAGTTGCCTAAGGAAGTACGGACTCTGCCGCCAGTGTTGTCAGATGGAAGATTTTGGAACACTCTCTCAAAAAGTACCTTCTAGTATTGCACCGTTTTACTCATCCTCTCCACCACAGAAATAAGAGATGAGAAGTTCTCTTTGTAGCGGGGGTCAAGAAAGGTGAACACCCAGTAATTTGTGTTATCTAAAATGCGAATAACGCAAGGGTCACTGGAAAGGCAGCCTAACATAAAGTCAGCCATGTGTGCCAGAGTACCAACAGGCAAGACGTCGTTGTCGACATCAAGATGACTCTCCATCTCCTCATCCTCCTCCTCCTTTTCTGCCCATCCACGCTGAACAGATGGAATTAAAGTTCCATGGGTACTACCCTCTGTAGCAGAAGCAACTGTCTCCAGCTCCTCCTCCTCTTTATGGTCCAATTCGCGCTGAGAAGACGAACTGAGGATGTGCTGGCTATCACCCAGTGTAATGTCCTCCCCCATTTCCTCATCTGCCACATTCAGAGCATTGTCCTTAATTGTGAGCAGCGATCGTTTGAGTAGACACAGCAGTGGGATGGTTACACTGATAATAACATTATCGCCACTAACCATCTGTGTGGATTCATCAAAGTTTTTTAAAACCTCATAGAGGTCTGACGTCAATGCCCACTCCTCTCTTGTGAATAGTGGCAGTGGCATGTTGCAACTGGTATTCCACAACTGTCCTCTGTTGCTCACAAAGCCTGGCCAACATGTGGAACGTAGAGTTCCAGCGCGGTGCACAACAGTCGGTGAACTGGAAGCCGCAATTGCTGCTGCAGCGTTAACAGACCGGCTGAAGCTGTGTACGACTTGCGGAAATGTGCACACACGCGGTGCGCCTTCACTAGTAGCTCAGGCAAATTGGGGTAGGTTTTGATAAACCGCTAAATCACTAAGTTTAAGATGTGGGCTAGGCATGGGATGTGTGTCAGGTTGCCGAGCTCCAATGCCGCCACCAAGTTATTGCCATTGTCAGACACAACCATGCCTGGTTGTAGGTTGAGTGGCGAGAGCCACAGCTTGGTTTGGTCCCTTATAACCTGCCACAGCTCTGCGACGGTGTGCTGTTTGTCCCCTAAACAGATCAACTTCAGCATGGCCTGTTGACGCTTACCCACAGCAGTGGGTACACTGTTCCAGCTAGCGACTGCTGCTGGAGGTGGAAGTGGAGGAGGAGGCAGCAGATGAGGAGAAGTGTGGGTTGGAGCCAGTAATATAGCTGCTGGCGGAGACCCTGATGGACGTAGGGCCCGCAATCCTGGGCGTGTGTAGCACCTGTGCCATCCCAGGGTATGACTCACTCCCGGCCTCCACAACATTCACCCAGTGTGCCGTCAGGGAAATGTAGCATTTCTGGTCACCAGCACTTGTCCATGTGTCCATGGTTAAGTGGACCCTCCCAGTAACTGTGTTGGTCAGGGCACGGGTGATTCTCTGGGACACATGCTGGTGTAAGGCGGGCACTGCAGACTGTGAAAAATAGTGGCGGCTGGGGACTGCGTACCGAGGGACGGACGCCAACATCAGGCAGCGGAAGGCCTCAGTGTCCACAAGCCTAAATGGCAACATTTTCAAGGGCCAGTAATTTCGAAAGTTGCACATTTAGTGCTATGGCCTGTGGATTCAAATGACTGTGTTATGGAAATTTGGATGCTGTGCTAGGACAGGGAAGTGGATGTTGTTGCTGATGGTTCATGCGAAGGTCCAGGTGCAGGGCGAGGGGCATCCGGGCCTGGGCCTTCGACAGGGGATTTGCCAGAAGTGCGTAATACAGGGGAAGAGGAGGCAGTGGTGTGACCCGCAGACCCAGATTGTGGACCCAGGCGTTCGGCCCACTTGTTAGGGTGCTTGGTTGCCATCCGGCAGATCATGCTGGTGGTGGTGAGGTTGCTAGTGTTCACTCCCCGGCTCATTTTGGAACGGCACAGGTTGCAAACTACCACTTTTGTCGTCTGCACTTTCCTCAAAAAAGTGCCATACGGCAGAACACCTACCCCTTGGCAAGGTAGATTTATGCATAGGGGTGCTCGTTGTAATGGTTGCGGGCCTGTTTGGGGTGGGCCGTCTTCTCCCTTTTGCAACCCCACTGCCTCTTCCAGCCTCTTGCGGTGCTGCGGATCCCTTCCCCTCTGTACTGCTGTCCTCGCTCGGCTTTTCACCTTCCCATGTTGGGTCAGTGACCTCATCGTCAACCACCTTCTCTTCCACTTCCTGACTCTGCTCATCCTCCTGACTTGACCTAACCACAACCTCAGTGATTAGTAACTGTGTCTCATCATTATCCACCTCGTGAACGAATGATTGCCATTCACAACTGTCATCTTCGTGAGACTGTGAAGGCTCAAGAGGTTGAGAATCAGGGCACAATATCTCAGGTCCCTCTTCAAGCATGCTGGGCGCGAGGGCCAAATGTAATAGTGGCGCTGGAATTTCCGAGTGTGGGATCACTCATTTGGCAAGCCTCTCCATGGTGGGAGGAAGGATGATCAGAGAGAGGATTCGGTTGACCAGACTCTTGGCTACAGAGACTGGACTTGGTGGAAGAGAGGCTGGTGCTTAACCGACTGGAAGCATTATCTTCAGCAATCCAACCGACCAACTGTTCACACTGGTCCGACTTGGAAGTGTTGTCCTGTGTCTCCCAGCCAAGTTGGACATTAAACTGGGTACGGTGGATTATTTTTTTCTGGTGCACTGGCAGCAGGCACAGTTTCATTGCGCCCAGGGCCGCGGCCTCTGCGTGCACCATCAGCATCACGCTTACTTCCCCATCCCTTAGTGCTCACCTTCTTCATATTCATTTTTATCACTAGATGTGGCGCACATTTTTTTACAGTCCACTAAAGACACAGTTTTCTGATGCAGAATAGTATATGTCACAGAAACACACATAATATGGACACTATATTGGGCCAAGATTATTGGAATTTGTCCTAAAGAAAGAGTTTTCGTATGCAGGACAGTATATGTCACAGAAACTCACAGAATATGGACACTATATTAGGCCCTGATTTTTGGAATTTGCCCTAAAGAAACAGTTTTCGGATGGCGTACTGCATATGTCACAGAACACCACAGAATATGGACACTATTTTAGGCCCAGATTATTGGAATTTGCGGTACAGACACTGTTTTCTGATGTAGTTTATATTTATATTTTTCACTATATCTGGGCCTGACAACCACACAAGGTGTTGAAGCGCAGATCACACAATTCACGGATTACACCGTTGACAGCAAAAATGTGGATAGATTATGGGAGAAAAATTGTTTTCTGTATTTTATTTCCCCCCCCCCCCCCTATATCTAGGCCTGACAACCACACAAGGTATTGAAGCGTAGATCACACAATTCACGGATTACACCATTGACAGAAAAAATGTGGATTATGGGAAAAAAAATTATTGTTTTCACTAATATTCTTCCTATCTCTTCCCCTGACACACAGAAGGTATTGCTGCACAGATGTCACAAGTCACTGCAGACACCTTCTATATAGCAAAATAATCGCTATTTCGAAAAGTATAAAAAAAATATTTCGAGTACAACTTTGCACAATTAAATTGCTGCCATCACACACAATAGTCCTTAAAAGGACTTGTGGGTCTTTGAAACGTTTTAAAATTGAATAAATTGCGATCACAAACTCCCTACACTATCTGTCCCTTCCTAAACGCAGCTCTCCCTGACTCGCAATGAGCCGAACCTGCGTCATTGGGTGCTATATAGCACCCGATGACACGTTCCGGCCAGCCAATCACTGTAATGCCAGCAGCCAACATCGCTACTGGCATTACAGTGATGGCAGCACTTACCTGCACGTTTATTGGCTGCTTAGCAGCCGGTGAAACGTGCGGGAAGGAAACTCGAGCATGGCTCTCGAGCACATGTGGTACTCGGCCGAGTGCCGCCATGTGCCAAGCATATCGATGCTCGAGCCGAACAGGTATTAGGCCGAGCATGCTCGCTCATCACTATTTAGAACTTCTGATTACATATGCCCTAGTAACTAATACATAACTTTTATTTTTAATCACTCAAAACTAACTAAACTGATAAAGTGAGACTGTTTAAAAATCTCAGCAGTTGGCAGACTTTTGCCCCATATTTCAACTTATAACTGAAAGGTTAATTCAGCTGCTATTTGTTGCTCCCTAGCAGCTTATTAGATGAGAAACAATGTAGCCAGTTAGTTGCGCACCTTCACTGGCTACATTCTACCTTGTTTCCTACTCTTTCCCTATAGAGTAAGATCTGCTGTGGGCTGTCTGTACCACTGGGTGTGTTGAACATGACAGCAATGGCTAACAGCCACCACTTTAACAGAAACGTGTCCTTTGCTCATGAGAAGTATCTGATGGGTAAGGTCCGACTGTTGGGTTCCCTCCCCCCTATATGAATTGAGCAGCAGATTTTGCATTTCTGCCACCCCATCAATCAGAAACCCTTTTAATATATTGCAAGAAGGCACAAGGTGCCATAGTAGATGATAGATACGTGTCACCGGTGAAATGAACCGGTAACGTTTTGTCAGTAACCCTAGGTGACTGACATTTGTTAGTAGTAGTTTAGCTGCTGGCTGCAGCTGATCCAGGTTGGGTTTCATTGGAGTAGTCAAAGAGCAGGGTGGGATGACTACACCCACGTATCCAGACCAGGTTTTGGCTGGCGTATATAAGCTAGGAAACCCAGGAGAGCTGGGGGTGTGGTTTCTAGTCTGAAATTGTGATAGACGGGGAGTACAGCTGTGTGGAGTGTTTCAGCGGAGAAGCCTGCTATTGCCAAGTATTTTCCCCCTCAAGCTGGTGGTGGAAACCAGGAACTACAGAGGACTGTGAGTCAGACCACTTCACATGGACTGTGTTTTTTTTTTTTTTGTGTGTTTACATGCTGAAATAAGTGAGTATTAGTTGAATCCATTTTGGACAAAATAAAAGACTATTGTTTGAACTATATCTGAAGTCACCATTTGAGCTGATCGCCACAATATGTACAGTATATGTCAGGTCTCCTATGATACTCTGTCTTAGGAAGAATAGGAAAAAAAAAGAGATGCTGTAGGGATCCATATTTGTGTATGATTTGTAAATTCATGTAAAAACCTTACAAATCTTAACAATATTGCCAGGACTCACAGAAAAGTCTGCGTGTCCTACTCCTCTAATCCATACACAGAGATTGACAGCTCTCCCTGTATACAAACTCATGTAAGAAAATCACTCAGTCATTCAATACATATGGGGGAAGCAGGACTTCATGATTTACTTCTCAGCATCATTTTGTCATGGAATTTTCTGTGCCTGAAATGTATTTATCCAACATCTCCATGATTTTCGAGTTTTTAAGGATCATCCTTTAAGGCATGAGTAAAACTACATAATATATCCTTCATTCATTGTACAGTTTACCAGATGAAAATGAAATGCGTACAAGCAAACACTGGTTATCTAATAATCATTTGACAGAGGTGCAAATAATCTGGGTTTTTACCAGTCATCTTCTAGTACAAGTCAAGTTTTTGCAAATTCTGTCATATTTTGCCATAGGCAGTGCTTCTACGTTGGTTCTTTAATTTGCTCATGTGTCATGAGCACAAAAGCTTCTAATAAAAGAGTAGACACAGCAAATTGTCACTTGTGATCACATTGTTGTAGCACAGACAACACCAACAAGGCAGGACACTTTTCCCTTAATATTTCTGTGTGTATGTACTACTGTAATACAGTTTTGTATGACCAATGAGGAAAGAAATACATAATTCATTTGTCTTGGCTTTATTTGAATAGACCTAATGCATTGTATAAAAACATTTATGCATCTTACTTTCTCTGCTTCCTATTAGTAAATCATCTTACTTTACCATTTTCTTTACTTTAGGAGTTTAAAGATGTATCCTAGTTGTTCACATGGTTCTCAGACAGTTAAAGGGAATCTGTCACCTCGAATGGGCCCTATCAGCTACAGTACAGTATGAATAGCATACCTCCCAACTTTTTGGACATTCAAAGAGGAACACTTATGGTTCATTGCATGAAAATTCCATTTTTCCTGCATATCTATACACTTCAATAGTTTTCTCTTATGAAATGGTGCAAAGATTATCTGAATATAGAAATTTCAAAAATGTTATTGCATCAGATAATGACATAATATAAGTTGGGGTCTAATATACAGATAGGAACCAGACAAATACTTTCTTAATCAATATTGTAAATGTTACAAAGCAAATCTATACCTCAAATTACATAGAGGGATATTTATAGAGCAAAAAAAGACCAGAGGGACTTGGGTCAAAAAGATGGACTGTCCCTCCAAAAGAGGGACACTTGGGGCGGGGGTCTGGAATAGCACTGTTGTTGCTGAGTTTATATCAGTAATTTGTATGTCTGTACTCACCCCCCTATTTAGTGGGAGAGGGTGACAAAAAATCTGAAATTCTGGCTTAAAAAAATTGGTACAATCTTTTCTGTATTGCAGGGTATTATTCTTTTTTTTTAGTTTTAGTACAGTTACTTCTGTATTGCAATTAGAGAGGAGCAAATTTCATGTTATGAAATTCGTTCACGCTTCGTTTGGTGGTAAAAGCAGAATTGCGTTATGGATTCCATTACCACGGACCATAACACAATTCTATGAAGGAATGCATTCCATTATTCATTCCGTTATTCATTATACAGGCATTCCGTTATTCATTCCGTCATAATAGAAGTCTATGAGCTGCAAAACGGATCCGTCCCGTTTCCGTTATGCAGGGGAGTCCTCTCCTGCATACCTAAAATGGGACTGATCCGTTTTGCAGCATATAAACTTCTATTATGGCGGAATGAATAACGGAATGCCTCTAAAGCACTGCAGACCCCACGAAACACCGCAGCTTGGTTGGGGTCTCACCGAATCTCCTACCCACCCTGGACCTACAACAAGGCTCCAGTGGGTGAACCGTTCTTCCTTCAGAGAGCGATGCAGGAACAAGCTCTTAACAGAGCTCAGTGATTATAGCTAGGGGAGTATGCAGCGTATAGCATTCCCCAGTGTAGATACAGTCCCCCCCCCCCCCCACACACACATGAGACGAGGCTCTATGTTGAGGGTAAAACAGGAACTCTTTAATGGGCTTACATGTCAGCCTTTTATGCAGGTCTCCCAGCAAGGGACACTCCCCCTGGGGACCTTGTGAAAGACTGCGACAGTTTATACATTAGCCGATCACATGCATTTACAGTATCAAAACCTTCCCAGCAACCACCCCCCCCCCCTCTGTCTGTGACGCAATAAACAAAATACAGTGGGTATTGTCTGTGACGCTATCAACAAAATACAATGGGCATAGCCTGTGATAAAATTACCAAACACAATTAACAAAACACAATGGGCTCTGCCTGTGATACAATTACTAAACATAATGGGCTAACTTAATCACTCACAGGCAAAAAACCCACATTTTTCCCAAAACACAGAAAACACCTCAAAAACCCACATATCCCCATCATTTATACATCTATGGATAGCTCTGATCTGGATGAACAACATATCTAAAAATCACCCAGGTCTGAGCAGGGGTTCCCGAATTTCATGGAAGTCACATTTGGCTGACCGCAAGCATGGCTTTGCTGCCCAAAACAGTTCCACAGATTTAGGCTGGTCTATCTTTTTCTTCAAAGTTAGAATATGGACCATAATCCTGAGGCAAGAGGCTGGCAAACAAGCCCCTCTAAAACCCAATGGCGAGGTTAGTTTCACCACATCGCTCATCTCTAATTGCAATGTATTATGCATGTATTGCAATGTAAAACTGAAAGGCAGTCTATTAGGCCCTGCCTCTGGTCCTAATAGGTGTATTAAGATGGAAGATCTGTTAGGCTCCTAGCTGCTATTGTCAGGCCCCTGTCAGCCATGTTAACTCATCAGCCACCTCCCCCTGTCTAGACTCTAAACACTTCGATGCCATGGTCGCTATTGACTGCAGAATCTATGGAGTTAAACATGTGAGTTTCTAGTTATCCACCCCAGCTGTTCCAGCAGAGTTTCAGCAGCCTGCATCATGACAGTGCAGTACATGTGTGGAAGAGTGGAAGATGTCAGGAAGGGGTTAGTCATTTAGACTATGCTTCTAAATACCAAAACGAATTATACTAAAATATTGGGTCATTGTGACTCAGTGCTTCTCTCCTCTCAGCATCTAGTTAAGCATCTGACTAATTGCCCATGTACAGTATTCCCAGGACAAGCATAGTTTGGTACATCTTGGTTTTGCTTCTTTGTGCTGCCCTCTTTTTGCTTCTATGCCTGCTAGGCTATCCAGATCTCTTATATGTACCTATGACAAGCTTTCTGATGTCTTTTTATAGTTATGTATATGACCCTTTTGTTTCAGACATATTGTGTACCTCTAAATCTAATCTCATTATTTGATGTTGGTATGTTCTATGATTTTAATACTCTGCACAGTATGTGATTGTACCACTTTCATGTTTTTGCTGTTTTCAGTATCACAGCTAAGAGACGCTTGAGGTCTGAAACATCACTTGTTTCCTTGTACCACTGAAGCTCCAGTAATACCTGCACGGACATAGCAGGATTGTATACTGTCCTACTTTCTAACCTTCTGGATATTATTGAATCCATGACTTTGGGCCCACTGGGAAGTGCTCTAACCTCTATGTTAAGAGTGCAAGAGTGTAAAGCATTATATATTGGAACTGTTCAAAGGTAAATCAGAGGAATTCAGTAGTGGAGGATCGTATGGGCTCCACCATAATATCTGACCAAACAATGCCCAGTGCAGAACAATAATAGTGACACAAATAGGGAGAGATTTATAAAGACTATGGCGGTCATTTATTATCTTATTTATGCCAGAATGCCAGGTTTTGGCATAAATAAGTTGCAGATTTTGTTGCTAAGGTATTTTGCTGCAAAATCAGTGACTTTGCAAAGTAGTGGGAAAGGAATGTTCACAAGCAGTCACTCTCCTGGAGCGGTCTCTCCTTATTCCTGTCTTTCGGCTTCTCGATCCCTGACCCGACCGGCAGCAGAAACCTTTTCTTCCTTCAAAAGGACATAAATATAGTCTCGGGAGCACCCAGGAATTTTGTCTAGGGGGGTCCGAAAGGCAAAAAATGTGGCACATGTAGTGCGCTGTGCCAATTCTTTTGCCCGCCCATTTTTCAAAGCCCACTTCATATTTAAAAATGCATAGTGCGTAGTGTGCTGTGCTGATTCTTTTGCATTTCTAAAACCCCGCCCATTTTTTTAAGAGCCCCTTCTACATATAATAGGCCACTCCCAACAAAGACTGTACAGCTGAAATTCTATAGTTGCGGCCTGTCTCTACACATCATACGGAGAGGGGAGGTCTGTCCTGGCTGCACTGCCTGCTTCACATCATACAATAAACAGCAGGCTACAGCCAGGAAGCTCCTCCGCTCTCCTCCCTCCCCAGATCCTGCTCAAGGCCTGTGGTTCCCTCCACCATCTGCCACCCGCCCGTGGCCTGCTGCCCCCCTTGGCTGTCCTCACCCAGTTCTGAATCCTCCTTCTGCAAATTGCAGGCTAGGAGCCGGAGCATCTCCTCTCCTACATAGCGCCCCATACCTCTTACATCCAGTGATGTAACCTTTTGTTGTAGACCTTCTCTTTCCTCATCTTCTCCATTCAGACCAGACCGCCATGATGATTTTTCAGCCATCTCCTGTCTCTGCAGAGATTAACAAACAGACATTAGTTTCCCACATTTCCATCATCTTCACATCTTCTGAACACCCTTTCCTGCCACCCCCAATACTATACTGCAGAAACAGTCCCCCTGGAAATACTACTACCACACAGATAGTGCCCCCTTCAACAATTATTGGCAACCAGTGCTCTAAAAAATAACTGCACCCAGACACTAATAGTATAAAGATAATATCCCCCAAAAATAATTGTGCTAAGCTGATACTGTGCCAGGGTGCCCCCCAAAGTAACAGTCCTCCCCAAAATCCCACCAATAGAAATAATTATCTGCCAGAGCACACTTAGTAGTAACAATGCCCCTATAGTGCCCATACTAGTAATCATGTTCCTCATAGCCCCCCCAGTAGTAGTAAAGCTCCCCATAATACCCTCTAGTAGTAATAATTCTCCTTATAATATGACAGTACATGAAATACCCCCGCTTAGTGCCCACAGTTGAGCTAATGTCCCCATAATGTATGCCAATATAAAATACCCCTATATAGAGTCCCAGTAAATGTCCTCATAGTGCTCCTCTCCCCCTTCCTCATAGTGTCCCCCATAATATGCCAGTAAAATAATTCCCCTTCTGAGTGCTCTCAGCAGATGCCCCTATAGTGCTCCTCTCCCCCTTAATGTGCCAGTAAAAAATGCCCCAATAGTGCTCCACTCCCCCATAGTGCCCCCAAATAATGCCTCATAGTGCCGCTCCCCCCTATAGTGCCTCCCATAATGTTCCAGTAAAAAAAATGCCCCCTTAGTGCCACCAGATGCCATAATGCCCCCATAATGTGCCAATAAAAAAAGGCCTTTAGCGCCCCCAAATAATGCCCCTATAGTGCCACCAGATGCCCCATAGTGCCGCTCTCCCCTATAGTGCCCCCATAATGTGCTAATAAAAAAAAGCCCCTTTAGAGCCCCCATAGTGCTCCTCTCCCCCATGGTTCCCCCCATAATGTGCCAGTAAGAAATGCCCCCATAGTCCCCCCCCCAAATGGGCAAGAAATAAATGCCCCCAGAGTGCCACCCCCCAAAAAATGGGGCTGTAAGAAATGCCATATGCCCTCATAGTGTCAACTTCCCCCCCTTAAAAATAAAACAAAAAAAACACTAATACTTGCCTTCATCAGCCGTGATGCGATGTAGGCCTCTTCCGGCCTGTGTCCCCTGCTGTGTGCTGCCCGGCTCAGGTAGCGCGATGATAATGACGTCATCGCACCGCCTGACCCGGCCTCTGATAGGTCGCAGGCATTAGTGCCTGCGACCTATCAGAAGAATAGGGAAGGGAGACGCCTCTCCCTCCCTGCCCCGCCACAACACAGCCACACTGCTGATCACAGCCGTCCTGAGGATGGTGATACAAATGAATATGGAGATGAGAACTTCCACGATGGTAGCGCTCATCTCCTCCAGCCCACCCATTGCCGCCGGGACCTAGAACCAGGGCCGCGCTGCCTGTGGTGATCAGCAGTGTGGCCCTAAAGGGATAATAATATTCACTGGTTGTTCGGGGGGGGGGTCCAGACCCTGCCGGACCACCTCTGTTGGTGCGCCACTGGATATAGTGCAGACCCACAAACAGACAGGTTCACCGTGCTTTTATTGTACTTACAAGACCATTTCTTGCCACATCACATATAAAAAGTTTTTCTGTGTATCTCTGCCCGACCCGGGTTTCACTACTAGCTTCAGGACGCCTCAAACAAAGCTGGTAGCGAAACCCGGGTCGGGCAGAGATACACTGAAAAACCTTTTCTATGTGATGTGGAAAGATATAGTCTAGTAAGTACAATAAAAATACTAGCTTCAGGATGCCCCAGACGGGTCTGTATTATATTTATGTCCTTTGAAGGAAGAAAAGGTTTCTGTTGCCGGTCTGTTCAGGGATCAAGGAAGCCAAAAGCCAGGAATAAGGAGAGACCGCTCCAGGAGAGTGACTGCTTGTGAACATTCCTCTAGGGAAACAACAATTAGCGCGGACATAGTTTAAAGCATGTTGCACGCCGGCAGCAGCAATAGTCATAGTTTTGTAGAGGCCTGAACCTGTACATAATTTTGGCACATCCACCAGCAGCGCAGAGGGATTCAGACCGCCATATAACTTGCCAGTCTTAATAAATGTCCCCCCTATGTGACAAGGTTATCAAAATATGCACACATCACTTAATAAACTTGGCACTTCATGGTCTGTCTTAAAGTCAGGAAATTATATCTACACCTGCTAGGTCTGTGTGTGTTTTGCGGATCCACAAAATACGGACACCGGCAATGTGCGTTCCGCATTTTTGCGGACCTACATTGCCGGAACTTAATAGAAAATGCAATTGCGGACAAGAATAGGACATGTTCTATTTTTTTTCAGGATATGAATTGCGGACCCGGAAGTGCGGGTTCGCATTTCCGGATCCGGGCAGCACATCGCGTGGCCCCATAGAAATGAATGGGTGTGCAATTCCGTTCCGCAAAATGCAGAACAGAATTGCGTCCGTGTGAATGGACCCGTAATAGAATGTACTACATTTAGCTATGCCATACCCTTTAATTACCATTGTTTCTCAGTTTCACAGAACAGCAGATGGAATTATCATTGGTATTTGCTTATGGTGTTTACAAGGATAAATGCGCGTTGCCATTGGTTACTAGTTTCTTTCCAGAAAGGACAACACTATTAACACTTTTAAAGAATAGAGGACTCGTACATCATTTCATTGCATGTTATATTGCAGGATATTCTGAAACCCTAACGCATTAAATGAGAAAACTGAATGACTGTAACATTAAATTTACTGTGCCAAATCGGTAGGCAGTTTCCATGGTAACTACAGTATGTTGTTAGTATAGCACTGACAGTCAGTGAAAGCAGAGGCATTTCTCTCTGTGTGGTAGACAGCAATATGTTCACAGATATAAAGAAGTAATGGAACAAGGCAGTTCCTTTTTTTTGTAAATCTTAGGAATGTTAATGATTGCACAGGGAACTCATGGACTCTTCCAATTTCAATGTGGATACTATTTCACTTGACTTGTTTGTGTGTGTTTGTGTATATATATATATATATATATATATATATATATACAGTACAGACCAAAAGTTTGGACACACCTTCTCATTAAAAGAGTTTTCTTTATTTTCATGACTATGAAAATTGTAGATTCACACTGAAGGCATCAAAACTATGAATTAACACATGTGGAATTATATACATAACAAAAAAGTGTGAAACAACTGAAAATATGTCATATTCTAGGTTCTTCAAAGTAGCCACCTTTTGCTTTGATTACTGCTTTGCACACTCTTGGCATTCTCTTGATGAGCTTCAAGAGGTAGTCACCTGAAATGGTCTTCCAACAGTCTTGAAGGAGTTCCCAGAGATGCTTAGCACTTGTTGGCCCTTTTGCCTTCACTCTGCGGTCCAGCTCACCCCAAACCATCTCGATTGGGTTCAGGTCCGGTGACTGTGGAGGACAGGTCATCTGGCACAGCACCCCATCACTCTCCTTCACGGTCAAATAGCCCTTACACAGCCTGGAGGTGTGGTTGGGGTCATTGTCCTGTTGAAAAATAAATGATGGTCCAACTAAACGCAAATCTGATGGAATAGCATGCCACTGCAAGATGCTGTGGTAGCCATGCTGGTTCAGTATGCCTTCAATTTTGAATAAATCCCCAACAGTGTCACCAGCAAAGCACCCCCACAACATCACACCACCTCCTCCATGCTTCACGGTGGGAACCAGGCATGTAGAGTCCATCCGTTCACCTTTTCTGCGTCGCACAAAGACACGGTGGTTGGAACCAAAGTTCTCAAATTTGGACTCATCAGACCAAAGCACAGATTTCCACTGGTCTAATGTCCATTCCTTGTGTTCTTTAGCCTAAACAAGTCTCTTCTGCTTGTTGCCTGTCCTTAGCAGTGGTTTCCTAGCAGATAGTCTACCATGAAGGCCTAATTCACACAGTTTCCTCTTAACAGTTGTTCTAGAGATGTGTCTGCTGCTAGAACTCTGTGTGGCATTGACCTGGTCTCTAATCTGAGCTGCTGTTAACCTGCGATTTCTGAGGCTGGTGACTCGGATGAATTTATCCTCCGCAGCAGAGGTGACTCTTGGTCTTCCTTTCCTGGGGCGGTCCGCATGTGAGCCAGTTTCTTTGTAGCGCTTGATGGTTTTTGTGACTGCACTTGGGGACACAAGTTTTCCCAATTTTTCGGACTGACTGACCTTCATTTCATAAAGTAATGATGGCCACTTGTTTTTCTTTAGCACATCTCACAACTTGCCAGTTGCTGGACACAATAGCAGCCTCCCTTAACAATTGGCTATTTAACATCTCACCTCACATACAATGACAGAAAACTATGATAAACTTATTAGCATGTAGAGTAAACCTGTTCAATGTAAAATAACCCTTTTTATGTATTGTATATAGCAGATACCAGTATTGTTTAACAAAGTTTCAACTGTATCTTGACAAACATGTTTCCCAAGGCCTGCTAAGAAATACCAGGATTGTTCCAATTGGATCTTGAGAGACAATATGCGCCCACCCCCAAAAGGCCCTATAAGTATGTGCTGGGAAATAAAGATTTCAGATATTTAGCAATCTATGTTAAGTCTGGGCTGATATTTATCTCCTGATCAGAGCAAATGGGATATTCGTTGCACAGGTAAATATTCTTGGGTTCTCATAAACCTGCCTGAGAAAAACCGCTAACACTAACTACAGATCTTCTGTGCATGTAGACTTGTTCAAATCCTTCTGTCTCTTCATGTAATCCCAGACAGACTCCATTAAGCTGAGATCAGGACTCTGTGGGGGGCCATATAATCACTTCCAGGACTCATTGTTGTTCTTTACATTGAAAATTGTTCTTAATGGCATTAGCTGTATGTTTGGGGGCTGTTGTCCTGTTGCAGAATAAATTTGAAGCCAATCAGATGCCTCCCTAATGGTATTGCATGATCGATAGGTATCTATATTTCTTAGCATTGAGGACATTATTAATGCTGACCAAATTACCAACTCCATTATGCAGAAATGCAGCTGCAAACTTGCAAGCAACCTCCACCATGCTTCGCTGTTTCCTGGAGACACTCATTGTACCACTCTCCCTCCCTTTGGCAAATAAACTGCCTTCTGTTACCGCTAAATATTTCAAATTTTGACTCAAGTCCAAAACACCTGCTGCCATTTTTCTGCACCCCAGTTCTTATGTTTTCGTAGATAGTTGAGTCGTTTGACCTTGTTCTCGTGTCAAAGATATGGCTTATTGGCTGCAATTCTTTCATGAAGATCAAATTAAAACTGACTATAATTGACTGTGATAACACGTTACAGTGTTATCTCGTGACAAAAGCTATTGAAATCCATTAAAAAGGTCAATTAACAGTTTCTTGCCATTGGTTACTCAACACGTTAATCATGAAGTTTAGCTTGGCTACAAGTATATAATATGTCTTTCATCTGCTGCACTAAGTTTCCTTGGCCGGCCACTATGTCTAAGCTCTTTATTTTGGCCCTTTTGGTTGTTCTTTTTTAAAAGAGCTTGAACAGCACATCTTGAAACTGCAATTTGCATTGAAATCCTTGCCTAGGAGAAACCTTGGTGGTGCAGTATAACCACCTTGTGTCTTGCTGCTGTGTTCTGCCTTTCCATTCTGTAAGACTTGTGATATAAAATTGTCAACCACAGTCATCCACTCACCTATCAGAGTTTGGCTTTTCCTCACCCAGTTTTAAGCTTGTTTCTGTTTTAGTTATGTTTCAATGTTTCAACCTACATCTGAAAATGAAGATCAGTATCACCTGTTTTGTATAATTATTTCATCATAGACCTAACTTTAATTCTACAAAACCCCTAACTTTGTGCAAGTGTACCCAGAAGAATTGATGCTGTTTTGAAGGCAAAGGGTGGTCACACGAACCAACACAGAAAATGACAAAAAAAAATGGTGCACTACAATGGTAAATGTAATTGACAATATATGGCTACCCTCACACTGATATTCAAATGAGACTTTCACCAATATATTCTTATATCAAGAACATACCGGAGCCCGTTCACCCCGTCAAGGTATCTCATAGTGGCACGGGACCTAACGCTAACCTACCTGTGCCTTATGGGCAATGGTCACACCAACCAACACACCAAATATTGATTTGATTTAGATTTCTCTTTTACTCATTCTCTTCACATTTTATTAGTTGACTAAAATAAACAGCTACGTCAAAATTTTTTGCACAGTACTATATATATATATATATATATATATATATACTGTGGTGATGTGAGAGTCCCAGAAAGGGTGTATCTCGTCCAGGTTCATGAACTGGATGAGGTAAGCAAGATCCAGGGCGTGTTTTTCTGTCTACCTGAGCTAAGCACTGTTGAGGCTTGCTGTAATCAGGGAGGCATAAAACTAACCCTTTGTGTATCAGACTGAGTGAAAGAGAGGCTGAGGAGGCCTGAGAGTGAGAGGGGAGCCTGTGAGGCCTCGTGT
The DNA here is from genome assembly GCF_014858855.1 of Bufo gargarizans. Lineage (NCBI taxonomy): Eukaryota > Metazoa > Chordata > Amphibia > Anura > Bufonidae > Bufo > Bufo gargarizans. Next base: position 169,336,375 of record NC_058080.1, read on the forward strand.
GGTCTTAGCCAAGGAGGGCTGAGGGGCCACAAGGCTTGGAAAGCCTAAACTTTGGGGACCCAGCGACACCTGCTGAGAGAGGGTCGCACGGCCAGAGTCAGGAAGACTTATGGGCCACGATCCCTTAAAGGTGCTCATTTTTGTCACAGCCTGGAGGCTGCTGGACGATTGGCTGAGGAAGCCGGACCTGATACTGTGTTTGAACAGTCCTTTATAAGTGAGTCAGGGAAATGTATTATGTATTAGGTAGTGCCTAGATGGGCATGACTTATTTTGGTTTCTGTATTGTGCTAAAGTGCTTTAAAATAAAGCATCGTTTGGACTTTAATCCGGTTGTCTGTGAGAAATCTGAGAGAGAGTGATCCCTTATAATATATATAATTTATATAGTCTCAATCACTGTTGTGCTACTTCAGGATACTAAAATATTATTACCGTAGTTTTTGCCCTATAAGACGCACTGGCCCATAAGACGCTCCTAGGTTTTAGAGGAGGACAATAAGAAAAAAATATTTTCCATTACACCTCAGGTCAGACCAGCAATCAGAGCCCCAATGTTAATCAGACCTCAGCTTACAGCCCCGATCAGACCCCCAGTGCCTCAGATCAACCCCCCAACCTTAAGCCATCTATCACCTCTCATGCTCCTGGATGCCACAGAGCCTCACCATCACGATCCTCTTCATCCTGCTGTCGGCTGTGCTCTGTGAACCGGCGCGCACAGCGTGAGGTCACAGAGTGCCCTCACACTGTGCGCAGCCCTGCACAGCCGACAGCCGAGGACCAGGAAGCGGTGAGTACAGAGCCTTCACCACTTCCCGGTCCGCCGGAACTAATGAGCACTGTCACGATGGGGAGTGGTGAAACCCCCCACTATATGAAGACTGGAGGATAAGGAAATCAACTAGGCCTAGACGCGGGGATCAGGGAGCAGGTCACCTCCTAAAGTGTCCCTAATCCTCACCCTAACTCCTCACTGTATGAGCGGACCTGGATGGTAGTTCGGCTCATACCCTTGATACCTGAGTCCGTGAGTCGCCCTGAGAATCCATCACAAAGAAGCTGAAGAGAGGCGCCCTGTTCTTTCAGGACACGGAGGGACAGGAGTCTCAAAAGGCCTAGAAGCAGGGAAAGGAAAAGACCATATGCAGCAACTGGATCGGCAGGTAAGAACACCGAAAAAAACACTTACCTGCCGCAGCCACCACAACTGGAACCCATGCATACGTACCGGAGCCCTAACACCAAACAGGACACCATACCAGCAACTCACACAGGTATCCAGCACACCAGACTCAGCCAGGACCCCCATGTCGCAAGGTGCATGGAAGCCCCAGGCAGCACTGCATACAGGCTTGTGGTTCACCCCTCCGGAAAACCAACCCCCTTTCGGAGGACACAACAAACAGGAGAAATGTCAAGCAACCATGCTGGAAGATATAACCAAACATACCAGACATGGAACACCAAGCTAGACATTACAACACACCAAATCATAACCCCACACCAAACATACAACACATGTAAGGAAGGGAAGACATCGCTGGGAGATGAAACATGAAGACCAGGAGAATAACTCCAGCAAACACCATGGCTGGAGTACCACTGACTCCTGGCCTCTAGCCACAGGTAAGTTGAAGCACCTAATGACCACACCCAACAAGGTGGTTAACCCCTCCAGCACCGGACAGAGGAGGAAACAACTTAAAAAGGGAAGTGTACACACCAGCATAAAAAGCTACATGTTTCCACAGGCAACAACATGCAAGGCAACCATGTTACGGCACACACCACAAAGGCCGTGACACTAGCCCCGCATGCTAAAACAGCAACCTGTTATGTTACTATGTAGTCTACAAGAAAGAATCCAAAATCAATTTCGCCATATAAAAGAGAGAGAGATCCAGGTAATATATTCAAAACAATAAAAAAGCTAGTGATTCATTAAAAAAGTTGTGATTCTATACAATTGCATGAACAAGATGTAAACAAGATGTAAACATGATGAGACGGTTGCAGACATACCACCGGCATGGAAGCTCACTGGTGCTCATGTGAGCTTCTCTCTATGTCTTTTCGAAGGAGATTAGAAATGGCAGTGCATATAGTAGGAGAAGGGATCATAGGGTGGTTGACAGTGACAGGAAGGGACAATAGGGTTGGTGACAGTGTAACAGTACCACGAGTGGCATTCTAGACCAGGAAGTATACTTATTTTTATAAGGAACAATTGTGGAGTTGCAATAGCTGCCTCCTTTGAAGTTCTTCATGTTATACCCAGGAGACAATAGTTCATGTTAGAAAATGAGTACAAACCTTCTATCAAAAATCAAGGCCCAGATGAGGACAATGCCAACTGTGCTGTTAATCACTTTCCCCATTGGCTGGATGCCTCTTGACTTGGATGTATTTTTTGTATTTACTCTATGAATTCAGCTCTGCTATTCTGGCTACAATAACAACTCTGTTATGTCCTATGCCCTATGTTGTTCTACCTGAACCTGCCTTGACCCTTGGTGATTACTTTTGGTTCCTAGACTGCTTTTCTGGTGACGTCCTTTGGCTACAATCTGTACCAGCTCCTGCTCTGTGTCTACATTCCAGCTCCTGTGCCCACACTCCAGCTCTTTTGTCTGTGCTCCAGCACCTGGTATCCAGGTTCCTGGCTCCAGTTTGCCTGTGCCCCTGTGCTCTATTTCTGGAATTTGCTACTTCAAAATCACAACCTTAACACTGCCTCCCCATTGGTACGTATTTGTCTCTACTTAGTCTTTACTGTTTGTTGCTGGATTGTCTGGTTATGCCACTAACAATTTCTGTTCCATATTCCACTTTCCAGTTTTGCTGCCACTGCTGCATCCACCAAACGATCCACATCCTCATCTTGTAACATTACTTATGCTAAATCCTGAACTTTTTGCATGATAATTGTATGTATGTTCTGTTTGTAATAAAGTAATGTTTAACCGAAACAGACAAATTACCCAGCAACATTCTATCTGATAAAATATATGTAGGAGATATCATTTAAAATAATTATCCAATAATCTGACAAATCACAGCATTTTGTTAGTGTTGGTTGAACATTTCAGATTATACTCTCTGATCACATACTGACAGGAAGACAACTGAATGCTGTCCCTGAACTTCTACTTATTTTATATTATCTTTACGAATATACTTATGTAGCATATTTTTTGTTTGTTTGTTCTATTGACACATATAAAGTGGCTTTTACCTATTTCTGTCATGGAAATATTTGTTTAATGTTTTATACCATTCTGATATTGCAGTTCACTGCTGTTAAGATGATAACTAATTACTAATTATTTGGCATTTTTCATAGCAAGTATAATACGTGACATTGCAGCCTACATCTGAAGTTAATATAGAACACTGAAAAAGAGTAGGGGTTTGATAGATCCTCAGATATTCGCTCATGCTCTCACTGAATCTGCATTTGGTATTATGTTCTTTATTAAAACCGCATATCCCAGTGTGTCTAGTATAAAGCAATTATAGCAATTTAAACAGTCAGACCTGTGTTGGTAGTGTGGTGACTCACTGGCATTTTAGGAACCAAGAAAGCAAGAATATTCAATAATTTACAAATGTAAATCATAACTGAGTTACACAATAATAGAAAACACTAAAATAAGTTTCTTCTTAACAAGCCAACTTGGATAACAAGAAAAAAATAATTTTGTCTAATATTTAGACAAGCTTAGACCAGACTGTTGAAAGCTGTGCCTAATTTGTGAAAGTGGTGCACTCTTTATGATACATTTGGTGCATCTTAACATGTTAGACATTTTTTGACTGACTTTACACCAGCTATTGCACATGCCACATTTTAAGCCAATTCCCTTCCTGTTAAGCTGTGTCCTCTTCAGGCTTTATTTTTTTTTTCACAATTCAGCTTAATAGATTATGCAGACAGAGAGCTGTCATAAAATGGCTCTCTACTGAGCTTCAAAAACCTAAGAATCATATAATTTAAGATGTAATTCTTCACCCATCCATTAGTGGGAGTCAAAGAATTCTAATATTTATACTGAGCAACCATGATTATGGTGAAGAGTGGCAATAAAAATATTAACTTTGACTGAGTGTTCTGTTGATACTATACATTAGATCCATATAGTTCATCAGGGATGCCACCACCATCCTAAATTGTATCGTCCAATGTTTTTGTGATGTAAATTCACACTTTTCTCTTGCTCCTACTCCTTCACCCCTGACCCTTTCCCTTTCTCCTCTTCATCCAGAAGGACATCTGTGAGCGAGGGGGATCAACTCCCTACTTAGGAGAACACAAATTCTAACACATCTCAAAAGAGAAAAAATAGACAATGCTCTTATCAAGAGATGTACCTTGTTTTCATTCTTACTCCACACTTAGAAGCTCAAAGGGAATCGCAACTGCCGTAACTAAACACACCCACTTTCAACTAGTTACACATTTTGACTCTGACAGACGACACATCCTTATTAAAGGGAAACTTGATAATACATTACCATAAGTAATTTCTATGCCCCAAACACTGGCCAAGCCTCCTGGATAACTTCCATGTTGGATAAGATAAGGTCCTTTATTTACAGCACTTTTGAATTTGTCAGAGAATATCTAAAATCATCCTATCAATACACTCAGACCATTTCTTAGTATTACCAAGAACCTCCACCAGATGAGATAAGACATTTTCTAAGAAACCGATATAGCGTTAATTAGAAAGTAATTCTCCTCCTCTTTATGTCATATTAGGTCAACTGAGACACCCACTGTCCAGAACCAACACTTTTCAGACATGTTCAGATTCTTATCCTCTTTACACCTCCCTAAACTGACCTCCTCCCAACAATCATCTCTGTATGCACCCTTTAGGCTACTTTCACACTGATGCTTTGGTTTCAGTTTGTGAGATCCGTTCAGGGATCTCACAAGCGGTCCAAAATTGTTCAGTTTTGCCCTTAATGCATTCTGCAGCGTTTTGGTGTTCATCTGACGAAACTGAGCCAAACGGATCGCAATGTAAGTCAATGGGGACGGATCAGTTTTCACTGACACAATATGGCACAATACAAAACGGATCCGTCCCCATTGACTTTCGATGGTGTTCAAGACTTGGTTTTGGCTATATTAAAGATAATACAAACGGATCCGTTCTGAATGGATGCATGCGGTTGTATTATCTGAACGGATGCGTTTGTGCAGATCCAAATGCAAGTGTGAAAGTAGACTAACCCCCAAACAAGCTACAGTCTATCTTTTCAAAGAGCCCAACCTAAAAAAGCCCAGACACTTATGGTTTTACCCATTTCATAAAAACTTTTCAGAATATCCTTCAGCTGCATCTGCTACAATTGTGCAACGCAGTGCTGAAAGGCTCCCATTTCCCACAACAGTTTTTAGAAGTGCACATGTCTCTCATCCAAAAGGAGCAGAAAGACTCTGAGGTCTGTAGTAATTATAGACCAACCTCACTTCTCAACTCAGACCTCAATATCTTAGCTGGCTTCATAGCACACCGGCTTAGTCCTCTTCCGCCAGACGTGATTGCTCCTGAAGAAAGTTGTTTTTTTCTGTGGGAGAGACTGAAAGACAACTCTATAAGACTTCTAAATTTGCCCCAATTTGCTAAGGGGCGACCCCCCCCCCTCCCTTGGTCCTATTGAGGTCTTATGCGAAAATGACCATTGACAGGGTGGACTGGATATTTATGCACTAAACGTTGCAACATTTCCACTTTTCGGACCTTATTATAACAGCCTTATTTAAAATGTATTCAAGCCCAATCGTGAAAATCAGAATAAATGGCACCCTTCCACCTCCCCTCTTCATCCTTAATGGTGCTCAGCAATGCTGCCCCCTTTCCCTATTCTTCTTTATTTTGGTCATGGTGACTTTGAGACAGCACATACGGCAACACCCTGATATTAAGGGAGTCAATATTTGTGAAGTGTCCCAGAAAGCTGCAGCCTTTGCTGACAATCTGATTCTGATCGTTCAGAATACAATTTCTGAGATCTCCAGAGTTTGAGATTTTCAAGGAATTTGGATCTCCAAATGAATCTAGAAAAATCTGAAGCTTTAGGAATAAATATTGTCTCAGCCACCTGAACACAGCTAAAAATTTTATTTCTATTTAAATGCCCCCCTCCCCCCAAATGTATAACTTATCTAGGCGTTAAATTATCTCAGCTCTAGTCAGACTATTTCGAATTATCTACCAGCACCGTAATCCAGACTTCCAAAGCTATAATTTATTCTCAGCACCATTCCATTCTTGGATAGGAAGAAACAACTTGCTAAAAGGCCAGATTCTCCCTGAATGTACATATTTATTCCAAATGCTTCCTATAAAAGACTCCCATTACTAAGTTCACACCTTCTTCTATAAATTTATTTTGAATGATATACCCCCAAAATCAGCTCCATCACATTGGAAAAATAGGAATCCCTGACAACTATAAGTATTATGTGGTGCTCCACCTCACCAGGCTAGTTGACTGGCTTTGGGTGTCTAAACATTAGCTCTGGATTTAAGTAGAGGAACAGTTAATAACACTAAACTGATTTTGAACTTTTATTGCCCAGTCGTCTGTAACAAAATCCCTTTCAAATGAACTTTTTTTTCCTTATAGAAAAAAGGGACCTAAATCTAACATTCTCTGATGCTGAAAATAGACAGATTTACCTTTGGTCACATTGGCCTTCCCATTGTGGCAGAGTGCAAGAGAATTGATATGAAATTATCTCCCAGTGGTATGTCACGGCTGTGAAAACACATAAATGGTTCCCCTCCATCTCCGACCTTTGCTGGAGATTAAATTATACACAGGTATATATGTTTGCTTTTTCCACCTCCTGTTAACAGCTATCGGTACAGACAATGGTGGATTATATTGGGGGAATTTGGGTCGGCAGCCCCGGGCCCGGCATCGCTGGTGGGACCCAAACACCCACATACTGCGGAGGCGGACATGATGACGTCATTGCGCACCTGTGCCAGGACACAACACAGCGACGTGTGCGTGCCTCCGGGCCCATACCAGCAGCAAGTGAGTGCCTGGACATAGGTGAGTATTAGCTTTTAGTTTTTTTCTATGTGCCAACTTTGGGGGACATTACTGGGGGGGGGGGGGGGGGGCACAAGAGGACATAATAGTGAAGGGACAGTAGGGGCAAACTACTACATGGGGCAAACTACTACATGGGAGCAAATTACTATATCAAATTACTATATGGGGGCTGTGTGGGGGCAAATTACTATATGGGGGCTGTGTGGGGGCAAATTACTATATGGGGGCTGTGTGGGGGGCAAATTACTATATGGGGGCTGTGTTGGGGAAATTACTGTGTGAGGGCAGTGTGAGGGGAAATTTCTATGTGGGGGCTATGTGGTGGAAATTACTATGTCGGGGCAGTGTGGGGAAAATCACTATGTGGGGCAGTGTGGGGAAAATGACTGCATAGGAGCCAAATTTCTATGGGGGGATTACTGTGTGGGGTAAAATTACTATGGGGGATTACTATATGGGGGATGTGTGGGAGAAATTACTATGTGGGGGCAGTGTGGAGAAAATTACTATGTGGGGCAGTGTGGGGGAAATTACTGCATGGGGGCCAAATTACTATTTGGGGTAATTTATCAAACTGGTGTAAAGTAGAACTGGCTTAGTTGTCCATAGCAACCAATCAGATTCCACCTTTCATATTTTAGAGCTCCTTTGGAAATCCAGTTCTACTTTACACCAGTTTGATAAATGACGCCAAATATGTCTACTGGGGTCTCTATTTTTTTCAGTATAGTACCTGGGGCATTGGGGAGCACAATGGACACAGTATTGGGAGTGGCAACAGGATGACATTGTTGGGACACTAGGATGGGAAGGTTGATGAAAAAAATTTGAAATCTGTGTTACAACCTCTGTAGAGACGAGATGCAGCTGAAAAAGTTTGTCATGTTAGTCTGGTTCAAACGGAGGAGAAAAAGAAAGAGAAGGTCTACATGACAAGGGATGTCACTGGATGTAAGCAGTATGTGGTGCTGTATTCTCCTCCAAGTCTTTTTATTATAATTATATGTATTTTAAATTTGGCAACCAAAAAATTGATTTGGCTACTAAATTTTCCAATTTTAGAAGCCAATTTGGGGTATTTTATTTAATGTTTTGTCTGGGGCACTAGATGAATGTGATCATATATGGACTAGAAAGAGACGGTGGCGCTCACAAAGCGTCGCAACCTCTTCATATAAAAAAATAAACTAAAATGGATGGAGGGGCCCAAGTTGGGTAGACAGCCCTGGGCCTATCATGCACTTAATCCGCCCCTGGGTACAGGTGATGTCAGTGATTGATAGTATTGTGTGTATAAGTATGCATACAGAGATAGCTGTCAGTCATTGTTAACACCTCCTTACTGTACCGATAGCTGTTCACAAAAGGTGGAACAAGGAAAGATATAAAGGTATACTGTACATTACAATCTTTTCCCACAAAAATATATATCACTCTACTCCTGCTCTATAACATGGTGTACTGCACTGCATTTTGTGGTGATAGGACCTCTTTAATACCCTTTTGTCATACTTAGTGGCTAGTGCCAAACTATGTATTCCTCCCTTGTGGCTGCCCACATAATTCCCAACCATCTTGCAATGGTTTAATAAAATAGATCAGATCTATCGTGACCTTCTCCAACTGATCATTATCAATAGTTTAAAAGATATGAATACCTTGGCGAATATTTCAGAAATCTGATTCCTGCCTCTCCGGAATGTCAACATCAATCACAACACCTTAGTGCCACAACTGCTGCCTGTCTTCCTCTTTTTGCATTCCCTCAAGTCAATAATAGCAGCCAAATAAACAATCTTTCCTCAGGTACCTTATCCCTCCTCCCCACTACCCCCACCACCTCTTTCTTTTGTGTCCCCTCCCCCGCACTTCTTAACATATGTTCACGTTAGATTTATTAGGCTTATTCAAAAGTTTCATTACTTTAAAACCTCATCTCTGACATGCCTATATTCTCATTCCATACCCTTTGTCACCACTTGACAGACTATGCCATGGCCTTTTCACATCTCCTTTTGCCTATATGATGTTTCCGAATATTCTAAAGACACTATAGTCATTTGTTACAGTACTTCAATAAAAAAAAAATCACTTAAAAGAAAAGAATCCCTTTGCACAACGTTGGAACCTGTCATACAGCCAATTCTCCAAAGTGTCCCAGGAGCCTTTTTCAACAAGAAAATGCCAGGCCGTATGTTGCCCGTGCAACTGTGAGTAGCCTGCGTGGCCTAAATGTGCTATATGGCCTGCAACGTCTCGGGACTTGTCTTCCATTGAGCACATCTGGGATGTTATCAGTCAGCAATTGCAAAAGGAGCTGACCAGCTGCTGATCTTGATGATTTGCACACCCAAGTGCATTCAGTGTGGCAGAACGTTCCTCAGGCAGCCATTGATAACCTCATTGATAGCATGCCAAGGCATGTAAGTGCAGGTATTTCAGCATGTGGCGTTCATACTCATACTGAAGATGTTTCCAATATTTTTTACAGTTTTTTATTATTTGTATATCATTAACATGTCTATGGATCCTATGATTTCCATAATTCCACAACTCTTGGTGTTGCAACTTCAATGTTGAGGATTGTATGTAAAACAAGGAACATATGAATACACATACCTGTGGAAGACCCAGTCAGTGATTAGGGTCATGAAACCCATGAAAATTAAAGGGGTTATCCCATCCTCACCTCTGGGACCCGCACCTACAAGGAGAACAGAGCCAGGGAGAGTTGAGGCTGAAGGACCCGGGTTTCCCGGGGTCCGTCCACCACCAGGCGCAGCTCCCCGCCTCTACCGTTGAAGTGAATGGGAGCACAGTGCACATGTGCGGCCACCGCTCCCATTCATTTCTAGGGGGCCAATGGAAAGCGCTGGCTCGGCTATTTTCTGCGGCTCCATAGAAAGGAATGGAGGGCGGCTGCGCATGCGCAGTGCGCCCTCCTCAACTTTCTCTGCTTCGTTCTCCTTGTAGGTGCGGGTCCCAGAGGTGGGACACGCACCTATCAGACAATGGGGGCATATCGTAACGATATGCCCCCCTTGTCTAAGATGGGATAACCCCTTTAAGTAGTATAAAAAGGACTACTATTATGTGTAGTAGTTTTGAAAGTAGTTTATCAAAACTATGTAAGGTCTATGGAGTCTCTCTGATATTTCAATATTTATCTTGTAAGCTATAGCAAGCAAAAAAGTAAATAAATGTTTCCTTCACTTATATTATATACCTCTATTGTAATTTTTTCTATTGTTCTTTTCATTTACTATTGGTATGCCAATTTTATATGCTTAGATTCCAACAACTAAAAATGAATCAAAACTATGTACTCATTGCACTTGATTCCATACTGCCGTATTACTATGCAAGGAATAGAAGCATACAGTATTTTTGAAGCTTCAATTAATGCATGACTTATGATGATAATCAAATCCTGGTTTATTGTGCTTTAATTGAATGTTCACATGAATTTATGGGAAGAAGTCAGTATATGGAGATACAATTGTGAAACATTTGATTTTCTAGCAGTAATGAGTGTGGCGAGAAATCTGGTTGCCAAGGCAACACAAGCAGTGTGACAAAGCTGGTTATGTGAAACATTTTCAGTAAAAATGGGTCTGCAGAAATGAAACTATTTTACTTCTTATTTTAAAGAAATAGAAATTGTTAGAAATTGAAACAAATTATAGAAATAATGATAACAATGAATGAGTGATCATTCTAGGAACCAGCCCCCAACCAAAAGAAGCCTCTTTGGACCTCAGATGAAAGACCACAGGTGAACACATACCCACCGTACATATTACTGTGCTAGCTAGATGGACTGAGCTACACTTTGCGCACACGCTGCTACTGCAGCTCATGTGGGAAGCTCCAGTCAATCTATATTTAAAGTGGTTGTCCATTCTGGAAATTTATGGCACGTCCTGCTCCATGGTTCTGTTCCTATCTCAAGAATTGGACCCTGCCTGGTTCTGATGCCTTCCCCATTCATTGCTGTGATCAGTGAATGGAGAGGACACCATGATTTAATTCACAGCTCACCTGTCGGGCATTTATAGCATATCTAGTCGATATGTCTTAAATGTTCAGCTAGAGCAACCTCTGTAACATAGGTGAACCCAGGCTTGTGTCGTTTGACCCCCCTGATGAATCCCAATGCACACTGGTAGAAAACACATTGGGAGAACACAGCCTTTATAGGTTCACAATAGGGGCAGGTGCCCACATAGGGCCATCCTTATAAGGGTGACTGCCCTATTTTTCAAGCAGGGCATTATTAGTTTCTATATTAGTGACATCTAACTCATTAGATTGTTCTGGGGTATTAGAATTCCCTTAGCCACAGGAATCTGTTGTTTTAATAGTGGATCCTGTAGTGTGCAAGCACGGCCACTACTGTTGGATTGTAGGGTGGTCGTAACCCCTGGATACGAGCAGTGTATGTGATGGAAAAATGAATCAAGCCAGCAGAGGAAACAATATGGACAATCACAATACATTAGTAAGTGCCTTCCATTAACATTCTCTACATGATGAATACCATTTGCTGAAGTGAAACAATCCCTTTAATTAAAATATATATATATATATATCTGAAGTAATACATTAACTATATCAATGCAAAAAAAAATAAAATATGCTGCTGTCCAGTGTCATTTCACTTTTTTCTCTTTTGTACTCACTTTATCTGGGGAGCTTCTAACTATCAATCACATACATCTCCCAATAGTGCTTTGCAATCAGCACTTATTAACCCCTTTCTCCCCTGTATAGAAATTTGTCCCTCGCATATAGCCCCAGAGATACTTATGGTGTGTAATTCTCCCATAATTTCCTGAGAGATATACAGTACAGACCAAAAGTTTGGACACACCTTCTCATTCAAAGAGTTTTCTTTATTTTCATGACTATGAAAATTGTAGAGTCACACTGAAGGCATCAAAACTATGAATTAATACATGTGGAATTATATACATAACAAAAAAGTGTGAAACAACTGAAAATATGTCATATTCTAGGTTCTTCAAAGTAGCCACCTTTTGCATTGATTACTGCTTTGCACACTCTTGGCATTCTCTTGATGAGCTTCAAGAGGTAGTCACCTGAAATGGTTTTCACTTCACAGGTGTGCCCTGTCAGGTTTAATAAGTGGGATTTCTTGCCTTATAAATGGGGTTGGGACCATCAGTTGCGTTGTGGAGAAGTCAGGTGGATACACAGCTGATAGTCCTACTGAATAGACTGTTAGAATTTGTATTATGGCAAGAAAAAAGCAGCTAAGTAAAGAAAAACGAGTGGCCATCATTACTTTAAGAAATGAAGGTCAGTCAGTCCGAAAAATTGGGAAAACTTTGAAAGTGTCCCCAAGTGCAGTCACAAAAACCATCAAGCGCTACAAAGAAACTGGCTCACATGCGGACCGCCCCAGGAAAGGAAGACCAAGAGTCCCCTCTGCTGCGGAGGATAAGTTCATCCGAGTCACCAGCCTCAGAAATCGCAGGTTAACAGCAGCTCAGATTAGAGACCAGGTCAATGCCACACAGAGTTCTAGCAGCAGACACATCTCTAGAACAACTATTAAGAGGAAACTGTGTGAATCAGGCCTTCATGGTAGAATATCTGCTAGGAAACCACTGCTAAGGACAGGCAACAAGCAGAAGAGACTTGTTTGGGCTAAAGAACACAAGGAATGGACATTAGACCAGTGGAAATCTGTGCTTTGGTCTGATGAGTCCAAATTTGAGATCTTTGGTTCCAACCACCATGTATTTGTGCGACGCAGAAAAGGTGAACGGATGGACTCTACATGCCTGGTTCCCACCGTGAAGCATGGAGGAGGAGGTGTGATGGTGTGGGGGTGCTTTGCTGGTGACACTGTTGGGGATTTATTCAAAATTGAAGGCATACTGAACCAGCATGGCTACCACAGCATCTTGCAGCGGCATGCTATTCCATCCGGTTTGCATTTAGTTGGACCATCATTTATTTTTCAACAGGACAATGACCCCAAACACACCTCCAGGCTGTGTAAGAGCTATTTGACCATGAAGGAGAGTGATGGTGTGCTGCGCCAGATGACCTGGCCTCCACAGTCACCGGACCTGAACCCAATCGAGATGGTTTGGGGTGAGCTGGACCGCAGAGTGAAGGCAAAAGGGCCAACAAGTGCTAAGCATCTCTGGGAACTCCTTCAAGACTGTTGGAAGACCATTTCAGGTGACTACCTCTTGAAGCTCATCAAGAGAATGCCAAGAGTGTGCAAAGCAGTAATCAAAGCAAAAGGTGGCTACTTTGAAGAACCTAGAATATGACATATTTTCAGTTGTTTCACGCTTTTTTGTTATGTATATAATTCCACATGTGTTAATTCATAGTTTTGATGCCTTCAGTGTGAATCTACAATTTTCATAGTCATGAAAATAAAGAAAACTCTTTGAATGAGAAGGTGTGTCCAAACTTTTGGTCTGTACTGTAGATATATATTTATATGCATTAAGATATAGGGATGAATGAAAGAATGATTGAATGGTGTCTGAACCCCTTTCCTGCTTTATTACACAAGCCTCAGGGGAGGGGAAGTGAACCTGGAAGCCACTGAGCATGTCAGTCCGCCACTGAATGGAGAAAAAAGTGGACCAAAATTTTGTCTGCAGTAGAAAGAGCAAGGGGCACCACTCGAGAGAAATGCAATAAAAAAATAAAAATTAGCAATATTCTAATGTTTCTTTTGAAATGCCCTATTCTTTGCATAGTAATACTGTTTTGTGGGATGATCCCTTTAAGTAAATATAGAACAAAGTTAATTTTATGTTCTCTGCAACTGGCCAGCAATAAGTTTGTTATATATGTTGGATGGGTGAATCCATACTATTTCAGTGGAAAAAAAGCCACAATTTTTGTGGCAGCATCTCATACAGTTTTTCATACAGTTTTTTTTTTAATCCAAAATCAGATGTGGGTTTAAAACAGGGGTGCTCAACCTGTGGCCCTCCAGCTGTTGTAAAACTACAACTCCCAGCATGCCCTAATAGCTGTAGACTGTGCAAGCATGCTTGGAATTGTAGTTTTACAACAGCTGGAGGGCCGCTGGTTGGGCATCCCTGGTTTAAAAGGTAGGAAAAATATAAAGGGCAGGCCTGTATTTTCCATCCTGCTGGATACATTTTTTTAAAGCCATGTGTGATATCACTCTTAAAGGGGTTGTCCAAGATTTATTTTTATTTTTTATTCTACCACCACTACCCAGCGATACCCGAGAACAGATCTATACTTAGCTGCTCCCTGCTGTTCCCATGCTGTCTGCACTGGACTTCATACCCCCTGCCTGTCAACTTCCATGAAGATGGAGTTAAGTGTGCTAGTACAGTCAATGACTGATCTCAGTAGTGACATGTCCCTAAGCAGCATTAGACCGATCAATAACGTGCCACTTGGTGAGATGTCACCACTTATGTTTTCTGCTTTGTTCTAGGTTAGCCATGCTGGCAGTGGAATTACTGTTTACATTTTACAAAGGGGTAAATATAAAATATCCCAAAGCTTAATTCAACCTGTTGTAATGATATAATATGGTCACCGTCCAGAACCACAGCCAGCAAAATCAGAAACAGCAGCAAGTCTTCAATAACCACTCTGGTTGGTAGGAATCTAAAGCTACCTAAATAATCACCAGAGGCTGTAAGGAAGGATGGATGTGGCTGCTAGTGACCCAGGTTACATTTATGGAGTAAGGTAGCGGATTACTGGTGCAAGCTTGCTAAAGGCAGAACTACCAGAATGACCGGGTGGAAAAGAGTAGTCAAGACAAGCAGCGTCAAAATTAAGAGAGAGAGAGAAAAATCATCAGTCTGTCACGGCTGGAGGTGGGGGAAACCCCCAGCCGTGCGGTGCCAGAAGATGGTAGGGTTACCCCTTGGCCGGGAACACAGAGTTAGGGAGCAGGTCACCTCCTATTGCGTCCCTAACGCTGACCCTGTCTCCTGTCAGTATGAGCCGACCTTGGTGGTAGGAGGGCTCATACGCCGGAACCTAAAAGTCCCTGCAAGCCCTCAAGTCGGCCCTGAACTAGGGGACAGAGTAAGACGACCTGCTCCTCCTAGACACGGAGGAGCAGGAGTCTCAACGGCCAAGCAACACAGGGGATACAAAAACAGCTATGGCAGTGGCAGTCAAATGGAACCAACTCATCACTCACCTGCCACAGACAACACAACCAGGAACCCATGTGCAGGTGCTGTAAGTACAAGACACAACGGACACAGCACACACCAGACATCACACAGGAACCCTGGACCATAAGCTGCAATAACACAAAACCCCACACACACCTAGATAACACCGTGTAACAAAGGTTTTAAACTTATGACCGGAAGGGTGGCCCTTACAAGAAGGATGGAATCCACCGGAGGCTGCTTCAGCCAAGCATGACTGAAAGCAACCTACTGAGCTGTGCTCCAGACACAGGCTTTATAGGGCAAAGTGGCCACACCCACCGGTCAACCACACCCAGTGACACAACACACACACACTGGGAAGGAAGTTAACCCTTCCAACACACAGAAGGGAAAATACACATACAGGGGAAGTGACCAACCTGATCACCCTGTGGCTGTTGCCGCTGGCAACAACATGGGTGGCAGCCGTCCTGGGAGACAGCCCGAAGGCCGAGACACTGCCACCACATGTACATAATACCAAACGTTGCCACGGGCAGCCACAGTGAAAGGACAATGTCCGTGCGCACCAAACAACAACACGTGCACACCAGACATACAAACAAAGTGCATCCACACACGCACACAACTCCCCGGGAACCGCACACATAGCTGTTGTCCGCGGCAACCGCACTGAGGCCAGCTACAATATGCCTCAGCTGCGGTTGAAACAACAACCACAACCGCGGGCAACTGTATGCGGCTCCCAAGGAGTCACGACCATAACCGTGGCCGTGACACAGTCAAGAGGTTAATAAAAAACAAGGCATAGTCAGGATACCAGGAATAATCAGAAGAAGCCAATATAACTGATGAGAGGTTAATCCAGAAAACAAGCCACAGTCAGATACCAGGAGTTCAAATGAAGTAGTAGTGAGAAGCACACTGCTTAGGAACCAGGAGTTCAATGTAGAAAATCACAGGCAAGTCAATTTGGGATCTGCAGTCTAAAATCCCCTGCCTAGCAATTGGACAGAATCAGAGCCCTGATTTGATTGGTACAACTTCCAGTCACCCTAAAGATCGACCAGCTGGAACTTGGTCCTTTAGCATGGCAACACAGCCAAGCACAATAATTTGGCTGGATGAGCTCCTGACACCTATAAACAGAAACGGGATACAGGATGAGATGATGCCTTTAGATGAACAAGGATTTCACTAGAAAGGACAAATACAACATATTTTCTATACATACTTGTCTGTCCTGAATACAAATGTTTGCCTGAAAAGATATAAGCAGGTCACCACATATTCTGAAGATGCTAAACTTTTACTATGATACACTACCTTCGCCTGTCCTCTGGGACAACAGATGCTAGATTTCCAATTGTACCTGAATATTCTCTAGGTCCAGAAAATGTTTGCAATTTCAATTATCCTAATTGCAGAAGTCAATAATCAATTATGCTGTATTGACTCCAAAGCTAATTGGCCATTTTTTTTTTTACTGTATTCTTTCAAATTAAATTGTATATACTATATGCTTTGTGTTACCAATAATACTGTCATGTTGCCAGTCTTCTTGATAAAACTGGAAAGACTTGGTGATCCTCAGAGTCATATGCTTCTTAATATTGTATATGTCATACATTTATTATATTATATATAATATAGTTTGCAAGGTTGGCAGTTAAGGGGGATGTCAGTTCAGGGAGAGCACTGCTTCAGCCGGAACCTTCCTCTGCCAGTCAGGGGAATGTCAGCTCCAGTAAGCAGGGGTCCAGGGGAGCAGGGCAGGCCAGACAGGTGCTGGTAGTGGGAGAATCAATTATTAGGGGTACAGATAGGGCGATCTGTCACAAAGATCGGGATCGTCGAACAGTGTGTTGTCTTCCTGGTGCTCAAGTTCGACACATCGCGGGTTGACAGATTACTGGGAAGGTCTGAAGAAGATCCAGCAGTCATAGTCCAAATCGGAACCAATGACAAAGTTAGTGGTAGGTGGAGCATCCTTAAAAATGATTTTAGGAATTTAGGTCAAAAGCTTAGGGCAAGGACCTCAAAGGTAGTGTTTTCCGAAATGCTACCAGCACCATGAGCCACACAAGAAAGGCAGAGGGAGATTAGGGAGGTCAACAAGTGGCTCAAGAACTACTGTAGGAAGGAGGGGTTTGGGTTCCTGGAGAACTGGGCCGACTACTCTGTCGGCTACAGGGTCTATTGGAGGGATGGGCTGCAGCTCAATGGGGAAGGGGCAGCTGTTTTGGGGGAGGAGATGGCTAAAAGGTTGGAGGAGTGTTCAAACTAGGGACTGGGGGAGGGTAATTGCATTATAGGAGGGGAAGATAGTGCAGATAGAGACCTGGGGTGAGGTAATGGAACTGGGGAGGAATGGAAGGAGGGATTAGAACTAGGGATTGACCGATATTGATTTTTTAGGGCCGATACCGATAATTTGTGAACTTTCAGGCCGATAGCCAATAGTTTATACCGATATTCTGGGAATTTTCATTTTTGAAAAAAAAATAAAAAATTCCCACAAATCTGCTGAAAATTAATGTTTATTGTTAATGTGTATTTTTTTTGTAAATCTCTTTCTTTTTCATTTATACTTAATATTTTTTATATTTTTTGTAACTTTTTATTTTATTTTTTTTTACTAACTTTTAGCCCCCTTAGGGACTAGAACCCTTGTCCTATTCACCCTGATAGATCTCCATCAGGGTGAATAGGAGCTCACACTGTCCCTGCTGCTCTGTGCTTGGAGCTTACCATGGCAGCCAGGGCTTCAATAGCGTCCTGGCTGCCATGGTAACCGATCGGAGCCCCAGCATTACACTGCTGGGGCTCCGATCGGAGGAGCAGGGGAGAGGGGATCCTGGGGGGGGGGGCGCACTGCGCCACCAATGCTTAATACTGGGGTTGGGGGGGGGACTGCACCAATGTCTAATACTGGGCTTGGGGGGGCGCCACCATTGAATCTTAATCTCTAATTTATTCATATACAGGAGGCGGGAGCTGGCTGCAGTATCACATAGCCGGCTCCCGACCTCTATGAGCTGTAGCTGCGATCTGCGGCACCTGAGGGGTTAACTACCGCAGATCGCAGCTACAGTTCATAGAGGCCCGGAGCCGGCTATGTGATACTGCAGCCAGCTCCCGAGAGATTAAGCTTCATTGGTGGCGCAGTGGCCATAGCTCCTCCCCTCCTCTTGTCCCCTGTCCTTTCATTGGTGGCACCGGCAGCAGCAGCAGCACAGGGGAGGAGACACTGCTTCCTTCTCCCCTGTGCTGCTGAGGGAACACGGAGAGCGCTGACAGCAGCGCGATCTGTGTTCCCCATACGCTATCGGAATATCGGCAAAATAGATGCCGATACCGATAGCGTTCAAAATCCTCAATATCGGTCGATCCCTAATTAGAACAGTTCAGAAGGAAAGGCGTAGGGTAAAAAATATACATAAACATCTTAATTGTATGTATACTAATGCCAGAAGCCTGACTAATAAAACTGGAGAACTGGAATTAGTGATGTGTGAGGAGGACTATGACATAGTGGGAATAACTGAGACATGGGTAGATGATAGCTATGACTGGGCGGTTAACGTACAAGGTTACAGTGTGTTTAGAAAGGGTTGTCAAAACCGGAGAGGGGGAGGGGTCTGCCTTTATGTAAAGTCCTGTCTAAAGCCCACAGTCTGAGAAGATATAAGAGAGGGACATGAACATGTGGAGTCACTATGGGTAGAAATACATGAAGGAAAAAACAATAATAATATACTAATAGGAGTTTACTATAAGCCACCTAATATACCAGAGTCCACAGAAAATCTAGATAGACAAGGCGGCAAATCATAATGAGGTGGTTATTATGGGGGACTTCAATTACCCAGATATAGACTGGGAAACTGAAACCTGTACATCTCATAAAGGAAACAGGTTCTTGCCAAAAACCAAAGACAATTACCTTTCCCAACTGGTTCAAGACCCGACTAGAGGGACAGCCACACTGGAGATAGTGTTAACCAATAGACCTGACAGAACAACAGATGTGCAGGTTGGGGGACACCTGGAAAATAGTGACCATAAAGTAATAACCTTCCAATTGTCATTCAAAAGAGCGTTTCTTCAGGTTGGAACAAAAATACCAAACTTCAAAAAAGCTAAATTTATCTAACTAAGAGAGGCCATAGGCATAACTAACTGGGACAAAGTCCTCAAAAATAAAAATACAGCAAGAAAATTGGATATTTTTAAAACCATCCTAAAATCTAATTGTGAGAGGTACATACCTTATGGGAATAAAAGGTTAAGGAACAAGAAAAAAACTATGTGGATAAATAGAACTGTAAATAAAGCAATAAATGACAAAAAAAAAGCATTTAAATCAGTAAAACAGGAGGGAAGCAAGAAAGCATTGAAAAACTATAAGGAAAAAAATTGAAAATGTAAAAAACTAATAAAAGCAGCCAATCTAGAGACCAAGAGATTAATTGCCAAAGAGAGTAAAACTAACCCTAAAATGTTCTTTAATTATATAAATGGTAAAAAGTATAAATCTGAAGGTGTCGGCCCTCTACAGAGTAATGAGGGGGGAGTTGCAGAGAGCGATGAGGAGAAAGAAAAGCTATTAAAGGGAGTCTGTCACCACCATATGTCCATATACAGCACTTACATTGTCCTATCACACACCTATACATGAATGTAATGGTACCTTTGTTATTTTCTTTACACTTGCAGAAGCTGGAAAACCGATGTTTAATTCATATGCAAATGAGCACCCGCAAGTGCCCAGAGGCAGCGTTCACTGTATAGGAGCCCAGGCTGGTCTGCCTCATTTCATTATTACTCCGCCCCAGACTCTGCCTATGCTCGCCGCTCTATTCCCTTATGTCATCCTTGCGAGTGCTAATTTGCATATGAATTAAATGTCGTTTTTCCAGCTTCTGCAAGTGTAAAGAAAATAACAAAGGCACCATTACATTCATGTATAGGTGTGCTATAGGACAATGTAAGTGCTGTATATGGCCATATGGTGGTGACAGAAAATAAACTGTCAGATGAAATGCAGAATGTAAAAGTAAATTCCCTATTAAAAGTGTCCTGTCTGACCCAGAAAGATGTACAGCGGCGTCTTAAAAAGATTAAAATAGACCAGATGGCATACACCCCTGTAAACTAAGAGAATTAAGTAATGTCATAGCCAGACCCTTATTTCTGATATTTAAGGACTCTATACTGACAGGGAATGTCCCACAGGATTGTCGCATAGCAAATGTGGTGCCAATATTCAAAAAGGGTCCAAAAACAGAGCCTGGAAACTATAGGCCGGTAAGTTTAACATCTGTTGTGGGTAAACTGTTTGAAGGTTTTCTAAGAGATGCTATCTTGGAGGATCTCAATGAAAACAAGCAAATAACATCATATCAGCATGGCTTCATGAGGGATCGGTCATGCCAAACTAATTTAATCAGTTTCTATGAGGAGGTAAGTTCTAGACTGGACCGCGGTGAATCAATGGATGTCGTATATCTCGACTTCTCCAAAGCATTTGACACTGTACCACATGAAAGGTTAGTATATAAAATGAGAATGCTCGGACTGGGAGAAAATGTATATATGTGGGTAAGTAACTGGCTCAATGATAGAAAACAGAGGGTGGTTATTAACGGTACACACTCAGATTGGGTCACTGTCACTAGTGGGGTACCTCAGGGGTCAATACTGGGCCCTATTCTCTTCAATATATTTATTAATGATCTTGTAGAAGGCTTGCATAGTAAAATATCATTTTTTGCAGATGACACTAAACTGTGTAAAGCAATACTGTTACAGATGGATCTGGATAGATTGGAGGCTTGGGCAGATAAGTGGCAGATGAGGTTTAACACTGACAAATGTAAGGCTATACACATGGGAAGGAATAATGCAAGTCACCCGTACATACGAAATGGTAAAACACTGGGTAACACTGACATGGAAAGGGATCTGGGAATTTTAGTGAACAGCAAACTAAGCTGTCAAAACCAGTGTCAGACAGCTGCTGCCAATGCCAATAAGATAAAGGGTTGCATCAAAAGAGGCATAGATGCCTGTGATGAGAACATAGTCCTGCCACTTTACAAATCACTAGTCAACAGTGATGGCCAGTTTGCAGTGTTCGCCAACGAACACATGCGGGCTGCCATCTTGACTCACAAGTCCGGCGATGCACAGGTAAGCCCTTACCTGTGCCTGTTCCGCGAGCTGGTCTGAAATCAAATGCGGTCACCGGGAGCAGGCAGTACCAAGAACAGCCGTTGCGGGCCTCCATCGGGCTGTTCTCGAAACTGCCTGCTCCCGGTGACCGCATTTGTTTCAGACCTGCTCCCAACACAGGCACAGGTAAAGGCTTACCTGTGCATCACCGGACTTGTGAGTCAAGATGGCAGCCCCCATGTGTTCGTTGGCGAACACTGCGAACTGGCCATCACTGCTAGTCAATAAAATGAACAGCAGAATACAACGCGTGGTATGCAGAGGCGTACATAGGAATCACTGGGCCCCATAGCAAAAATCTGAATTGGGCCCCTTAACCCCGCCCACTACCCACCATGGCCCCTCCCACTTCCTGACTTTGCTCCTCCCATGCCACACCCCCATTAAATAAATTTATACATGACCTACAGAAACTGTTAGGGGTTTCCTGGGGGTGACCTGTCACATGGGATATCTGCTGCAGCCTGCAGATCTCCTTATTTGGGGTGCCATGTTAGGCTACTTTCACACTTGCGTTCGGGTCTCCGCTTGTGAGTTCCGTTTGAAGGTTCTCACAAGCGGCACCGAACGGATCCGTCCAGCCCTAATGCATTCTGAGTGGATGCGGATCCGCTCAGAATGCATCAGTATGGCTCCATCTGTCCTCCGCTCCACTCAGCAGGCGGACACCTGAACGCTGCTTGCAGCATTCGGGTGTCTGCCTGGCCGTGCAGAGGCAAACGGATCCGTCCAGAGTTACAATGTAAGTCAATGGGGACGGATCCGTTTGAAGTTGACACAGTATGGCTCAATTTTCAAACGGATCCGTCCCCCATTGACTTTCAATGTAAAGTCAAAACGGATCCGTTTGCACTATCATGAACAAAAAAAAAATATGTTTTTTTTTTTTGTTCATGTTAATGCAAACGGATCCGTTCTGAACGGATCTAAGCGTTTGCATTATAGGTGCGGATCCGTCTGTGCAGACACCAGACGGATCCGCTCTGAACGCAAGTGTGAAAGTAGCCTTAAAGGGAATCTGTCACTAGCAATTTACCCCCAATTTTTTTTTCGTGAATCCATGTTTAACAGAGTACCTGTTTTCCATCTGTCTTGTTCTTTTGATTGCGAGTCTTGTAATTTCTTCAACAAATCGATTCTTATGATATGTAAATGACGCTGTAAGGAGCCCAGAGGGGCGTTATTCTTTCTCCACGGTGCCCAGGAACGCCCCTCTGAAGTGCCGTGCCCGGCTAAGTTTGAAAACTAATAACGCCTCCAAGTTCATCTAAATCGCCTCCCAGAGGCACGGCTAAGTGCCGCTCTGCGGCAAACACCCCGATCCTCCTCTCGCCGGCATCCCAAATCCCGCGCAGGCGTAGTGCCGTCAGTCATCTTATCATAGCGCAGGCAATCGCCGACACTGCGCCTGCGCGGGATTTGGGATGCCAGCGAGAGGAGGATCGGATTTGGGAGGCGATTTAGATGAACTTGGAGGCGTTATTAGTTTTCAAATTTAGCCGGGCACGGCACTTCAGAGGGGCGTTCCTGGGCACCGTGGAGAAAGAATAACGCCCCTCTGGGCTCCTTACAGCGTCATTTACATATCATAAGAATCGATTTTTTGAAGAAATGACAAGACACAGAATAAAAAGAACAAGACAGATGGAAAAAAGGTACTCATGGATCCATGTTTAATAAAGTACCTTTTTTCCATCTGTGTTCTTCTTTTCCATGTCAGTCTTGTCCTTTCTTCTAAAAATCGATTCTTAGGATAAGCAAATGACGCTGTAAGGACTGGAGCCCAGAGGGGCGGTTTTCTTTCTCCACGGTGCCCCTCTGAAGTGCCGTGCCCGCCTAAATATGAAAACTCTAACGCCTCCATGTTTAGCTGAATCGCCTCCCAGAGGCGCGGCTAAGTCCTCAACACCGCGGTCTGCAAACACCCGATCCTCCTCTCGTCGGCGTCCCAAATCCCGCGCAGGCGCAGTGCCGGCGATTGCCTGCGCCTGCGCTCTGATAATACGGCTGAGGGCAACAGCTTCAACATCGTCACTGGGCTCGGCGCATGCCCAGTGACGATGTTGAAGCTGTTGCCCTCAGCCGTATTATCAGAGCGCAGGCGCAGGCAATCGCCGGCACTGCGCCTGCGCGGGATTTGGGACGCCGACGAGAGGAGGATCGGGTGTTTGCAGACCGCGGCGCTGAGGAGGGGGGCGGGTGTCTAGGGCCTTAGCCGCGCCTCTGGGAGGCGATTCAGCTAAACATGGGGGGGGCCCTGGGGAGAAAAGCAGCCGCATAGCCGGCTACAGGTCATGAGTGGGCGGGGCCTTATCTGCGCTACGGGCCCCCCAGTGCCGCGAGCCCCATAGCAGTGGCGTGGTCTGCCTCTATGGGCGGTACGCCACTGGTGGTATACAACCATCAACTCCTATATAAAGTTAAACCAACATGCAAATAACAAATCAATCCATCTTTATTATAACAGATAAAATGACATACATGATAAAAATCGAGGAATGCAGAGAAGTGGGGATAAGACATCCAGACCCAGGGATATTACAGCTATCAGTATAATTGCAAAGAACACTGTTGTGTATGTAATACACCAGAAAAAGATATACCAAGTGTGGCCCCACATACATGTATATCAATTCGCCACAGGAAAATCAATCATCTAACAGGTTGAGGGCCACCTAACCATAAGTGTAAATGTCAAATATAATACTGGCAAAAGCATAGACAACAGTGGGCAGCATACCCATATATAATAACAGACCTGGCTGGAGGAACAGCACAATACATCTGCCATTAAACCAGCCCTATATACTCCCAACCCACCTTACAACAACCTATCCCAAGGCCGGTGCCGGATTAATTGTGCTGCATTACACCTGTGGGACCCTCCCACCTCATTCATCAGGAAACAGCCGGCGTACGTAATGACGTAATCTGGAATGCGCACACCCTCACATGACAGCGCATCACATAGCGCAAAATATACCGTCATCATAGAGCGTCCGTAAGACACGCCCACACATGAGATGGGCACATGATAGAAAACCTGAACACGTGATGCAACACCAGGCCGGGTAGGGTGTACAGGCTTAAAGCGAACATAACATTGAATAGCGTACAAGGAAGTACGCATAAGTAGAATAATCACATGATCAAGCAGAGTAAAACCTCTACAATCAGGCCGCCTTCAAACATCAATCACATGATTGGAGAGCGATCCAAAATCTTATATTGAAGGGACAATATAACCAACTAAAAAGGGACATGATAAGTGAATAAAACATGATGAAAAATTATTTTGATATACGCCGTGCAATACATTATAAAACTATATGTCATATCACAAATTAATGAACAATAATACAAATTACATATATAAAGGTGAAAATAAGAAAAAACAGTGGAAAATAAAAAGTGAAAAACAGTGTAAAGGCAACAAGAGGATTAATATATTTTATGCCAGTGAATAAAAACATGAAGTGACTAAGGAGTGCAAGTGCTCATAGTGCACCGGTGCGGGAAGGAGTGCGTGTGAGTGACTAAATACTATAGACACACACAATGTAAAATATGTTCATAATACATTATTATTATAAAATACATACAAAAAGTGTATCTTATAAATAAATAAATATGGTAAATACAGAGAATAAATATAATATAAATATGACACTATAATTCATGCGCCTTTTAGTCCCAGTAAAATATGTCAAAGATATGTATGCATCAATGCGTCCCAGGGTGTGGCAGAAAGCACATTGGAGGACCGCAGCCGTATGTGGTACTTATCGAAAAGACCTAGTCATAAGGGAGTCTATAAGAAAAGAGGGAAGGAAAGAAAGGGTTAAGTCAATAGCAGATGACCAGATAATCACTAGAACTGTAAACCAGTAAAAACATATGTCACGGAAGGTGTACAGGAAACAAGACAATGCAAAAATGAATATATGACTCACTGGATCCAAAACTAAGGAACAAAAGGGAGACCCCTGTATAAGACCTGGCACTCTCCCTGACTCTGCTCAGCCTATGTGAACACCCCAATGGTGGATGATCGCATATCCACGTACCTTGACTATATAACACCTGAACACCCTACAATAGTGAGGGGACACGACCACCGGCTCCCTACACTAAACGCGGAGGGAGTCAGGGTCACCTGGGATCCAGCAAACATAAAATCACAAAAGAATGTACAACACTTATCTTGCAGAAGACTGGGAAATAGGATCAGCATGCACACACACTCCAGGAAGTTGTATAAACCGCACACTAATGCATTATGGGGAGGAATTTAAAGGGATGCAATCAGTCCAACTACAAGACAGCTGAGAGAGGCTAACAAGATGAGGAACTGAAAACCAAAACAAAGAAGCTCAAGGAGGAGGTTCTGAAAGGCATCTGTCAGAGCTTCTCAGATGTCTGGTTGTGACAGTACCCCTCCCTCTATGAGTGGACTCCGGACACTCAGAGCCCACCTTCTCAGGGTGGGACCTATGGAAAGCCCTGATGAGACGAGTGGCCTTAATGTCTGTCACTGGGACCCACATCCACTCCTCAGGACCATAACCCTCCCAATGAACAAGGTACTGGAGAGAACCGCGGACAACACGAGAATCCACAATCCTAGAGACCTGAAATTCAAGACTACCATCAACCATAATCGGAGGAGGAGGCAAAGGCGAGGGTACAATGGGTTGAACATAAGGTTTTAATAAGGACTTATGAAAAACATTATGGATCTTCCAAGTCTGAGGAAGATCAAGACGGTAGGCAACAGGATTGATGACAGACAGGATTTTGTAAGGCCCAATAAACTTAGGACCCAACTTCCAGGAGGGAACCTTCAATTTGATATTCTTGGTAGACAACCACACCAGATCACCAACATTCAGGTCCGGACCAGGCACACGTCTCTTATCTGCCACACGCTTATATCTCTCACTCATGCTCTTTAGATTATCCTGAATCTTTTGCCAAATCGATGACAAAGATGAGGAGAATCTGTCCTCATCAGGTAAACCAGAAGACCCCTCTCCCGAGAATGTCCCAAACTGCGGATGAAACCCATATGCACCAAAAAATGGTGACTTATCAGAGGACTCCTGACGACGGTTATTTAAAGCAAACTCGGCAAGGGACAAAAAAGAACACCAATCCTCCTGATTCTCCGCCACAAAACAGCGAAGATATGTCTCCAGATTCTGATTGATGCGTTCTGTCTGGCCATTCGACTGCGGGTGGAAAGCAGAAGAGAATGACAACCGAACCCCCAAGCGAGAACAGAAAGCCTTCCACAATCTGGAAACAAACTGCGTGCCCCTATCAGAGACTATGTCTGAAGGAATACTATGCAATTTGACAATGTGATCAATAAATGCCTGCGCCAGCGTCTTAGCATTGGGCAAACCAGGAAAAGGGATAAAATGCACCATTTTGCTAAAACGGTCCACCACCACCAGAATCACAGTCTTCCCCGAGGAACGAGGCAGGTCCGTAATGAAGTCCATGGACAGATGTGTCCAAGGACGGGAAGGAATGGGTAAGGGAAGGAGAGGACCTGATGGCCGTGAATGAGGGACTTTGGCACGAGCGCAAGTCTCGCAGGCTGCCACAAAACCCTCAACCGACTTACGAAGCGCAGGCCACCAGAATCTCCGAGCGATGAGATCCACTGTGGCTCTTGCCCCCGGGTGCCCAGCAAGGACCGTATTGTGGTGTTCCTTAAAAATCTTGTGTCTTAAAGCGAGAGGCACAAACAACCTCCCAGGAGGACAAAGATCAGGAGCCTCTGACTGGTCTGCCTGCACCTCTGCCTCCAATTCAGGAAAAAGAGCAGAGACTACCACACCTTCAGCCAAAATGGGACCCGGGTCTTCAAAATTCCCACCTCCAGGAAAACAATGTGACAGGGCATCTGCCTTCACATTCTTAACCCCAGGGCGGAACGTGACAACAAAATTAAACCTTGAAAAGAACAAAGACCATCTGGCCTGTCTTGGGTTCAGACGCTTGGCTGACTCCAAGTAGGCCAGATTTTTATGGTCAGTAAACACGGTAATAGGGTGTCTGGCTCCCTCTAGCCAATGGCGCCATTCCTCAAAAGCCAACTTGATGGCCAACAATTCCCTATCTCCCACATCGTAATTTCTCTCTGCGGAGGAGAGTTTCTTTGAGAAAAAGGCACACGGTCGCCATTTGGCAGGAGAGGAACCCTGAGACAAGACCGCACCCACACCCACCTCAGAAGCATCAACCTCAACTATGAAGGGTAGAGAAATATCAGGTTGTACCAAGATGGGAGCGGAAGCAAAACTCTCCTTTGATATTAGAAAAGGCCTTACGCGCCTCTACCGACCAGGAAGAAAAATCTACCCCCTTTCTGGTCATATCAGTAAGTGGTTTAACAATAGAGGAATAATTCAAAATAAACTTCCTGTAATAATTGGCAAAGCCCAAAAAACGCATCAGCGCCTTCTGATTCTCAGGAAGCTCCCACTCAAGCACAGCGCGGACCTTCTCGGGGTCCATGCGAAAACCAGAAGCGGAGAGAAGAAACCCCAGAAATTGAATTTCTGGAACCGCAAACACACATTTTTCCAGTTTCGCGTATAATTTATTCTCCCTCAGGATGAGCAAGACCTGACGTAAGTGTTCCTTATGAGTTTTGAAATCAGGAGAAAAAATCAAAATGTCATCCAAATACACTAATACAAATTTTCCCATTAAATGATAAAAAATGCTGTTCACGAAATGCTGAAAAACGGCTGGGGCATTCATCAAACCAAAAGGCATAACCAAATTCTCAAAATGGCCCTCAGGGGTATTGAAGGCCGTCTTCCATTCATCTCCTTCTCTGACCCTGACCAGGTTGTATGCCCCTCTTAGATCTAATTTGGAAAAGACTTTAGCACCAACAATCTGGTTAAACAGGTCCGGGATCAGAGAAAGCGGATAAGGGTCACGAATGGTGATACTGTTCAGCTCCCTGAAATCCAGACAAGGTCTTAAAGAACCATCTTTTTTCTTATCAAAGAAAAAAACTGCGTCAACAGGTGACTTCGAGGGTCGTATGTGTCCTTTTCTCAGACTCTCAGAGATATAAGCACGCATAGCGACCCTTTCAGGTTGGGAAAGATTGTATAAACGAGATTTAGGCAGCTTGGCGCCTGGGATGAGATTAATAGGGCAATCGTACAACCTGTGCGGGGGCAAATCCTGAACTCCACTCTCAGAGAAGACATCCGAAAATTCCAAGAGAAAAGGTGGTACAGTCTTAGTAGAAACCTCAGAAACAGATGTCGCAAGGCAATTCTCTCTGCAAAAGTCACTCCAACCATTTATTTGCCTCGCTTGCCAATCAATGGTGGGGTTATGTTTAGTGAGCCAGGGTAGCCCCAACACAAGAGGAGTAGGTAATCCGCTAAGGACGAAACATGACACATCCTCAACATGAGCATCACTCACAATTAAACGAATATTGTGAACTATGCCCTTTAATGATTTCTGAGAAAGTGGAGCGGAATCAATAGCAAAAACAGGAATATCCTTTCCCAAAGTACATACCTGGAAACCATGAGTTATCGCAAAATGATTATCAATGAGATTGACAGCTGCTCCACTATCTACAAAAATCTCACAAAAAATGTTCTTGCTCTCTAGCGCCACCCTGGCAGGCAGGACAAAACGGGAACTACAAGCAAACGGAAAACCTTCAATTTCCGCCTCAACCCTGCCAATAGTAACAGATGGAACATTTTTTAAAGATTTTTTTCCTTTTTGTTTCTTTATTATTCCCAGAAAACTGCCTGAATCTCCTAGAGGGACAAACATTTGCCAAATGATTTATACTTCCACAACAAAAACAAACCTTCCCATGCGGGCTGAATCTTCTATTGTCAGAGGCAATCAACCCCAGCTGCATGGGCTCCTGCTCAGAAGGGGCTGACAGCGACTGAGACCCCTGCGCACAGAATGAGACTGCTGCACTGTCCTGGGACTGAGTATGACAGGAAGGAGAGGTCTCTCCTCTCTCTCTAAGACGCCTGTCAATACGAACGGCCTGAGACATAGCAGCGTCCAAGGAGATAGGCCTCTCATGAAAGGCAAATGCATCTTTCAATCCCTCTGAAAGACCATGGCAAAATTGACTTCGGAGTGCAGCATCATTCCAACCAGTATCAGCTGCCCACCTCCGAAATTCTGAGCAGTATATCTCTGCGGATTGTTTACCCTGGCATAACAGACGTAGTCTAGACTCAGCCAAAGCAACACGATCCGGATCATCATATATCTGACCCAGGGCTAAAAAGAATTCATCCACTGAACGGAGGGGCCGTGCCCCCACCGGCAGCGAAAAGGCCCACGACTGAGCGTTACCCCTGAGCAGCGATATAATGATCCCCACCCTCCTTTCCTCATCACCAGAGGAATGGGGAAGAAGGCGAAAATGGAGTTTGCAAGCCTCTCTGAAACGCACAAAATTCTCACTATCCCCGGAGAACGTATCCGGGAGCAAGATCTTAGGCTCAGAGCAAACTCCATGAGCGTAAGCTCAACCGGTCACTAGAAACTGACAAAGAGTCTTACGGAGATCAGCTACCTCCAATGAAAGACCCTGGAAGCGTTCAAGTCAAAAGTGAAACCGGATCCATGCTTGAGACGGTTTTGGCGGTTTATAATGTCACGGAAGGTGTACAGGAAACAAGACAATGCAAAAATGAATATATGACTCACTGGATCCAAAACTAAGGAACAAAAGGGAGACCCTTGCATAAGACCTGGCACTCTCCCTGACTCTGCTCAGCCTATGCGAACACCCCAATGGTGGATGATCGCATATCCACGTACCTTGACTATATAACACCTGAACACCCTACAATAGTGAGGGGACACGACCACCGGCTCCCTACACTAGACGCGGAGGGAGTCAGGGTCACCTGGGATCCAGCAAACATAAAATCACAAAAGAATGTACAACACTTATCTTGCAGAAGACTGGGAAATAGGATCAGCATGCACACACACTCCAGGAAGTTGTATAAACCGCACACTAATGCATTATGGGGAGGAATTTAAAGGGATGCAATCAGTCCAACTACAAGACAGCTGAGAGAGGCTAACAAGATGAGGAACTGAAAACCAAAACAAAGAAGCTCAAGGAGGAGGTTCTGAAAGGCATCTGTCAGAGCTTCTCAGATGTCTGGTTGTGACAACATACTGCTAAAAACCAGGAACTTACCTAGAACATAGAACATAGAATGTCTCGGCAGATAAGAGCCATTTGGCCCATCTAGTCTGCCCAATATACTGAATACTATGGATAGCCCCTGGCCCTATCTTATATGAAGGATGGCCTTATGCCTATCCCATGCATGCTTAACCTCTTCAGGACACATGACGTACCGGTACGTCATGATGCCCTGGTACTTAAGGACACATGACGTACCGGTACGTCATGTGTTGTTCCGATCACTGCCGCCCGGCTGGCATTGATCGGAACAAGGTGCCTGCACAAATCATTGAGCAGGCACCTAGGCTAAATGCGCGGGGGGGTCCCGTGACCCCCCCATGTCGGCGATCGCAACAAACCGCAGGTCAATTCAGACCAGCGGTTTGATGCGCTTTTTGCAGTTTCTGATCCCCGCGGTCCCTGACCGCGGGGATCAGAAACTTTACAATGCCCAGAATATATATGTTCTTCCTCCCCCTGCACCCCTGAATGATATTTAGTGGGCGGGTGGTGCAGGGGGAGGGTTGCGGGCGGTGCGGGCGGTGCGGGAGGGGGGCGGTGCGGCAGGCGTGATCGCGATCCCCCACCCGCCTCCCCTTGAATAATCGTTGGTTTCTAGTGGGTATACCAGGGTGCCAGCACATTGCTGGCACCCTGGTATAAACGGCTGACATCGTTGATGCGATGTCAGCCGTTTAACTCTTTCCATACAGCGGTCCGTACGGACCGCTGTATGGAAAAGGTTAACAGCGCAGGGAGCTCCCTCCCTCTCCGATCAGGGGGCTGCTGTGCCTTTGCAGCCCCCCGATGGGAGAGGGAGAGAGCCCCCAGACAGCCCCCCGACACCCCAGTCCTCACCCTTCCCCGTCTGCGAAGTTGTGGCAGACGGGAAGGTTCCCTTGGCAACATGACGCCTGCTCAGGCGTCCTGCTGTCCATGGTGCTGAACAGATCTGTGCTGAAAGCATAGATCTGTTCAGTGTAAGTAAAATACAGTGCAGTACGCTATATAGAGTACAGTACTGTATTATACAGACATCAGACCCACTGGATCTTCAAGAACCAAGTGGGTCTGGGTAAAAAAAAAAGTGAAAAAAAGTGAAAAAAAAGTAAAAATCAAAAAACACATTTATCACTGATTAAAAATGGAAAAAATTAAATTCCCTACACATGTTTGGTATCGCCGCGTCCATAACATCCTGATCTATAAAACGGTCATGTTACTTTACCCGAATGGTGAACGCCATAAAAATAAAAAATTAAAAACTATGATGAAATAGAAATTTTGCCCATCTTACTTCCCAAAAAAAGGTAATAAAAGTGATCAAAAAAGTCGCATGCACCCCAAAATAGTGCCAATCAAACCGTCATCTCATCCCGCAAAAAATCAGACCCTACTCAAGATAATCGCCCAAAAATTGAAACAACTATGGCTCTTAGACTATGGAGACACTAAAACTTTTTTTGTTTTAAAAATGAAATAATTGTGTAAAACTTACATAAATAAAAAAAATTGTATACATATTATGTATCGCCGCGTCCGTGACAACCTGCTCTATAAAATTACCACATGATCTAACCTGTCAGATGAATATTGTAAATAACAAAAAAAACAACTGTGCCAAAAAGATATTTCTTGTTACCTTGCCGCACAAAAAGTGTAA
This sequence comes from Bufo gargarizans, assembly GCF_014858855.1. Classification (NCBI taxonomy): domain Eukaryota; kingdom Metazoa; phylum Chordata; class Amphibia; order Anura; family Bufonidae; genus Bufo; species Bufo gargarizans. Next base: position 169,368,761 of record NC_058080.1, read on the forward strand.
TATAGAGCAACCAAAAATCATATGTACCCTAAACTAGTACCAACAAAACTGCCACCCTATCCCGTAGTTTCTAAAATGGGGTAACTTTTTTGGAGTTTCTACTCTAGGGGTGCATCAGGGGGGCTTCAAATGGGACATGGTGTCAAAAAAAAACAGTCCAGCAAAATCCAGCCTTCCAAAAACCGTATGGCATTCCTTTCCTTCTGCGCCCTGCCGTGTGACCTACAGCAGTTTACGACCACATATGGGGTGTTTCTGTAAACTACAGAATTAGGGCCATGAATAATGAGTTTTGTTTGGCTGTTAACCCTTTCTTTGTAACTGGAAAAAAAATATTAAAATGGAAAATCTGCCAAAAAAGTGAAATTTGGAAATTGTATCTCTATTTTCCATTAAATCTTGTGCAACACCTAAAGGGTTAAAAATGTATGTAAAATCAGTTTTGAATACCTTGAGGGGTGTAGTTTCTTAGATGGAGTCACTTTTATGGGGTTTCTACTCTAGGGGTGCATCAGGGGGCTTCAAATGGGACATGGTGTCAAAAAAACAGTCCAGCAAAATCTGGCTTCCAAAAACCAAACGGCGCACCTTTCACTCTACGCCCCGCTGTGTGGCCGTACAGTAGTTTACGGCCACATATGGGGTGTTTCTGTAAACGGCAGAGTCAGGGCAATAAAGATACAGTCTTGTTTGGCTGTTAACCCTTGCTTTGTTAGTGGAAAAAATGGGTTAAAATGGAAAATAAGGCAAAGAAAATAAATTTTCGAATTTCATCCCCATTTGCCAATAACTCTTGTGCAACACCTAAAGGGTTAACGACGTATGTAAAATCAGTTTTGAATACCTTGAGGGGTGTGGTTTCTTAGATGGGGTCACTTTTAGGGATTTTCTACTCTAGGGGTGCATCAGGGGGCTTCAAATGGGACATGGTGTAAATAAACTAGTCCATAAAAATCAGCCTTCCAAAAACCAAACGGCGCACCTTTCACTCTACGCCCTGCTGTGTGGCCGTACAGTAGTTTACGGCCACATATTGGGTGTTTCTGTAAACGGAAGAGTCAGGGCAATAAAGATACAGTCTTGTTTGGCTGTTAACCTTTGCTTTGTTAGTGGAAAAAATGGGTTAAAATGGAAAATTAGACAAAAAATGAAATTCTCAAATTTCATCCCCATTTGCCAATAACTCTTGTGCAACACCTAAAGGGTTAACGACGTATATAAAATCAGTTTTGAATACCTTGAGGGGTGTAGTTTCTTAGATGGGGTCATTTTTGGGAGGTTTCTATTATCTAAGCCTCACAATATGACTTCAAACCTGAACTGGTCCATAAAAAGTGGGATTTTGAAGATTTCTGAAAATTTTCAAAATTAGCTTCTAAACTTCTAAGCCTTGTAACATCCCCAAAAAATAAATATATAATTCCCAAAATGCTACAAACATGAAGTAGACATATGGGGAATGTAAAATTATAAAAAAAAATTGGGGGTATTACTATGTATTACAGAAGTAGAGAAACTGAAACTTTGAAAATTTGCTAATTTTTGAAATTTTTTGGTAAATTAGGTATTATTTTGTGCAAAAAAAATAATTTTTCATGAAGTACAATATGTGACGAAAAAACAATCTCAGAACGGCCTGGATAAGTCAAAGTGTTTTAAAGTTATCAGCACTTAAAGTGACACTGGTCAGATTTGCAAAAAATGGCCTGGTCCTAAGGTGTAAAAAGGCTGTGTCCCTAAGGGGTTAAACTCCTCCACTGTATTTTCAGCTACCACTTCTGCAGGAAGGCTATTCCATGAATCCACTAATCTTTCAGTATAGTAGTACTTCCTGATATTACTATTAAACCTTTGCCCCTCTAATTTAAAACTATGTCCTTAAAGATGATCAAAATTAGGGTTATTCACTTTAGAAAAAAGTAGACTGAGGGGAGATTGAATAACTATGTATAAATCTATCAGGGGACAGTACAGAGATCTCTCCCATCATCTATTTATCCCCAGGACTGTGACGAGGGGACATCCTCTGCGTCTGGAGGAAAGAAGGTTTGTACACAAACATAGAAAAGGATTCTTTACGGTAAGAGCAGTGAGACTATGGAACTCTCTGCCTGAGGCGGTGGTGATGGTGAATTTGCTAAAAAAAAAGTTCAAGAGGGGCCTGGATGTATTTCTGGAGTGTGATAATATTACAGGCTATAGCTACCGGAGAGGGGTCATTGATCCAGGGAGCAGTGGCATAACTAGAAATGACTGGGCTCCACAGCATATTTTTGAATGGGGCCTCCCTCCCCCAGTAATATTTTCACAACCCCTTCCTTTCATGCCGCCCCCATTCCTGTGGCTAGTAAAGATCGCTCTCTCAGACCAGGCCCGGCAGCTGTTCCATCCGTTTTATACACTGTCTATACTGTCACTGTATATAATTTCATTGTGTAATACTGTTGAGGGGGCCCTGATAAAATCTTTTAGTCCTCCTCCTCCAGGATGGGCCCCTTCTGGGTCAGGGCCCCAAAGCAGCAGCTTCCCCTGCTTCCCCTATAGTTACGCCCCTGCCAGGGAGTTATTCTGATTGAAAAATTGGCTTCTACCTCACAGTCGTTTTTTGCCTTCCTCTGGATCAACTTGCAGGATAACAGGCCGAACTGGATGGACAGATGTCTTCTTTCAGCCTTATAAACTATGTTACTATGTATATACTGTAGGTGTAAATTGACATAAAATACTAAGGCCTCTTTCACACGAGCGTGACGGATTGGTTCCAGATGCGTTCAGGGTGTGTTCAGTGAAACTCGCACTATTTTGAAAGCAAGTTCAGGCAGTTTTGTCTGCGATTGAGTTCAGTATTTTCCGCGCGAGTGCAATGCAATTTGATGCGTTTTTCACAAGCGTGATAAAAAAATTAAGGTTTACAAACAACATCTCCTAGCAACCATCAATGAAAAACGCATTGCATCGGCACTTGCTTGCGAATGCAGTGCGTTATTCAAGCAGCCCTATTCACTTTTATGGGGCCAGGGCTGCGTGAAAAACTCAGAATATAGAACACGCTCCGATTTTCACACAACGCAGAACTGATGCGTGAAAACCACGCTCATGTACACAGACCCATTGAAATGAATGGGTCAGGATTCAGTGCGGGTGCTAGCTATACTTTCACGTCATGCATTGCACCCGCGTGGAAAACTCGCTCGTGTGAAAGGGGCCTAGCTGCCACAGTACAGTTAGTATAATCAAATCTTTAACGTAATTTGTTTGTTCTGGTGTTTTCTGCTCCTCCTGTAAATATTGGCAGTGCATTGTTTTAGCTCCTGTGTCCCCTATCTATGACATTGCTTATAATGGCTGCTGTGCCTTCCCTGTCCAGTTGGCATTCATTGCTTCCATTCTTTCTTAAACTAGTTTCACACCTCCGGGGTGAATTCCGTCGGGCATAGGATCGGCGACACACATGCTGCATGCTGTGGTTTGTGTCCGAATGATTCCCGACATTATTTGCCTGAATGCGTCCGGATCTCGGCCCGATCCCATTATACTTAATGGGGCCAGTGGGCAACATCTGGCAGTGCCGGATTCGGTGAATTCACACTGCAGGTGTGAAATTAGCCTTAAATTATTCAGACATTGCGTCTGCGCAGTAAAAGCAATTCTTTTCCTCCAGTGCGCCTCCCGATGTGCGCTACTGTCAAGTGTAGTGAATATGCACACTGTGGATAGTTTCCCTGTTGTTTGATGTGCCACGACCAATGAAAAATGAGGTTGTATGGCACAGGCTGCATTCCCCTGCATCTCCTGCACTCTACAACGTCCAACTTCTAGTAGCAATACAGAGGAATGGAACAACACGGGGTCATAAAAGTAGATGCGACAGTATTGTAATTGCATGGGGAATGCAAGTAGTTGCTAAAACAGTCAGGTCAGGAGAGGTGACAGGTCCTCTATAATTATTCTCTAGTCTGCATTTTTTTATTGTAATGGGTGCTTATCCAGCTGAGGGGCTGTGGGCACATTCTGGCCAGGAGGCCTCTGGAGGTCCCAAATGTCTAGCTAATCTTTTACTGAATTTATTGGTCCTTTGAAATACTTGGATACTGTATTTCGTTAACTATTGACATCATATAGGAATATCAATTCTGCACATTAATGTAAAAAAAAAAATCACATCAGTGAAAAGTGAAAAAGTACAACTATTGTAGAAATATTTTCCAATGTCCTTTCAGAGAAGGAAATCATTGACACTGCTCTAGTGATTCATGGTGCTCAGCACATAAAGGTAACCAAAGTGTAGAGTGAAAATGCGGTGCCCTGTGACTCCACAATCAAAGTGCTTTATTCCAAGGTGACAGGCATAAAAAAAGGACAAGCGCCACAGTCGCTTCACAAGAAGAATCAGGCAAAATGGCCAGTCCATTTCCTGTTGCACTTGTCCTGGCCCGCAGTGTTCTATGCCTGGCATCTTCCTCTTTGATTGTGGAGTTAGTGAGTGCTGTATTTTGAATATGAGTGTATCAGTGTATTTTACCGAGAAGTGGAGCACGATTTACCATAGAACCTGTGCCTGCTTTATGATATGAAATATTAAAATAGCAACATAGTAAATATGTCAAATTCATGACCATTTTTCAACATAATGTCAAAACTTGTCCTTTTAACATCATTAGTCCACTAAATATTTACTTCTCTATTACTAGAAACCCAGTAGTCATTACAGAGCCACATAGGAAGTAAAGCCTGATGAATAGCATATACTAGCCTGAAATGATGCTAAAAAATTGGCACATTGAGCTGTTTTACTAAATAAAACCTATGGGCACTGTAAGAAAGCGCAAGGGTCCATCATTGACGGAAGATATGTGTCACCAAGATTCCTGGCCTCGGTGAAGTAAGAGATGGTAATTTTAAGTGTCAGCGGCAGCTAGTGCTGACACTATTTGTTATTTAGTGTGGCTGTAAAGCTGTTCCGGGCCGGCTCTTACTGGGAGCAGTCAAAGTGCAGGGTGGGTGGCTGTTCCCCACGTTCCAGGCCAGGTTTTGGTAAGGAATATAAAACCCAGCCAGCAGTCTCGTCTGGGTGTGGATTTTCCTCCATCTGACAAGCCTGTTGGGGACTGCTACTGCCAAAACCCCTGACAAGGTGAATGTTTTTTGTTCTGTAGACTTGCCATGGTGTGAATGAACACCAAGACGACGAACTGTAATTTTTGTTTGTGTGAATAAACACTGCACTGTTTAAGTCAAAGACTTTGTTTTTGCCTCTGTACTGCATCCGCTAATCTGCCTACCAGAGCGAATGCCCACAGCACTTAAAATATAATTTAGAGTGTGGTCTTCATGTATCCAAACTATACACTTGCGACCACCAAAAGGTGTCTAAGATCTATATTAGGAAAGGTGCTTCTGTCCACTTAAATGCAGCAACCCAGACCTGGGGGTATCTACAAATGTTTTACATGTATTGTAATGGTATGTTATGCTCAGCATTCCAGCGAGAGGAGGTATGGTTGGCAGGAACAGGGATAACCACCCTGTTCCTCCCCTCTTGATAGGAGTGGTCTGGTCCTACTTCATGACAGGAGAAGAGTTCCAGAGTAGAGAGTATGGAGAAAGTAAGCATATGCTTGAGCTCCTACTCCTTGAGCCTGATTCTATTCTCATGTGAGACCCTTAATCCAGGAAGATTGCCAGCGTCAAGATACAGCTTTCCTAAAATCTACAGAAAATAAAGTCCACAGAGTGACTAGCAAGATTCAGCTTTACAGACCCTGCTGCCAGTGAGGGAAAACATGTCATACAACCCATCCCCAAGAATAACCACCAGGCCATGCTAACTTAAAGCCTGTATCACACAGTGAACACATATATCCACAAGTGCCTGCAAGGGCCATATAATTGCCACACAACCAGCCACCATACCTCCTCATCTGGTGCCAAAAACTACATTTAGTACTTAGTACTGCTGGATGTAGAAGTAAAGAGAAACTTTTATAAATGTACTTCTTGCCTGATTGTTCAAACTACTTTTCCACTGCACCAATTCCCAGGGAGCAACAGCCTGAGGGAGTATACTGTGACACAACACCTCATCAGGGCCACTACCACTCCCATCCTCTGCACTGGCTCCTCTGGGACTCACTGCACAAACATTGTACTGCTTTTTGTTTTTTCTTTAGCAGAATTTCTGCACCAACATTAATGATGTTTTTTTCAGTAATATACAGTAACTGGTAGTGATCTGTTCCATTATTTAAAGCCTATAAAACGATAAGGCAGTAGAATTCAGTTTCCTTGACTTTTCTGTCTCTGAAAGCACTACAATGAAATGGAATGGTAAAGAACCTCTCATATACTTATCAATGTGAACTTATCCACGCAATGTTGGTATGGCAACATTTTTATGAAATTCTATGATTTGTTTAAAAAGCTTCCCTGTTGTTCTATGAACAATACACTTGTAACTGAAGGAAACAGCATTTTCTCAGATTGGAGGCGTAGGCGTAAATACACTGCTGTAGAGATTTACATTAGTATTCTCCTTTCAAATAGATGTAGAAAGATGAATTCTCAGAGGTAACAATGATAAACATGCATTCTTCTTCGATAAGACATGTTATATCATATTTAGATATTTCTTACATTTAGTTTTATCTTATCCCTAGGATTCTATTTTTCTGCAGATGTATAAAATTATGTTTCCGTCTTGTCAAATCTGATGCACTATGTTATGTCTAGTGCAAGGGCTTTGAGGGTGGTACATGACACAAGGACACAAAGAACAACAAGTCTATGTGTCATGTAATGCCCCCTTATGAGGTGCTACACTCGTCATCACACAGTGTATCGCTTTTGTCAGGAGCATTCTCTTAAAGGGCTTCTGTCACCCCACTAAAGTGATTTTTTTTTTTTGGGCTAGTGAAATTAGTTATATTGCAATATATGACAATATAATTGTGTTACTTACTTTGATCCAGCAGTTTCTGCAAAAATCGAAGTTTTATAATATGTAAATTCGGTCTCTACCAGCAAGTAGGGCGGCTACTTGCTGGTAGCTGCTGCAGAAATCCACCCCCTCGTCGTGTTGATTGACAGGGCCAGCCGGGATCTCCTCCTCCGGCCAGCCCTGTCGGCATTTCAAAAATCGCGCGCCTGTGTTGATTTGGCGCAGGCGCTCTGAGATGAGGAGGCTCGTCTCCTCAGCACTCCCTCAGTGCGCCTGCGCCGATGACGTCTTCTATTTCGGTGATGTCATCGGCGCAGGCGCACTGAGGGAGTTCTGAGGAGACGAGCCTCCTCATCTCAGAGCGCCTGCGCCGAATCAACACAGGCGCGCGATTTTTGAAATGCCGACAGGGCTGGCCGGAGGAGGAGATCCCGGCTGGCCCTGTCAATCAACACGACGAGGGGGCGGATTTCTGCAGCAGCTACCAGCAAGTAGCCACCCTACTTGCTGGTAGAGACCGAATTTACATATTATAAAACTTCGTTTTTTGCAGAAACTGCTGGATCAAAGTAAGTAACACAATTATATTGTCATATATCGCAATATAACTAATTTCACTAGCCCAAAAATAAATAAATCACTTTAGTGGGGTGACAGAAGCCCTTTAACTACTTGTGAACCACCAGAATACTTAAAAGGTCTGGTGAGTACACACACTAATCTGCAAAGGTGTTTCTTAAACGGATAGTGCAGTGCAAAGATATTGATGACCTAGGTCACCAATATCAGATTGGCAAGGGTCTGACTCGTAACACCCCTGCCCATCAGCTGTTTGAAGGGGTAGTGGTACTGCTTCCACTTCCAAATTACCTGTGCGCCATCTTATTTGCAGTGGCCATGTACTGTAATTACAACTGCATATGTCATTCACTTAAATGGGGCAAACAGTTGTAATTACACTGCACCACCTCTACAAGCAAGACGACGAGCAGGTAATTTTGAAGCGGAAGCAGCAATTGCCCAAACGCCACTAACCCTTCAAACAGCTGAGAGAACCCTTCCACCGATGTGATATTGATAATCTTTCCCGAGAACAGGTCATCAATATCTTTGCACTGTACAAACCCTTTAACGTATTGCTGAGACTAAAGCTGCATGGCAAAAAAAATCCCTTTTTTATAAAAAAATTCTGGGTATATAAAAAAAATACCAAAATGAGAAATGTTCCGCTCTTAAATATATTTGGATTCATGCATATGGGCAGAAAACCTGAACAGCAGTAGCGCATATGACTGAAACTAACAAGACTCAAGGTACTGTACTGTAGGATACTGGCATTTTAAAAAGAGCTGTTGACATAGAGTAGGTTAATCATTCTTACCTTAGCCTCCTCTTCTCAAGACCAAATATATTTATTTCTTTACAATTCATGGATTTGTAGCTTTGCATCGCATGTGTTATTCTTTTTCATATTAGAAAACTTTCAAAAATTGTTCCATATTGGAGCAGATGGTGTTTAAACACACATGGTGTCATGGGAAAAAACTGTGGCTTGTTTTGACCAAACATCCAAAAATGATTATGCTTCAATGGGGGTAGTACCCGTCCCTATTTATATAAACACATACACACACACACGCTTGTTAATGTCAGAAGAAAGAGTGGTTTGTTCTGCAAAAGCATCCAAAAATTATACCTTAACAGGGGCCGAATGCCTGCCCATATTTATACATGCACAAATGTTAATTATCAGAAGAAACAGTGGCTTGTTCATAACAAGCCTGAAAAATGTCTCCTTTTTAATTGGGAGCAGCAGCAGTACAGTGTGTATATGTATGTACAGTGTATATGATACATTTAATGTTATGAAGAAATATGATTATTATAACAGTGATACATATTGTAAGAAAACACAAAGAAAAAAAGGAGGAAGAGGGGGTCAAACAAAATCTTCTAGTTTGAAGATGTAAAACCCCAAGAGCGCCACCAGTGATGGAACTAGAAACAGAGGTATGGAGACTAATGATTTTATAAGGTGCGTTTTCGTTTTATGGGGGGAAGGCAGCTGTAAAATAGCGTTAGTCGATACTATACGCTTGGATAATCAGGGTTCTGACAAAAAAAAAGGGGAGAGATATGTATAAATACATATATCTGTGATCCAGCAGGGGTCTCAATTGGAACTAATATCGCTGATTCCAAAATGCCTCTATCGATACCCAGCGCCACTCCCAAACTGAATAATAAGTGCATAGATATGTGAATGCTTAGTTCACCTCACTTCACTGGGGGGCTGTCCACAGGTTAAGCTCAAGACGCCTGTGACAGTACCCCTCCGGCCAGGATCGCTTAATAGATGTAGGAGATTGCAGTCAGCAGATAACTTGAGGCTTTGATTCAATCCCTTTATTGGTGATACAGGCTCAATGAGTTTCGGGGTTCTGGTAAAGATAACCCCTTCCTCAGGAGCATATAAGCAACAATGCTGTACATACAAACACTCATGTCTTGTATTGTAAGAGACAGTGAGTGTGGACCCGCAGTGCCAACTAACCAGTTTGGCTTTGGGTCAAACCTAAGGGTGTTCTCCTGGTGGTCCCCTACTATTCACCCTTTAACTCCTATACAGGGATCTGAAATTCTCTGCAGGGAACCAGCCAGGTTGAAGAGTCAGGCAATAAACATTGTCGGAAGACAGGCCAGGGTCAGGGCAGGCAGCATAATAGCATATATGGGAAAGCAATCAGAGGTCAGGGGGTGTTTGTAAGTACCTGAGAAAGTAATTTGATGTCAGGGTAGGCAGCGAAGAATCAATACACAAAAAAAGCTAACCTTGATCCTTATACACTTACAGACACTCTACATGCATCATTGTCCCCAATCTTTTCCTCTCCTGTCCTGATCTGGCTGTAAATCACTATAATTACACCCTCATAAGTACCCTGGACAAAGTAGTGTCACTTATCTTCAGAGCCTACAAACACAGACCAAAGCAGCCCTGGCTTACACCAAAAATTTGCCTTCTGAAACTTAGCTCTAGGAGTACTGAGCGCCTATGGAGAAAAACTCACACACCAGAGAATTACTTCCATTGCAAATTCATGCTAAGAACCTATAACTCTGCCCTCTACCTCGCCAAACAGTCCTACTTCACCACCCTGCTCTCCTCACTGTCCAACAACCCCAAAAAACTCTTTGACACTTTTCATTCTTTCCTCAGTCCTAAAGTGCAGGCGCCTATCACCGACCTCTGTGCTGATGATCTGGCTGCCTACTTCACAGAGAAAATAGAAAACATCTGCCATGAAATCAACTCCCAGCCACTAAGTGTACACAACTATACACGTCATCCCCGACATCACCCTTGCTGTATTACAGAACACCAGTGACTGTCTCTCCACCATCTCTAACATCATGTCTTCTCTATGAAACTGAATCTTTTAAAAACGGAACTTCTTGTGTTGTCTCCATGTACTAACCTACCCAAACCTGATACCTCCCTCTTAGTGTGTATCACCATCATCAGTCCTAGGCAGCACGTCTACTGTGTCAATGTTATGTTTGACACTGATCTTTCCTTCACCCCCTATATTCAATCTCTCGCCCGGTTATGTCGCTTGTACCTCAAAAACACCTCTAGAATAAAAAACTAAAACTCATTGTTCTCCTCATCCATTCCTCGATTACTGTAACTCACTAATAATTGGCAGAAAAAAATATACACAATGCAACAGCACTCTGCAAACCAAATAAAGTACAAAAAAGTATTCTGATGATAATGCTATTTTTATTAAGTAAATTTTAGATTCTTGGCAAATACATTTTGTACAAAATGATTTGGTCCCATCTGCCACACGTCAAGGCGATCTCTGTAAGACGGGAACCTACCACTAAATTCTACCTGTTATGTGCCATGATGGCTATCATAAAATTCAGGGAATGCAGTTTCCACATGCATGCTGGCCTCCATTTAATTCAGGGAATGCAGGTACCAACATGCATGCCGAGCCCACTTCATACCTCTCCTGGTGCCAAATGGCCTCCAATGAATGCAATGAGAGACCACTCTATACCTCTCCTGGTGCCAAAAGGCTTCCAGTGAGTGCAGGGCCTCCCCTCACCAGACTCCCCCCTCTTCAATCTATCCTTTATATACAGCTGCCAGGGTCACCTATCTGTCCAACTGCTACTCCGATGCCTCCACTCTGTGCTAGTCATTGCACTTGTTTGCCCATACAGTACAAAATCCAATTTAAACTGCTCGTTCTAACCCACAAAGCTCTCCATGGTGCTGCATCATTCTATATCTCCTCCCTCATCTCTGACTACCACTAGAGAGAAGTGAATTTTTTTTAAATTTGATTTGGTCGGTCTGCCAAATTTTCCAAAAAGATTTGATTCCATCCAAATTTATTTGTGGCGAATCGCGTTAAAAAACTGCTATTTCCTGGCTGCAGAGATCCTGTAAAGTGGTGTAGAACACTGTGCCTTGCTATAACATGCATAGGGAGTCTGCTGTGGTAGTTAAAAAATACTGTGAGTCAGTATGACATGCAGGTGACAGGCGTCGCTCTTAGAATCACTGCACACTTCACTCATTTGGTCAATTATGGGGCCAAAACTGACCAAATTACTCAAATATGAACTCAAGATCCTACCATAGTGTGAAAGAGTGCACTCCTTTTACACCCTTTTCAGCTGATTCCACATTGATGTCTACAGAACCTGTTCTATTAAACGCTTATACAAGTAGAGCCCCGCGACAGAGTGGAGAGGGTGTCAGCAGTAAGTTTGTGTTGACGTCACTGATTATTTTGCCCTTCCTCTGATCCGTCAGAACAATAACCCATAAAAAACGCATCCTTCACTCGGTCAGCATTTGGTCAGTAATCCATCAGTATTGCTAAAGCCCAAAAAAAAGGAGTGGATCCAAAAGAGAGATGACATGTGAATGGAATCTTTGCATGTCTTCTGTGTTTTAAAAAGAAATATAATAATCACAATTCACCGCAGAACGGCTAATGGGATTTACGTATATTTCCCACCACGGAAATGTTACAATGTAACTTCACCGCTGAACGACAATTAAGACATATATTTTTTTTTCTGATTAATAAACTCCCCCCCAAAAAAAAAAATAAGCACAATTCACTGCAGAACGGCAATTAAGACATATTCTTTTTCCTATTTATACACTCCAAAAAAAGAAATATAACAATCACAGTTCACCGCAGAGCGGCTAATGGGACATACCTATATTTCCACGTAAATGGCTGTAGTACAATGTAACTTCACCGCCAAACGGCACTTAGGACTATATTTTTTTTTCCTATTAATACACCCCAAAAAAATTAAGCAATGTTAAATCAATGCAGAACGGCTAATGGTACATATGTATCTTTCCTATTAATAAACCCCGTAAATGGTTGTAGTACAATGTAACTTCACCGCTAAATGGCAATTATGACATATATTTTTCCCTTTTTTTACTATTAATACACCTAAAAAATAAATAAATAAAGCAAAGTAAAATCAACTCAGAATTGCTAATGGGACGTACGTATCTTTCCTATTAATACACTCTGTAAATGGCTGTAGTACAATGTAACTTCACCACTAAACAGCAATTATGGCATATATATTTATATATTTTTTCCTATTAATACACCCCTTCCCCTCAAAAAAAGTAAAACAATGTAAAATCAATGCAGAACGGCTAAGGCTACTTTCACATTGGCGTTTTGGTTTTCCGTTTGTGAGAAAAAAACGCGAGTGTCAAAGTAGCCTAATAGGAGGTACGAATCTTTACTTTTAATCCACCCCGTTAATGGCTGTATCACACAGAACTTGCACCACAAATCACAAGCAAGGTTTGCTGGAATTAGTGATGTATCATATAGTGCAAACAACCTAAAACAAATCACGGAAAAAATATATATAAAACATCCTGCACGATATGATAATGAATGTTGCGGATGTACATGGCTACATTTATACAGTCACAGAAAATAATGCACTATAATAATAGATGCAAGCATAACATATGGACTAAGCCCTCACTCTATTGATAAAATCTGCGACACTTGGTCTCTACATTTTGATCAAAACACCTAAAACAGCAGTATAACACCAACTTGGATCCCCAATTAGTGCAGCAAGGTATTGCTCCTATTACCCAGGGTGTACACTATACTATTGTACCCTGTTCTCCTTTTAGAGCGCAGATAATGCCTCCCTATCCTTTCTCTACACCTCAAATAATTTTCCCTTGCACTTGTATATCGTTTTTTTAGTACAATTAAGTATTTTTCTACCACTGTCCCTAGCGCCTGCTGACGTCTCTCCCTGCACTAAGCATACTGGAAAATGGCGGAATCCAAGAGGGCTGAGGCTATTTATAGGGCTGTGACATCACAGGGGATGGCTGGCTGCTGATTTACTGCATGCATCACATTGTGGGTGATCCCTCGTTCCCAGAGTTCCTTGCTCCATGTCCTAACACGTGCAGCAGCCATTTTAGGAAAAAATTTGATTCGTTACCTTGAAGCGTGAGGAAATTAGGATTTCCTGAAATTTGTATCGAATTCCACTTCGATTCACTCATCTATATCTACCACCGTTCCTGTGATCTTCGCCCTGCAAAGGATTAACGACTGACATCCACTATAATCCGAATCTCTCTTTCCCGGCTTCAAGACTTTTCTCGAGCTGCACCAATTCTCTGGAATGCCCTACCCCAAGAAATTAGGTTAAATCACAATATACACAGTTTTAGGAGCTCCCTAAAAACACATCTTGTTAGGGTGGCCTATCACATCTCCTGATGTAACCCTTCTCCATATATAGACCATTTATCATCATTTCCTGAGCCTGATCCTCCACTAAACGTTCCACCGCACCCATTCACCCTGCAGCGCTACAGATATGGGCTGGTGACCGGCTCATGCAGCGTTATATATACTCCTCTATGTTACTAAGATGGCTGGACCATTATACAAAACAACCACTTTTACCTTTTGTGTTATCCCTACCTCCTCATAGATTGAAAGCTCTTGCGGGCAGGGCCCTCATTCCTCTTGTTCTCATTATTGACTTGTCTGTTGCTATGTTTTTTATGATTGTTTGTACATGAACCCCTGAACTGTAAAGCTCTGTTAAATATGTTGGCGCTATATAAATAAAGATTATTATTATATTATAATATTTTCTACTGTAACTTAGTTTTTGAGACAATTATAACTAGTTTTAATAAGTATGAAAAAAGGAAATTTTAGTGCAACAGAATAATAAAGTCGATAACACAATTACCAGAAAACAGAATGATAACTGTAGGAACAGCAGATGCATATTATTCTTGTCCCCAAAAATGATCAGCTTGCTTGAATGCAATATGCAGTAATGTACAGTAATGTAATAAGGTTTTAGCTGCATCAATACCAGTTTTGCTGGTATTTATATGCCAGTCAATTGACTAACCTGATTTAAGTAAGACATTCTAAGTGTATGCCAATCATACTTCCATATTACAGTTGGATTGAATTCAAGGCTGTAACTAGATCTATCAAGGCAGCAATGAGTTTAATTGTATGAGAAGGCAAGCAGTAGAAGACCCAAGGTCATCATGTATTACAGTCATGTAGATCAGAGTAATCATTGATCTACTATTCTTTAATATGAGAAAAAATTACTTTGTGCAGCTCACCATTTCAGTTTATTAAGAATGTGTTGAAAAAGCATTTCTGCTCAGCAGATTTAATGAGAATTAGTTTCTGCTGCGAAAATTGTATTAATAAGATACATCACAACTGAAGGGATTATTAGCAGTGGTGCCATTAAAGGGGTAGTCTCACTCCATAGTCTGTAATTAGCCTCCATACTTAAAAATACTAAAGAGCCTGTCATCAACTTTACGCTGCCTTCACTGAGCCACTCACAGACTGCACTTTTCTATACCGCTGAAAAAGCTGCATGCTGATGCTCACCAAACAGACGAATGATGAAAGGGGCCCGTGGAAAAGTTTTAGGCATAAAATTGTATTTGTCAGGTGAAATCCCTGAATATTTGCTGGGTAGCAACCAGATCCTCGTCGGACCACATTATGGTCAATGGGACCGGCGGGCATTCTAGTAATGTCTGGCAATGCCAGATCCAGAGAGCTCCGACAGGCTGTTCTCTGCAAAAACTACAGTACGCCAGGAGTGTGGAATTAGCCTTAGCTTTTACTATATTACACTGCAGATTTGATTTTCCGCATGAAAACCTGTGCGGAAAATCCTGCTGGTAATATCCACCATGTACTTGTGTGCTCCTCTTGAAAATGTATGTATGGATTTAGCTGTGGATCGTGCTGCTGATTCACCTCATATTTCGCCCTACACATCGAAAGGGTGAGAGCCATTCTGAAAATGTGTGTCTTTTAAGCAAGATAATGAAGTGATATTAAGAGTGAATATGCTTGGTTTTTAAGCAGATTTTTTCTCTACTTGCAGTATGCCATTCTTGGCTAGTTGGAACATTGTAAAGCCATCAAGGGTTGATTGCATTTTTTTGGCCAGATCTATACAGCATGTTTGATTAGATGTTGAATCTGTATTTTTTTTAGCTTTGGGCTTAATGCTGCTGTTGAAAAATAAGAAGGTTTACAAGAACTGACCTGTTTTCCTAGATTACTATATCAGTGGCACAACCTCTTACAGCCCATAGGTTTTTGATATATTAGACCATTAATTGTAATGTGAAGCCTACTGGTGTCAGAGTTGCTCATACAGAAAAACTGCCTTATAGGTCATATACGTAGGTATGTTTCTTTATGTTCATGTTTTATCGTATAACAGGCTGCTTTACAAAAGCTATTATGGGGGATATCTATTGCTTATTATGGTTAGTGTGTCACGGCTCTGATTTCCATTTCCAAACTACAACTCCCAGCATGCTCCATTCACAATGAGAGTTCCAACAACAGCATGCAAGCTGGGAGTTGTAGATTCACAACAGTTGTATTGCCGAATGTTGATGACCCATATATTACATTTGTTTAACCTCCCAAAAAAAGAGATAAAAGGCAACCAGCAAGCCAAATGTACCCCAAAATGGTGCCAATAAAAACTACAGCTTGTCTCACACAAAATAAGCCCTCACGCAGCTCATTCAACAAAAAAAAAAAAAAAATGTATTGCTCTTAAATCCATGACAGAAAATTCCATGTTAGAAAATCCAGATGCCGCTCCTTCTCTTCTGAGCCCTGGCATATCCCCAAATAACAAAAAATGTAATTGTTCATTTTCACACCCAAGTATTAAAATTTTTATGAAACACCTGTTGAGTGAAGTGCTCGCTACATGCCTTAAAATTCCTTGGGTGGTGTAGTTTACAAAATGTGGTAACTTTTTGGGAGTTTTCACTGTGGAGATACCTCAGGGCCTCTTCAAATGCAAGATGGTGCCCACAGACCATTTCAGCAAAATCTGTCCTCCAAAAACCATATGGCGCTCTGTGCCCTGTCGTGTGCCCAAACAGCGTTATATGACCACATATAGGGTGTTTCTTCAAACTGCAGAATAAAGGCAATAAATATTGAGGTTTCTTTTGTTGTTAACCCTTGATATGTTTCAGGGAAAAATGTATTAAAATGGAAAATCAGTAAAAAAGTGACCTTTTGAAATTTCACCTCTATTTTGGTTTAATTCCTTTGGAATACCTAAAGGGTTAACAACATTTCTAAAACCATTTTTGAATAGCTTGAGAAGTGTCATTTCTAAAATGGGGTCATTTATGGGTTGGTTCTATTATGTAAGCCCCCCAAAGTGACTTCAGAACTGAACTGGTCCTTAAAATAGTAAACTTTGGAAATTTTCTTAAAAATTTTAAAAATTGCTTCTAGAATTCTAAACCTTCTAACATCATAAAAAATAAAATTGCATTACTAAAATAATGCCAACATAAAATAGACATATGGGGAATGTTAATTAATGAATATTTTATGAGGCATCACTATCTGTCTTAAGAGCAGAGAGATTCAAATTTATTAACTTTTTTTTTTTTTTTATAAATTATGGTAAAACATATTGACTCAAATTTACCATTAACATGAAGAGTAGTGTTAAGCGAGCATGCTCAGCCGAACTGCTGTTCGGCTCGAGCATCACTATGCTCAGCACATTCGAGTGCTGGGTCGAATACTGCGGGTGCTCGAGTACAATTTAATACAATGAAAGTCAATGGGAGACCCGAGCATCAAACCAGGCACCCCCTGCTATGAAGAAGAGAGGGTGTCTGGTTCACAAAAAAAGGTTAGAAATTGATGGAAACCCCAAACTCAAAATAGTTTGGAAACAGCATTAAGAGGATGGCTGGATGCGTCTTGGAATCCGATTATCTACAACATACAATAGACAACCACACAAAGGCTATATGCCAAAAGCCAGGTATATGCGTGCCATCAATCTATCCATGAGACAGATGACAGGCTTAGTCAGCATACCTTACAATGGCAGCCTTGTGCACTATAAGACATTCCAAACCAGCTCTCATCTGACTGAGAGCCAGTAAGCCTCAAAGTTACTTCAGTTCTGTTGGGTGGCTTGGGTGGACCTGTGCACCTATATCAATATCATTAGGAATACAAAAAGTTTTCTGATTGTCCTAACATAATATTCAATAACCTTTCTATACAGTTTTGTCATGTAAAAACTCATTTGCATAAACATGGGCATATGGGAAAGACATGCAAATGAGCACAATCTGCCTTGTTTTTCAGCTGAAAAACCATTTGCATAGAAAATTCGCGATTCACTACTCATGAACAGCGCCATATATTGGTTTCATAGTCTTATGACAAGAGTAATAGTCTTGTCATAAGACTATGAAACCAATAGATGGTGCTGTTGATGAGTCATGAACAGCTCCATCTATTGGTTTCATAGTCTTATGACAAGATTATTAGTGTAGCCTTTTGAATGGAAAATTTGCAATAAAAATTTGTGAATAGAATATTAGCGATCTACACTACTCATGAACAGCACCATCTATTGGTTTCATAGTCTTATGACAAGACGATTACTCTTGTCATTAGACTATGAAACCAATAGATGGTGCTGTTGATCTTGTTGGGGCACTAGTAAGTGGGGCACACTGCTCAACAGAGTCCACACACCGTGTAGCACTCAGCCTATAATAGCCTGCGCTAACACAGAGGTGTATATCGGATTGCTGCTATCATTCACACATCTTCTAGCACTTTATCTGCGGTAATGTATGCTTGCTAGGGTGTATCTGATGACTATTGCCCTGCTTGTAATGACTCATGAACAGCGCCATCTATTGGTTTCATAGTCTTGTTGACAAGACTATGAATCCAAAAGATGGCGCTGTTTATGAGTAGTGCAGATTGCAAATATTCAAATCGCGAATTTGTATCGCAAATTTTCCATGCAAAAGGCTACACTAATAATCTTGTCATAAGACTATGAAACCAATAGATGGCACTGTTCATGAGTAGTGTAGATCGCGAATGTCTTTCCCATATGCCCATGTTTATGCAAATTAGTTTTTACATGACAAAACTGTATAGAAAGGTTATTGAATATTATGTTAGAACAATTAGAAAACTTTTTGTCTCCTTAATGATATTGATCTAGGTGCGCAGGTCCACCCAAGCAATCCAACAGATCTGAAGTAACCAATTATGTGAGTGTATGTCTTCCTTTATTAATTTTAGGATTGCAATATGTATTTTAACCTCCTCAGGACCACCGCACGCAGGATTGCGTCTTGGCGGCGGCCCTGTTGTTCCTCCTGGACGCGTCGATGTGTCCTCTCACGAGACGCGAGATTTCGAGCAGAGCCAGCCCGCACATGAGCAGTGCGGGCCGGGAATCGTTACATCAGAAGTTCGTCACCAGCCTGCCAGTCAATGATCATCGCTGGCAGGTTGGTGACTTTTAAAAAATGTAATCAGAAGCCATTTAACACCTTATATTTATAAATATAAGGTGTTAAATGGCTTCTGTGCTCCTCTGCTGGTCCTTTTCGTCGGTTGGTCCCAGCAGAGCAGCACACATCACTGTGAGTACACCAAACACTACACTTAGCCCCAGATCACCCCCCATCACCCCAATTAACCCCTTGATCACCCCTGTCAATCCCTAGTGAAAGGGAAAAAAGTGATCAGTGTAAACTGTCACTTTTTATTTCACTAGTATTGACGGTTAGGTTTTAGGTTAGTTTAGGCCCCTTTGTTAGGTAGTTAGCGTCGGTTAGCGCCCAGCCCACTGCACCGCAGTCACTGATTCGCTGATTAGCGTATCGCTAATCAGCATTGGTACTTTTATAGTATCTGTAAGTGATCAAAACTGATCAAAGTCAGATCTATAATAGTATTAGTGTCACCTTAGCTCGCCCTCCACCCAAAATGCAGTGTTTGCCTCATCGGTCGCCCACACGTGTGTTCACCCACGCCTGCCCCGCCGCAGTGACAAAATGTTTAATTTTTTTTTATTACTGCACAATCACTTCACAAGCGCTGCGGCGATAAAAAAATCTGTTTTGATATTTTTTTGCAATTGCAGCGGCTTCCTGTACTTCGCTAGCCTCCCATTTGTAAGACAGGCTTGCTCTTTTTCTTGGGTAGTCTCAGGGAATACCCCCTAAATTTAGTTGACCAAATGGCAAGTAAGGGGTATTCTTCTGAAGAGGCCTACAGGCTTCTGACCCAGTCGGATGAGGAATGGGAACCCTCATCTGACGAATCCAGCGGGTCAGAATACGAACCTATAGAAAGCAGTGGCAGTCTGACCCAAAGTTTGGACGATGAGGTTGGGGTCCCTGATACCACCAGGCGTACCCGGCCCCGTGTTGCTAGACCACAGGTTGCGCAGGATCCGCTTCAAGGGCAGCAGAGTGGGGCTGGCGCTGTCGGATTACGTGGTGAGGAATACACCAGCAGCGCAGCCCATCCTGGACCTAGTACCAGCACTGCCGTAGAACATGGTGAAGTGGCGAGCACCAGAAGGGCAGTTGAAGCTGGTACGGTGGCAACTGCATTATTTCCCCCATCGCAGCCACCGCACAGACAGGCCCGTAGAGCCCCTAGAGTCCCTGAGGTGCTGGCAAACCCTGATTGGCAGCCCCCAACTTCAGCCACACCAGTAGTACCCCCTTTCACCGCCCAGTCTGGAGTTCGGGTTGAGACAGCACAGATCGGATCGGCACTGGGGTTTTTTGAGCTGTTCTTGACTGCGGAGCTCTTGGACTTAGTCGTGGCAGAAACAAACCAGTATGCCACTCAATTTATAGCCGCCAACCCCTGAAGCTTTTATGCCCAGTCTTTCCGGTGGAAACTTTTCTGGGCCTTCTCCTCAACATGGGCCTGACAAAAAAGCATGAATTGCGGTCATATTGGTCCACAAACCCAATTCATCACATGCCCATGTTCTCTGCTGCCATGTCCAGGACACGATTTGAGACCATCCTGCGTTTCCTGCACTTTAGTGACAACAGCACCTCTCGTCCCAGAGGCCACCCAGCTTTTGACCAGCTCCACAAAATTCGGCCCCTCATAGACCACTTTAACACCAAATTTGCTGATTTGTATACCCCTGAGCAAAACATCTGCATAGACGAGTCCCTTATACATTTTACCGGGCGTCTTGGCTTCAAACAATACATCCCAAGCAAGCGTGCCCGGTATGGGGTCAAATTGTATAAGCTCTGTTAAAGGGCCACAGGCTATACGCACAAATTTCAAGTCTATGAGGGTAAAGATCAGACCCTGGAGCGGGTCGGTTGCCCTGACTACCTGGGGAGCAGTGGGAAGACAGTCTGGGACTTGGTGTCACCCTTATTTGGCAAGGTGTACCATCTTTATGTGGACAATTTTTCACAAGTGTGCCCCTCTTCAGGCATTTGTTTTTAGAACAGATTGGCTGCTGTGGCACACCTAGTCGCCGGGGCTTCCCCCAATGGCTTGTTACCACTCGTCTTGCAAGGGGGGAGAGGGCTGCCTTGTGTAACGAAGAACTGCTCGCTGTGAAATGGAGAGACAAGCGTGACGTTTACATGCTCTCCTCCATTCACACAGACACGACAATCAAAATTGAACGAGCAACTGGAGTCATTGAAAAGCCCCTCTATGTCCACAACTATAATTTGCTCATGGGAGGGGTGGACTTCAATGACCAGATGTTGGCTCCTTATTTACTTTCCCACAGGACCAGACGCTGGTATAAGAAGGTGTCTGTATATTTAATTCAATTGGCACTGTACAATAGTTTTGTTCTCTACAGTAAGGCTGGGAGAACAAGATCCTTCCTTAAATTTCAGGAAGAGATCATCGAGAACCTCCTGTATCCAGGAGGTTCCATGGCCCCAACCACCAGTGTAGTGAGTCGTTTACACGAGCGACATTTCCCCAATGTCGTTGCTGGTACCTCAAACCAAGCTCCACCCCGAATTTTTTTGTGTGTCTGTAGCAGGAGTGGAATAAGGCGTGACACCTGCTATTTCTGTCCTGACTGCCCTGACCACCCTGCCCTATGCTTAGGGGAGTGTTTCCGGAAGTACCACACACAGGTACACTATTAGTATAGGGATTGCGTCACACAGGACAGGCACACAGGGCTCTTAGGGCCCTTTCACTCACAGCTGCTGCAAACCTCTCCTTTCACCTGGGACAAAGTGCATAATGTACTTTGCCACATCTCTGGGCGATTTGCACTTTGCACATTGTCCCATGGGGAAGGAGAGATTTGTCCTATAATGGTAAAAAAAAAAAAAAATCACAGGTAAGCAAAAAAGTTAATGTTCCAAAAGTTCAATAAAGTTTTAAAAAGTTAATGTTCCGTTTCAAAAGTTTCTAAAGGTAATGTTAATAAATTTATTGCGTTGCGGCCTGTTTATTTTTTGTTTTTTTACCTTCTAGGTGGACCAACCGATCGACCAGCTGCAGCACTGATGTGCATTCTGACAGAAGCATTGCGCTACTGTCAGATTACACAAAAGTCGGTGTATGTGGCGCTGCAAGACGAGATTTCTCCTCTGCAGTAAAAAAGATAGGTTTGCCGAGGCTTATGAGCTGAGGGGCGGTGTTCATATGCTTTGGCAAACACTTTGTATATAAAAAAATAAATAAATAAAATTCCGGCAATGATTTATTTATCCACATCGATTGATGTGAATGGAGAAATCGGGTTTGCCAGGGCATACGAGCTGAGTGGGTTTGGATGTTGGGCGGAGCTCCTATGTCCTGGCAGACGCCTTTCCCCTCCTTTTTTTTTTTTTTTGCACATTTTTTGGCAGAGATTTTTTCATCCACATTCACATTGATCAATGCAAATGAAGAAATCTGTGTCGTTCATTTTTTTTTTTCAGCCCGTAGGCTGAACAGAAAAAAAAATCTCATTACTCGTATGCTCAATATAAGGAGAATAGCAGAAACTCCTAATGCTGGCCATACATGTAATGATTGCGGAGACCCTCAAATGCCAGGGCAGTACAAACACCCCACAAATGACCCCATTTTGGAAAGAAGACACCCCAAGGTATTTGCTGAGGGGCACATTGAGTCCATTAAATATTGAACTTTTTGTCACCAAATTAGCGGAAAGGGAGACTTTGTGAGAAAAAAAAAAATATCAATTTCCGCTAACTTGTGCAAAAAAAAATCTTCTATGAACTCGCCATGCCCCTCACGGAATACCTTGGGGTGTCTTCTTTCCAAAATGGGGTCACATGTGGGGTATTTATACTGCCCTGGCATTTTAGGAGCCCTAAAGCGTGAGAAGAAGTCTGGAATCCAAATGTCTAAAAATGCCCTCAGGAGAAGTTGGGCAATGTGTTTTAGGGTGTCTTTTTACATATACCCATGCTGGGTGAGAGAAATATCTCTGTCAAATGACAACTTTGTATAAAAAAATGGGAAAAGTTGACTTTTACAGAGATATTTCTCTCACCCAGTATGGTTATATGTAAAAATACACCCCAAAACACATTGCCCTACTTCTTCTGAGAACGGCGATACCACATGTGTGACACTTTTTTGCAGCCTAGGTGCGCAAAGGGGCCCAAATTCTAAAGAGCACCTTTAGGATTTCACAGGGCAATTTTTTGTCACAAGTTAGTGGAATATGAGACTTTGTAAGAAAAAATGTGTTTTGGGGTGTATTTTTACATATACCCATGCTGGGTGATAGAAATATCTCTGTCAAATGACAACTTTGTATAAAAAAATGGGAAAAGTTGTCTTTTAGAGAGATATTTCTCTCACCCAGCATGGGTATATGTAAAAAGACACCCCAAAACACATTGCCCTACTTCTCCTGAGTACGGCGATACCACATGTGTGACACTTTTTTGCAGCCAAGATGCACAAAGGGGCCCAAATTCCAATGAGTACTTTCAGGATTTCACAGGGCATTTTTACGCATTTGGATTCCAAACTACTTCTTAGGCTTTAGGGTCCCTAAAATGCCAGGGCAGTATAAATACCCCACTTGTGACCCCATTTTGGAAAGAAGACACCCCAAGGTATTCCGTGAGGGGTATGGTTAGTTCATGTAAAATTTTATTTTTTGTCACAAGTTATTGGAATATGAGACTTTATTTTTTATTTTTATTTTTTCTTACAATCATTTTCTGCTAACTTGTGACAAAAAATAAAAACTTCCATGAACTCACTATGCCCATCAGCGAATACCTTAGGGTGTCTACTTACCGAAATGGGGTCATTTGTGGGGTGTTTCTACTGTGTGGGCATTGTAGAACTTCAGTAAACATGACAGGTGCTCAGAAAGTCAGAGCTGCTTCAAAATGCGGAAATTCACATTTTTGTACCATAGTTTGTAAACGCTATAACTTTTGCGCAAACCAATAAATATACACTTATTGCATTTTTTTATCAAAGACATATAGAACAATAAATTTAGAGAAAAATTTATATAGAGATGTAGTTTTATTAGAAAAATTTTACAACTGAAAGTGAAAAATTTCATTTTGTTGCAAAAATTTCGGTCAATTTGGATTAATATAAAAAAAGTAAAAATGTCAGCAGCAAATACCACCAAATGAAAGCTCTATTAGTGAGAAGAAAAGGAGGTAAAATTAATTTGGGTGGTAAGTTGTATGACCGAGCAATAAACCATGAAAGTAGTGCAGAATTGTAAAAAGTGGTCTGGTCATTAAGGAGGTTTAAGCTAGGGGAGCTGAGGTGGTTAATATGCTTTTTAAGTTATTTAACATCATGAATCAAATCCATGCCATAGTTTGAAGAATACAGAGCCCCTTATAAATAAGGGGGTATCATGGGAGAAAAGTAACCCCTGAGGAAGGGACCGTCAGCAGTCCCAAAATGCGTCTGGTACCATTTTCCTATGAAAGGATAAGAAGACCTTCATTACTAATGCTAAGACAGTACTGCTGGACCACAAATACAGCATTAAGGAAATATCTGTAAAAAAAAAGACACTGGGAATCATCTCAAGCCACTGAAAACAGATTTCATCCGCGCGCAACACGGCATCGGTCACAGAGTGTACCGGCACTGGAATACAGGCAAAGATCAGAGTGCAGTGCAAGCCAGTGTGGTACAGATAGGCTGGGAGCCGTAAGTGTTAACAGTCGTATACTAAAGATGCAATGCTTTCCACAAGACGGCACATATGCATGACACTCCGGTAAGACTTTTACCTTATGCTATATAGTTGTGAGACCAGCAATAGAGCTCTGCCAAGTGAATTACTGCGACGCCGCTTGTATATCTAGTGTAGCGGGACGCCGCTCACTTACTACGTAACAGTTCCCACTACATCTATTGTATATAGCAACTGTATGGGCTTGGCATGAAGTACTCTTTTATGTACGGCCACATATGAAGAACCTGTGTGCTTTTATTATTTGAAGATCGCTTCTATGCCCTGTGGGAGGACTTTATACATTACAGTATATAAGGTCACACATGTAGTGTAAAACTGTGCATTTTTTAAGGATCGCCTTTTTCGATTGTTGGAGGACTTTATGCTATAGGATTGCTGCTACTGTTTATTCACCTTAGGCGTTTTTGCACAGTTTGCTATTTGCACAATTTACATGACCATTCCTTCTTTTATTGTTTTATTTGTCTATTTGTATATCAATAAATTGCTTTCAATTAGCCCATATTTCAGTGAGTCCCCAGCTGTTACATTTTATATTTTTTATGTAGAGTGGGTGGAACTATTCAGCTGTGAGCACCACACTTTTGGTTATCTGACACTTTGGTGCAGCCTCATTAGTTTGTTTATTAATTTCATAAATGGCTTTTCACAACCCTATCTTTCAATGAATAAAGATAGGTTTATGCAGATTGGATAACCTAATGACCAAGTCAGATTTTAAATTTGCCAGTTCTTTCTCAAAATATTTCTAAGGCTCTGAACCTGAGTAATGTATTGGATTAAAGCACATTTGAAACGGTCTGAATCAGTACGTGAATGATGTTTATTTTAAAATAAGCTGTCTCAAAGTGGGTTTAGACAAACCAATAATCATCCAGATTATCGGGAACGACCGTTCCTGAGAACTCTCATTTCCGATAATCTGGCCATCTAAATATAACGCTGAGCACCTGATGAATGGGCAAAATGCTCATTCATCAGGTGATCCTGTCGTTTGCTCAAGCACTCTAATCATCGTTTCTAGGCAGCAGACCGTGCTGTCGAAACAGTGGTCGGCTGCCCAGAAACAATAATTCTGTATGAGGACAAAGGATGGCTATAGTATTCCCTTATCCTCATACTGTGAAGCAGATTGCTTGATTTAAATGCAGCTTTCTCCTTAACTGAGCGAGGAGCCGACTGTTCCTTCCCAACAATTGGACGCTCCATCAGCCCTTCTAAACCCACCTTTAATTGCTGAATATGCTAATGTGAGTCAATAAATGGGCATGGCATGGTCTCACTAACCATGCCCAAGATGGAGTTTAGAATGGTGATGAGTGACCACAAAGCAAGCGCCGTGTTCAGGGCCTCCAGCACAGGTTCCGTCAAAAAGACCAGACGGAAAGGTGCTGCATGAAGGTCTTTTTTCTCTGGTAAAAAAACAGGATTCCAAATGCAAACTGAACAGACTCCATTATAGTCAATGAAGTCAGTTCAGCTCTGTTTGTTTCAGTTATGTGCCAGACCTCTGTTAACGGAGCAGAACAACGAAAATCAAGAACGATGGTGTGCAAGAGCCCTTAGGTGTGTTTTTAACCTTTACTACGTACTGAATATACACTAGCATTTTGTGAGTAGAAATAAATCTGTGCAGGAATTCTTGGAGCCTGATAGTATTTCCCTATTTGTGGCTGTTTTTTCTTTAGAAATTACAGGGACACTATACTGCTAGATTAATTACTGCTGCTCTCCAGTCCTGCTGCACTTTGTGGTTCCACACTGCAAGTACTTTCTCTAATCTATTGCCTTTGGTATTATTTAAGTGATAATGCAGAAAGCTGTGCAGATCCCTTTAGGATATTGTGACAATTTAGTGGACATTTGCTGAGCTTTCTTGGTGGACTTGTATTGAACACCGATAAATATTTAAATTAGGGTGTGGCCATACGGTCAGGTTTCTGCATGTGTGAAGGCAATCAAACAGAAAAATTTGCAGCATTTTCACATTCATAAAATGAGTTGCATTTACAATATTTTAAAGACTACAAGACACACACTTTTTTAGCAAGAAAAAAAGTATTGCTACAAAGTTCCTGCTTCTTATAGTCTGCGCTCTGCCTGATCATTGAGAAAACTGTTCAACTGTTCATAGCTGAGCTGCTCTTCCGTCCCCTACCAGGCACTGATCTTAATGATATGTACAGTATACTATACAGTAGCATGCAAAACTTTGGGCACC
This sequence comes from Bufo gargarizans, assembly GCF_014858855.1. Taxonomy (NCBI): domain Eukaryota; kingdom Metazoa; phylum Chordata; class Amphibia; order Anura; family Bufonidae; genus Bufo; species Bufo gargarizans. The sequence continues at coordinate 169,395,565 of NC_058080.1, forward strand.
CCTGGTCAAAATTACTGTTACTGTCAACAGTTAAGCAAGTCGAAGATAAAATGATCTCCAAAAGGCATAAAGTAAAAGATGAGTGAGATGACACATTCCCTTTCCATTTTAAGCAAATACATTTTTTATTTTGATCTTTTACATAAAAAAAGAGAGAGGAGAAGGGCCTGAAGCAAAATATTGGGCACTCTGCATGATTAGTAGCTAGTTTCACTTCCTTTGGCAAGTATCAGGTAGCCAGATAAGAGTCTTTCAATTCTTGTTTGAGGGATTTTCATCCATTCTTTCTTGAAAAAGTCTTCCAATTCTGTGAGATTCCTGGGCTGTCTTGCACGAACTGCTCATTTGAGGTCACGTTCAGATCAAGGGACTGTGAGGGCCAGGATAAAACCTTCAGTTTGAGCTTTTGGGGTAGTTTTAGGTTGCTGTTTCCTCAGTTTGAATTGTAACTAAGAAATGGCAGTTAACAAGAAAAGTGGAGGTCAATAGAAGGTCTGGAAAACATCAGAGACAGCTGCTTGTAGGATTGCTAGAATGGCAAATCAGAACCCCCCCCCCCCCCCCCTATTTACTGCAAAAGACCTTCAGGAACATTTATCAGAACCTGGTGCTGTGGTACATTGTTCTACTGTTCAACAACACCTGCACAAATATGGCCTTCATGGGAGAGTCCGCAGAACCTCTTCTGCTTCCTCACCACAAAATTCAGCATGACTAATTTGGAAAAGAACATCTAAACAGGCCTGATGCATTTTGGAAACAAGTCCTGTGGACCGATGAGGTTAAACTATAACTATTTGGCCACAATGAGCAAAGGAATTTTTGGAGAAAAAAGGGCACAGAATTTCATGAAAAGAACACCTGTCCAACCATTAAGCATGGGGGGGTTATTAAGCTTTGGGGTTGTGTGGCATTCAGTGGCACAGGGAACAGTTTACAGGTAGAGGGAACTATAGATTCAATGAAATGCCAGCAAATTCAGAAATAAAGCCAACTGTAAAAATGCTGAAGTTGAAAAGAGGATAGCTTCTACAAAATAGATAATAATCCCAAACACACCTCAAAATCCATAATAGACTACCTCAAAAGGTGAAGGTTTTACCATGGCCCTCACAGTCTCCTGATCTGAACCTCATTGAAAATCTGTGGATAGAGCTCAAACGATCATTGCATGCAAGACAGCACAGAAATCTCACATAACTGGAAGTCTTTTGCAAGAAAAAAATGGATGAAAATCCCTCAAACAAGAATTGAAAGGCTCTTGGCTGGCTACAAAAAGCGTTTACAAGCTGTGATACTTGCCATAGGGGGTGCTACTAGGTACAAACCATGCATGGTGCCCAAACTTTTGCTTCTTGCCATTTTCCTTTTTTGTTATTTTGAAAATGTACAAAATTAAAATAAAAACATTGTTTTTGCTTAGATAAAAAGAATGTGTCATCTTTAACTTTAGTCCTTTTGGAGATCATTTCATCTTCATCTTGCTTAAAGGGGTTGTCTGAGTTATATGTACTTAAAAATACACTTGTAATTTACTCTCTCCATGTATTATGCCGTGTTTCTGCACAGCCGATGCGGGTCACGTAACCCCCAAAATCATCCACCAGGCTCCTGTGATGACGTTTCGTGTACAGGCTTATCCCATTCCTGGTTTTGGTTTCCAAATCATGATCCAATCCTGCTGCAAAATAGGGACCATGTGATACAGACCTTACGGCTGCTCCAAAGACCGGATCCAATGTGTTTCTCATTTTTCTGTCCTTCTGACAGATCAGAAGAAAGGTAAAATAAATGGTGATGTCAACAAGGCCAAACAGGGACAATGGCAGCTCCGTCATAGAGTGGGAAGAGTGGAAACAGCATGAGGAGTCAACACAGTGGCCAAGTGACAGAGTGGGGAGGTTGCAACAGCATAAAGAGTCAATACAGTGGCCCAGTGACAGATTGGTAAGGGTGGCAATAGCATGAAGAGTCAACACAGTGGCCGAGTGACAGAATGGTGAGATATAGATCAGTAAATATATATCTATATACATATATATCTATATATCATCAATATATATATGGAATCCAGAAAAAGGACGGCACTCCAGTAAGATGAAAAGAAAAGGACACCTTTATTCAACCATCCGGTGCAACGTTTCGGCTCTGAATGAGCCTTTTTCAAGCCTTTTTCATTCAGAGCCGAAACGTTGCACCGGATGGTTGAATAAAGGTATCCTTTTCTTTTCATCTTACTGGAGTGCCGTCCTTTTTCTGGATTCTACTTGTGGGGTGAGAAGTCTATACCCTAGGATCATGCACCCTATTTTCATCTAATTACAGCCAGTGCCGCCATTTTTCCTTTGTGTATATATGTGTATATATATATATATATATATATGTATAGAGAGAAAGAGAGAGAGATAATGATATATATCTCTATAAACATATATCGATGATATATATAGATATGTGTATATATATATATATATATATATATATATATATATATATATATAAATAGAGAGAGAGATTTACTGATCTATATCTGTGTGAGCTAGGAGATGATCATGTGACAGTGTTTGTATGCAAAGTTAGGTTGTGCAGAGCAAGCACTGCAGTGCAGGGGGCGGGGAAGGGGGGAAGGACATATTATTCACACCCACAAATATTCATGAGGGAGCGCTCAGGCATTGTTGTTACACGCCCCCACAGCTGCAGCATGTAAACAAAGCATGAATACCAGAACTATGCAAAGGTGTAAGTATGTTTTTTTTTTTCTTCAAGAAATCAAGCTAAGCTAATGTGTATGTAAGTCCTGATGAGTTTTATAATGTTTTTGATTTTTTTTTTCATTACTTGGATAACCCATTCAATGCCTCTTTCACACGAGCGTGACGGACTAGGTCCAGATGCATTCAGGGTAAGTTCAGTGAAACTCGCACCATTTTGCAATCAAGTTCAGTCAGTTTTGACTGCAATTGCGTTCAGTTGTTCAGTTTTTTCAGCGAGAGTGCAATGCGTTTTGATGCGATTTTCATGCCCATGATAAAAAACTGAAGGTTTACAAACAACATTTCCTAGCAACCATCAGTGATAAATGCATTGCATCTGCACTTGCTTGTGGATGCAATGCGTTTTTCACTGAAGCCCCATTCCTTTTTTGGGGCCAGGACTGTGTGAAAAATGCAGAATATAGAACATAACGCAGAACTGATGAGTGAAAGAAAACGCTCATGTACACAGACCCATTGAAATGAATGGGTCAGGATTCAGTGCGGGTGCTATGCGTTCACTTCACGCATTGCACCTGTGCTTGTATGAAAGGGGCCTAACTGTTCAATGTAAGAGCACATTCACATCACCGTTTAGGCTACTTTCACACTTGCGCTTTCCCTTTCCGCTATTGAAATCCGTCATAGGATCTCAATAGTGTGGGAAAACACTTCAGTTTTTTCCCCATTCAATGTCAATGGGGACGAAACTGAACGAAACGGAATGCACCAGAATGCATTCCGTTCTGTTTGGCTGCGTCCCTATCGCGGACAGAATAACGCTGGATGGGGATGGATCCGTTTTCTCTGACATAATAGAAAATGGATCCGTCCCCCATTGACTTTCAATTGTGTGCATGACGGATCCGTCATTGCTACGTTAAAGTTAATACGACTGGATCCATTCATAACGGATGCAGACGGTTGTATTATCATGACGGAAGCATTTTTGCTGATCCATGACGGATCCAGCAAAAACGCTGGTAAGAAAGTAGCCTTTAGCTTTCCGTTCTTATGATCCGTCAGAAGAAGAGAGAGAGGAAAAAAAACAGGATCCTGTAAAAAAAAAATGGATCCTGTTGCATCAGTTATGCATAGGATTGTCATAGGATCCATTTTTTTAAAGGACCCAGTAAAAAAATCGATCCTATTGTCTCAGTTGTCATCCGATTGAGCCATTTTCATCTGAGATCCGTTTTTTTAGATGGAAACAAAAGTACTGCATGCAGGACTTTTTTTCCCTGTCTGAAAAACGGATGACAACTGATGCAACAGGATCAGTTTTTTTTTACAGGATCCTGTTTTTTTTCTCTCTCTCTCTCTCTCTCTCTCTCTCTCTTTTTCTCATGGATAAGAAGAACGGAAAGCTAAACGGTGATGTGAATGCACCCTAACAGTAAATTTGACCTGGGGTGCCCATCTTTTGTATGCCACTATAATTGCATGACACTATTGGGAAGTACAGCACCCAAAATTATATCCAGTATACTTACCTACCTGCTGACCAGTGTTCTGATTAGTCAGACTGGTCTCCAAACAAGCACAGTAGGCATGACCCAATAGGAGTCAGTGTCCTGTTCTTTGTAAACGTTCTGTAGAGGTTATATGGACTTACAATATTTGGCTGACATATGTTCTGTCTCTTAGGCCTCATGCACACGGCCGTTGGGCGGCCGTGGCCGTATTGCGGCCCGCAAACGGCAGGTTGGCAATCCACGGCCGCCGGCCGTGTGCACCCCGCATCACGGATGCGGACCCCTTCACTTGAATGGGTCCACAATTCTGGAAATGCAGAACGGAGTCACGGAACAGAACACCGGAAGCACTACGGAGTGCTTCCGATGTGTTTCTTTCCGTGTCATTTTTTTTTGGGTAGAGGGAAGAGTGCCAGGGAGGCTAGCCCTGATCTGTCACACCCCAACAAATTTGCACGGTTGGCAGATGAGGGGGATGTTGGTTCAGGGACAACACTGCTGCAGCCAGACACTTCGTCTACTAGTCAGGGGAATGTCAGCTCCAGTAAGCAGGGGTCCATGAGAGCAGGGCAGGCCAGACAGGTGCTGGTAGTGGGAGACTCTAATATCAGGGGTACAGAAAGGGCAATCTGTCGCAAAGACCGGGATCGCCGAACGGTGTGTTGTCTTCCTGGAGCTAGAGTTCGACACATCGCGGATCCGGTTGAAAGATTAATGGGAGGGGCTGGAGAAGATCCAACGGTTATGGTCCTTATCGGAACCAATGACAAAGTTAGAGGAAGGAGGAGAGTCCGTAAAAATGATTTTAGGGATTTAGGTCAAAAGCTTAGGGCAAGGACCACAAAGGTAGTATTTTCCGAAATACTGCATGTACTACGAGCCACACAAGAAAGGCAGCGGGAAATTAGGGAAGTGACTCAATAACTGGTGTAGGAAGGAGGGGTTTGGGTTCCTGGAGAACTGGGCCGACTTCTCTCTCGGCTACAGCCTCTATCGTAGGGATGGGCTGCACCTCAATGGGGAAGGGGCAGCTGTGTTGGGGAGAAGATGGCTAGAAGGTTGGAGGAGTGTTTAAACTAGGGACTGGGGGAGGGTAATTACGTTATAGGATAGGAAGATAGTGCAGATAGAGACCAGGAGCAAGGTAGTGGGATTAGGGGAGGAATGGATGGAGAGACTAGAACCGTTCAGAAGGAAAGGTGTAGGGTAAAAAATATACATAAACCTCTTAATTGTATGTATACTAATGCCAGAAGCCTGACTAATAAAACTGGTGAACTGGAATTAGTGATGTGTGAGGAGGACTATGACATAGTGGGTATAACTGAGACATGACTAAATCATAACTATGACTGGGCAGTCAATGTACAAAGTTACAGTCTGTTTAGAAAGGATCGTCAAAGCCGGAGAGGGGGAGGGGTCTGCCTTTATGTAAAGTCCTGTGTAAAGCCCACAGTCCGAGAAGATATAAGTGAGAGACATGAGCATGTGAAGTCACTGTGGGTGAAATACATGGAGGCAAAAATTATAATAAATTACTAATAGGAGTTTATTATAAACCACCTAATATACCACAGTCCGCAGAAAATCTACTACTAAACGAGATAGACGAGGCAGAAAATCATAATGAGGTGGTTATTATGGGGGACTTCAACTACCCAGATAAAGATTGGGAAACTGAAACCTTTACATCTCATAAAGGAAACAGATTTTTGGCAATAACCAAAGATAATTACCTTACCCAACTGGTTCAGGACCCGACTAGAGGGACGGCCATGCTGTACTTGGTATTAACCAATAGACCTGACAGAACAACAGATGTGCAGGTCAGTGTACACTTAGGAAATAGTGACCATAAAGTAATAACCTTCCAATTATCCTTCAAACGAGCGTTTCTACAGGGAGGAACAAAAATAGAAAACTTCAAAAAAGCTAAATTTAGCCAACTAAGAGAGGCCATAGGCCTAACTAAATGGAACAAAGTCCTCAAAAATAAAGATACCGCCACAAAATGGGATATTTTTAAAAGTATCCTGAAATCTAATTGTGAGAGGTACATACCTTATAGGAATAAAGGGTTAAGGAACAAGAAGAAACCAATGTGGATAAATAGAACTGTAAAGAAAGCAATAAATGACAAAAAGAAAGCATTTAAATCACTAAAACAGGAGGGTGGCGAGGAAGCACTGAAACACTATAAGCAAAAAAATAGAATATGTAAAAAACAAATAAAAGCAGCCAAACTAGAGACCAAGAGATTAATTGCCAAAGAGAGCAAAACTAACCCTAAAATATTTTTCAATTATATAAATGGTAAAAAGTATAAATCTGAAGATGTCGGACCCCTACAGAGCAATGAAGGGGAAGCTGCAGCGAGCGGCAAGGAGAAAGCAAAGCTATTAAATATTTTTTTCTCCACTGCATTCACTGAGGAAAATAAACTGTCAGATGAAATGCAGAATGTAAAAGTAAATTCCCTATTAAAAGTGACCTGTCTGACCCAGGAAGATGTACAACAACGACTTAGGGTACTTTCACATTAGCGTTTTTCTTTTCCGGCATAGAGTTCCGTCACAGGGGCTCTATACAGGAAAAGAACTGATCAGGCATATCCCCATGCATTCTGAATGGAGAGTAATCCGTTCAGGATGCATCAGGATGTCTTCAGTTCAGTCATTTTGACTGATCAGGCAAAAGAGAAAATCGTAGCATGCTACGGTTTTATCTCCGGCAAAAAAGACTTGCCTGTATGCCGGATCTTTTTTCCTTAGGAATGTATTAGTGCCGGATCCGGCATTCAAAATCCCGGAATGCCGGATCCGTCCTTCCGGTCTGCGCATGCGCAGAACTTTAAAAATGAGAAAAAAATAAATACCGGATCTGTTTTGCCTGATGACACCGGAAAAATGGATCCGGTATTGCAATGCATTTTTCAGACTGACCAGGCATTTTTCAGACTGATCAGGATTCAGATCAGTCTGAAAAATTCCTGATCAGTCAGAAAAAATGACATGCATTTGCATACAGTTTGCCTGATCAGGCAGGCAGTTCAGGCAACGGAACTGCCTGCCGGAATCAAACAACGCAAGTTTGAAAGTACCATTAAAAAGATTTAAATAGACAAATCGCCAGGACCAGATGGCATACACCCCCGTATTCTAAGAGAATTAAGTAATGTCATAGCCAGACCCTTATTTCTGATATTTACAGACTCTATACTGACAGGGAGTGTTTCACAGGATTGGCGCATAGCAAATGTGGTGCCAATATTCAAAAAGGGTGCAAAAACAGACCCCGGAAATTATAGGCCGGTAAGTTTAACATCTGCTGTGGGTAAACTGTTTGAAGGTTTTCTAAGAGATGCTATCTTGGAGGATCTCAATGAAAACAAACAAATAACATCATATCAGCATGGCTTCATGAGGGATCGGTCATGTCAAACTAATTTAACTAGTTTCTATGAGGAGGTAAGTTCTAGACTTGACAGTGGTGAATCAATGGATGTCGTATATTTGGACTTCTCCAAACCATTTGACACTGTACCATATAAAAGGTTAGTATATAAAATGAGACTGCTCGAGACTGCCCGGACGGCTAGGAGAAAACGACTGTATGTGGGTAAGTAACTGGCTCAATGATGGAAAACAGAGGTTATTAATGGTACACACTCAGATTGGGTGACTGCCACTAGCGGAGTACCTCAAGGGTCAGAATTGGGCCCTATTCTCGTCAATATCTTTTTTAATGATCTTGTAGAAGGCTTGCACAGTAAAATATAAATTTTTGCAGATGACACTAAACTGTGTAAAGTAATTAACACTGAAGAGGACAATATACAGCTACAGATGGATCTGGATAGATTAGAGGCTTGGGCAGAGAAGTGGCAGATGAGGTTTAACACTGACAAATGTAAGGTTATGCACATGGGAAGGAATAATGCAAATCACCCATACATACTAAATCGTAAAACACTGACATGGAAAAGGAATCTAGGAATTTTAATAAACAGCAAACTAAGCAGTAAAAACCAGTGTCAGGCAGCTGCTGCCAAGGCCAATAAGATAATGGGGTGCATCAAAAGGGGCATAGATGCCCGTGATCAGAACATAGTCTTACCACTTTACAAATCACTAGTCAGACCACACATGGAGTACTGTGTACAGTTCTGGGCTCCTGGCAAATTTAGCAGAGCTGGAGAGGGTCCAGAAGAGGGAAACGAAAGTAATAACTGGAATGGGGCAACTACAATACCCTGAAAGATTATCAACATTAGGGTTATTCACTCTAGAAAAAAGACGACTGAGGGGAGATCTAATTACTATGCATAAATATATCAGGGGTCAGTACAGAGATCTCTCCCATCATCTATTTATCCCCAGGACTGTGACGAAGGGACACCCTCTGAGTCTGGAGAAAAGAAGGTTTGTACACAAACATAGAAAATAATTATTTACGGTAAGAGCAATGAGACTATGGAACTCTCTGCTTGAAGAGGTGCTGATGGTGAGTACAATAAAAGAATCCAAGAGGGGCTTGGATACATTTCTGGAGTGTAATAATATTTTAGGCTATAGCTACTAGAGAGGGGTGTCACGTAGCGGCATGACGTAGGTGTGCTGCGCTCCTCCTCCGGCCGCCCTCACCGTTCTCTCCTCGCCTCATGCCTTGATGCAATGGAACCCCGAGCTTTGCCCAGACGTGACTAGCCGAGCCCGACTGCTCTGGAGCGGTCGTGTGTCCTGAGACGCTGGGATGCTCCTTGTCCTGACGCTGAGCCGCTGCCCGCTGCCTGTTGCTTGAAGACTACCGGCTGAGCACTGACCTCACTCCGGATGCCCGCTGCTGAACTTCGGCTGCCTGTCTGCTGACCCCTGGTTGCCTACTGCCTGCTGTCGGGTCCCCGTCATCTGTCTTCTGCCACTGGATGTCTGAGGTGTATAGAGGGGTCGTTGGGGCGCAGGAGTGGTGAATGTGCCATCCGTCTTTCTGGTGAATCAGGTACTCTGGGTGGAGTGAGGGGAGGTTGTGCCAAGGGTACTCACCTCCGGGAGGTGCTATAGTGGCCAATCACCTTCGGGCGAGTAAGGCTGCGGGGTTCCTCTTTCTGCTTACCTGCTTTTCCTGAGTCATCTCTGGCGCTTCCAGGAGATGTTCATGGTTTGAAGATCCCGGTGGGCTGCAGGGTGGCCGCCACGAAGTAGCAGATGGTTTTTTACTCTGATGAGGCTCCCTCCCTTAAGTTCTTTTGCCTGATAAGTACCTGACAAGTACCCTGCCTTTTTCTTTTTTCTCTTTTTCTTTGAGATGGTTGTCATTTGGAACTCTACTCAGCGGTAACTCTGGAAAGGCCACACCTGTGGCAATTAACTTTAAATATACAGGTCAATAACTATCCTCTGCATTCTATAGCCTCTCTGGACCCTGCCTTTTCTTTTGGATGAACTGGCCCTCCTATGGCATTAATCGCCAGTTGGAAAATCTATGGGGCGCCCCGATACTGCCTCTGAGAGGCGTAAAAGGCAAACCTTGGTGCCCGCAGATTGAACGGCAGAAGACGTGCCTACTGGGTATCCTGTGGGATACATATCCTTCAAAGCTGAGAATTAATAATCTGTCAAGACTATAGTCGGGCTCTGTTCCACCTGAATTTGTATTATTGTTATATACCTGTTGGCAATTATATTTCTCAGCATCTAATTTTTTTTTTCCTCTGGCTCAGCTAAATTTGACGGGTGGGGCATTGTATTTTAATATATGGGATATTGTTGTGTGGGAATTTTCTATGTAGATGTAATACATTGCCTGATACAAAAATGCCGCCAAAATACCGTAAATCAGCTGGGCTGACCTCCCCAAAAGGTGGATCAGGGGGGAGTCCACAGGCCCGACTTGATAAATTTTTGAAGTCACCACCACCCAAGACTAGAGGAGGGGTACAGAGATCTGTCCCTCAGGTTGAGTCAGGTACAGACAATACGGACCGGTTAGAACACGGCGTATTAAAGACCAGCTCCCTCCATAGTGAAGGCTTTGAGAGTATTAATAATAAATTGCAGGATATACTGGGAGTGGTAAATGCTACTAGTATTTCGGTTGTAGATCTGGCCTCCTCCCTTGCAGTAGTACAAGGGGACATCACTATAATAAGGGATGAAATGACGAAGCTGAGGGTAAAGGTTAAGGAATTGGAAACCACGGTAAATTCTGTTACTGTAGAGAATGGGATACTAAAGAATAGACTAGAAGAGGTTGATGAAGACCGTGCTTGGTTAAGAAGGAAAATGGTAGAGCTGGAGGATAGGACTCGTAGATATAATTTGCGATTAGTAGGCTTCCCGGAAGGGGTAGAACAGGATAATCCACCGAATTTTGTTCAGAAGTGGTTGGTAGAAAGTTTGGGTTCAGACTACGATGCATCCTCCTTCTGTGTGGAAAGGGCCCACAGAATCCCATTTAAAAAACCCCCTCCAGATGCCCCCCCTAGGGCAATCTTAGCAAAATTTGTATGTTCAAAGGACCGTGATTGGGTTCTTAGACGAAAAAGAGAAAAATCTGAAATATATTTTGATAGTAATCTGATCTCAATATTTCCTGATTTTTCACGAGAGACCCAAAACAAAAGAAGATCTTTTTCCGAAGTTAAAAAAAGATTGATTTCAGCTAAGATTAAGTACTCAATATTATACCCTGCTAAATTAAGAGTGGTATACAACGACTCTGTCCATTTTTTCATCACACAGGCGGAGGTGGGGCAATGGCTGGATTCCAGGGGTTTATGAAATAGTATGAAGAGGTGGAGAGGAGGGAGGTTAATGAGGGGAGGTGGCGGGGGGGAGGTTTGGTGGAAGGTGAGAGGTTGATGGGTATTGTAAAATGCCTTGTCAACCATGCAGGGGGATTTTTGGGGGAGGTTTTTTTTTTTTTTTTTAGGGAGGGATTGGCTTCTGTTCTCTGCTACGTGGCTGTGCGTGCCTCTCCGCTGAGATTGGCGATACTACTACCCATAGGACATGTCGTGTAATATCTTATGTTGGAATGTGAGAGGGTTGGGAGACAGAGTGTAGAGGACGGTGGTTTTTGACCTTGTGGTCCGGCATCTCCCCGCGATTGTGGCACTACTAGAGACCCATGTAACAGCTGACAGGATCTATACATTGAAAAGGAGATGGGCATCTCTGGAGTACCACGCCTGTTACTCTTCTTATGCAAGAGGAGTTAGTGTTTATATTCATCGAGGGGTGGAGTTCCAACCGCTAGACAGTTCCATCGATAATGAAGGGCGATATGTATTTCTTCATGGATATTGGAAAAGGCAGGAGGTGATTTTGGCGTTTATTTACATCCCCCCTCCATTTAAAGCAACAGTTCTCTCCCATCTAGCTCAATATATATCTACCAAAAATCAATGTTCCGTATTGGTGGCGGGTGATTTTAATGCAGTTCCGGACCCTGAGTTGGACCGATTCTCTTCACTCTCTGGGCACGGTCGCAGTGGGTCCCCTTTAACTGCTGTGTGCCAGGAGTTGGCGCTGATTGATATCTGGCGCCACCTCTATGGCAATAAAAAAATCTTTTCATGTTTTAGCCAGTCATACGGGTCCCGTATTGATTTGGCTTTTGCAAGTTGGGATCTGTGCGGTCGAGTCCGGAGGATGAGGTATGAACCTCATGGAATTTCGGATCATTCCCCGGTTCTGATTGGGTTTGTGGAGGCCCCATCTGTAGGAAGAACTTTTAAATTAAATTCGCACTGGCTAGAGGTTATTGGGGAGCAATCCCGAATAGACCAGGATATTCAGGAATTTTGGGGCTTCAACGTAGGTTCGACTCACATTCATTATGTGTGGGATGCGTTGAAGGCCCATATTAGGGGTCTCTACTTCAACAAGATTCATAGATTCAGAAAGGAATCACGACGAAGGGAAAATCAACTGACAGATACAGTAAGGACTTTGCGGGCCGCACTGATTGACAGTTATAATGAGCAATCCATCACTCAATTAAAGGAGGCTAACTCGCAGCTTAAGACATGGTTATATAAAAAAGCATATCACAAGCTGTTATTTCAGGGCCAGAATCGTTTCTGTGAGTCTGGTAAAACGGGTAGGTTCTTGGCTCGTTTGGTAGCCAACCAGAGAGGGGATACCAATATAAAAGAAATCAGGAACTCACAGGGAATTGGAGTAGGATCTGCAGAAGAGATTAGAGAGGAATTTGCGAAATATTATTCTACCCTCTATGAATCTGAGTCTATGTTTAGTCGTACTGACGTGGATCAATACCTTCAGCAACTGGCGCTTCCCCAACTAAATATCCAGGATAGAGAAATATTGGACTCCCCCATTCGTTTGGAGGAACTCCAAGCGATTCTTCCGTCTTTAAAGTATAGCTCATCTCCTGGCCTAGATGGATTGCCTTTCGAAATTTATAGGTACCATGCTAAGTCCCTCCTCCCAATCCTCCTTCGGGTCTTTAATGAATCCTGTGTACTCGGCTCTCTACCACCATCATTTAGAGAGGCAGTGATGGTTTTGATCTTGAAGAAGGATAAGGACCCATGCGATGTGGGGTCATATAGACCTATATCACTTCTAAACACGGACTACAAGATTTTTGCCAAAATTTTGGCTTGTCGACTGAAAAGGGTTATAGCTGGTCTGGTTCACCCTGACCAGACGGGCTTTATCCCAGGCCGCCATATACAGTCGAGTATATATAGGGTGTATTTGAATTTGTCTGTTGGGGGTAGTGTGGACCACTCCATCCTGTCATTAGACGCCGCAAAGGCGTTTGACAGGATGGAGTGGCCTTTTTTGTGGGCTACAATGTCTCATTTTGGCCTTGGGAACTCTTTCTTGGAAATGACCCAAATGCTATATGAACAGCCGGTTGCATATATTAATATCAATGGTAATACTACTTTCCCTGTTATGATGCGAAGAGGGATGAGACAGGGTTGTCCCCTGTCTCCTCTCCTCTTCGCGCTCTTTATAGAACCGTTGGCTTGTCAGATCCGATTAGAGAGGGGTATAGATGGCTTCGGGGTGGCGGGAGTGAGCGACAAAATAAGCCTATATGCAGACGACGTGATCTTGTTTCTAGATCAGGGGTGGAAAATCCTTCCGTATATCATTGAGGTAATAGAACACTATGGTAAATTATCAGGCTATATGATTAACTGGGCAAAGTCATCGCTCCTCCCGCTGAACCGAAAAGCCCTAGATGTGGGTAGCCGAGTTCGTGTTTTGGCACCTAATGATACATTGGATTACTTGGGGGTTAAGATTGGGGTGCCTATAAGCAGGTATTATGAGCTCAATCTGGCCCCAGCTTTGGATAAAGTTAGGACCAAAGTTGGCGCTTGGCGGAAATTGATATTGGCACAGATAGATCGAATCGCACTGATCAGGATGGTTATTTTGCCTATGGTTTTGTTCCCGATGTGTGCTTCTCCTATTTGGATAGAGGATATCTTCTTTTATAGATTGGAGACCTTGATTAATGACCTAATTTGGGGCAGGAAGAGGGTCCGTATAAAGCAGAGATATCTGTGGCTGTCGGAGGTAGATGGTGGGCTGTCACTCCCCTTTTTTCAAGGATATTACCTTTGTGCACAGATTCAGCGGTGTTGTAATTGGAAAGAGAGCTTACTTTCACGGTACTTGAGTAAAGTTTGCGACAAACCAATAGATAATATTTTTTCATGGTTGGAAACTGGGTCCATGGGAATGAGAAAGGCCTTGTTGATCCCTTTTTCAATACAGAGGGTGTGGAATAGGCTGAAGGAGCTTCTTAAAGTTCCCGGACCGTTTGTTTTCACCCCTCTGTGGGGGAATGGGGACCTGGTGGAATTTTTCAAAATTACAGAGTTTGGGTATTGGACACGTAAAGGCATTAATAGGGTGTCTCACTTATTCCACTTAGGTCGATTTAAATCACTCTTGGAATTTGGCTTAACCGACATCTCACCATTAGATTTATTTATGTATGCACGTTTGAAACACGTATTTGAAGCCTCTAGGAATAGGGGCCGTATTTTCCCACAAGAGAATATATTTTTTGACTATTGTGACGCTCAGAAGGACCAGAAGGTGAAACTATCTCGATTATATGCTAAACTCCGAATGGCATTGGCTGCTGTAACACCCTTTAAAAGCCCAGGTAAATGGGAGCAAGAGTTAAATTGCCCTCCTTTACAGTGGCCTAATATCTATAGGAATGTGAGAAGGGCGACAGTATCCAGTGCTCACAGATTGATTCAATTTAAGATCCTTCATAGATTATATTATACGCCCAAAACACAAGGAAGGTTCCCCCAAAATAGGGATCGGGACTGTTGTTGTCCTAAATGTGGAGAGGTGAATGCTGACTATGCCCATTTACTTTGGAGTTGCAGCAAAATAAGAAAATATTGGGAAGAGGTTTTCTCTGCCCTACAAAAGGAATCATCAATGAACTACAACCCGGGGATCTTGATAGTGATCTTTGGAGACTATAGTTCAGAAACGGAAGTCCCCCCTCAGGTTAGACGGATCTGGATGAGAGGATTGATGGTAGCGAAAGCTATAGTGGTCAGGTACTGGGGCTCTGCCTCCCAGCCTTCGTCAAGGGAGTGGGATTCATACCTTCAACAAATTAAAATATTCGAGGATAGCGAAAGGAATCGGAGAGTTGCACGCAGAGCCACGTAGAAATAACTAATGTATTTGTTGTATGTTGCATTTGATTGAACTGAGGGGAACAGCAGCCAATGGGGGGGGGGGGAGGGATGTTTATGAATCTTATATTGTATACATAGATGCGATGGATACGATATATACTGTTATACTTTATACATCAATGTGATTGATATTGGTCTATGTATTAATTCTATGTTTTTATAAAACAAAATAAAGACAATATTAAAATAAAAATAAAAAATAAAAAAGAGAGGGGTGTCACAACCAGACAGCTGAGAAGCTCTGACAGAAGCCTTTCAGAACCTCCTCCTTGAGTTTTCTTTGTTGTGCTGTTCAGTTCCTCATCTCGTTAGCCTCTCTCAGCTGTCATGTAGTTGGACTGATTGCTTCCCTTTAAATTCCTCCCCATGATGCATTACTGGGCGGCTTATACTTCTTCCTGGAGTGTGTGTGCATGCTGATCCTGTTTCCCAGTCTGCTACAAAGTTAAGTGCTGTACATTTATCTGTTATTTTCTGTTTGCTGGATACCAGGTGACCCTGACTCCCTCCGTATCTGGTGCAGGGAGCCGGTAGTCGTGTCCCCTCACTATTGTAGGGTGTTCAGGGGTTATATAGTCGAGGTACGTGAATATGCAACCTTCCACCTTTGGGATCTTTGCATAGGCTGAGCAGCCAGGGAAAGTGCTAGGTCTTGTGCAGGGGTCTCCCTTTGGTTCCTTAGCTTTAGATCCAGTGAGTCATATATGCATGTTGCTTTGTCTTGTTTCCTGTACACCGTCCGTGACATTATAAGCCGCCAAAACCGTCTCAAGCATGGATCCGGTTTCACTTTTGGCTGAACGATTCCAGGGTCTTTCATTGGAGGTAGCTGATCTCCGTAAGACTTTTTCTCAGCTTCAAGTGACCGGTTCAGCTTGCGTTCATGGAGTTTGTTCTGAGCCTAAGATCTCGCTCCTGGATAGTGAGAATTTTGTGCGTTTTAGAGAGGCTTGCAAACTCCATTTTCGCCTTCTTCCCCATTCCTCTGGTGATGAGGAACAGAGGGTGGGGATCATTATATCGCTGCTCAGGGGTAACGCTCAGTCTTGGGCCTTTTCGCTGCCGGAGGGGGCACGGCCTCTCCGTTCAGTGGATGAATTCTTTTTAGCCCTGGGTCAGATATACAGGGAGTGCAGAATTATTAGGCTAGTTGTATTTTTGAGGATTAATTTTATTATTGAACAACCATGTTCTCAATGAACCCAAAAAACTCATTAATATCAAAGCTGAATATTTTTGGAAGTCGTTTTTAGTTTGTTTTTAGTTTTAGCTATTTTAGGGGGATATCTGTGTGTGCAGGTGACTATTACTGTGCATAATTATTAGGCAACTTAACAAAAAACAAATATATACCCATTTCAATTATTTATTTTTACCAGTGAAACCAATATAACATCTCAACATTCACAAATATACATTTCTGACATTCAAAAACAAAACAAAAACAAATCAGTGACCAATATAGCCACCTTTCTTTGCAAGGACACTCAAAAGCCTGCCATCCATGGATTCTGTCAGTGTTTTAATCTGTTCACCATCAACATTGCGTGCAGCAGCAACCACAGCCTCCCAGACACTGTTCAGAGAGGTGTACTGTTTTCCCTCCTTGTAAATTTCACATTTGATGATGGACCACAGGTTCTCAATGGGGTTCAGATCAGGTGAACAAGGAGGCCATGTCATTAGATTTTCTTCTTTTATACCCTTTCTTGCCAGCCACGCTGTGGAGTACTTGGACGCGTGTGATGGAGCATTGTCCTGCATGAAAATCATGTTTTTCTTGAAGGATGCAGACTTCTTCCTGTACCACTGCTTGAAGAAGGTGTCTTCCAGAAATTGGCAGTAGGACTGGGAGTTGAGCTTGACTCCATCCTCAACCCGAAAAGGCCCCACAAGCTCATCTTTGATGATACCAGCCCAAACCAGTACTCCACCTCCACCTTGCTGGCGTCTGAGTCGGACTGGAGCTCTCTGCCCTTTACCAATCCAGCCACGGGCCCATCTATTTGGCCCATCAAGACTCACTCTCATTTCATCAGTCCATAAAACCTTAGAAAAATCAGTCTTGAGATATTTCTTGGCCCAGTCTTGACGTTTCAGCTTGTGTGTCTTGTTCAGTGGTGGTCGTCTTTCAGCCTTTCTTACCTTGGCCATGTCTCTGAGTATTGCACACCTTGTGCTTTTGGGCACTCCAGTGATGTTGCAACTCTGAAATATGGCCAAACTGGTGGCAAGTGGCATCTTGGCAGCTGCACGCTTGACTTTTCTCAGTTCATGGGCAGTTATTTTGCGCCTTGGTTTTTCCACACGCTTCTTGCGACCCTGTTGACTATTTTGAATGAAACGCTTGATTGTTCGATGATCACGCTTCAGAAGCTTTGCAATTTTAAGAGTGCTGCATCCCTCTGCAAGATATCTCACTATTTTTGACTTTTCTGAGCCTGTCAAGTCCTTCTTTTGACCCATTTTGCCAAAGGAAAGGAAGTTGCCTAATAATTATGCACACCTGATTTAGGGTGTTGATGTCATTAGACCACACCCCTTCTCATTACAGAGATGCACATCACCTAATATGCTTAATTGGTAGTAGGCTTTCGAGCCTATACAGCTTGGAGTAAGACAACATGCATAAAGAGTATGATGTGGTCAAAATACTCATTTGCCTAATAATTCTGCACTCCCTGTATGATGATCCGGATCGTATTGCTCTGGCTGAGTCTAGACTACGTCTATTATGCCAGGGTAAACAATCCGCAGAGATATACTGCTCAGAATTTCGGAGATGGGCAGCTGATACTGGTTGGAATGATGCTGCACTCCGTAGTCAATTTTGCCATGGTCTTTCAGAGGGATTGAAAGATGCATTTGCCTTTCATGAGAGACCAATTTCCTTGGACTCTGCTATGTCTCAGGCCGTTCATATTGACAGGCGTCTTAGAGAGAGAGGAGAGATATCTCCTTCCTGTTATACTCAGTCCCAGGACAGTGCAGCGGTCTCTTTCTGTGCGCAGGGCTCTCGGTCGCTGTCAGCCCCTTCTGAGCAGGAGCCCATGCAGCTGGGGTTGATTGCTTCTGACAATAGAAGATTCAGCTCGCATGGGAGGGTTTGTTTTTGTTGTGGAGGTATAAATCATTTGGCAAATGTTTGTCCCTCTAGGAGATTCAGGCAGTTTTCTGGGAGTAATAAAGAAACAAACAGGAAAAAATCTTTTAAAAATGTTCCATCTGTTACTATTGGCAGGGTTGAGGCGGAAATTGAAGGTTTTCCGTTTGCTTGTAGTTCTCGTTTTGTCCTGCCTGCTAGGGTGGTGCTAGAGAGCAAGAGCATTTTTTGTGAGATTTTTGTGGATAGTGGAGCAGCTGTCAATCTCATTGATAATCAATTTGCAATAACTCATGGTTTCCAGGTGAGCACTTTGGGAAAGGATATTCCTGTTTTTGCTATTGATTCCGCTCCACTTTCTCAGAAATCATTAAAGGGCATAGTTCACAATATCCGTTTAATTGTGAGTGATGCTCATGTTGAGGATGTGTCATGTTTCGTCCTTAGCGGTTTGCCTACTCCTCTAGTGTTGGGGCTACCCTGGCTCACTAAACATAACCCCACCATTGATTGGCAAGCGAGGCAAATAAATGGTTGGAGTGACTTTTGCAGAGAGAATTGTCTCATGACATCTGTTTCTGAGGTTGCTACTAAGACTGTACCATCTTTTCTCTCTGAATTTTCGGATGTCTTCTCTGAGAGTGGAGTTCAGGATTTGCCCCCGCACAGGGAGTACAATTGCCCTATTAATCTCATCCCAGGCGCCAAGCTGTCTAAATCTCGTTTGTACAATCTTTCCCAACCTGAGAGGATCGCTATGCGTGCTTATATCTCTGAGAGTCTGAGAAAAGGACACATACGACCCTCGAAGTCACCTGTTGCCGCTGTTTTTTTCTTTGTTAAGAAAAAAGATGGTTCTTTAAGACCTTGTCTGGATTTAAGGGAGCTGAACAGTATCACTATTCGTGACCCTTATCCGCTTCCTCTGATCCCGGACCTGTTTAACCAGGTTGTTGGGGCTAAAGTCTTTTCCAAATTAGATCTAAGAGGGGCATACAACCTGGTCAGGGTCAGAGAAGGAGACGAATGGAAGACGGCCTTCAATACCCCTGAGGGCCATTTTGAGAATTTGGTTATGCCTTTTGGTTTGATGAATGCCCCAGCCGTTTTTCAGCATTTCGTGAACAGCATTTTTTATCATTTGATGGGAAAATTTGTATTAGTGTATTTGGATGACATTTTGATTTTTTCTCCTGATTTCAAAACTCATAAGGAACATTTACGTCAGGTCTTGCTCATCCTGCGGGAGAATAAATTATATGCGAAACTGGAAAAATGTGTGTTTGCTGTTCCAGAAATTCAATTTCTGGGGTTTCTTCTCTCCGCTTCTGGTTTTCGCATGGACCCCGAGAAGGTCCGCGCTGTGCTTGAGTGGGAGCTTCCTGAGAATCAGAAGGCGCTGATGCGTTTTTTGGGCTTTGCCAATTTTTACAGGAAGCTTATTTTGAATTATTCCTCTATTGTTAAACCACTCACTGATATGACCAGAAAGGGGGTAGATTTTTCTTCTTGGTCAGTAGAGGCGCGTAAGGCTTTTTCTAATATCAAGGAGAGTTTTACTTCCGCTCCCATCTTAGTGCAACCTGATATTTCTTTACCCTTCATAGTTGAGGTTGATGCTTCTGAGGTGGGTGTGGGGGCAGTCTTGTCTCAGGGTTCCTCTCCTGCCAAATGGCGACCGTGTGCCTTTTTCTCGAAAAAACTCTCCTCCGCAGAGAGAAATTACGATGTGGGAAATAGGGAATTGTTGGCCATCAAGTTGGCTTTTGAGGAATGGCGCCATTGGCTAGAGGGAGCCAGACACCCTATTACCGTATTTACTGACCATAAAAATCTGGCCTACTTGGAGTCAGCCAAGCGTCTGAACCCGAGACAGGCCAGATGGTCTTTGTTCTTTTCTAGGTTTAATTTTGTTGTCACGTTCTGCCCTGGAGTTAAGAATGTGAAGGCAGATGCCCTGTCACGTTGTTTTCCGGGAGGCGGGAATTTTGAAGACCTGGGTCCCATTTTGGCTGAAGGTGTGGTGGTCTCTGCTCTTTTTTCTGAATTGGAGGCAGAGGTGCAGGCAGCCCAGTCAGAGGCTCCTGATCTTTGTCCTTCTGGGAAGTTGTTTGTGCCTCTCGCTTTAAGACACAAGATTTTTAAGGAACACCATGATACGGTCCTTGCTGGGCACCCGGGGGCAAGAGCCACACTGGATCTCATCGCTCGGAGATTCTGGTGGCCTGCGCTTCGTAAGTCGGTTGAGGGTTTTGTGGCAGCCTGCGAGACTTGCGCTCGTGCCAAAGTCCCCCATTCACGGCCATCAGGTCCTCTCCTTCCCTTACCCATTCCTTCCCGTCCTTGGACACATCTGTCAATGGACTTCATAACGGACCTGCCTCGTTCCTCGGGGAAGACTGTGATTCTGGTGGTGGTGGACCGTTTTAGCAAAATGGTGCATGTCGTCCCTTTTCCTGGTTTGCCCAATGCTAAAACGCTGGCGCAGGCATTTATTGATCACATTGTCAAATTTCACGGTATTCCTTCAGACATAGTCTCTGATAGGGGCATGCAGTTTGTTTCCAGATTCTGGAAGGCTTTCTGTTCTCGCTTGGGGGTTCGGTTGTCATTCTCTTCTGCTTTCCACCCGCAGTCGAATGGCCAGACAGAGCGCATCAATCAGAATCTGGAGACATATCTGCGCTGTTTTGTGGCGGAGAATCAAGAAGATTGGTGTTCTTTTTTGTCCCTTGCTGAGTTTGCTTTAACCGTCGTCAGGAGTCCTCTGATAAGTCACCTTTTTTTGGTGCATATGGGTTTCATCCGCAGTTTGGGACTTTCTCGGGGGAGGGGTCTTCTGGTTTACCTGATGAGGACAGATTCTCCTCGTCTTTGTCATCTATTTGGCAAAAGATTCAGGATAATCTAAAGAGCATGAGTGAGAGATATAAGCGTGTGGCAGATAAGAGATGTGTGCTTGGTCCGGACCTGAATGTTGGTGATCTGGTGTGGTTGTCTACCAAGAATATCAAATTGAAGGTTCCCTCCTGGAAGTTGGGTCCTAGGTTTATTGGGCCTTACAAAATCCTGTCTGTCATCAATCCTGTTGCCTACCGTCTTGATCTTCCTCAGACTTGGAAGATCCATAATGTTTTTCATAAGTCCTTATTGAAACCTTATGTTCAACCCATTGTACCCTCGCCTTTGCCTCCTCCTCCGATTATGGTTGATGGGAATCTTGAATTTCAGGTCTCTAGGATTGTGTATTCTCGTCTTGTCCGCGGTTCTCTTCAGTACCTTGTTCATTGGGAGGGTTATGGTCCTGAGAAGAGGATGTGGGTCCCAGTGACGGACATTAAGGCCTCTCGTCTCATCAGGGCTTTCCATAGGTCCCATCCTGAGAAGGTGGGCTCTGAGTGTCCAGAGTCCACTCGTAGAGGGAGGGGTACTGTCACAACCAGACAGCTGAGAAGCTCTGACAGAAGCCTTTCAGAACCTGCTCCTTGAGTTTTCTTTGTTGTGCTGTTCAGTTCCTCATCTCGTTAACCTCTCTCAGCTGTCATGTAGTTGGACTGATTGCTTCCCTTTAAATTCCTCCCCATGATGCATTACTGGGCGGCTTATACTTCTTCCTGGAGTGTGTGTGCATGCTGATCCTGTTTCCCAGTCTGCTACAAAGTTAAGTGCTGTACATTTATCTGTTATTTTCTGTTTGCTGGATCCCAGGTGACCCTGACTCCCTCCGTGTCTGGTGCAGGGAGCCGGTGGTCGTGTCCCCTCACTATTGTAGGGTGTTCAGGGGCTATATAGTCGAGGTACGTGGATATGCAACCTTCCACCTTTGGGATCTTTGCATAGGCTGAGCAGCCAGGGAAAGTGCTAGGTCTTGTGCAGGGGCCTCCCTTTGGTTCCTTAGCTTTGGACCCAGTGAGTCATATATGCATGTTGCTTTGTCTTGTTTCCTGTACACCGTCCGTGACAAGGGGTCATTGATCCAGAGTGCGGAAAATTGGCTGGTACCTCAGAGTTTTTTTTTTTTGCCTTCCTCTGGATCAACTTGCAGAATACCAGGCCGAACTGGATGGACAAATGTCTTTTTTCGGCCTTATATACTATGTTACTATGTTACTAGGGAAAAATTATTCATAGTGTAGGGATATAAAAGGGTGGCATTGTTCACACTATAGGAAAGAGACACCAATAGGAGAGTGTAAAGCCTGGCTAATAGGAGCTATTCTATATCACCTTGCTGTACTAATTGAGGATACAATGTGTTTTAATACTACAGATTTTAGGTTGTTTGCATTTTTTGACACATCAGTAATTCCAGTAATCATTGATTTTCTTATTAGGGTGAAACTGTGGACTGATACTACACATTTTAGGGTGCTCAAGTTCTATTACACATAAATATACCCGTTAATCCTTAAAGGGGTTGTCTCATCATGGACAATGGGGGCATATAGCTAGGATATGTCCCCATTGTCTTATAGGTGCGGGGACCCATGCCTATATCGAGAACGGAGCCCGTGAAGGTGGTGGCTGGAGGACTCCGGTCCGGCCACCACCAAGCCGGCTCCCCATAGAAGTCAATGGGAGCGTACCGCGCATTTGCGGCCCCTGCTCCCATTCATTTCTATGGGGCAGACGAAAATGAATGGAGTGGCGGCTGCCATGCGCAGTGCACCCTCCTTCACTTGCGGGTCCCCGATCTCAATATAAGACAATGGGGGCATATCCTAACGATATGCCCCCATTGTCCATGATGAGACAACCCCTTTAATTGTTGAATTGGTGTAAAATTGCAGCCTGATACTACAAGTTTTGGGGTGTTTATTTTTGTTATATATAAGTACATCCATTCATCCTTGATTCTGGGATGAAATTGCAGTCTGATACTCCAAGTTTGGGGGTCTATTTAGTTGATATATAAGTACTGTACATGCATTCATCCTTGATTCTGGGGTGAAACTGCAGCTTGATACTACAGATTTTAGGGTGCTCAAGTTCTATTATAGCCTCTATAGTACAATCTTGGGCGACTGCACGGTTCTTTATACCTGACGCTAACATTGACCTATAAGGATAAGTTCACACTTGAATTATTTGGTCAATTTTGGCCCTGTAACTGACCAAATAAGTGAAGTGTGCAGTGATTCTAAGGCCTCGTTCACACTTCAGTGTTTAGTCAGTGATTTCCATCAGTGATTTGTGAGCCAAAACCAGGTGCAACTCTAAACACAGAACAGGAGCAGATCTTTCCCTTCTACCTCATGTCTGTGGAGGCTCCACTTCTGGTTTTGGCTCACAAATCACTGATGGAAATCACTGACCAAACACTGAAGTGTGAACGAGGCCTAAGAGCGACGCCTGTCATCTGCGTGTTATATTGACTCACAGTATTATTTCACTACCAAAGCAGACTCCCTATGCGTGTTAATGTGATTCGTCACTAATAAATTCTGATCAAGTCAAATCTTTTTGGGAAATTTGGCGAACCGTCCAAATCAAATTTTTGAAAAATTTGCTCATCTCTATTCATCATAATTGCATGAGTGCTATTGTCTTTCAGTTTTACTAATTATGGTTATTGATAATACTGGAAACATTTAGACGTTAATTAGCATCTATTGTTAATGTATATTTAGCTGATTGGACCCTGATTTATTCCAGCTAGGGATGTTTATCAATCGCATTTGCAAGTACTGTGGTGTAAAAAAAAGTCACAAATTATAGCACACGCTATATTTGCATCATAATTTGCAAATTTTCATTTATTTCACCAGTTTTTATAACGTGACAAAAAGTGGGTGGATCTTAGTTGGAGAATAAGTGGCTTCCCATGGCTCAACAGATTTACTATCATTTATACAAGAAAATGGTGTAAATGATAGTTCAAATCTACTCCAGCTCATACCTGCGATAGATTAGAATTTTTGGCACATGACCTGCCTGGAGATGCTCCAACTTTATTAATAGGACTGTGTGTAGCTGGCCAGCTAAGACCTGTCCTGGGTAGTGATGGACAAACATCTGCCGGGACAGATCGTGCGAACGCGATCAAATGTTCGCGAACCGCAAGTTTGCGGCGGGTCCCATTCATTTTAATGGCAGGCGAACCTGAAAAACCTTCAGCTCATATTTGCAGCCAAGAAATAATTACTAGAAGTAGACAAATAGTCCCACAACATGGACAGTTTTTTCAATGCGAAATATCGGCAATATAATTCTCGTGTACATGCATGTGCAAATGCACTATACAGTACCCGAATGCACTATAAAGAAAGTATATTGGTATATAACACCCCGCTTCAATCAGTTTTTTTGGGGAACGACTGGTATATTATACCAGTAGAAATTATTTGTTCCAATAACGCTTGTCCCTCTATATAGCTGCAGTATCGCAGCAGAACCGCACACAACTGCCGCACAATACGAATGCCCTGTAATATACTTTCTAACATAGAAAGTATATTATAACATTGTACAAGGAAGGCAATCCATTAGAATATACATAAAGATAAAACGTAACCTTTAATAATGTTACTATGAGGGTCCATTCACACGTCCGTAAGTGTTTTGCAGATCCGCAAAACACGGACACCAGCAATGTGCATTCCGCAATGCCGGCACTATAATAGAAAATGCCTAATCTTGTCTGCAATTGCGGACAAGAATAGGACATGTTCTAATTTTTTGCGAAAGTGCGGATCCGCAAATGCGGATGCGGACAGAACATTCCAACCCATTGGAATTGCGGAACGGATGGGGACCCATTTTTGCGGACGTGTGAATGGAAAAGATATCCCTCAAAATGAAAATAAATAAAATTATTAAAGTTAAGCAAAAAGCATAGATGTGGTAGGCAATAACAAGTGCTCGGCGGCACCAAATCAGAAACCATATGTCCTACCATAATCCTGTGGTATTGAAGGACAGGGTGGGGAAAGAACGGTCCCTGATATTGCCCTACGGGGGGGGGGGGGGGTGCTATTCTGGCACTGATAGCCTAACCACAGACCACCCACCCTGATAAGAGTGACCCCGTCCGGAACCTTACCCTATATAAAAATAAGCCCCTGACTTCCAGGTGATCACTATATAGATCTATGTGTTTTTGACTCATTATAAAAGTATATTATAAGTATATCACACCCCTCTGTGTATCACACCTATCAATAGCACACTTATGCCAGTCCTTAAAAATACATTTGTGGCCCTATTAGCTAGCGTTTGGTGTCCCTAACAGCCTGTCCCTGCTCCACACAGCAACCTCTCCCTACACTGGCAAAACACTTAATGTAAAATGGCAGCCAGATCAGGTTTATTTATAAGGTAGGGGGTATGTCCATGTGCTGAAATGTCTCAATTGGCTATCCTGTACCACCTGATAGATGTGTCATGGGTCAAAGTTCTTCACAATGTAAAAGAATATGGCGGGCGCGAATATCTCCATATCTTCGAATGTTTGGTGAATCGCGAACACACAAAGTTTGCCGCGAAACGACCGCCAGGGGAACCGCAAGGCTATCTCTAGTCCTATGCTGCTAATATAGCTTATATGAGTATATAGCCAGACCTGCCAATAACCTAAATACAGTTCCTATGTTTATGTGTTAAAGACAAAAGCAGAGTTATTTACTGTGACTTCATGTTTTGGATGTCATATAACTGTTATATTTTGTGTTCACAGAAGCAGGAAAAGATAACATGCCTTTAAGATTAATTTTGTAATGTAAGGAAAGCTCAGTGACACAGCAGAAACAACAGAAACCATAGTGTTAATCTGTTGTTACTGGGCAGAAGTCTAGACCAATTACAGCCAGCTTCTCACACAGCAAGAGTTTTCAACAATCACAGCCAGCCTCACACACAGTCTGTCTGGGAATTCCCCCAGCTCCTGCTGCTAGAATCATTATTCACCAGAGACAGGAGCTGAACACACACAGATCCAGCCAGAGTTTAGTTTTATGGAAGCAAAGAGGCCAAAATAGTTCCACCAATTGCAACCATACAATTGCAAGCTACAAATTGCAAGCATACAATTGCAAAAATTCATATTCCATACTGCAATCCAAATGGCATACAACCATACCAGATCATACTCAACCAATCTGCAAATAGTCACTGCTAACTTCATAATGCAAATTGAACTATTAGTTAGACCTCAGATATACCTCTCAGAGAGATCATAAAGTGCTTAAATAACTTAAAGTGACAGTACAGATACTCAAGAGAGAAATATAGCCACCATTTTATGTTGAATGACAAGATTGAACAGTTGAACCACAATCTTATGCATACCGCCATTTTGTGATATCTTTTCAACACGTGTTTTGTACATGGACTATCTGCTGCAGAGGCAGCAGTGTTATATATGAAGAAAAGTTGAAGTTAATAAAGAAGTTATTTGAAGCATTTGGTGTGCGCTTTAAACCTGCTGTTTCCATAGAACGGCGCTAGAGGAATTACAAAGTAATAGAAAGTCTGGTTAGACTAAAAGTCAGAGATATCAAAATTCTTCTAATGCCACAGCGCAAAAGGCACTTCATAGTGATGTGCCTGCCACACTGTGCCCCTGAATAAATTTGGTGCATTCTGTGCCAACTGGGAAGATTGTGAGGCAGCGCTCACCTGCAATGGTAGAAACACCTGAGGTGCACGGATGCCGCCCCTGGGTGCGGTAAAATCCAAAGTAATAAAGATAAATCCGGCTCGCTTCAGATGAAGTATAATAGCTTTTATTCCAGCAAAGTAAAATCCGTAAACAGGTGTACATGAAACAATCTACAGATTTTACTTCGCTGGAATAAAAGCTATTATACTTCATCTGAAGCGAGCCGGATTTCTCTTTTCTACTTTGGATTCTGTGCCAACTGACGTCATAGCTCACTGCTGTTTGTAACATTGTGGCTACTGAGATTGCACCTCAATCAACAATTTATAGGATCATCAAGAACTTCAAGGAAAGAGGTTCAATTCTTGTTAAGAAGGCTTCAGGGCGTCCAAGAAAGTCCAGCAAGCGCTAGGATCGTCTCCTAAAGAGGATTCAGCTGCGGGATCGGAGTGCCACCATTGCACAGCTTGCTCGGGAATGACAGCAGGCAGGTGTGAGCGCATCTGCACGCACAGTGAGGCGAAGAATCTTGGAAGATGGCCTGGTGTCAAGAAGGGCAGCAAAGAAGTCACTTCTCTCCCAAAAAAAACATCAGGGACAGATTGATCTTCTGCAGAAAGTATGGTGAATGGACTGCTGAGGACTGGGGCAAAGTCATATTCTCAGATGAAGCCTCTTTCCGATTGTTTGGGGCATCAGGAAAAAGGCTTGTCCGGAGAAAAGGTGAGCGCTACCATCAGTCCTGTGTCATGCCAACAGTAAAGCATCCTGAGACCATTCATGTGTGGGGTTGCTTCTCATCCAAGGGAGTGAGCTCACTCACAATTTTGCCCAAAACACAGCCATGAATAAAGAATGGTACCAAAACACCCTCCAACAGCAACTTCTTCCAACAATCCAACAACAGTTTGGTGAAGAACAATGCATTTTCCAGCACGATGGAGCACCGTGCCATAAGGCAAAAGTGATAACTAAGTGGCTCGGGGACCAAAACGTTGACATTTTGGGTCTATGGCCTGGAAACTCCCCAGATCTTAATCCCATTGAGAACTTGTGGTCAATCCTCAAGAGGCGGGTGGACAAACAAAAACCCACTAATTCTGACAAACTCCAAGAAGTGATTATGAAAGAATGGGTTGACGTCAGTCAGGAATTGGCCCAGAAGTTGATTGAGAGCATGCCCAGTCGAATTGCAGAGGTCCTGAAAAAGAAGGGCCAACACTGCAAATACTGACTCTTTGCATAAATGTCATGTAATTGTCGATAAAAGCCTTTGAAACGTATGAAGTGCGTGTAATTATATTTCACTACAGCACAGAAACAACTGAAACAAAGATCTAAAAGCAGTTTAGCAGCAAACTTTGTGAAAACTAATATTTGTGTCATTCTCAAAACTTTTGGCTATGACTGTATACTATTTTTCTATTTATGTAAGTTTTACACAATGATTTCATTTTTGAAACAAAAAAAAATCATGTTTTAGTGTCTCCATAGTCTGAGAGCCATAGTTTTTTCAGTTTTTGGGCAAATATCTTGGGTAGGGTGTAATTTTTGCGGGGTGAGATGACGGTTTGATTGGCACTATTTTGGGGTGCGTATGACTTTTTGATCGCTTGCTATTACACTTTTTGTGATGTAAGGTGACACCTGAGGGGTTAAGTCATGTGATATTTTTATAGAGCAGCTTATTACGGATGCGGTGATACCTAATATGTATACTTTTTTTATTTATGTAAGTTTCAGACAATTATTTTATTTTTAAAACAAAAACAAAAAAATCTAGTTTTAGTGTCTCCATATTCTGAGAGCCATAGTATTTTCAGTTTTTGGGCGATTATCTCATTATGTCTCATTTTTTGCGGGATGAGGTGACGGTTTGATTGGTGCTATTTTGGCGTACATACGACTTTTTTTATCACTTTTATTACCTTTTTTGGGAAGTAAGGTGGGCAAAATTTCAATTTCATCATAGTTTTAAATTTTTTATTTTTATGGGGTTCACCTTTCGGGTAAAGTAACATTGCCGTTTATAGATCAGGTCGTTATGGACGCGGTGATATCAAACATGTGTAGGGAATTTTTTTTTTGTTTCATTTTTAATCTGTGATAAATGTGTTTTTTTAGTTTTACTTTTTTTTTTTTTAACTTTTTTTAACTTTTTTTTTGCCCAGACCCACTTGGTTCTTGAAGATCCAGTGGGTCTGATGTCTGTATAATACAGTACAGTACAGTACACTATATAGTGTATTGTACTGTATTTTACTTACACTTTGTCTGAACAGATATCTGCCTTTAGCACAGATCAATTCAGCAACATAGACAGCAGGATGCCTGAGAAGGCGTCCTGTTGTCATGGGAACCTTCCACGTCTGCCACAACTGAGCAGACGGGGAAGGAGGGGGGCTCCCTCCCTCTGTGACCCCATCCTGTCTGGGGGCTGCAAAGGCACAGCAGCCCCTCGATGGGAGAGGGAGGGAGCTCCCTGACTGTTAACCTTTTCCATACAGCGGTCCATACGGGCCGCAGTATGGAAAGGGTTAAACGGCTGACATCACAGCACAGATGTCAGATGTTTATAATAGAGTGTCAGCAATGTGCTGACACTCTGGTATACCCATTTTAAAGTTTCTGATCGCCACGGTCAGGGACCGCGGGGATCAGAAACTTCAGAAAGAGCAGCAAACCGCAGGTCTGAATTGACCTGCGGTTTGCTGCGATCGCCGACATGGGGGGGGGGGGGGGGTCACAGGACCCCTCTGCGCATCTAGCCAAGGTGCCTGCTCAATGATTTGAGCAGGCACCGGGTTCCGATCACCGGCCGCCGGGCGGTGGTGATCGGAACCATACATGACGTCGTACCGGTACGTCATGTGTCCTTAAGTACCAGGACAACATGACGTACCGGTACGTCATGTGTCCTGAAGAGGTTAAAGACCCAACATCTGCAGTACATGTACAGCAGGGTTAAAGTGGTTGTCCGGGCACTGGATAAAAATTGAAGGGAGTTGGGCATGGTATGTGAGTAAAAAAAAACACTCAACTGGTCTAGTCATTATGGTTTTTGTAACATGTCTCAAAAAACCCACTTACCTGCTCTGGTCACCCTGGCTCCTGCAGCGTGCCACCTCTGGTCCCTGCCTGGCCAGAGGTGTGACATGCCAACATCCTGCACATCACTACTGCAGGCCAATCAGTGGTGTGAGTTGGCATGTGTACAGGCACAGCACATGACCACTGAGGCCAGTGGCAGCGGTGACATGCTGAAAGTTGGCTGGTCACACTTCCAGCCAGAATTGGCAGGAACTGAGATGTACCAAAGGGATGACTGTGGCAGGTGAGTGAGTTTGTTTTTGTTTGTTTTTTTGTTTGTTTTTTTTACTCACATAAGGCCTTATGCACACAAACGTATTTCCTTTCTGTGTCTGTTCCGTTTTTTTGGGGGACCGTATACGGAACCATTCATTTCTATGGGTTAGTCAAAAAAAAACGGAACCCGTTTCCGTATGTTCGTATTTCCGTTCCGCAAAAAAATAGAACATGTCCTATTATTGTCCACATTACAGACAAGGATAGTACTGCTCTATTAGGGGCCAGCTGTTCCGTTCGGCAAAATACGGAATGCACACGGACGTCATCCGTTTTTTTTTGAGGATCAGTTTTTTGCGGACCGCAAAATACATACGGTCATGTGCATGAGGCCTAACTGTTCATGCACCTTGTTTTATATATGTATCCATTTGTTAGTACTTATAACACAATTTTCATACTTATGATTATTGTCATCTGTTTACATTTATAAGAGATCTGACAGCGTTCAATGGGCCACTGTTCAGTCCAGGTGTTGTTCGTTCTAAACTCAGTAAGCATCCAACGGGTGCATGTGTATCTCATAAACTAAATAACAGCATGAAATGCCAGTCAGCTGCTTTTGAGGCCAGCAGGAAAATTTCCCTGCTTTATAAAGCATTAGTGCAGTCTCATCTAGAATATTCAATTTGGTTCTGGGTATTAGTTTATAAAAATGATGCTCTGGAGATATAAATGGTTTTAAAGAAATACTACAAAATAATAAAGAAATATGGAAGTCTTAAAAGGAGCATACTCTTACAATTCTAAAGCTCTTACATGCCCAGCAAATGGTTAAAAAAAAAGAAACTAAAGTTGGGGAGCTTAAAGTCACTAGTGTTGAGCGAGCATGCTTGGCAAGTGGTGGTACTCAGCCGAGTACCGCATGTGCTCGAGAACAATGCTCGAGTCTTCTTCCCGCACATTTCACGGCAGCCAATAAACGTGCAGTTAAGTACTGCCCTCACTGTAATGCCAGTAGCTATGTTGGGTACTAGCATTACAGTGATTGGCTGGCCGGAACGCGTCATCGGGTGCTATACGCATGTTCGGCTCATTCGTAGTCAGGGAGAGCTGAGCATAGGAAGTGACAGACAGTGTAGGGAGTGTAATTGAATATTATTTCTGTACAAAAATGTTTCAGAGACCCAAAAGTCCTTGTAAGGACTATTGTGTGTGACAGCAGCAATATATGTTTGTAGCGCAACCTGCGCTAAATTGCTCAGTGTTAGGGAGACCTGTGCATAGGAAGGGACAGAGTGTAGGGAGTGTAATAGGAAGATTTTTATATAAAAAACTTTTCAGAGACCAAAAAGTCCTGTTAAGGACTATTGTGTGTGACAGCAGCAATATATATCTTTAGCGCATCCTGCGCAAAATACCATGTTATAGGCCGCTGCGGACAGTTAAATTATTTGCTCCACATCTCCTGTGTGAATTGTGTGCATCCCTAAAATATCAGTGACATCCAGTGCACTTTTTCCGGAGATGG
This sequence comes from Bufo gargarizans, assembly GCF_014858855.1. Taxonomy (NCBI): domain Eukaryota; kingdom Metazoa; phylum Chordata; class Amphibia; order Anura; family Bufonidae; genus Bufo; species Bufo gargarizans. The sequence continues at coordinate 169,427,055 of NC_058080.1, forward strand.
TGTCCCCTGTGGACAGTAAAATTATCCGCGCCACATCTCCTGTTTAAAGTGTGCGCATCCCCTTTTTTTTTTAGCTTTTTCCTCCTATCCCCCACAGGAGTGAACTAAGCAGCAGGAGGGATGACAATAAGGTATTACTGTTTATGTTGTTAAGAAAAATAGTAAAGTTAAATGGAATTTTTGAATATTTGTAAACTATAAGCAACTAATAAAGATTATTTAATAAAAAAAAGTGTGTGCATCCCTAAAATATCTGTGACATCCAGTGCACTTTTTCAGTAGACGGTGTACGCTTCTGACAGTGATCTTACCAGGGCCACATCTGCTGTGTAACGTATGCGGTACAAAAATGTATCTGTGACATGCAATTTACATTTTCAATAGACGGTGTCCGCTTCTGACAGTGATCTTACCAGGGGCACATCTGCTGTGTAACGTGTGAGCTTCTAAAAATTTTCTGTGACATAAAATTTGATTTTATAATAGACTGTGTCCTCTTCTGACAGTGATCTGACTAGTCCCACATCTGCTGTGTAACATGTGTGCTTCAAACATTTTTCTGTGACATAAGATTACATTTTTCAATAGACGGTGTCCTCTTCTGACAGTGACCTGACCAGGCCCACATCTTTTGTGTAACGTGTGCGCTTCAAAAATAATTCTGTGACATAAAATGTAATTTTTTTATAGTGTCCTTTTCTGACAGTCGGGAGAGGGTAACTTGCGCGCCCCCGCTTGAATACCTTGGATGTGGTAGCCGTTTCTCAGGCTCCCTCTCTGGAATCGAACACTGATTTCCCGTTACCCATGGTCACCATGTAAGGCGCATAAAAGAACATCAAAAGTTGATAGGGCATACATCCAAAACGATCATTGACATCACGGGGACATGCGATCAGGCAGAAGTTATCTAGAGTCAACAAAGCGGCAGCAGGCTCTCACCTATAATGTTTGCGATGGTCAGCTCACCTTCAGGCCGTCAACCATTATTTTTTCGATGAAGACAGTAGTATGAGAGAGAATAAGTGCGGCACTCACCAATGCTGGTTAAACTTCAAAGCTTTATTGCTTCTTCAATAAAGACATCTAGGCAGGCTGGGGAGCGGAACATGCCTATCACTGGTGGTCAGCTAAGCAGCAGGCACTCTCCCATAGGATTAAATCAACAAATCGGTTACACCAAAATTAATCAAACACGAGAAATCGTGCAAACCCCTCAAAAGGTCTAGCTCAGCAACATAAAGAAACCTACAACACAACACTGAGGCTTGATAGCTATGAATTAAGATATAATTTTTATTAGAATATGTAAAAAAAACATACAAATAGAGATAACAAACGTACAAATATCAAGTGCGGTACATCACTGGGAGATGTATATCATGGGTACAACTGAAAGAGGAGTAAGAGGAGGGGACACTACAGATAACCTACCTAACGGGCATCCATTCATGTAAAGTGCAAAGTGCTGTACTAAAAATGTGCAAAAAAAGCCCTACTTACAAGTCAGAGGCAGTATCCCTACTCTGCCAATAAATACAGAGTGACACACAGTATATCCAAGTAGTTACATACCCTTTTATACAAATGGTATCTCCTCAGAAGGACCGCACACCCCGATGCGCGTTTCGGTGGAACACTTTTATCTGGGGGCGATCAGGCAGAAGTTTTCTAGAGTCAATAAAACGGCAGCAGGCCCTCTCCCATAATAATTGTGATGGTCAGCTCACCTGCAGGCCCTCAACCATAATTTTTTCAATGGTCAGCTAAGCAGCAGGCACTCTCCCATAAAAGTCTGGTCAACACAAATCCTCACCGCCGGGGGTCACGTAACTAATTAGCACGGAGGAGTCTCATTGGTTATCGGAATTAACCAGATAAATCGCTCCACTAACTCAGAATGGCCATGCACCACCACCCACAGAATCAAGAAAGAGCTATCAATCTGTCAATCCTTTCCGTGTCCGGGCCGGGTGAGGTTTGCCGTGTTGAGTCAAATTAAGCCGCAGGCTCCACTCCTGGTGGTGCCCTTCTGTCAATTAGTTTAAGTTTCAGCTTTGCAACCATACTCCCCCCGAAATCCAAAGACTTTGGTTTCCTCGAAGCTGCTCTGCGGGTCATGGGAATAACGCCACCGGATCGCCTGTCGGATCGTCTTCGCACCTCCGTCTTTCGTTGTTGATTAATGAAAACATTCTTGGCAAATGCTTTAACTGTGGTTCGTCTTGCACCGGTCCACAAATTTCACCTCCAGCGGCGCAATACGGATGCCACCGGCAGTCCCTCTTAATCATGGCCCCAGTTCCGAAAATCCACTAAATTTTGGGCACTTTATGTACAAGTTCCCAAACCATTTCAGTGGTGTTTTATCAACACTAAAAGTCACCTCTTCGATTTCTCGATGCTGCCCTTGTTATGGTTCCGGTGACCCCACTGCACTCCATTTCCTATTCCTGTCTCAACATGGGACAAAGTAATTGCTACTGAATTTTGACATGAAAAAGTCATCCAAAGAAAAGGTTCCAAAACTTCATACTTAAAGGGGGTTGTCCCACGAAAAATATTCTACAGTTTTCAAACCAGCACCTGGATCTGAATACTTTTGTAATTGCATTTAATTAAAAATTTTGCATATACACTGAGTTATTCAATAAAATGTATCTGTATAGCACCAACTGCTGTTTTTTTTTTCTTTGTCTGGCTCACTGAGATGGCCGCACATGTTCAGTTTCATCTTTCAGCTGCCTCCTGAGGTATGAAAGGGAGAGCATGGACACGCCCCCTGAGCTGTGATAGGGAGAGCATGGACACGCCTCCTGAACTGTGATAGGGAGAGCATAGACACGCCCCCTGAGTTGTCATCTTGATATAAATCTAGCAGAGCAGAGAATGTGGAGATCTATGTGGGGTACAGGGCCGGTTCTAGCTTTGTTAGAAAGGTATTATCATGTAATATATGATGTCTGATTTTCATGTTTTACATTAGTCATGGGATAACCTATTTAAAACTTAAAGGGAACCTGTCACTGGGATTTTGTGTATAGAGCTGAGGACATGGGTTGCTAGATGGCCGCTAGCACATCCGCAATACCCAGTCCCCATAGCTCTGTGTGCTTTTATTGTGTAAAAAAACCCTTTTTGATACATATGCAAATTAACCTGAGATAAGTCCTGTACGTGAGATGAGTCAGGGACAGGACTCATCTCAGGTTAATTTGCATATGTATCATATCGGGTTTTTTACACAATAAAAGCACACAGAGCTATGGGGACTGGATATTGCGGATGTGCTAGTGGCCATCTAGCAACCCATGTCCTTAGCTCTATACCCAAAATCCCGGTGACAGGTTCCCTTTAAATCTTTTTTATTCCATTAAAGGTAGACACAGTCTACGTGTTTTAGACAGCCACAATCCGTACTCATGATATACTAAAAAGTGGAACAAATCCCACCCTCTAACTTAATTTCTACTTGCACCTAATCATTAACCCATCATTATCTTGCATCTCTTTGAATTAATTATATAAAGTTCCTTATCCTTAACAAAAGAACATGATGTCTGAATGTAGGTTTAATCTTTTGGAGAATGAGTGTCCGATGTAAGGATCTAGTGAAATTCTCGCATATGGACTTTGTATGTCCAATCACCTCCTCTCCTCGGTTTGGTCACTCATTCACATGCACATACTCACAAAGAGGATACATCGCCATTGTGTTGATCTCTAAAGTGTCATGAAATAGCTGACATATTTCTTATACCTGTACCTTGTGCATCATTGATATGCTCAGAATATTTTTTTATGAGAGAGTGTATAGTGGAGCCCACATATTGTTTGTGGCATATTTCACATTTCATAGTAAAAACCATGTGGTCTGAACTACAATTCAAAAAACCATTAATGAGAAACTTTTCACCTGTGGTACAAGTGCACACCTCCTTAGTTGTTGAGACATATTTATAGGTATAACATAGGATTTCCACATTTGTGGAAGCCTGTCGTGCTCTACCAATTTGAAGCACTGCTCCCTCGTGGTGTTAGACTTGGTGAGATCATATTCCCAACTGTGGTTGCCCTTCTGGCCACAAATTTAACCCCTGATTATATGTTGTGTAATTGATAGTCATACAAAAATCACTGCAAAAAATGCACCAAAATGATACGCAACTGACAATACTAGCTAATTCCTCAGACCGATGTTAAAAGCTGAGAACGTTGGCAATATCTTCCAGTCGGAGCCCCTCATCCAATACGTCACGGTGTCTCAGCAAGCATGGGGTCCTACCACTCACCTGCCCGTGGTGTGTGAACAGGGTCTGAACAGTGCTAGAAACCAACTCACAGCCATGCTCACACATGCCTCCATAGTGGTATCACCAATGCACTGTGAGGTAGAATAAAGCTGTGAGCCACACCCACAACAGACCATGTGACACAGAAGCCGCACCCACAACAGACCATGTGACACAGAAGCCGCACCCACAACAGACCATGTGACACAGAAGCTACCAGGTGCAAAAGAACGTTACCAGCAAAATGAAGTGACACATTCCATACACATAGAGAAAATCTCACTGACCGCATGCACCACAAGGACATCTTACACAAAATGATACATTGTGCAGATGAAAAAATATACATACAAAAATCGGTCTGAGGAATTAGCTAGTATTGTCAGTTGCGTATCATTTTGGTGCATTTTTTGCAGTAACTTTTGTATGTATATATTTTTTCATCTGCGCAATGTATCATTTTGGGTAAGATGTCCTTGTGGTGCATGCTGTCCGCCCCGGCATCCTCCATTGTACGCATTTTTTGCTGGGGATTGCCATTGTCTGCGGACCGCATACGGAGGAACTGCTCCCCCGGTTATAGACACGCCACAGTGTCTGGGTTTGGAGCATTTTCACCCGTTTAGGCCACTTTTTTCAGTGATTTTTTTGAAATTGATAGTCAACATATAACATGGGGAGATATATTTTTATTATATCACTTCTTTATATTGTTTACTGTATGTAGTACTGAAAGTTACTGTGGAAAAAGGTTTATTTTGGTTTTAATGATATACAGTATATTATTGAAACAATCTTTACAAGTTCTCTGTATAGCAATATTATATTCTCAGTCAATAAGTGTTTCAGTGTAATCTGTCTATTGCTAATATGTACTTCCTCCTGTTGGAAGCTTTGCGTACTACTGCAACATCGTCTCAACCGCACTAATTCACCTACCGGCAAGTTTATTGCTACATGTCCAGGGTGACAGCTGTAAGGATGCAGCAAGGAATTTCCTGTGATTTCCTTTCTATACAATCGTGTAGCTACACATCCTGTCGTCTCTTCAGCCTGCAACATGATATCCAAAAATGGAATGGTATAATTTTCCAATTGGTATGTAAAACTCAAATTGAATTGATTGTCATTCATATAATGAATGAAGCTTGGGATCAACATTGATGACCCCTCCATATAGAGAGGAGGTCATCGATGTATCTCCCAAACCACATGATATGATAAAAAAAGGGTTTGTCCTAATTAAACAAAATTGCTTTTCCGATGACCACATATAAATGCTGGTTAGGGTCAGGGAAAAAGGAAGCCCCCGTTGGGCACCCCATCAAAGGTAAATAAAATCCACCAATAAACATAAAAAAACTATGGTGTAATAGAAACTGTCCGACCGAGAGGATGTGTTTTTGCAATTCCTTGGTGTAATTTGTGAATTCACAAAGTGCATCTCCAAGTGAGTGTACTGCTCTGTCATGCATCATATTGTTATATAAAGCAGTAAAATCCCAAGATAACCACTTATAATCTACCGACCACTTGAAAATTCTCCATTGATTTTAGTATGTCAGTAGTAGTGATAGACGAACATTGGCCAGGGCGGTTCGCGAACACAATCACGCAAACGCGATCAAATGTTCGTGAACAGTAAGTTTGCGGCGGGCCCCATTCACTTTAATGGCAGGCGAACCTGAAAAACCTTCAGCTCATATTTTCAGCCACCAAATACTTAGTAGAAGTGTACAAATAATCCCACAACATGGACAGTGAGATACTAGAGGGGAATCAATGACAAAAATTCCAACAAAAAATATGTATCTTAATATTTTTTTCACTTCTTTGGAGGGCAACTGGTAGTCACTATCTGTAGCAGCGGTAACGCAGCTAAACCGCAAACAAATGCTTCACTACCCAAATGCAGTATATAGAAAGTATATAATTGGTATATAACACCCCTGCTTCAATCAGTTTTTTCGGGGGGCAACTGGTATATCACACCAGTAGAAATTATTTGTTCCAATAGCGTTTGTCGCTCTGTGTAGATGCGGTAACGCAGCAAAACCGCAAACAAATGCTGCACTACCCAAATGCACTATATAGAAAGTATATTATTGGTATATAACACCCCTGCTTCAATCAGTTTTTTGGGGGGCAACTGGTATATCACACCAGTAGAAATTATTTGTTCCAAGAGCATTTGTCCCTCTGTGTAGCTGCAGTATGGCAGCAGAACCCCAGACAACTGCTGCACAATCCAATTGCACTATAATATACTTTCTATGTTAGAAAGTATATTATAAGTATATCACACCCCTCTGTAAGTCACACCTATCGATAGCACACCTATACCAGTCCTTAAAAGGACTTTGCGGCCCTATTAGCTATCGTTTGGTGTCCCTAACAGCCTGTCCCTGCTCCATACAGCAACCTCTCCCTACACTGGCAAACAACTGAATGTAAAATGGCGGCCAGAATGGGGTTTATTTATAAGGTAGGGGGTATGTCCATGTGCTGAAATGTCTCACTTAGCTGTCCTGTACCACCTGATGGATGTGTCATGGGTCAAAGTTCTTCACAATGTAAAAGAATATGGCGCAGGTGGACATCTCCATATATTCGCCCGTTCGGTGAACCGCGAACAAGCAAAGTTCGGCGCGAAACGACCGCCGGGCGAACCGCAAGGCCATCTCTAGTCAGTAGTAACTTTTATATACCCTGGTAATTGTTTCACTATAGGTTGTATATAACTACTATCTAGCCAAATACATAATTTCTCAGTAAGAGAACCTATACTAGCTGTAATTGGTTGAAATGGTGGGGGAAAACTCGGGGAGGATGTGAAATATGGGCATCACCTGTTGGACAGGATTCATAGCTTCAGCTTGACCCTGTGAAAGAATGCCCAGGCTCACGCCCTCTTCCAAGATACATCCGTATTTTTTCTGTATGGTATCCATGGGGTCCATATGCAGTGTGCAAGAGACCTTTTCATCACTTAGCATTTTAATTATTTCTCTTTCATATAGGGTTCAATCTAAAATAACTATGGATCCCCCTTTATCAGAATTTTTTACCATAATATGTGTATTTTCCTTTATTTCCCTGCCCTTCTCACTTCCCTATTAATATTGTTTTGGGCATATCTATTTTTGCCCATTAATTTCCTAAGATCAGGTTCTATCAAATGTTGAAAGTCATCCATAACGAGGACGCGACTTTGCATCGGATAAAAATCCAAATTAGCAACGCGTTTTAGTTGAACATCCAGTACTGTTAATGGGCTGAGAAGTGTCTGACTCTTTTTGAAGAGCTCGCATGTCTAATAACATCATCTGTTCTGAGAATGTTAGATTCAGCACTACAATATCATTCAATATGTCTCTTTCTTGATTTCCCCTTATATCATCATTTATAGTTGTCTCATGTGTCTCTATTCTATTTATCATGTCAAGATGCTTTTCTACTGTTAGGAGCTTGACAAATTTATTGACATCCCGTAATGTGCTGTAAAAATCAAAATCGGTAGATGGAACAAAATTCAATCCCCTTGTCAGATCTCCTAACTATGCAGATGTTATAACACATGTAGATATATTTAGTAGAGATGAGCACATTTTTCAAACATTTGATTCGGACGGTTCACCGACTTTTCCCCAAAAATTTGATTCAATCCGAATTTATTTGTGACGAAGCGCAGTAAAAATCAGCTATTTCCTGGCTGCAGAGAGCCTGTGTATTGGTGTAGAACACTGTGCATTGCAGAAACATGAATAAGTAGACCGCTGTTGGAGTGAAACAGTTACTTTGCATCTGTATGACATACAGTTGACAGTTTTTTTTAGAAACACCTCACACTTCACTTATTTAGTCAGTTACGGGGACAAAACTGACCAAATAACTCAAGTGTAAACTCAGCCTTACAGGTCAATGTTAGCATCAGGTATAAAGAACTGTGCAGTGGCCTACGATTCTACTATAGAGTGAAAGAACGACCTACAAGAATCAAAGCCAAAAGGTACAGATGCAAAAAAGTGTATAAGCTTTATTGAATAACATGATTACATACATATCGTTGCGTTAAAAAGAAGTAGCAGCATCAAAATTTTTTTATTTTTTTCATATTTATTCATTTATTCCGTCACTATTGATATATATATATATATATATATATATATATATATATTCTTGTTATCCACTTAGGTATTTATATTGTATGTAATCATGTACTATGAAGTCCTTTTTTGATCATGTACTGTGTGATCCTATATAACATGCTGATTGTATATATATGTGAATATTAATTGTTGGGCTGGATGAACATGTATACAGTTGCAAGAAAAAGTATGTGAACCCTTTGGAATGATATGGATTTCTGCACAAATTGGTCATAAAATGTGATCTTATCTTCATCTAAGTCACAACAATAAACAATCACAGTCTGCTTAAACTAATAACACACAAAGAATTAAATGTTACCATGTTTTTATTGAACACACCATGTAAACATTCATAGTGCAGGTGGAAAAAGTATGTGATTCCCTAGACTAATGACATCTCCAAGAGCTAATTGGAGTGAGGTTTAAGCCAACTGGAGTCCAATCAATGACATGAGATTGGAGGTGTTGGTTACAGCTGCCCTGACCTATAAAAAACACACACCAGTTCTGGGTTTGCTTTTCACAAGAAGCATTGCCTGATGTGAATGATGCCTCGCACAAAAGAGCTCACAGAAGACCTACGATTAAGAATTGTTGACTTGCATAAAGCTGGAAAGGGTTATAAAAGTATCTCCAAAAGCCTTGCTGTTCATCGGTCCACAGTAAGACAAATTGTCTATAAATGGAGAAAGTTCAGCACTGCTGCTACTCTCCCTAGGAGTGGCCGTCCTGTAAAGATGACTGCAAGAGCACAGCGCAGACTGCTCAATGAGGTGAAGAAGAATCCTAGAGAGTCAGCTAAAGACTATCAAAAGTCTCTGGCATATGCTAACATCCCTGTTAGCGAATCTACGATATGTAAAACACTAAACAATAATGGATTTCATGGGAGGATACCACAGAGTATTTTGGACTACTGTCCAAAAAAAACATTGCTGCACGTTTACAGTTTGCACAAGATCAACTGGATGTTCCACAGCAGTACTGGCAAAATATTCTGTGGACAGATGAAACTAAAGTTGAGTTGTTTGGAAGAAACACACAACACTATGTGTGGAGAAAAAGAGGCACAGCACACCAACATCAAAACCTCATCCCAACTGTGAAGTATGGTGGTGGGGGCATCATGGTTTGGTGCGTCAGGGCCTGGATGGATTGCTATCATCGAAGGAAAAATGAATCCCCAAGTTTATCAAGACATTTTGCAGGAGAACTTAAGGCCATCTGTCCACCAGCTGAAGCTCAACAGAAGATGGGTGTTGCAACAGGACAATGACCCAAAGCATAGAAGTAGATCAACAACAGAATGGCTTAAACAGAACAAAATGCGCCTTCTGGAGTGGCCCAGTCAGAGTCCTGACCTCAATCCGATTGAGATGCTGTGGCAAGACCTCAAGAAAGTGATTCACACCAGACATCCCAAGAATATTGCTGAACTGAAACAGTTCTGTAAAGAGGAATGGTCAAGAATTACCCCTGACCGTTGTGCACGTCTGATCTGCAACTACAGGAAACGTTTGGTTGAAGTTATTGCTGCCAAAGAAGGTTCAACCAGTTATTAAATCCAAGGGTTCACATACTTTTTCCACCTGCACTGTGAATGTTTACATGGTGTGTTCAATAAAAACATGGTAACATTTAATTCTTTGTGTGTTATTAGTTTAAGCAGACTGTGATTGTCTATTGTTGTGACTTAGATGAAGATCTGATCACCTTTTATGACCAATTAGTGCAGAAATCCATATCATTCCAAAGGGTTCACATACTTTTTCTTGCAACTGTATGTATTTAATTGGACATTATATTGCTCTATATGTTGCTGCTATGTTCATATTGTATTACTATTTATTATTTTCTATATTGTTGCTATTATGTATGAGAGATATTATGTGATTGATGTATATACAAAATGAATTTTGATATATTTTATATCAGTTACTGTGTCTTATGATCAATGTACATAGTATAAGCATGTATAACTATGCAGTGATGGGAGACAGTGTATCTGAGAGATATCCTGGTGCAAGTACGACGTAGTACTTGTCTAATTAGATTTTCTTCCCCTGGGCTGTGTGCAAATGATGCACAAGACTGCATGTGACACCTCCCACCTGGCATCTTGACGTCGGCCGGCCGCATGACGTGAGACGTCACGTGTCATGGGCGTGCAAGGTGACGCCGGCTGGAGGGAGGATCGCATGCCGGACTACGTTCATCAGGTCCTTCCTGCCGAACACCCAGGTGAATAAAATAATCTGTGATTTAATATAATTTGATTGGAGGAGAGGCCTTTATAATCTTTGATCCACGGTGATGGTGCTACCCCCTGACGAAGGCACGCCGAAACGCGCGTTGGGGTAACGCCTTCCCAGGTCGGATACACTACTTGTTTGGTAAGTCTCTCTGATACATGTTCATTATTGTTTTTTGGTCAGCGCTCTGCTAGGTGCCATGATTACACTAGTTTCCATATGGTCCAGGTACCTTTTGCAGTTCTGACTGTGGTCACTTCCCTGGTAGTGGCTTTCTTGTCTTATTCAGGGATATTGAACATATTCATACAGGAGACTCTGCCATATACTACAGAGATTTGCGATTGGCATATATGTACAATATTACTATTTTTCATGTAGTGTACCACCGGGATGGTGTTTTTTTCCTGCTGCTACTTCTTTTTAACACAACGTCTTATATGTATGTAATCATGTTATTCAATAAAGCTTATACACTTTTTTGCATCTGTACCTTTGGCTTTGATTCCTGTAGGTCGTTGTTTTGTTAAAGGAGCTGGTACCTTTTTGTACTCTATAATAGCTGATCCCCTTTATATTGCCGCAACATGTGTTGTATTGACTCATTTTAGTTTTGGTATGGGCATCAACGTTGGTCTTATATCGGAATTATAGAATGAAAGAGCGCACTCCTTTTACACCGTCGTCAGCTGATTCCATTTGGATTTCTACAGAACCTGTTCTGTAGTATTCTGTAGTATTTCTGTAGTATTAGAACACTTTTAACCCAATTAGTGCAGCAAGGTGTAATAGAATAGCCCCTATTAGCTAGGCTTTACACTGTTCATTTTGTCCCTGCTATATAGTGTGGATAATGCCTTCCTATTATATCCCTACACTATCACTAAGCTGTCCTTGAACTGCTCAATAGTAATTTTTGGTGACTGAAGTCTCTCCTAAGTTCACTGGAAAATGGTGGAGACCGGGCAGGAGGAGACTTTTTATAGGGCTCTGACATCATCATGGCATTATGGGTGATCCCTTGTTCCTGGGCTTCTTACTTCCTCTTTCTAACACGTGCAGCAGCCATTTTAGAAAAAATATGATTCCTTACCACAAATCACGAGGAAATTCGGCTTCGGGACAAATCAAATCATTTTTCCTGAAATTTTGAACTAATTCCACTTCGTCAACTTCAATTCGCTCATCTCTAATATCAATAATAGTAATATCCTCATTGTTTACAGTGTTTAATATTTCAGGGTTCGCCCTCGGGTGTTGTATTTGGTTTGTGAGCTGATTGTGATTTCTCCCAACTCTCCGGACCCGCTGCCCGTATGTTTTTCTTGATGATTTTGTTGGTTAAGTTCACATTTATTGAATTTTTTGACCATCCTGCTTTCTATTGTGTTATTTTTAGCATAACTATCTGAATCTAAAGCATCTGTAATGGGATCAGTGGATTCAGCCTCAGTAGATGAGAAAAATATGTGCTGTTTCGATGTATTATATCTTTTTTATTTATTTATTTTATTCCTTTCTTTTATTAATATCAGTCTCAGGGCTGATGTGTTTGATGGCCACACACACATATATATATATATATATATATATATATATATATATATATATATATATATATGTAGAAATGGACAGCACATCCAGTAGAGAAATATATTCAAAAAATTTTATTCAGCCACAGTGGCACAAGAGGCGACGTTTCGGCTCAAAATCCTGAGCCTTTCTCAAGCATGAGAAAGGCTCAGGATTTTGAGCCGAAACGTCGCCTCTTGTGCCACTGTGGCTGAATAAAAATTTTTGAATATATTTCTCTACTGGATGTGCTGTCCATTTCTACATACAAATGTTGGGTAAGCAGTGATAACCCTGGACATAGCACCCGCTATACTGTTGTGTTTTGGTGCTGCCACATTTTTCCATTTTTATATATATATATATATATATATATATATATATATATATATATACATATATATAATTATTATCCTGTGGAGTAATCCTGAGAGTCTCGTAAAACTTAGATCTTTTTGTTTGTTTTATGGTATTTTTAAATTTTTTCAGATTTACTTTTATTTTATTTTCCAAATCCTGAAGTGGCACATAATCTGCATAGCAGCTGAGTGTTTGTTGGATGTTAACTCCTCTTGTGCAAAAATCAAACCCATTAATTTTAATGAGAATTCCGATAATATCTCATTCCATCTTGAAACTAAATTGTCATCAAAAGCATTGGATGTAAAGTTGCGGTTTCGTAAAACTCCTTGGTAATTTTTGTTTGTCTTTATAAGACTTTAGGGTCGTACACTCCCACCACATAGTTACTCTCTTTGTCAATAATTAAATTCTTTGAAATTCAATTGTATATTAATATCATCATCCAAGCTACTCTTATGTGTACTGGAGAATATTTCAGCCACCCAGTTTAATCTCTTCGGTATGTTCATGTGCCCTGACACAAAAAAAACTTTCTTTTAATAATGCAGTATGCAGCCCTGCAGGGTATTGTGATTGTGAGGTCACAGTTAATAGGCAAACGAGGGTTGCTCTTGGTTACTCACAGTTTATGGGGGACCCTGGGCAGGAGTAGAGCAGTGATGGAGAGGCTGGCACAGAAGTCCTCTGGGGCACTCTCAATGTATAGGGACCAGGCCTGATTTTGGGTGAGGTGGCCTGGATGTTGCAGATGTTTAATGTGCCTGGAGCAAGGTCCCTTTAAGATTTGTGACGCCAGTGCCTGTAACAGTGGCACACCGATTTATAGGAGTAATAAGTGAGGAACACAATGTTATGGTGAACCAAACTTCCTTTACTGAAACAGTTAACTTTATACAGTCTGAGTTCAGTTCCACTTTGCAGCAGCAATCAATAGCAGGCTTTTACATCAATGGCAGGTAATGTTCTTTGCAAGATACTCAGAGGGTAAAAACACTTACATACCAGGCTGCACATTTTCCTCAGAAATCCTGTGCACTATTCCTCAGAACTCCTGGCTGTCTCAATCCCAAGGCCCGTATGCCCTAATGCTGGCTTTATCCTTGGTAGAAAACTTCCTCAGGTATATATCCTTGCTTTGGGTAAATAATCCTTCTGCCCTTCAGCTCCTCTCAGGTTGGCTGGAATACTCCTCTGCTCTTTGCTTTGTGGGAACTGCAGGTTTCTCAAGAGGTACACTCTTCTCTTGGTGACAATCTTCTGAGCTAACTCTGGCTCAATATCCTCAGGCAGGCTGGGCTGCATCCACTAGCCTCCTGGTGGCAACTAGAAGCCTGGGCTGTCTAGCTGCATGTCATGAGGAGGCCCTCAGCTTCTCTCTGGCTAAGGTGCCCTCTCACTTCTGTCTCCACAGACTCCTGACTACACAGACTGACTCCTCCCTGTCTGGGCCTCACTATATATACTAGGGGTTCCCTAGTTCCCTCTAGTGTCTAGGAGGTGGAACTACACCCTAATAGGCCTGCTACACACATCACAGGGAAAATACACATAAACACATATTAAATTAAAATGGACTGTGAAATACACTGCCACTGTCCCTCAGGAGTAGGAGTACCACATGGCCCAATTGACCCTTGTGTAGTGCCCACATTTACCTAGTGGGACACTACAATAATATCATGTGGTTTGGTAGATACAATCAATTCAATTTAAGTTTTACATACCAATTGGAAAATTATACCATTGCATTTTTGGACATCACGTTTCAGGCTGAAGAGACAACAGAATATATAGCTACACGATTGTATAGAAAGGAAATCACAGGAAATTCCTTGCTGCATGCTTCCCACTGTCACTCTGGACATGTAGCAAGAAACTTGCCGGTAGGTGAATTAGTACGGGTGATACGATGTTGCAGTAGTACGCAAAGTTTTCAACAGGAGTAAGTACTGTACATATTAGCAATAGATTATCAAATAGAGTTTACACTAAAACACTTATTGATCAAGCATATAAAAACCTGCTTTTACATTCACATTAAGCTGCATTCACTGCATCCAGATTTCTATCAGTGATATCTTCCCCTGTACTGAACAAATTGCTGTCATATCTCTAGCTGGTACCAAACCAAAGATATGAGCAGCTAAAGCAGCACCCCCACCCCGCCCCCACCACCATCAGTGTGGAGGAGAATGAGGGAGAAGCTGCAGAGCTGACAGGCTACAAGAGAAGAGAAAAACATAGGAAAACTATATAGAAATATGCTGACTGATTTCATGTGAAGCAGAGCTTGTCTGTCTCTGGTTAGCTGTATGTGAGAGGATACACATTGCTCTGGGGTAGTAGGGGGAGTTATCTGCATTCTGATTGGTCATGTCTGTCTCTGGTTAGGTGTACAGTGGTTAGCTGTAGTTCAGACCATGTGGTTTTTACTATAAAATGTGAAATATGCAACAAACAATATGTGGGCTCCACTATACGCTCTCTCCTAAAAGAATTTAAGAGCATATCACTGATGCACAAGGTACAGGTATTAACAATAGCAATATGTCAGCTATTTTACAACACTTTAGAAATCAACAGAATGGCAATTTATCCTCTTTGCGAGTATGTACATGTGAACGAGTGACCAAACCGAGGAGAGGGGGTGATTGGACATACAAAGTCCATATGCGAGAATTTCACTGGATGTTTAAATTGGACACTCATTCTCCAAAAAGTTTTTACCTACGTTCAGACATTAAGTACTTCTATTAAGGAACTTTATATAATTAGTTCAATGAAAGAAACTCAAGATAATGATGGGTTATTGATTAGGTGCAGGTAGTAATTAAGGTAGAGGGTGGGATTTTTGCAGTGTGTCCTCTTTTTAAAATGAAGTTTTTAGTATGTCATGAGTAAGGACGGATTGTAGCTGTCTTGTACCTTGTTACCCTTTTAATGTAATAAAAAAAAAAAAAGTTTTAAAGTTGAAGTGCCAGTTTTTGAACCCTTTCTTTGGATGGATTACTGTAGCTCAAGCAGCCAAGTTCGTGCACCGTCCTGGGTGGGGGCAGCAAACATGAAAGTGGCGAGCTGAATTGGTTTTCCAGCATTTATATTATGAAAAAGTCATACATTTTTGCACACACCATTTTTGTGTAAGTATGTGCAACTTTTTGTAAAGTTTACAAGTATGCAAAGAACTTAGAGGTAATGTATCATCAGAAAATTACCTGCTGTTTAAATCACTTTTTTACAGACATCCAACTGGATTATGACCTATATTATATGTCACCTATCAAATTGGGCAAACACAATTTAGGGTGTGTTTGCAGAGGTAACGTTTAAAAAACAAACAAACACCTGGATGCAGTACTGTATGTGTGGAGGAAAGTCTATGAGTGTGGAGCTATGCTATAACATTTAGGCTAGTGTCACACTTCTAGCATGGCTTTTCCGGAAGACAAGTGAAGAAACGACTGGATACAAACCACAGCATGCAGAGGTTTGTGTCCTGCCAGTTCTCTGCTTGGCTGCCAGAATGTGTACAGATCTTCCGTCCGCATCCGGCAGAGCTGGATCCAGTTAATTCTGGCAGGCTGTTTACTGCTGGAACAGCCTGCTGGAATTCACACCGGAGGTGTGAAAGTAACGTAAATTACTACAAGAACTGAATGCCAAGCTCCTCAGGCAGGAATGCCTGAGCCATATGTTTTTGGGATGTGAGTTTAATTTGTATGTAATCCTCTTTGTTTTGTGTTCCTTTGCACGGTCCTTCTGTAACTCTAACTTGTATTCACTGTTAAATCATATTAACCACTTGCCGCCACGCTAACACCGAAAGGCGTCATGGCGGCGGCTCTCCCAGGCTACACTAACGTCGATTGGCGTCATCTCGCGTGAGCCGAGATTTCCTGTGAACGCGCACACACAGGCGCGCGCGCTCACAGGATCGGAAGGTAAGCGAGTGGTTCTCCAGCCTGCCAGCGGCGATCGTTCGCTGGCAGGCTGGAGATGTGATTTTTTTAACCCCTAACAAGTATATTAGACGCTGTTTTGATAACAGCGTCTAATATACCTGCTACCTGGTCCTCTGGTGGTCCCTTTTGTTTGGATCGACCACCAGAGGACACAGGCAGCTCTGTAAAGTACCACAAAACACTACACTACACCCACCCCCCGTCACTTATTAACCCTTTATGAACCACTGATCACCCCTGATCACCCCATATAGACTCCCTGATCACCCCCCTGTCATTGATCACCCCCCTGTCATTGATCACCCCCCTGTAAGGCTCCATTCAGATGTCCGTATGTGTTTTACGGATCCACGGATACATGGATCGGATCCGCAAAACGCATACAGACGTCTGAATGGAGCCTTACAGGGGGGTGATCAATGACAGGGGGGTGATCACCTCATATACACTCCCTGATCACCCCCTGTCATTGATCACCCCCCTGTAAGGCTCCATTCAGACGTCCGTATGCGTTTTGCGGATACGATCCATGTATCCGTGGATCCGTAAAACACATACGGACATCTGAATGAAGCCTTACAGGGGGGTGATCAATGACAGGGGGGGTGATCAATAACAGGGGGGTTATCAGCCCATATAGACTCCCTGATCACCCCCCTGTCATTGATCACCCCCCTGTCATTGATCACCCCTCTGTAAGGCTCCATTCAGACGCCCGTATGTGTTTTACGCATCCACGCATCTATGGATCGGATCCGCAAAACACATACCGACGTCTGAATGGAGCCTTACAGGGGGGGGTGATCAGTGACAGGGGGGTGATCACCCCATATACACTCCCTGATCACCCCCCTGTCATTGATCACCCCCCTGTAAGGCTCCATTCAGACGCCTGTATGTGTTTTACGGTTCCATGCATCCATGGATCGGATCCGCAAAACGCATACGGACGTCTGAATGGAGCCTTACAGGGGGGTGATCAGGGAGTCTATATGGGATGATCACCCCCTGTAAGGCTCCATTCAGACGTCTGTATGTGTTTTACGGATCCACGCATCTATGGATCGGATCCGCAAAACACATACGGACGTCTGAATGGAGCCTTACAGGGGGGTGATCAGTGACAGGGGGGTGATCACCCCATATACACTCCCTGATCACCCCCTGTCATTGATCACCCCCCTGTCATTGATCACCCCCCTGTAAGGCTCCATTCAGACGCCCGTATGTGTTTTACGGATCCACGGATACATGGATCGGATCCGCAAAACGCATACGGACGTCTGAATGGAGCCTTACAGTGGGGTGATCAATTACAGGGGGGTGATCACTGTGACGAACTGCGACCGCCGCGGCCACAATACGTCACGAAACCGTCACAGCGCCCCTAGTGGTCAATCCGCAAACAGGCCTCCCAGCCACCCTCAGCACACCGACAGTCTAACTTGAGTCCGTACAGTCGATAGGCTGAAAGCGCAGGGAGTGGACCTCCGATTGACCGCAAGTAAGCGTGCGACGAACTGCGACCGGAACTACACATAGGGTAGTTTAACTGCCACCACCTCACAATTTATGGGAGCGAGGAACCCACTATCTAGATAACACAACCGAGTAGCTTTCTCTTCGGAGAGGCTAGGGTAAGTTTTTGCAGTGTTTGAAAACAGGCATATGGCTAGAGAAATGACTTGGAGGTCATTTATTATATATCTATATACAATACAAATTATCACGATGCACAGTAATTATTAACACAATAATCAAGGAAAGTATAGTCCAATAAACAAAAGGGAGAAAAGAAAGAAAATACTTAGTTTCCGCAGAAAAGATGTCTGTTGGTGAAATAGTTCGTTGCAGGGGTAAAGTCCAAGAAGCCTTTGTCCAGTGTAATATGCCTTCAGCCCACAGGTTCTCTGGCTGAGGCCCTCTTTAGGTGTTGTTAAAAGTGGAGAACTCCTTTAGCAGATCCTAGGTCTGTGTTATAAAGGGTCCTAGAATCAAGGCGGGGAATTGAGAGTCCGCCTGCTGGGCAGGCTGTATTCCTGAGGTGAATGTCAGTTCTGAAATATGTCATGTGCCATATCGCGGGATGTCTCCGCTGTACACAAGTAACAAGCACATATTCACATTCCCCACAAAATATGGAGTTCAGGGATACCAAATATTACTATTATAACTGGTTCTATGATGGGGTAACACCATAACTTTACCTGGGTACATCTTAGAGTTATGTTTGTCCTATGTAAACGTCCAGTGAATTCTGAGTGACACGATGATGTAATTTTTACGTCCGTAAGATGCATGGTCTCTCTTAAAAAGGTAAAAATCATATCTCAGATTCATGTGTCAATCTGGGAACCTTGGTGCCGGCCGTCTGAATCAAGTTATCTTACAGACCCTTATGGCAGCGACACCAATCGGCTCCCCCCAGGTGCCGTCTTCACACCTAGCTGTGATATCTCTTCAGACAGGGAAGTTCTTTTGTCAACCATAGGAAGCCAGCTGTAATTGCGTTATCTGCTGGGCATCTATTGACTGACTTGAACAAAAGGACTATGTTGTTCTCTGGGTACAACAGAAGGAGACGCTCTGAATAATCAAATTGTAGGTTCTGGGGCCTAGGGAAATAATTACTGTTTAATAAGGCAGAGTAATATTGATAATATTGGGAGGACAGTTCAATATTCTCGCGGATCATCCGTGACAATCACCCTATATACACTCCCTGATCAACCCCTGTCATTGATCACCCCCCTGTAAGGCTCCATTCAGACGTCTGTATGTGTTTTGCGGATCCGATCCATGTATCCGTGGATCCGTAAAAAACATATGGACGTCTGAATGGAGCCTTTCAGAGGGGTGATCAATGACAGAGGGGTGATCAGTGACAGGGGGGTGATCAGTGACAGGGGGGTGATCACCCCATATACAGGTCCTTCTAAAAAAAATTGCATATTGTGATAAAGTTCATTATTTTCTGTAATGTACTGATAAACATTAGACTCTCATATATTTTAGATTCATTACACACCAACTGAAGTAGTTCAAGCCTTTTATTGTTTTAATATTGATGATTTTGGCATACAGCTCATGAAAACCCAAAATTCCTATCTCAAAAAATTAGCATATCATGAAAAGGTTCTCTAAACGAGCTATTAACCTAATCATCTGAATCAACTAATTAACTCTAAGCACCTGCAAAAGATTCCTGAGGCTTTTAAAAACTCCCAGCCTGGTTCATTACTCAAAACCGCAATCATGGGTAAGACTGCCGACCTGACTGCTGTCCAGAAGGCCATCATTGACACCATCAAGCAAGAGGGTAAGACACAGAAAGAAATTTCTGAACGAATAGGCTGTTCCCAGAGTGCTGTATCAAGGCACCTCAGTGGGAAGTCTGTGGGAAGGAAAAAGTGTGGCAGAAAACGCTGCACAACGAGAAGAGGTGACCGGACCCTGAGGAAGATTGTGGAGAAGGACCGATTCCAGACCTTAGGGGACCTGAGGAAGCAGTGGACTGAGTCTGCAGTAGAAACATCCAGAGCCACCGTGTACAGGCGTGTACAGGAAATGGGCTACAGGTGCCGCATTCCCCAGGTCAAGCCACTTTTGAACCAGAAACAGCGGGAGAAGCACCTGACCTGGGCTTCAGAGAAGTAGCAGTGGACTGTTGCATGTCATTCGGAAATCAAGGTGCCAGAATCTGAAGGAAAACTGGGGAGAGGGAAATGCCAAAATGCCTGAAGTCCAGTGTCAAGTACCCACAGTCAGTGATGGTCTGGGGTGCCATGTCAGCTGCTGGTGTTGGTCCACTGTGTTTTATCAAGGGCAGGGTCAATGCAGCTAGCTATCAGGAGATTTTGGAGCACTTCATGCTTCCATCTGCTGAAAAGCTTTATGGAGATGAAGATTTCATTTTTCAGCACGACCTGGCACCTGCTCACAGTGCCAAAACCACTGGTAAATGGTTTACAGACCATGGTATTACTGTGCTCAATTGGCCTGCCAACTCTCCTGACCTGAACCCTATAGAGAATCTGTGGGATATTGGGAAGAAAAAGTTGAGAGACGCAAGACCCAACACTCTGGATGAGCTTAAGGCCGCTATCGAAGCATCCTGGGCCTCCATAACACCTCAGCAGTGCCACAGGCTGATTGCCTCCATGCCACGCCGCATTGAAGCAGTGATTTCTGCAAAAGGATTCCTGACCAAGTATTGAGTGCATAACTGAACATAATTATTTGAAGGTTGACTTTTTTTGTATTAAAAACACTTTTCTTTTATTGGTCGGATGAAATATGCTAATTTTTTGAGATAGGAAATTTGGGTTTTCATGAGCTGTATGCCAAAATCATCAATATTAAAACAATAAAAGGCTTGAACTACTTCAGTTGGTGTGTAATGAATCTAAAATATATGAAAGTCTAATGTTTATCGGTACATTACAGAAAATAATGAACTTTATCACAATATGCTAATTTTTTGAGAAGGACCTGTACAGTCCCTGATCACCCCCCTGTCATTGATCACCTCCCTGTAAGGCTCCATTCAGAAATTTTTTTGGGCCCAAGTTAGCGGAAATATATATATATTTTTTTCTTACAAAGTCTCATATTCCACTAACTTGAGTCAAAAAATAAAATCTCACATGAACTCGCCATACCCCTCACGGAATCCAAATGCGTAAAACTTTTTAGACATTTATATTCCAGACTTCTTTTCACGCTTTAGGGCCCCTAAAATGCCAGGGCAGTATAAATACCCCACATGTGACCCCATTTCAGGAAAGAAGACACCCCAAGGTATTCCGTGAGGGGCATATTGAGTCCATGAAAGATTGACATTTTTGTCCCAAGTTAGCGGAAAGGGAGACTTTGTGAGAAAAAAATAAATAATTTCCGCTAACTTGTGCCCAAATTTTTTTTTCTATGAACTCGCCATGCCCCTCATTGAATACCTTGGGGTGTCTTCTTTCCAAAATGGGGTCACATGTGGGGTATTTATACTTCCCTGGCTTTTTAGGGGCCCGAAAGCGTGAGAAGAAGTCTGGGATCCAAATGTCAAAAAATGCCCTCCTAAAAGGAATTTGGGCTGCTTTGCGCATCTAGGCTGCAAAAAAGTGTCACACATGTAGTATCGCCGTACTCAGGAGAAGTTGGGCAATGTGTTTTGGGGTGTCATTTTACATATACCCATGCTGGGTGAGAGAAATATCTTGGTCAAATGCCAACTTTGTATAAAAAAATGGGAAAAGTTGTCTTTTGCAGAGATATTTCTCTCACCCAGCATGGGTATATGTAAAATGACACCCCAAAACACATTCCCCAACTTCTCCTGAGTACGGCGATACCAGATGTGTGACACTTTTTTGCAGCCTAGGTGGGCAAAGGGGCACACATTCCAAAGTGCACCTTTAGGATTTCACAGGTCATTTTTTACAGATTTTGATTTCAAACTACTTACCACACAAGTGACCCCATTTTGGAAAGAAGACACCCCAAGGTATTCCGTGAGGGGTATGTCGAGTTCCTAGAATTTTTTATTTTTTGTCCCAAGTTAGCGGAAACTGATGATTTTATTTATTTTTTTCTTACAAAGTCTCATATTCCACTAACTTGTGACAAAAAATAAAAAATTCCATAAACTCACCATACCCCTCACAAAATACCTTAGGGTGTCTTTTTTCCAAAATGGGGTCACTTGTGGGGTAGTTATGCTGCCCTGGCATTCTAGGGGCCCAAATGTGTGGTAAGTAGTTTGAAATCAAAATCTGTAAAAAATGGCCGGTGAAATCCTAAAGGTGCTCTTTGGAATGTGGGCCCATTTGCGCATCTAGGCTGCAAAAAAATGTCACACATCTGGTATCGCCGTACTCAGGAGAAGTTGGGCAATGTGTTTTGGGGTGTCATTTTACATATACCCATGCTGGGTGAGAGAAATATCTCTGCAAAAGACAACTTTTCCCATTTTTTTATACAAAGTTGGCATTTGACCAAGATATTTATCTCACCCAGCATGGGTATATGTAAAATGACACCCCAAAACACATTCCCCAACTTCTCCTGAGTACGGCGATACCACATGTGTGACACTTTTTTGCAGCCCAGGTGGGCAAAGGGGCACACATTCCAAAGAGCACCTTTCGGATTTCACAGGTCATTTTTTACAGATTTTGATTTCAAACTTCTTCTCACGCATCTGGGCCCCTAGAATGCCAGGGCAGTATAGCTACCCCACAAGTGACCCCATTTTGGAAAGAAGACACCCCAAGGTATTTTGTGATGGGCATAATGAGTTCATGGAAGTTTTTGTTTTTTGTCACAAGTTAGTGGAATATGAGACTTTGTAAGAAAAAAAAAAAAAAAGTCATCATTTTCCGCTAGCTTGTGACAAAAAATAAAAAGTTCTATGAACTCACTATGCCCATCAGCGAATACCTTAGGGTGTCTACTTTCCGAAATGGTGTCATTTGTGGGGGTTTTCTACTGTCTGGGCATTGTAGAACCTCAGGAAACATGACAGGTGCTCAGAAAGTCAGAGCTGCTTCAAAAAGCGGAAATTCACATTTTTGTACAACTGAAAGTGAAAAATGTCATTTTTTTTGCAAAAAAATTATTAAATTTCGATTAATAACAAAAAAAGTAAAAATGTCAGCAGCAATGAAATACCACCAAATGAAAGCTCTATTAGTGAGAAGAAAAGGAGGTAAAATTCATTTGGGTGGTAAGTTGCATGACCGAGCAATAAACCGCTAAAGTTGTGGAGTGCCGATTTGTAAAAAAGGGCCTGGTCACTAGGGGGGTATAAACCTGTGGTCCTTAAGTGGTTAAACTGTTAAGCGGTTTTATTTAGTAGCGCAATCTACTGTGTATACAGCACTGTATTGGACTGACTGCAATTGCTGCACAGTGGGTGGAAATATCCTAGCATAGATTGGAGTCCTAGGAAGTAATGGTGCAGTCCCATTGAAAAGTCCTGTATCCGGCTTTGTATAGCTTCGGGTAGTCTGGGGATAGCCCTCTGTATTGACCCATGGGAAAGCGAGCATAGGCCTAGCCAAGAAGGAGTGAGTGAAGGGTGATGTCTGGTGTAGTGTGCCATGACAAGGGTGTATGGAGATGCTTTTTTCAGGCAATGCTCTACGGGAAAAAATAAAATAAAATACCTTTTACCAAGCAAACCAGATACATCCTGTTGGGTGTGTATTAGCTGTCTTTGGTTTGGCTGGTATGATATTGAAACTTGTTGTAGGAGACATGCTACCCATAAGGGATGATTAAACTGGAGTTAAATAGCTAGGAATACTCAAATTCCTCACATACACTTGGTTCATTTTTGTCAGCCAACAAAAGATATATTAGTTATCAGTGCCCAGCTCACATTAAATAAGATTCTGCATCTGGCAGCACATAGTAATGACATTTTGCAATTGCTATCTACACACTGCAGTCATATTTCTAAAGTATGTTTCTGGATTCTCTGATGATTCACTTCACTGTAATGCATTATTTTCCTATCTTCTTTCTCAGTGCGGTAATAAAGAAATATAAATTATCTGGTTTATGCATGCACCTTGCATTTCGGGATTTAATTAATAATGTAAAATATTAATTGAAAATAAGGATTCAATTTAATATCCAAAATATCTTTAAATGACTACATAATCTAAAGATGATATAAAAATGGACCAGACAGCATCCAAACTACAGTATGATTTTTTGGGGGGAATTGCATATATACATATTATTAAGCTGTATGTATATTTCATGTGAAGTATCTGATTGTGATTTTTGCAAAACAATTTAATATTGCCTACAAACATGAATGTCTTGAAAGGCATATTTATTGCCAAAAATATCTGAAAATATGGACTATAAGATGTGAAGCATAGGTGGGCATAGGTGTCCAATGTGTTATGCACCTGACCCAGTTCAAGCCCTAGATGGATCGTCCAGGATTTTTTCCACACCCAGTGTCTGTAAAATGATCTATTCTTTCCTGCTTCCCGCTTACCTGTCCTGTGACTCCCAGGCTGTCTTCACTGGACTTCTGGTCCCCGTCTTTCAACTTCTGCACGAACAGGGTGACCTTTGCCTGTGTAGTCAATGACAGGCTTCAGTGGTGAAGTGTTCCAAAGCAGCACATCACTGTTAGGTGACGTGCAGCTTGGGGACATGTAAATGCTGAGGAAAGTCATTAGTTGCAGTAGCGAACATGAACCTGTACATGTAGAAATTGACAGGTGGGATCTGAAGGTCCAATGAAGATGGACCATGGAGCTGTAATGGAGAGGCAGGTAAGCTAAGTATAGATCTCATCACAGTTACCACTGGGGGAGGGAGGGTAAAAAAAAATCCTGGAAAACCTATTTAATTGTCATCTTGGTTACTCAGAGGCACATTGTATGCCAATGGTGCCGCTTCTGTATTACAGCATGCAATGAAGCATGCCATTATTGTATTTTTAAGACTATAAGGCTGGGTTCACATCACATTTTTGCTCTATGTTTAACATATACTGTATGTTGAGAAAAAAAGATGTAAAAGAGTTAAAGTATATGTTTTTTTTTACAATAAGACCCTATGATGACATCCTTCAGAGGCATTCATCAACGTAAAGATTTTTTGTATAAGTGAAATGTAAGAAATTGCTTTAAGTTGGGCATTTAAAAACAAACAAACATGCAAACGACATGAGGTTTTGCTTTAGGACCAGTGGCTAGGCTGACCATTTTTTAAAGGAAGCCTTTAAGGGTGGAGTACACTGTAAACGTGCCGACTTATTACAACAGAAAACAAAACCAGAGAAGGAGAAGGTGGTGCATGTTATAGGTACCTATGTCCGTGAAATCCTCAAAAGATATTGAGGGATCTTGTGGACAGATCCAGACCTGTGTGAGGTACATGCTAAGCAGTGAACCCCAAACCACATATAGGCAAGGGAGAAATCTCAGAGACTATTTGTGCCAAAGCCACTTCAACCCAACGCCAAAGGTGGACATGTAGCTTAACAGGAAACCTAAGCTACATGTACACCCCAACTGGTCACCACCCCTTTGTACCCTTACTACAGACTGCTAGCAATGAATTCATAACTTCTAGTAGTAATAATAAATAAATGGCACAACACAGAGTCATAAGAAAAGATGCTCCAGAACTGTTATTACATGGGGAATGCATGAAGCTATCAAAACAGGCATGTCAGGAGTGGTGAAAGGTCCTCTTTAATCGAGGGATTATTATCACTGCTTGATAAATGCCATTTGCCAAGGTAAGACAGCCCCTTTAATACCATATACTGATTAGGAAAGCAATACCACACCATGAACATATCTGTAACTGTTCTTCATCTGGGAATCTTCATGGCCAGTTAAGCAGCGCCAAGTGGCAAATCACTGACATGTTTGGTCTGTTTTTTTTTTTACTTTTTCTCTCACTGTTTCCATCTCATCTCATTTCTCCTCTAAATCATCTTTTCAATCATATTTATCATTTGCAGTCCCCTCACAATCTCAGTACAAATGAGAATGGTTGCAGACTGAAGACAGCAATCATTCTGCTTGTAGCTTCCTCTTATGTTTGAAACATCTCTGTCTAGCACCTATAACTCATTTTGGTTTAAATATATTCCCTCATTTAGTGCTTTAGAAAAGTAATGAGGCCTTAGTGGGGATTTACACGTAGCAATTTTTTGCGATCCGGCCAATGTTGGATTGTTGGAAAAGCCACTACATTTAATGAGAATCTGTCACCCGAAAATTCACTGGTAAACCAGGCACAAAGCCTTGTAGGGCTAGTTCAGCTGAATAGGATACCTTTCACTAGTGATCTAAAAGTAAAAGCAAACACAATGCAACAGCACTCTGCAAACATAGAATATATGAGCTAATGCTGTATTCACTATATTAAATATATATATATATATGTATATATAAAATATGACCTTTTCCTCCATTAGAACAGATAAAAAAAGTGACCACTGATGAAGGTCTGAAATGACTGAAACGTCTGGTCTAGATATTCTGTTTGTGCATTGAAGAAAAATATATGGCAAATTGGATGAAACTACTGTGAAACCAAAAAATAAAAAAAAGTTTGATTGCAACACTAAAAACACTGTGTAACACTGCAACACTGTGCCTCAATTTCGCTATATGTACATTGGCTGTTCTCAGCCCTTGATTGGCACCAGAACCAACTGAATTGAGTGCGGTTCTCCACTCCATTATATGCATGTATGTATGGACAGCAGAACCTATCACACTACCTAACACACTGCACTGCAACAGCTACACTATATCAGGGTATAACCTACACTGACTATCTCCCACTATCTGTATTATACAGTTGCAAGAAAAAGTATGTGAACCCTTTGGAATGATATGGATTTCTGCACAAATTGATCATAAAATGTGATCTGATCTTCATCAATAGACAATAGACAATCACAGTTTGCTTAAACTAATAACACACAAATATTTAAATGTTACCATGTTTTTATTGAACACACCATGTAAACATTCCCAGTGCAGGTGGAAAAAGTATGTGAACCCTTGGATTTAATAACTGGTTGAACCTCCTTTGGTAGCAATAACTTCAACCAAACATTTACTGTAGTTGCAGATCAGACGTGCACAACGGTCAGGAGTAACTCTTGACCGTTCTACTTTACAAAACTGTTTCAGTTGAGCAATATTCTTGGGATGTCTGGTGTGAATCGCTTTCTTGAGGTCATGCCACAGCATCTCAATCGGGTTGAGGTCAGGACTCTGACTGGACCACTCCAGAAGGCGTATTTTCTTCTGTTTAAGCCATTCTGTTGTTGATTTACTTCTATGCTTTTGGTCGTTGTCCTGTTGCAACACCCATCTTCTGTTGAGCTTCAGCTGGTGGACAGATGGCCTTAAGTTCTCCTGCAAAATTTCTTGATAAACTTGGGAATTCATTTTTTCTTTCGATATAGCAATCCGTCCAGGCCCTGATGCAGCAAAGCAATCCCAAACCATGATGCCCCCACCACCATATTTCACAGTTGGGATGAGGTTTTGATGTTGGTGTGCTGTGCCTCTTTTTCTCAACACTTCCAAACAACTCAACTTTGGTTTCATCTGTCCACAGAATATTTTGCCAGTACTGCTGTGGAACAGCCAGGTGCTCTTGTGCAAACGGTAAATGTGCAGCAATGTTTTTTTTGGGACAGCAGTAGCTTCCTCTGTGGTATCCTCCCATGAAATCTATTCTTGTTTAATGTTTTACGTATCGTAGATTCGCTAACAGTGATGTTAGCATATGCCAGAGACTTTTGTAAGTCTTTAGCTGACACTCTAGGATTCTTCTTCACCTCATTGAGCAGTCTGCGCTGTGCCCTTGTAGTCATCTTTACAGGACGGCCACTCCTAGGGAGAGTAGCAGCAGTGCTGAACTTTCTCCATTTATAGACAATTTGTCTTACCGTGGACTGATGAACAGCAAGGCTTTTGGAGATACTTTTATATCCCTTTCCAGCTTTATGCAAGTCAACAATTCTTAATCGTAGGTCTTCTGAGAGCTCTTTTGTGTGAGGCATCATTCACATCAGGCAATGCTTCTTGTGAAAATGAATCCCAGAACTGGTGTGTGTTTTTTATATGGCAGGGCAGCTGTAACCAACACCTCCAATCTCATCTCATTGATTGGACTCCAGTTAACTGACACCTCACTCCAATTAGCTCTTGGATATGTCATTAGTCTAGGGGTTCACATACTTTTTCCACCTGCACTGTGAATGTTTACATGGTGTGTTAAATAAAAACATGGTAACATTTAATTCTTTGTGTGTTATTAGTTTTTCAGACTGTGATTGTCTATTGTTGTGACTTAGATGAAGATCAGATCATATTTTATGACCAATTTGTGCAGAAATCCATATCATTCCAAAGAGTTCACATACTTTTTCTTGCAGCTGTATATATATAAGCTATCTAACTATCTATCTAATGTAGTGTGGAAAGCACAGAGCACAGCAATGACACTGCTGTCTCTCTCAGAACTTTAAAAAACTGTAAAAAATGGCTGCTAGGGAGGTTATTATATAGGAAGGGGTAGGCAACTTTCCTATTGGTTGCTAGGGATGTTGCTAAGCTCAGACAAAGACATTGCAGCCTTATCATTGACCTACAAGCAAAAAAGGGAGGTTACTGATGAAGAAAAAATCTGGAATATTCAAAATTACAAATATATATTACTATATTCTAAATATTCACAAATTCTCGAAGTGCCGATATTCGGATTTATATTCGCGATTCAAATATTCGCGCCCAACACCACTAGTGCTAGAAAAAACTTAATTGTGCTAATAAACAATGGAAAGATTATTCAAGGTGTAGGGAAAGGAAAGGGAGGAATCATTCTACAGCATTTATGTTGAACAGGGTTCAGTAGGGGAGGTTACAGCCTGGGTAATAGGAACAATCCTATTTGCTGCACTAACCGGGCACACAAATTGCCATTATACAGCTCTGTAATTCAAGGAAACCGTTCTTGTTATTGGGTGCAAGTGCTGTTTGACATAGCCATTAACAGGGTTTATTACAAGGAAATATTTCTATGTATTATTTGCCCTTGTGCGGTGCATTTATATGTTCTAAAGCATTTTTGGCTTGTATTAGTGGGTAAAAAGGGCTTATTATCGTTGTGTGGTGAAGTGATAAAATTACAGTCCTTTTTGTTGTGTATTAGTGGCAAAAGTAAAATATATTTGCCCTTCAGCGGTGCAGTTATATGTTCTAAAGCCTTTTGTGGCATGTATTAGTGGCAAAAGAAAAAATATATTTTCCGTTCAGCGGTGCAGTTATATGTTCGAAAGCCCTTTTTGTCAGGTAATAGTGGCAAAATAAAAAATATATTTGCCGTTCAGCGGTGCAGTTATATGTTCTAAAGCCTTTTGTGGCATGTATTAGTGGCAAAAGAAAAAATATATTTGCCATTTAGCGGTGCAGTTATATGTTCTAAAGCCCTTTTTGACGTGTATTAGCCCTATTTGCCGTTCAGCAGTGAAGTTCCATTGTACTACAGCCATTTACAGGGTGTATTAATAGGATAGATATGTACGTCCTATTAGCCATTCTGCGTTGAATTGTGATTGTCATATTTGCACCCTGTTCCAAATTATTCAGCAAATTAGATTTTTCTCATTTACCTAAATAATTGATGTAAATAACAGTGAGCATAATTCTCATGTTTCCAACTATTAAGAGTACAGTTCAAATTTTATTGAACAAACCTCCTAATGATAGCAGTATTTTTTTAAACATAAAAAAACTTACAATGCACTGTTCCAAATTATTACGCACAGTAAGTTTCAAAACACTTTATAGGTTCTAAAGAACAGAAAATTGTCATTTGTTGTGTTTGCAGCATAATTACTGAAATCAAAAGCTATTCAATCAAACTTTTAACAACATTTTAACTTTTTAAACATTTTAACAGGTCACGTTACATTTTAACATAGGACCCCTTATTTGATAGCAGCTTCACAAGTCTTACTTCCATTGAACTTGTGAATTTTTGGACAGTTTCTGCTTGAATTTGTTTGCAAGATGTCGGAATAACCTCCAAGAGCTGCTGTTTGAATGTAAACTGCCTCCCACCCTCAAAGATCTTTTGCTTGAGGATGCTCCAAACAGTGGCGTACCAAGGGAGGGGCGGGGGGGGGGGGGTGGGCCGCCCCGGGTGCCACTCACAAGGGGGGGTGCCATGACGGACCGCCTCAGGGCTCGAGTGGGTGGGCCGTGAGTCCGTGACTGCCGGCCGGGTATGGCCTAATAATCACACCCCTGTCACTGTGACTGCTCCGCCTCCTGCCAGCCCCGGCCGCCCACTGTGACACAAAGAACAGACACATAGAGATACTTACTCCTGTGCTCCGCCTCCTGTGCTCCGCCTCCGCCTCCGTGCTCTGCCTGACTGCGGCTGCCTCCCATCTTCCGGCGGCCGGCAGCGTAACGTTGCTCACTCCGACGTCACGCGCCTGCTCCGCCTTCAGTGTGGGAGGAGCAGCGCGTGCGACGTAACGTAGTGAGTGACGTCACGTCACGTTACAGTTACGCTGCCGCCGCCCGCCAAGTTTGAATGTTGAAGAGCGGGACTGGAGCACTGCCAGACGCCACCAGCTTCTGCCTGCCCGCCCCCTGCGCCCCAGTAGTGCCCATTCTAACTGGCTGTCGCTGGCGCCTGCCCAACGGGTTGACTTGTGAACCGAACCGTGAATGATTGACAGGCAGTCTTTTGTGCACTGCAGTCTGCAGCACATTTGACTACTGCACTGTCAGTCTGTGAAAAACAGTGAATACAATTTGGAGTCCTCCTGACTGACTCCCAGGCAGTAAGTTAGTGATGATAGTGAAGTGATAGATTATATTAGATAAGATAGTAACTTATGTAAGTGAGCTATTGAGCTTGTAAATAAACTTGTGCAAACTATATGAGTAGTTAGTAACTTAGTAACTACTCATATACTTTGTACAAGTTTATTTACAAGCTCAATAGCTCACTTACATAAGGAACGGACGCACGTCTTACAATAGGGTGGGACACTGTCAGGGACACTGTTATGGGGGGGGGGGGGAGAGATGTGATATGTGGATGATGACACATTTATATAGCACAAGATGCTTGCGCTGCCATATATGTGTGTCATCCACAGATCCCCCCCGGCCACCCATAACAGTGTCATCCACAGATGCCCCATACAGTGTGTCATCCACAGATGCCCCCATAACAGTGCATCATCCACAGATGCCCCCATAACAGTGCGTCATCCACAGATGCCCCCATAACAGTGCGTCATCCACAGATGCCCCCATAACAGTGCGTCATCCACAGATGCCCCCATAACAGTGCGTCCTCCACAGATGCCCCCATAACAATGCGTCATCCACAGATGCCCCCATAACAGTGCGTCATCCACAGATGCCCCCATAACAGTGCGTCATCCACAGATGCCCCCATAACAGTGCGTCATCCACAGATGCCCCCATAACAGTGCGTCATCCACAGATACCCCCATAACAGTGCGTCATCCACAGATGCCCCCATAACAGTGCGTCATCCACAGATGCCCCCATAACAGTGCGTCATCCACAGATGCCCCCATAACAGTGCGACATCCACAGATGCCCCCATAACAGTGCGTCATCCACAGATGCCCCCATAACAGTGTGTCATCCACAGATGCCCCCATAACAGTGCGTCATCCACAGATGCCCCCATAACAGTGTCATCCACAGATGCCCCCATAACAGTGTCATCCACAGATGCCCCCATAACAGTGCGTCATCCACAGGTCCCCCATAACAGTGTGTTATCCACAGGTCCCCCATAACAGTGTGTTATACTGTCATCCACAGGTCCCCATAACAGTGTGTTATACTGTCATCCACAGGTCCCCCATAACAGTGTGTTATCCACAGGTCCACCATAACAGTGTGTCATACTGTCATCCACAGGTCCCCCATAACAGTGCGTCGTCCACAGGTCCCCCATAACAGTGTGCCCGCGCACTGAGGAGAGACAGAAAGTAGGGCAAATAATCAGTGGAAGCAAGCAGAGGACGGCACAGCAGTCGACTGAATAGCTTATTTTGTAAGTAAATTGTTTTATTATAAATGTAGTTTAATGTTTTTTTCTTTTATTATATTCTGGCTTTTGCTTGGTTATGTATGATGCTTTTTGATAATAAGTAAATGTAGTGGTGCTATAATGTGGACCCCAGGCCTCTCTGATGTCCTGCAGGCTGGGCTGGCGCTGTGGCAGCATACGGTTGGTCAGGCAGCAGAAAGGCTCTGGGGCTGTCACTGTGCTCTGGGACTTTTCCCTTCACAGCCACTGCTCTCTCTCTCGTACAGTGCAGACTCTGCAAGAGGCTTTCCGTTTGCTCTACATGTTGGCTGAAGCCTTCCTATCTTACTGGTGGCTGGCCCTGCCCCTCAATTGTGCTTCCGATGTTGGCTACGCCCCTAGACTGCAAGGGGGTGGGGCCTGTTGGGGGTCATGTGATTGGGCTGCTCAGTCAAAAATGCCCGGGCCTAATTTTTGTCCCAGTCCGGCCCCGGTGGAAGGATTATTGCGGCGGCGCGCAACATGACGTGACGTCACGACGCTGACGCCGCGCCGCCTTCACGGATCAATACTTGTATAAAAAAACAAAAACATGTAGAACAATAAATTTAGCGAAAAATTTATATATGGATGTCGTTTTTTTTGCTAAATTTTACAGCTGAAAGTGAAAAATGTCATTTTTTTGCAAAAAAATCGTTAAATTTCGATTAATAACAAAAAAAGTAAAAATGTCAGCAGCAATGAAATACCACCAAATGAAAGCTCTATTAGTGAGAAGAAAAGGAGGTAAAATTCATTTGGGTGGTAAGTTGCATGACCGAGCAATAAACGGTGAAAGTAGTGTAGTGCAGAAGTGTAAAAAGTGCTCTGGTCATTAAGGGGGTTTCAGCTAGCGGGGTTAAAGTGGTTAAGGAAGGGTTAAGGGGTCTGACTCTATTAAGGGGTGGTTAATGGGTTTTATTAAGGGGGATTAATGGGTTTATTTCGTTAAGGGGGTGTGCAGGTGTTTTTAATTATTAATGTACTATACTGCTGTACTCGAGTCGGGGGACATCGCCAAGCGGCCAAACACAAATATGAGCGTTTTGAAAACCGTAAAAATGTGTGATTTTGATACCAGTGAAAAGTGCAGTTTTTGTCAGAATGCAAAAAAATAAATAAAAAATGTGAACACTAACTATGCCCACGGTTTGTGACTACTAAAAAATAGTGGACAATTTTAAATACCCTAGATTGCTTACTTTTACAAATGGCATGTCAAGATGGGAAATTTAAGACTGATATCGCACTAACCAACCCTGGCTAGAACCAAAATATATTAGATTTTTTTTTTGCAGAAAACACCAATATGAAGCGAAATCGCTCAAGCGGGTCTCAGCAGCGAAAAATTAAGAAGGCAAGAGAAAAGTCAGCTGAGGCAATGTCTGGATCAATTTTAAAATATGTTGCACCTTCAACATCTACCGCAGTAGGAGAAAGTGCTGAAGACTTACAGTCTGGTGATGTTGCACCTTCAACATCTACTGCAGTAGGAGAAAGTGCTGAAGACATACAGTCTGGTGATGTTGCACCTTCAACATCTACCGCAGTAGGAGAAAGTGCTGAAGACATTCAGAGGTGAAATGCCTGAAGTATCTTCTCAAGAAAATTTCTATGTGAACGCGCAAGAATTGGAGAAGATCGTTTTAGCTTCAAGCGGTGAAAGTGATGTAGACGAAGGAAATGCCAGCAAAAGCCTGCATCGGCAAGAATCTGATGATGATGAAGAAGAAAAAGAAGAGGAGACTGTACGACTGTCAGTTTATTCTGATGTTGCTGCTTGGCCAGTTCCAGTTCCAGATGTCTTAAGAGTGGACCTTATTAAGAGGGGAAGTGAACCTTTCCAAAATAGAGATGGGCCATTCAATCCTGTTGAAAGACAAGGAGAGAAAGGCTCTGCCTAATGGCGAAAAAATTCTTAGAACGTGGATGGTGTACTCTCCATCAAAACAGAGTTTGTTTTGTTTCTGCTGCAGACTTTTTGCTGTAGATGACAAACTAACAGGTACATCTAGTTTTGTTACTGGGTTTCAATTGTGGTGGAAGCTGAACCCAAAGGTGTTTGATCATGAGGCTTCTGAGCAGCATCTTACATGCTTGGAGAAATGGAAGACCTTGAGAGCAGGATTGAAGCTACAAAAATGCCTTGATCATGTCCATCAAACAACAGTGGACAGAGAGAAAAGGAAATGGAGGGATATTTTGCATCGCCTCTTGGATGTAACTTTGTTTCTGGCTCACCAGAATCTTCCTTTTCGTGGTCATAGAGAGACCATGTCATCAGCAAACAAAGGAAACTTCCTGGAATTGATAGATTTGCTCTCAAACTATGATCCCATTTTAAAGGAACATTCCATGCGACTGAAACATGCTGTTGCATCTGGAAAGAGAATGACTTCCTATTTCTCTCCAAAAATTCAGAATGAATTAATTTGTCTTTTGGGGAATGACGTGAAGGACAAAAAAGTGGCTGATATCAAGAAAGCAAAATACTTTGGGATTCTTTTTGACAGCACCCCTGATGTGTCCCACACTGATCAGATGTGTGAAGTGATCAGATATGTTCATATTGAAGGTGACAAGGTTGAAGTAAAAGAATCATTCTTGAGCTTCTTTCCTATTGCTGGAAAGACTGCTGCTGAGCTCACAGAAAATATCCTGCAACATCTGGAGGAAGATGGACTAGACATAAGTCTTTGCCGTGGTCAAGGATATGATAATGCTGCAACTATGGCAGGGATTCATGGTGGTGTGCAGGCAAAAATAAAAGAGATTAATCCCAAGGCTTTGTTTATGCCATGTGCAAATCATTCCCTGAACCTCTGTGGGGTGCACTCATTTGGAAGTGTTGTTTCCTGTGTGACCTTTTTTGGAACATTGGAGAGAGTGTATTCCTTTTTTTCGGTTTCTACACATCGTTGGGAATTGCTGATGGAGAACTTAGGTGTGACAGTGAAAAGACTTTCCCAAACAAGATGGAGCGCTCATTATGATGCTGTGAAGCCAGTGAGGGCAAATTTCGAAAAACTGACTTCAACCCTTGAAAAACTGTGTAATCCCGAAGAAAATGTGGACACAAGAGGATCGGCTCAGATGTTGCTCTCTGCCGTATGTGATTTTTCTTTTTTGTGTTACCTTGCTTTCTGGTGTGAAGTTCTAGAAGAAGTTAATATCACACAGAAGTATTTACAAACAGTGGGACTCACTCTTGAAAAGTGCATTGTGAAACTACAAGGTCTGAAAGCTTTTCTTGCAGATCAGCGCAGTGAAATAGTGGAGAAGGCCATTTGTTATGCAACTACTACGTGTGAAGAAATGGACATTTCTATGGAAAGGAGAGGGAGAGTAAAGCTCCGGAAATCAATGCCAGGAGAGAAGGCAAAGGACGCTGGTCTCACATTGCCAGAGGAAATGAAAAGGGCTATGTTTAAGTGCCTTGATCGTTTTCATCACGAGTTGGCAATTCGTTCTAAGGCAATTGAAAAAATCCTTTCCATATTTGCTGTTATTCAGCCAAACACTCTGGTAGTTGCAACAGTGGAAGATATTCGGAAGTATACACCAAAATTGACTGAGATTTTTGACGAATTCTCCAATGAAGACATCTTTATGGAAATTGAACGTCTTCGGAGGCATTTGGAAGCTGCCAAAATCAGTGTGGAAGAAGCAAAGAAATGGACGGTATTGCAGTTCCTGGAGTTCATTGTTAAATGGGATTTTTGTGAATCTCTGCCAACTTTGTCACTGTGTTTAAGATTCTTTTTGACTCTCTGTGTGTCTATTGCTTCATGTGAAAGAAGTTTTTCCAAATTAAAATTGATAAAAAATTTCTTTCGCTCAACCATGAGTGAGACAAGGTTGACAAATCTGGCCATACTTTCCATTGAGCATGAATATGCAAGGCAGATTAGCTTTGATGAAGTAATCGATAAATTTGCAGAAATGAAGTCTCGAAGGCAGAGGATGTAAATCCTTTCCAATTACCTCGGCCTAATAGACTGAGTGGTCACTTTGGATCGCAGTTTTTTTTTGTTTCTAGAAAGCTGTTCAGTAATTATTTAAGTTTAATTTATTTCCAAGTTAATTTATTTTTCACAGTTATAGTTTTTTCAAGTTGATATAGAGCTTACAAATTTGTAATAAATATTATTGAAAACATTGAAAAAGTTTGTGCATGTTTTCTTAACTTTCTTGGGGGGGGGGGGGGCGGGGGGGTGCCAAACAAAGGGTTCGCCCCGGGTGCCAAATGCTCTAGGTACGCCCCTGGCTTCAAAGGTTCTCAATAGTATTGAGGTCAGGGGAGGATGGAGGCCACAACATGACTTTCTTTCCTTTTATCCCCATAGCAGCCATTGATGCAGAGGTATTCTTTGCAGCATCAGATGGTGCATTGTCATGCATGAAGATGATTTTATTACGGAAAGCATAGTTCTTCCTTCTTTACCAGGAAAGAAAGTGGCCAGTCAGAAACTCCACATACTTTGCAGAGGTCATCTTTAAACCTTCGGGGACCGACCAGCTCTCTTCCCATGATTCCGGCCCAAAACATGACTCCATCACTGCCTTGCTGACATCTCAGCCTTGTTGGAACAGGGTGGCCGTTCACCAACCTTCCACTACTTCATCCATCTGGACCATCCAGGGTTGCACAGCACTCATCAGTGAACAGAACTGTTTGAAAATTAGTCTTTATGTATTATTCTGCCCAGTGCAGCCGTTTCTGCTTTTGAGCATTGGTTAGTGGTGGCCGAATAGAAGGTTTATGCACAGTTGCAAGACTCTGGAGGACTCTACACCTTGATGTCTGTGGGACTCCAGAAGCACCAGCAGCTTCAAATATCTGTTTGCTGCTATGTAATGGTTTTTTAGCAGCTGCTCTCTTGATCCGATGCATGGATCTGGCAGAAATCTTCCTCAATGTGCCTTTATCTGCATGAACCTGTCTGTGCTCTGAATCAGCCACAAATCTCTTAATAGTGCAATGATCACGCTTAAGTTTTTGTGAAATATCTAATGTTTTCATACCTCGTCCAAGGCATTGAACTATTTCACTCATTTCGGCAGCAGAGAGATCCTTTTTCTTCCTCATATGGCTCGATCCGAACACTTCGGGATGTTCGGGTGCTCGACTGAGCACCCGAGTTTAATGGAAGTCAATGGGAGAACCTGAGCATTAAACCAGGTACCCCCTGCTCTGAAGAGGGGAGGGTGCCTGGTTCATAGGAAAATGTCAGAAATTGATGGAAACACCACCGAAAT
The DNA here is from genome assembly GCF_014858855.1 of Bufo gargarizans. Taxonomy (NCBI): domain Eukaryota; kingdom Metazoa; phylum Chordata; class Amphibia; order Anura; family Bufonidae; genus Bufo; species Bufo gargarizans. The sequence continues at coordinate 169,464,539 of NC_058080.1, forward strand.
GATTCTGGAACAGCATTGGGAGGATGTCTGGATGCATCTTGGACTCCCAGGTAACTGCTGGTAACTATGTTGTCCGATTAGTGTGCCACTTTCACAGATTGACAATAATACGCACAAAACTGAAGATGAAATCGATTTTAGAGACAAAATTGTTAGGAAACATTCTTTCCTGTATATTTACTTGTATATAAAGTGCAATTTTAGCCAAAAATGTTGTTGATTTTCGGAACTGGGGCCATGATTAGGAGGGACGGTCGGTGGCATCCGCTAGAGGTGAAATTCATGGACCGGCGCAAGACGAACCACAGTGAAAGCATTTGCCAAGAATGTTTTCATTAATGAACCACGAAAGTCGGAGGTTTGAAGATGATCTGACAGGCGATCCGGCAGCGTTATTCCCATGAACCGCCGAGCAGCTTCCTGGACACGGAAACGATTGACAGATTGATAGCTCTTTCTAGAGTTGGTGGAGCGGTTTGTCTGGTTAATTCCAATAACCAACGAGACTCCTCCATGCTAATTAGTTACGTGACCCCCGGCGGTGAGGATTGTCTTGACCAGACTCTTATGGGAGAGTGCCTGCTGCTTAGCTGACCATCGAAAAAATTATAATTGAGGTCCTGCAGGTGAGCTGACCATCGCAAACATTATGGACGAGGGCTTGCTGTCACTTTGTTGACTCTAGATAACCTCTGCCTGATCGCACGTCCCCGTGACGTCGATGATCCATTTGGATGGCTGCCCTATCAACTTTAGATGTTCTTTTATGCAACTAACATGGTGACAACGGGTAATAGGGAATCAGTGTTTGATTCCGGAGAGGGAGCCTGAGAAAAGGCTACCACAACCAAGGAAGGCAAGCGGGGGGCACGCAAATTACCCACTCCCGTCAGAAGAGGACACCGTCTATTGAAAAATAAAATTTTATGTCACAGAATTTTTTTTAGAAGCGCACACGTTACACAGCAAATGTGGGCCTGGTCAGGTCACTGTCAGAAGCGTACACCGTCTACTGAAAAATGTAATTTTATTTCAAAGAAAATTTTTAGAAGCGCACACGTTACACAGCAGATGTGGGCCTGGTCAGGTCACTGTTAGAAGAGGACACAGTATATTGAAAACTTAAATTTAATGTTACAGAATTTTTTTTGAAGCACACACGTTACCAGATGTGGCGCAGATAATTTAACTGTCCACAGCGGACACCGTTTACGGAAAAAGTGCACTGGATGTCACTGATATTTTAGGGATGCGCACACTTTAAACAGGAGATGTGGCTCAGATAATAGAACTGTCCACAGGGGACACCATCTATGGAAAAAGTGCACTGGATGTCACTGATATTTTATTGACATTATAGTCAATGGGGACAGAGCGGCTGTCCGGCGGCACGGCGAAATAGCAGCAGGACGGATCCGACAGGGTGAACAGCCTGTCGGATCCGTCCTGCCGCTAGTGTGAAAGTAGCCTAACATGTTACAAACATGGGTAACAGTTGTGTTTATGACAAATGTTCCATCATGCATTGTTCTTCATACATATGGTTATCGCAGACATTTCTAATATATACAGTACATGCATAACATTCTGCCCTATTTTTCCATTTTATTTAGCAATAATTATTTTTTTGTTACTTATTTGTTTATTTCTAAATTTTGTGTGTGCATAGCCTCTTTTTATTTATCTCAATTAAAAAAATTATGAGGAAAGTAAAACAATTTTGAGGGCACATTGAAAGTGCTGTCCTCTTGCTTTCATGCACTGTTCCACTTTGTACTCAGTGAGAGGCACTTCCCTACAGGAAACAAAAACTCTCCTGAATATAATTCCATTCAAATTGCATTTGTCTAAAGGATTAAGGTGTAGCTGTGATATTTTCTAAAGAAGCATTCATTGCGCACTTACATAAAGTGCCATTGTTTCCTATGTAGACATTTTCCAAACTAAGCTGCTATTGATTAATACATATTGTCTAAATGATGTTTGGTTCAGTAAATATAGCTGATCCCTCTAACCTCCACTGTACTTTACCTCTATACAAATATAAATATATTCTGCTCTTAATGGAGAGTGCACAGGTAGGTTTTATTTCCAATTGTATCTGTGTTTATTGCCTATAGACTGAATGATTATATTCAGAAAACATAATTTTTGCAATGCTCCAAGCACTTTGAACAGACGCTCCAGGTAACAAATGGGCAGTCACCACCGTCTCTATTAGCTATATCTAAAAACATCATGAAGTGTGGTTTTCTGTTCAGACCAGGAACATAACTATGGGACACTTTACCCAAATGTAGAAAAGGGCTCACTTTCTCCATGACCACATTCAGCAGCATGTTCATAACATAAGAAGCTTGTCTTCCCTAACTAATGCACAAGGTAATGTCATAGTATACAAATAAGCCACACTGTTATGTCAGCATAGATGTAATACATATGGTAATATCACAGTAATTTTCGAATGGGAGACGAACTCAAATCTTTCCTGGGTTCGTTTCGGACGAATCCACTAAATTGGCATGTAGTATTTTAGTACACAAATTGGTGGGAAAAAAGCTCTACAGAGGAAGAGGAAGGGGTCTCACATGACCCTGCGGAAATGGGGGGGGGGGGGGAGTTTGCCCTGATTGACGACCAGGCTGACAGACAGCCTGGATGAGCCAGTCAATGCTACAGCAGGCAAGGAGATGCTGTAGCAGAATGAACAGAATGCCATTTTGTGCTGGGCTGTGAATGAGGGTGGATGTGTGTGACAGTGTCTGCCAGGAAAATGATTTTAGGGAGTCAGAAATCAATCAGAAACAGTCAGAAATCACTCAAGCTTATTGCCAGGGAGAGTGAAGGGAAAGGCTAAAATTCCAAAGAATAATTGTCTGTGTTGTATAGAATAGGAACAAGCAGGGCAGATTAACAGGTCAGCTGATAGACAGTGAAAGAGAAGACCAGAGCTGTGGCTGGTTGTACCTGTTATCAGAAGTGCAGGTGCTACAATGTAGACCTCAAAAGCAGCTATATGCAAGCAAATACTTTTATTTATTTTTTTCCAATTTTCACAGAAATCCTTTTTTTGTGAGGTTCAATTTAATTAAGAAGCATATATACGTGATTACTGCATCAATACCCAAGGTGTAGCAGCAATCTACCTGTGTGTTAATGGGAAATTGAGCATCAAGCCTCAATCTTCTGTTTATGTTTATTTAGTTTCCACGCAGTTGCAATATAATTTTTTATTTAACTTTTTTTGGGGGGGTCAGTTTATTGAAGTTGAATATATACCTGATTACTGTATCAATACCCAAGGTGTAGCAGCAATCTACCTGTGCATATTAACATAAAATTGAGCATCAAGCCTCAATTGTCTGTTTACGTTTATTCAGTGTCCACACGATTGCATTGTAAATTTATTTTGGGGGAGGTCAATTTAATAAGCAGCATAAATACCTGATTACTGCATCAATACCCAAGGTGTAGCACCAATCTACCTGTGTGTATTAACGTGAAATTGAGCATCAAACCTAAATCATCCATTTATATATATTCAGTTTCCACATGGTTGCAATTCAAATTTGTTTTGTGGGGTTCAATTTAATTAAGCAACATAAATATGTGACTACTGCATCAATAGCCCCCTTTTTTACACTCCTCCAGCTGATTCCAATGAATAAACCTCGCATTGCTGGCAGTTACTGTTCCCTCTATGACTTGGCAGCTGCTGAGAGGGATCGGGTTAGAGCTGGGCAATGCTTTGTTAAAGGTGGTCAATATGAAAAGCAAACATGACATAATTGTCACATCGGTCAAACATAGAATCTAGCGTACAAAAATAAGAAATTGGACAGGGTTAAGCATGGCATTCTGGGGGCCCATATATATAATTATATACAAGAGATGCCCAGTTTATGCCAGCATGGTCCATATCACTATATATTAGAAGATGTATAACTTATACCATCTGTATGTATAGAATTATATGCAGATGATAACCGGGTTATACAAGCATGGTCCTTATCAGTATATACAAGAAAGATGTGCAACTTATACCAACTGTACATATATAATAATTAATGAAAAGCAAAGTTTTCAAAAATTGAAGTCAGCTGCTTCGCTGAACTTCAACAAGAAATTTGATTTGTTACGAATCACTTCGTAGCAAATCGCATTCAATTGAATGGAGCGGGCGCAGTAACGGGAAACACGCACCCCCATTATCTAACCCTCAGATGCTGTGTTCAATGCTGATTGTGGTATCCGAGAGTCAGATTTAGCCTATCAGGGGGTTTATCAGGGATTAAAACAAAAAAATACATACCTCATCCATTTGATTGAAGAAAAGTCTCGCATGTGATGACGTCATCACACTGGGCAGCCACTTTGACGTCATAACTGATGCCATTTCAGGAAAAGTTGATTAATTACCACAAAGCACCAAGAAATTTGGATTTGTGGTGAATTAAATTTTTCCTGAAATTTGGATCCAATTCCACTTTGTTAACTTTGATTCACTCAACACTAAAAATTATATACAGGAGATACCCAGGTTATACCAACATGGTCCCTATCACTATATACAAGAGTATATATATCTTATACCAGGTATACATATATAATTATATACAGGAGATAGTTGTACTGTACCCTTTCTTCATCCACATACACTGCTGCTGCTCCCAATTAAAAGGGAGAATTTTTTTCAGCTGCCTGCTTGCTGTTCGGGCAGGCATTTCTACCCCGTAAAGGCATTATTTTAGGACGCTTGGTCCCTCCCAAGTGTGTTTAAACATCATCTGCTCCTGATTTTTGGAAGCTTTGGAATATAAATATAGCATGAGACATGTGCCGGTGAGTTCAGTTATTAAACACGCTGTATGTTAACGCGGTCAACTGTGCGTTTACTTATAGCTATGTATGTCAGTGTCACTTAGATGTCATTTACTATTAGTGTCATTGGGTGACAGAACATGGGGAGGGGAGGTAAAAAAAATGATAAACAATAAATGAAAAGAGACTTTGTCTTAAAAATTCCTTGGAGACTAGAGCGGGTTATATACCAACTTTCAGGGCAATTGGAGCAACTTTGGTCCGGCCTGAATTGATTTGAGTTCGAACCAAACTTTTAAAAAAAAAATGGCGAAGCAGGCCCAAAATGAATCAAAAGGTTCGCTCATCTCTAATGCAGAATAATACCTGCAGCAATGTAAAGTACAGGGAAAATGCAGTGGTGCATATCCCTAAGTTTTGAGCAGATGTGCTCAGTGATATACAGCATAATGTGCAGGGAAAATTCACAGTGATATACAGCATGGAGATAATTCACATAAAGATGCCACCGCACCAGGATATCTATTCAGCAACGTTACGGGACAGGAATTAAAGTATAATGTCACAAAGTGATGTCATTGTACAATTATAATGCACACAGTGATGTCTAGGGTTGCTACCTTTTCTTAAAACCAAATCCGAACAGAAGGGAGAGAGGGTGGGCGTGTCCAGGGGCGTAACTAGAACTGACTGGGCCTCAGTGCAAACTTTGGAATGCCCCCCCTCCCCCCCATTTTTACAAAGAGGTGTCAGCTTTTCTTTACACTAAGGGCTCTTTCACACAAGTGGAGCTGTTCGGATAATCTGCTGAGTGAAAGAGAGCCAAGCCCCGTTCCGGAAAGCAGAGACACGCAGCACTAACATGATTGATAAGGCATTTGAGATCTTTGGTTTCAACCACTGTGTCTTTGTGCGACGCAGAAAAGGTGAACGGATGGACTCTACATGCCTGGTTCCCACCGTGAAGCATGGAGGAGGAGGTGTGATGGTGTGGGGGTGCTTTACTGGTGACACTGTTTGGGATTTATTCAAAATTGAAGGCATACTGAACCAGCATGGCTACCACAGCATCTTGCAGCGACATGCTATTCCATCCGGTTTGCGTTTAGTTGGACCATCTTTTATTTTTCAACAGGACAATGACCCCAAAAACACCTCCATTCTGTGTAAGGGCTATTTGACCATGAAGGAGAGTGATGGGGCACAGTCACCGGACCTGAACCCAATCGAGATGGTTTGGGGTGAGCTGGACCGCAGAGTGAAGGCAAAAGGGCCAACAAGTGCTAAGCATCTCTGGGAACTCCTTCAAGACTGTTGGAAGACCATTTCAGGTGACTACCTCTTGAAGCTCATCACGAGAATGCCAAGAGTGTGCAAAGCAGTAATCAAAGCAAAAGGTGGCTACTTTGAAGAACCTAGAATATGACATATTTTCAGTTGTTTCACACTTTTTTGTTATGTATATAATTCCACATGTGTTAATTCATAGTTTTGATGCCTTCATTGTGAATCTACAATTTTCATAGTCATGAAAATAAAGAAAACTCTTTGAATGAGAAGGTGTGACCAAACTTTTGGTCTGTACGGTATATGTAACATTTCAGGTATTATAGGCTTACAGGTTTCTCTAATAGGATCTATAGTATAATACTGGGTTTCTGATGTGGTCCTGTTTCCTGACATACTGTACGTTAAGGCTTAGTTACACGTCAGTGATACACATCCACATATGTCCATGTTCTCCACAGACAGCATATGGATCCATTAATTTGTCTATGTGTATTCAGACGTCCGTGTGTTTTTCTGCAAACTTCCTGGAAAATCAAAGGATCATGCCAGGGGTGTTGCTAGGTTAAAACATTTGGGGCCTGGGCCCCTGATGTTTTGTGCCAGGCACCGAATGTACTGCCTGTCAGCTAGATACAACTGTATTGCCGTCCTCAGGATTGTAATATATTTGAATCTAATTGCCAGGAAGAGCTGAAGGACCTGTGGTGACATCACAGGTCATGTGACCAGTAAAACAGGCAGTGGTTGAAAAGGACCTGCGATGATGTCACCATCATGTCACCAGTGCAGGAGAGGACGGCAGTGAAGAGGAGAAGTCCTGGGGAAGAAGCTGTGCTGATGTGGTGATGTCAGAGCAATGCTCAGAGTTGTGATTATTTAACTGGGGCTGAATGTTAGGGCTGAAGGGAGGGATGTTATTTACACGGCATTGTGTGTTGGAAGTGGCTGGGGAGGGGGTTATGTGTTATTTATATGGGACTGTATGTTGATGGTAGCTGTAGGAGGGAGTGATGTTATTTACATTGGACTGAATGTTAGAGGGGGCTGGGGCAGAGTGATACAGTCCTGATCAAAAGTTTAAGACCACTTGAAAAATGGCAAAAAATCATATTTAGCATGGCTGGATCTTAACAAGGTTCCAAGTAGAGCTTCAACATGCAACAAGAAGAAATGAGAGTGAGACAAAACATTTTTTGAGCATTCAATTTAATGAAAATAACGAATAAACTGAAACAGGCTGTTTTTCAGCTGATCAAAAGTTTAGGACCACATGCCTTTAAAAGGCCAAATCTGTGCAAAGATGTGGATTCATTGTCATTTTCTGTCAGGTAGTACTAGTCACACGTTGTGATGGCAAAGGCAAAAAAACTCTCCCTTTTTGAACGTGGTCGGGTTGTTGAACTGCATAAGTAGGGTCTATCACAGCGCACCATCGCTGCTGAGGTGGGACGCAGTAATACAGTCGTTTGGAATTTATTAAATAATCCTGAGGTTTATGGAACAAAAAAGTCAAGTGGAAGACCCCAAAAAATGTCATCAGCACGTAGCCGGAGGATCCAATTGGCTGTTCGTCAAGACACTGGACGATCCTCGACCCAAATTAGGGCCCTTAATGGTGCTGACTGCAGCCCCATAACCATCAGACGGCATCTGAGACTGAAGGGCTTCAAAAACAAAAAAACTTCTTCAAAGACCTCGTCTCCTTGAACGCCACAGAACTGCTCGTTTGGACTTTGCAAGAGAGCACCAAACATGGGACATCCAAAAGGTGGAAGAAAGTTTTATTCTCTGATGAGAAAAAATTTAACCTTGATGGTCCTGATGGTTTCCAACGTTACTGGCATGACAAGCAGATCCCACCTGAGATGTTTTCTATGCGCCACAGTGGAGGGGGCGCCATAATGGTCTAGGGTGCTTTTTCCTTCAGTGGAACAATGAAGCTTCAAGAAGTGCAGGGGCGTCAAACGGCCACTGGCTATGTCCAGATGTTGCAGAGAGCATTCCTCATGACTGAGGGCCCTCGTCTGTGTGGTAATGACTGGGATTTTCAACAGGACAACGCTACAGTACACAATGCCCGCAGGACAAGGGACTTCTTCCAGGAGAATAACATCACTCTTTTGGCCCATCCTGCGTGTTTCCCTGATCTAAATCCAACTGAGAACCTTTGGGGATGGATGGCAAGGGAAGTTTACAAAAATGGACAACAGTTGCAGACAGTAGATGGCCTTTGTGCGGCCGTCTTCACCACTTGGAGAAATGTTCGCACTCACCTCATGGAAACGCTTGCATCAAGCATGCCAAAACGAATTTTGGAAGTGATAAACAATAACAGCGGAGCTACTCATTACTGAGTTCATGTTTGGAAGTTGGATTTCTGTTTGGGGGGTTTTCGTTTTTTTTGGGGAGGTGTGGTCCTAAACTTTTGATCAGCTGAAAAATAGCCTGTTTCAGTTTATTCGTTGTTTTCATTAAATTGAATGCTCAAAAAATGTTTTGTCTCACTCCCATTTCTTCTTGTTGCATGTTGAAGCTCTACTTGGAACCTTGTTAAGATCCAGCCATGCTAAATATGATTTTTTGCCATTTTTCAAATGGTCTTAAACTTTTGATCAGGACTGTATTATTTACATGGGACTGTAAGTTGAAGGCAGCTGTGGGAGGGGATGATGTTATTTATATGGGACTGTATGTTGGAGGCGGCTGTGGGAGAGAGTGATGTTATTTACTGTATGGTGGAGTGAGGAATATAACTATATAGGGCACTGCAGGGGGCATTATAAATACTGGGGGCACTTCAGGGTGAGCATTATAACAGTAGGGGGCAGTATAATTACTGGAGGGAATGTAGGGGCAATATAAACTAATGGAGGCACTCTTGGGGAGCGTTACTACGGTTGGGGGCACTGTAGGGGGGCAGTATTACTAATGGGGGCATTCTTGGGGAGCATTATCACTGTTGGGGCACTGTAGGGGGAAGTATTACTAATGAGGGAATTCTAGAAGGGGATTACTATTGGTGGGACTATGAGGATCACTATAACTATGGGGGGCACTCATTTTTCTTCAGGATAGTATTTGGGGGTATTGGGGAGCACAGCGAGCAGTAGGATAACACTGTGGGGACTCCAGGTTGGGGGATGATGATAGAAATGTAAGGAATCTAGAATGTCTGTGTGTCACACTCTGCATAGACGAGGCGCAGCTGAAAGAAGTTGTCCAGACCGAATGGAGAAGATGATGAAAGAGAAGATCTACATCGGAGGAGACGACACCTGGGAGGCACTGGATGTGACAGGTATGTGCTGCTGAATAGCAAGTACAGGAAAGTGCGGGGGGAGGGTCGATTTAGAGAACTGGGCCATATTCATTGGGGCTTCAGTATCAATGGCCTATCCTCAAGGCAATCAAAATCTGATTGGCAGGGGTCCATCACCTAAAGTTCTCCTGTTTTGGGGTAGCTCCAGCACATGCAGTTGGTGTCGCAACTACACAGCTGAGTCCATTGTGTATTGAATGGAGCTGGTTACTACCCCGAAACAACTGATTGGCATAGGTGCAGGATGTTGGAACCCGACTGATAAGATATTAATGGCCTATCCTGAGGGTGGCCATCAATAGTAAAATCCCGGACAACCTCTTAACCTTACTATCCCCTTCTATTCTTTATTCTTATACCTGGCGAGTGTCTCCAAAAACATCATACAAGGGCATCCATAGTAGAACAGTGGTAAGATTTCATAATGCCATTTGTAAAATTAAAAGACCACACACATCACAGGACAGCAGAACATGTTTGTTAAAGGGATTCTGTCATTGTGGCCATTAATCTTCATGCAGTGTTTACAATGATCCCTCTATTTATGCTCTGTGTGCCTTATATTCTTATAAAAAGCGATCTTATTCATATGTAAATCACCTCTGTCAGGCCCCGAAGGGGTTGCCCCACGATCTCTTGGAGCCCAGCCGTGCCCATCGATCCGCAGCCCAGCACCGCCTAGCACTTAATTTATTCACTCCACTATCCTTGACGTCAGTTCTTCTCAGTGCTGTAATCTCATGCAGTGGGAGCCGGCGCATGCGCAGTTGATTCGTCGAAGCCGGTGCCAGTAGTCTGCATGGGCGCAGACTACAGTGTTCACTGCGCCTGCGCAAGACTACGGAGCAGAGATTACATGACGTCAGGGATAGTGCAGTAAATAAATTAAGTGGTAGGCGGTGCTGGGCTTCAGATCGATGGGCGCGACTGGGCTCCAGGAGAACGTGGGACAACCCCTTGGGTTCCTGACAGAGGTAATTTACATATAAATAAGATCGCTTTTTATAAGAATATAAGGCACACAGAGCATAAACAGAGGGATCATTGTAAACACTGCATGAGGACTAATGGGCACATATAAATATCTACATATCGTTAATCCTGGTGACAGAATCCCTTTAATGGACATGCTTGTAAGTTTCCTTATATTCTGCATATTTCCATCAGTTGTTCACCTCTTACGTTGAATAAGTAAAACGTTGAATAAGTAATAACTTATTCTCCATACCGCACAATACTTACTGGCACTTCCAAGTAGTTGCAACTGTGTTTCTAAAAAGCACCTAAGAAATTAGTTTATATTGCTCACTACATAACACTATTTCACGTATCCCAATATAAACGGTGCTTAGGAAGAGGGAGATCAACTATATCGGTACAGACACTATGCTGTTGTACATTCACATTGAAACTCCAGCACTCATAAACTAAAATAAATCCTTTATTATAAATCCAACTCACTACGCAAAAAATGTACCCTTTACACAATTTCATCAGCAGAAGAATAAATAAAAATTATGGTGACACAAAGAAGTCTCATTTTTTAAGTGTTTTAATTTTTAAAAGGTAGTAAAACAAAAAAAAACATATACATTGTGTTATTTCATAATTGTACTGACTCAGAATAAAGTTAACATGTCAATATTATCATCCATTGAACACTGTAAAAACAGAACGCTAAAAACAATGGTGGAATTACGTTGTTTTCTCAGTCATCCAAAACATTTTTAAAGGTTACACAGTTCAACTTTATACAATATAATCCAAAATGGCACCATTAAAAATACAACATCCCCTGGAGCACAATTACAGTTTGCGTTGCCTACAACAAGAAAGACACATGTAGAGGGCCGAAAAGTTACATTTAGCTACTGAACTCCTGGTTGGGGAACAATTCTGTAGCACCATGAGGAAAGCTCACAAAGAAATCTTCAACCAGGAAGTCGATAAGCCTCCAACTGAAAAACAGATTTCTCCCATTTTGGCCCCGAAACAAATTTTAAGAAATTCACTTATCTATACTAAAAAACAAAAGAATTAATGGGGCTATTCTGCAACTGGTTCAGTCCCTTTACTTGCACCTACTACAGCCTAGATAAAAACAGATGTATCCTTGTAATAATCAAAGCCATATACAATTTAGTGACAAGACTCATTAGTCTTGGCATCAGCTTTAAAGGGCTGTCTCACTTCAGCAAATAGCATTTATCATGTAGCTAAAGTTAATACAAGAAACTTACTATTGTATTGTGATTCTCCATATTGCTTCCTTTTCTGGCTTGACTCATTTTACACTACTCGTTTCCAGGAGTTACAGTCACTGCTACATGAATCAAGCCAGCAAAGGAGGCAAAAGTGAGACAACCCCTTTAAGGGGAGGGGAGTTAGATGATTGTACATGTGCATCTGGCAGGGGACCTGAATGTTGAGAATGTGAGTTTATTAATTTTAAGTAGTAACATAGTAACAAGTTTATGCAGAGGAAGGCAAAAAGAAAACTGTGAGGTAGAAGCCAATTTCCCCTATTCCTTCCCGACTCCAATCAGAATAACTCCCTGGATCAACGACCCCTCTCTAGTAGCTATAGCCTGTAATGGTATTGCACTCCAGAAATACATCCAGGGCCCTTTTGAACTATTTCAATGAACTCACCATCACCACCTCCTCAGGCAGAGTTCCATAGTCTCGCTGCTCTTACCGTAAAGAATCCTCTTCTATGTTTGTGTACAAACCTTCTTTCCGCCAGACGCAGAGGATGTCTCCCTGTCACAGTCCTGGGGTAAATAGATGATGGGAGAGATCTCTTTACTGACCCCTGATATAGTTATACATAGTAATTAGATCTCCCCTCAGTCGTCTTTTTTCTAAAGTGAATAACCCTAATGTTGATAATCTTTCAGGGTACTGTAGTTGCCCCATTCCAGTTATTACTTTAGTTGCCCTCCTCTGAACCCTCTCCAGCTCTGCTATGTCTGCCTTGTTCACAGGAGCCCAGAACTGTACACAGTACTCCATGTGTGGTCTGACTAGTGATTTGTAAAGTGGTAGGACTATGTTCTCATCACGGGCATCTATGCCCCTTTTGATGCAACCCATTATCTTATTGGCCTTGGCAGCAGCTGCCTGACACTGGTTTTTTACAGCTTAGTTTGCTGTTCACTAAAATTCCTAGATCCTTTTCCATGTCAGTGTTACCCAGTGTTTTACCATCTAGGATGTACGGGTGACTTGCATTATTCCTTCCCATGTGCATAACTTTACATTTGTCAGTGTTAAACCTCATCTACAACTTCTCTGCCCAAGCTTTTAATCTATCCAGATCCATCTGTAGCAGTATACTGTCCGCTTCAGTGTTAATTACTTTACACAGTTTAGTGTCATCTGCAAAAATTTATATTTTACTGTGCAAGCCTTCTACAAGATCATTAATAAATATATTTAAGAGGATAGGGCCCAGTACTGAACATTGAGGTACCCCACTAGTGACAGCGACCCAATCTGAGTGTGTACCATTAATAACCACCCTCTGTTTTCTATCACTCAGCCAGTTACTTACCCACATACAGACATTTTCTCCAAGTCTGAGCATTCTCATTTTATATTTAAACCTATAACAACCCACAATTGCAACACATCAATCCTCAGAAAAAACATAAATAAACACCAAAAAAGAGGCTACTGTTTATATAAAAATAAATACTTTTATTGAATTACATTAAACAATAAATATCACTTGTAGTCAAAAAGGGATGGGATATAGAGAAGCGAGCCTCTAAAAAAATGGGCTCAACAATGCGGAGAATCGCATTGGAGGAGGATTGCACCTTGAGCAGCCACAGTTACCCAAAAAATGAAGAGTCAGGTGACAATCAAATAAATAATGGATAGCAGTAACAATAACATATCACATCAGACATCTAACATGATTATCCACAAAATCCTTACACCCTCCTCAGGCTAAGACTCAGATTGAACGTCAGACAAATATCACAATCACCTGTATTGGGTGAAGTTCTTGAAGCCCCCTGATGCACCCCTAGAGTAAAAACTCAAAAAAAAGGCCCCATTTTAGAAACTACGGGATAGGGTGGCAGTATTGTTGATACTAGTTTAGGGTACACATGATTTTTGGTTGCATTATATTACACTTTTTGTGAGGCAAGATAACAAGAAATAGCTGTTTTGGAACCGTTTTTATTTTTTGTTAGTTAAAACATTCTTCTGTCAGGTTAGATCATGTGATATTTTTATAGACCAGGTTGTCACGGATGCGGCGATACCTAATATGTATACTTTTTTTTATTTATGTAAGTTTTACACAATGATTTATTTTTTGAAACAAAAAAAATAATGTTTTAGTGTTTCCACATATTTTTTTCAGTTTTTGGGCGATTACCTTGTGTAGGGTATGATTTTTGCGGGATGAGATGCCAGTTTTATTGGCACTATTTTGGGGTGCGTGTGACTTTTTTAATCGCTTGCTATTACACTTTTTGTGATGTAAGGTGACCAAAAATTGTTTTTTTAGCACAGTTTTTATTTTTTACGGTGTTCATCTGATGGGTTAGGTCATGTGATATGTTTATAGAGCCGGTCGATACGGACGCGGCGATACGTAATATGTATACTTTTTTTCCCTATTTTTTTACCCATTTTTTCTAACTTTGTTTGGGGAAAATGACGTTTTTGTTTATTTTTACTTGAAACTTTGAATTTTTGGGGGGGAAAACTTTATTTTTTTTAAAAAAATTCACTTTATTTTTTTGTCCCACTTTGGGACTTAAACTTTTGGGGCTCTTCACCGGAAGGCAGCGCAATGCCTCAGGAAGACATCGCGCTGCCTTCCATGCCATCGGTTTCCCCCCACAGCCCCATGGGGACCCGATGGCACCGCCAACTACCGCCGCCCGCACAATAAAAAGCCGCAAACCGCAGGTCTGAATTGATCTGCGGTTTGCGGCGATCGCTGACACGGGGGGGTCACGGGACCCCCCCCCCCGCGCATTTAGCCGTGGTGCCTGCTCAATGATTTGAGCAGGCACCGTGTTTCGATCACTGCCCGCCGGGTGGAGGTGATTGGAACAATACATGATGTATTTACAAACTTTGTTAAAGCTTTAAGTATTCCACAAGAATTAATGGAAAATAGAGATGAAATTTCTGAATTTGACTTTTTTGGGCAGATTTTTCATTTTAATTATTTTTTTCCAGTAACAAAGCAAGGGTTAACAGCCAAGCAAAACTCAATATTTACAATAGACAAGATAGGCAAGCACTCAGAACATCATGGGACAGGCACAATATTTAATACTAATAACATAAAATAGACATAAAAAAAATAACAATAAAATATGCAGTGATAAAACAGTTGATCAACAGCAAAATGAGGTATAAAATCGCTAACGAATAGGTGCAAGGCAAGTTCCAGTCAGAATGGATATACCAATAAATGTCCTTATTAATGCATTTGATGTTACTGCTGAATTGGTGGCAGCCTATTACTTGTACACGCTTTGGTCTAGCGTTATATCCAAACAGCAAATTAAAAGTTTTTGTAGCCGCAGTATAGTGTCAGTGTGCGGATAAATGGTTGCTCACTGAGCACTTACCCCACATGATAGTATACGGTCTTCACACTGGCTGGTGTGCGCTCAGGTGTACACATTTGGAGCGGATTGGTATCTGTAGCGAGGTCAAACTTTCATGCAGTTGTTTGGACTGCTTCTGTGTCTTGCTCCGTGTGTAGTTCTCGCGAGAGTTTGGATGCGAGGTCACGGGTTCAGATCTCTTCTTGCATTAACTTCTCGTATTGCTGAAGGATCGTCTCACAGGTCACTAGATTCATTCGTAGAGTTTAAAATCGCATCGTCATGCTTAGATTAGTTGTAGAATCTTTCAGAGCATCGGTATACAGCATCAGATGCGTTTCGAGGTCTTGCTGACCTCTTCCTCAGTGGTTATACTCCATATGCTCAGACTCCATACTCATACTCAGTGATAGCGTCACATAAACCAAGAAAAAAGTGGGTAACCTTTAAAATGTAACTTTTATTAGTATATATCTATAGAAAGCACATATGTGAAATAGTGCAGATTAAATGAACGGTATAGAAATACCCTGATTTGGGTAGGTTTGTGGTTATCTAGGGAGGGGAAAGGATAGTGGGGGAAAGGGGCTGCTGGGTCTCTGCCCCTATTGCACATCCTAATGAAATGATCCCTATCCAATCCACCGCGCACCTCCTATGCCGTCCCTATGTCCTTCCCTAAACAGTGCAATGACTGCCCAGCTTCGTCCTGAAGGGGGAGGAAAGAGGGGGGCAGGAGACCCTAAATCACCAATATTTGTGTACCCAGGTCCCTGGGACACACTCTATACAAAGCTTGAATTAGAAAACCTTGCGTCCTGCATAACCAGGCACTCAGGTGTCACAAGTCATGTATACACCCAATTTCAATGGTATATGATCGATGCCAGAATCTATGCTTCCAAGACACCATATGACAGCCCGACGCATTTCTCTGGTCTCACCAGGTCATCAGGGGCCTTGACATTGATGTCAGCAACAAAAAAATGGACTGTACTTCCGAAGGAGGGGGTCAATACAAGCATCTCAACAGGATACACAGAAATCAATAGCGAAAACTGTCATGGTATAAATATCACTTCACAGCCTCCCAATGTATTGTCAGTATACCAATAAGCCACAACTACATAGGGGGGCTTGAACAAAAAAATACTTATCTTTGAGAGAGACAGTCAGTGGACATGTTCCCAAGATGGCAGGCCTTGCACTGTACTTCCTGCTAGCCTGGTGGCTGGATCCCTCGTATGGCAGTACCGCTCCGACAGCCGCACTATTTAAAGCTGCCCGCGCTGGTGCCACCCATCCTTCCGATCACATGATCCGTCGCGTGACTGCAACGTCATGGTCACGCGGGATACCATGTGATCGCAGGTCCTGCGACCACACTGCATCGGAATGCATTACATGGGGAGGCGACCAGGTAGGGAGCGGGCAGGAGATGTTCCAACCCCACCCACCTCTCCCACATACAGGGAACCCTGCGGAGGTATTAGATATTAACCCCCGTGGGGATAGAGTGGCAGTTCATGTGCGGGGGTTAACTTAAAGGGCAATGTGCCCCCACACCTGTTATTAAGCTAGGATATCAAATCCATATATTGGGGCAACTATTCCTCACCAAGTGGTGCCCGGACAGTTGCCCATAGTATTTAGATGCCAGTAGAGAGTTCAAAGGTTATGAACAAAATCATTCACATCATTCCCCATCCATCACATAGGCATCTTACTGATGCATTTATTAATCATGAAAAATTCATCAAAGAAAGGTATATCTCCACAGCAAGATAGGCCAATTGAAGTAGACCTCAATCGTGACCTAAAGAATTTCCGAGATAACAGAGTTTATACAACTTTGGCGGTACCTGTTGTTGTGGTAAAATATTAATAGTTGTAATCAGCCCGCATCATAGTTAGTGTAAGGAAAAGGCAACTCCATCCTCCATCAGCCGCAGCCAGAGAACCACACAAATGCTACCATCTTGATTCAATTCCCCTGACCAACTCCTTCCTCCTCCATGCCCAGTGCGTCCTTTATTGACTAAAACAAAAGGTGTAAAAGGGGCTGGCCCAAGACAAGGATACAGGAAGTGATGACATATCAAAGGACAGGGAGGGGCAGCCAATGTGGCTGTGCAGACAATGGACACACCCCATACAAACACATGTATACAATAATCTACCATTACCACTGAGAGACATGATGACAATCTATAAAACACACACACATCCTAAGATAAAATGTCCGCATAATAAAATTTCCACAACAGTCCCTGCTCTTTGTCATATGCTCCCCAGTGTCCCTTGACGAATCTTGATCTTCTTCTTTGCAAAAAAAAAACTGTCTTGTCTACGAAAAGTCCTGAATCCATAAAACAAAACAGATGATGGAAAACAGAAAGTCAATCTTGACACGTAGCTTCTTTTCTTCGGGAGGTGACTTAGGAGGTGGCGTTTCGCGTTGGTCGCCGGCTGGTTTGGAATCCTCTGCATCTGGTCCATGGTTTGGTCTTCAGGGCGTCTTGTCTGTTCGGGCTTCGGTATATCAGTCGATTAGATATCAGGAACATCTCACTCCGGCGTATAGAAGGAATGGAGACAAAAAACATAAGTATATGTCCTATTTCCTTTCGCCCGGATCCAATGGAAAACCAGTGAGCCCCAAGACCTCCCAAGGCTTTAAAAAGGATTCTGACTCTCACTAGTCATAGCTCCGCCCCTGCCCTGCTCCTGTCAGTATGTGCCTGACCCTTGTCAATGGTGTCTGCTAGCCTGGCATAACCATATACCTTCCCACAACTGGAGGATCCCAAATCTACGGGTCGCCTAGCTGCCCGGACACCCATACAGG
Source organism: Bufo gargarizans (assembly GCF_014858855.1). Classification (NCBI taxonomy): domain Eukaryota; kingdom Metazoa; phylum Chordata; class Amphibia; order Anura; family Bufonidae; genus Bufo; species Bufo gargarizans. The sequence goes on from NC_058080.1 coordinate 169,482,405, forward strand.
ATTAACAAGCGAGGAGCAGGAGCCAGAGCTAATATTAATATTGTCTATCAACAAATGCCTCCTTGTAACAAACAAAAGTGATACCCTGCATTCTTTGACTTAGTTGAGCAGCTTCTTGCAGTGACCGGTGTGGATCCAGTTGTCTCGTCCCTCGAACTTCAGAGAGGTTGGCGTCATCAGCATCACCTGGAATGGCCCAAGATATCTCGGCTCTAGTCCCGTCCTCGGATGTTTCTTTAGCACGACCCAATCACCTGGTTGGCTAGAATGAACACTGGTTATTGAGTCTGGGTCTGGGAGCAATTCCCGAACCCGGTGGTGGACATCAGGTGATAACCCGTGGGGCTGCCTGGAGGGATACCTGATGGAATAAAAGGGTTACAGCGGAACATTCAGGCCATGGATCGACCGTGATTTTTACCTACTTTGCAAAAATCTGACCCAAGTACCAGCAAAGAAAAGGCAGTTGTGATTGATTGACATTTGAGAGGTTAGAAAGTTTGAAGATCGTTGATTTCTGCACCACTTTCCTCCCTTCTCATCGGCCTTAAAACCAGGACGAAGAGAAGCTGGATTAGCATGGTGCATCGTCTCAAGGTTAGATGGAGAGATGACTGAGGGATGAGAGAGAGAGATAGAGAAAGAGAAAAAGAAAAGCGCTTCTCTTGGACTCTGCAGTCCTAGCAGATAGTTCGCACTGTCTGGGACTTTTGAATGTCCTGTTGCTGGAGATCGATGGATTCGTGCAGCCACAGTTCTGCTTTCTGGAGGGAACCATGGCTTTGGAGTCTAGTGGGGAATTTACGGACGAACTTTTTCCCAATCCAGACCTCAAAGGTCCCTTCTTTGGGGATGATCCACTCTGAACCTACAGTCCCTTGGTGCCAATCTTTGAGGGGGCTTAACAACTCCTCCTCTATAGATGGATTTCATGTACTGCTTGGCTGTCCTATAGTAGTCAGAAGTGGTACCCTTCTGATCCCTAATTTTCCCTAAACCCATGCTCGAGCATAAATTTTCCTGCGACCTACGCAAGGAATTTTCTAAAAGTAGGTGCGTCCACCTCCAGTGTCCTGCGACAAACGCCTGGACGGCTGCTACTCCTCTTCGTTCGCCTCTGAGTTGCCCTAGGGTTTCTGGCACCGACACACGGACCCGTTCACCCTAGTTAGACCTCAGGAAAAGGAGTAATCAGTGTGAGGAAAAGGGCTCTCGCCGACACACGGCGGCCCTCTGAGTCTCCTAATGAGATATACCAGCCTCGGTTTTGGCTCTGAATAGTGACCTGACCACAGGATAGGGCTTCCAACTGACCTGGAGTGGAAAAGGGGGGTGCACAGAGAACACACAGTACCCTCTGTGGGGACGAGGGGTGCACAGGAAACAAACACACAGTACTCCTGTGGGGAATGGGGTTACTCACATAGCTATTGGTATGCCCAGGTGATATACATCACCTTGTCTCCTTAAAAAAAAATGCTCATCAACTCACTTTCCTTTGCCGATATGATTCTATATAGTCAAGCTGAACAGCACACGAAGCCCTTTTTGCAGTGACTGATCAAAAACCTCTCACTCAGCAGCAGCCCTTGAATTCAGACAGTAGTTCCTACACAATATCATGAGACCCCCAGTACTCCTAACCAAACCTGCAGAGAAAAGAGAGGGAGAGAGAGAAAAGCAGCAAATATGCAATAAAAACCTAAAAAATAAAAATGAGTAAAAGAAGAAAAATGTAAATATAAATTAATCAAAGAAATACCCACACAAAAATAGACAAATATAACTGAAAAATAAAAAGGAAAAAAACATTCGATTACATACATTGAGCTTCAGTAAAAAATTAATTTGACCTTAACCCAAAACGCATACAAAAACTTAGGAACACATACAATTGTATAGGACTGAATTAACAAATCAATGTCCTGGAGGGTTCCCCTGAAACCGTACAGGAGAAATTCCTACCCACCCAGTAATTGAAATGTTAATTTGCCCAGCCCCAAACAGCTTCAGATTCATTTGACCAGAGAAGCAGGATTTAACATCACAAGGTCCCAAAACCGGTTTCTTTCACATTTTAACCGTTCATATTGTGATTTAAAATCCGCCTCACTGATCCAAGATCTTGGCTGTCCCTGGGTTCTCTGCCTTTGCAAAGAAGCGTGTCTGGGACCATTACCCCACCTCGCCGCTAGGTGTGGTTCTGGGGTACTTAACATACCTGTGTCTGTTGCCATTAGCAACATTACAATATCGTGACCATACATTGCCTCTAATCCCAGACACATTACTCTCCAAGGGGTGGTTTCAAAAACTCTTGCAATTCCCTTACAGCACCCTGTGCATGCATCAGGCTTTCAGATAAACCTTCATTCTACTTTCCATTGCACCAGAAAACAAACACCACAATGGTTGCTACAAAAAAACAAAACACTCGTACTAGTTGTCCCAATACTTTTGGCACAGAACTACAAGTACCTCCTTTCTACACTGTAATACCCACATTAATTATGCCAAACAAGTCTACAATTCAGTGTAACAGCCACAGATATACAAACATTAAGCAGAATCATCAACTATAGGACGATTTCACCACTAAACTGCCACTAATGCTCACACAATGGTTCCTCTATCAGACGGGTCACTGAGCTATAACATAACCGAACACTAAACCGATATCAGCACAAAACTTATTAAAACAAAATCAAACTGTACATAGAAAGGTTACAAAAAGACAAGATAACTATTCAACAAAACTAACATTTCAGGCAAAAATAATCAAATCGCTTCCCATAGCAAACTAATTAAGATGGCCGACAAGCATGGTAAAGATGGCCGACAAGCATGGTAAAGATGGCCGACAAGCATGGTCAAGATGGCCTACAAGCATGGTCAAGATGGCCTACAAGCATGGTAAAGATGGCCGACAAGCATGGTCAAGATGGCCTACAAGCATGGTAAAGATGGCCTACAAGCATGGTCACACAAAGGAAATCAAGATAGTGTCTACAATATCCAGCAATAAAAACAGTTTTTATATTTCCCTATGTTTAAACCAGAGCAAAACCTCCACTCTATGGGTGATTTACAGGCTAACAATACAAAAACCACTCTGAATGGTGTCTCTAATGTACAGACACTAAAACCAATTGCTGCCTCTATAAAATCGCCTCTTACAAAATCCCAGTAACATAAAAAGTTAAGAAGTTACAAAAAACACAATTCCCTGTACTGCTCATCATACAATCTCTGTACAATCAACACAATGGAAAAACACTTACCCCATTCCTTACACCCCTCGATGCGGCAGACAACAACCACATAGGTTGTTTGAACAGATTTTTCTTTCCTCTGATACCAGCAGATTGGAGTACACAGATTTCAGTTCACAAAGAGCAAAACTTTCTCAAAAATGAGAGTAAAGAAAAGGATATTACCTTATGCCGGCCTTTTTTGCTTTTTGAAAATTAAACTGTGTCTCCTTTTAAGTTCTGCTGATAACAGGGGAAAAAAATCTCCTCCTTATCTCCTACCTGGCTCGCCATCTGTTGTGGTAAAATATTAATAGTTGTAATCAGCCCGCATCATAGTTAGTGTAAGGAAAAGGCAACTCCATCCTCCATCAGCCGCAGCCAGAGAACCACAAAAATGCTACCATCTTGATTCAATTCCCCTGACCAACTCCTTCCTCCTCCATGCCCAGTGCGTCCTTTATTGACTAAAACAAAAGGTGTAAAAGGGGCTGGCCCAAGACAAGGATACAGGAAGTGATGACATATCAAAGGACAGGGAGGGGCAGCCAATGTGGCTGTGCAGACAATGGACACACCCCATACAAACACATGTATACAATAATCTACCATTACCACTGAGAGACATGATGACAATCTATAAAACACACACACATCCTAAGATAAAATGTCCGCATAATAAAATTTCCACAACACTGTTAATCCTCATAAAAAGGTTGACTCAGACATTTCTTCAAGTGATATTAAGGTCTCGGAAGGGGATATGGACGGAGGGAAGAGAAATAGAGGAAGAGGAATGGGTAGGTTCAAAGGAAGGGGGGGGCAGAGGGAGTCAAGATAGTGGTAGTCTGTGTTTTTTAGACCAAACAGTGCCCTATCATCTGCGGCTACAAAAATCACCCCGGACACCAACACTCCTCAAAATCCTCCACACAGATCCTGAACTTGTCAAAAAGAACCCTATCGTCAGTAGAAACCGATATCCTCAGTAAAGGTCTCTTCTTTGTCTCAACACCGTCTTTTAACCTGTTTAATTGGGTGAAAGATCTTCACCTGTTCGCAAGGAAGCTCCGCTGGTCCAAAATTTTTTCCCTGGTTGAAAAACGAGAGAGTAGGGAATTAGGTGTCTCTCAGGATATCTTGCAGGACGTGCGCCTTCTTTTCAGCTTGACTGATAGCAACCCACTAGATGGGAAAGGCCCCATTACATTGTTAAGAAATAGATTGTCCGATTGAACTAGACCTATAGTGGGAGCCGCACAGGAGACTCGGGGATATTTTTAAAATAAAACAGCCGAATGAAAGCTGTTCATTTAAGCCTCTTGGCTGGACACTTTTTAGTTCAAAAATCCACCAAGTTTCTCTTTGAAGGATCTTTTGATCCCAATATCCCCCCCCCCCAGAAGGGGGTAAGACAGCTTCAATGCCCATGAACCGGACCCGTGAGTAATCACCCCCATGGGCTGATGATGCGCCAGGGGGGTATCCCTCCCTTGACGTAGATCCCCCAAATGTTCCCCTATTCTCCTGCGCAGCTCCCGTCTTGTCTTGCCCACATATTCAAGTCCGCAGCCACACTGCGCCCGATATATTACCCCTCTTGTACGGCAATTCACAAATTGTTTGATGTTATACATTTTATTAGTCACATGGCTCTTAAATGTGTGACCCTGTCTGTATGGGCATGCGATGCATCCACCACAGTGGTATGAACCTCTAGGTGGTTTCAACCAAGTAGATGATGCTGTAGTTGACCCTAAGTAGTGGCTATGCACCACATGATCCCGCACATTGTGTCCTCTGCGATAAGTAACTTGAGGATTGGGGGTCACCACTTTGGCTATGTCTGAGTCTAACAGCAGTGTTCCCCAGTGTCTCATCAGAATTTTTTTTTGATCTCCTCCGCCCCCATATCATATGTGCCAATCAGGCGTATCACATTTTTTTCTTTACAAGATCCACTCGGATGCAGTAGACTTGTACGATCAGAGGTAAGTGCTCTTTGGTACGCCTTTCTCAGCACATGATCCGGAAAGCCTTTTGCAAGAAACCTCTGACGGCGATCCCCTGCCTGTTCCTTGAACTGCCAAATGGTGGAACAATTTCACCTCATACGGAGGTTTTGTCCCATAGGGATCCCTCATTTGAGTGGCTCCGGATGGTAACTCCCCCAATCAAGGAGGGAGTTAGTGGCCGTCGGTTTTCTAAACGTCTCCGTGCAAATATCCCCCTAAGGTCCTCTATCAATATGAATGTCCAGGAACGGCAGGGACTGTGAAGATGTCTCATATGTGAACCGCAGACCCAGATTGTTTGCATTGAGGATGTCCACCAGTTGCGAGAAGGTGTTCACCGACCCCCACCAGATAATGAAAATGTCATTAATATATCTGGCCCACATCACCACAGGTTCGGTGAGCGGGCTGGGGGGGGGGGGGTCGGTGAACACCACCTCCCTCTCCCACCAGCCCAGGAACAAATTTGCATACGATGGGGCACAAGGGCTCCCCATCAGAGTGCCCCTGAGCTGGTGGTGATAGGATCCGTCAAAAACAAAATAATTAGATGTCAACGTGAATTGTAACAACTTCAAAACTAACACATTATGATTCGCAAACTGGCAGCCCCTAGTGGTCAGAAAGTCTTCTACTGCCCTAAGGCCCAGCTTGTGCGGAATGGAGGAGTATAAGGCTTTCACATCTATGGATGCTAGAAGGCAATCATCCTCCAACTTTACTCCCTCCAACCTTGCCAATAGATCACTGGTATCCCTCGTATAAGACGGTAATCCCTTAACAAAGAGGGCCAATATCTAGTTCACATACACACCCACATTTTGGTTGAGGCTGTTGATTCCTGAAACAATCGGTCGTCCTTTGAGGGGGGACGTTCCCTTGTGGATTTTTGGTAATGAGTAGAAGGTTGCTACTATGGGATATCGACATTCCAGGAATACAAATTCATCCTGAGAGATGAGGCCTTGTTCCTTCGCCTCTTTAATTATTTGATGAAGTTGTAATTGATAATGTTTACTCGGATTTTCCTTCAATCTCTCATATGTTTCCGAATCAGACAGCAGCCTCATAAACATATCCTTATATTGTGGGGTGTCTAGGACCACAACATTGCCCCCCTTGTCAGTGGGTTTGATCGTCAGATCTTTATCATTTTCCAGATTCCTTAGTGCCAGATGTTCCTCTCTAGTACAATTAAATGTCTTTCTAGGTATCATCAAATGATCCAGATCTGTGAGGACCTGATGCAAAAAGACATCCACACAAGTAGGATCGCCCACTGGTGGCATCTTGGTGCTTTTATTTCTTAACAATGTAAAGGGGCCTTTCCCATCTAGTGGGTTGCTATCAGTCAAGCTGAAAAGAAGGTGCTGAGAGACACCTAATTCCCTACTCTCTCGTTTTTCAACCAGGGAAAAATGTTTGGACCAGCGGAGCTTCCTCGCGAACAGGTGAAGATCTTTCACCCAATTAAAGAGGTTAAAAGACGGTGTTGGGACAAAGGAGAGACCTTTACTGAGGATATAAGTTTCTACTGACAATAGGGTTCTTTTTGACAAATTCAGGATCTGTGTGGAGGATTTTGAGGAGTGTTGGTGCCCGGGGGTGATTTTCGTAGCCGCAGAAGATAGGGCACTGTTTGGTCTAAAAAACCCCGACTACCACTATCTTGACTCCCTCTGCCCCACCCCCCCCCCTTCCTCTGAACCTACCCCTTCCTCTTCCTCTATTTCTCTTCCCTCCGTCCATATCCCCTTCCGAGACCTCAATATAACTTGAAGAAACGTCCGAGTCAACCTTTTTATGAGGATTAACAGGTACCTCCAAAGTTGTATAAACTCTGTTATCTCGGAAACCCTGTAGGTCACGATTGAGGTCTACTTCAATCGGCTTATCTTGCTGTGGAGATATACCTTTCTTTGTTGAATTTTTCATGACTAATAAATGCATCAGTAAGATTCATATGTGATGGATGGGGAATGATGTGAATGATTTTGTTCATAACCTTTGAACTCTCTACTGGCATCTAAATACTCTGGGCAACTGTCCGGGCACCACTTGGTGAGGAATAGTTGCCCCAATATATGGATTTGATATCCTAGCTTAATAACAGGTGTGGGGGCACATTGCCCTTTAAGTTAACCCCCGCACATGAACTGCCACTCTATCCCCACGGGGGTTAATATCTATTATCTCCGCAGGGTTCCCTGTATGTGGGAGAGGTGGGCGGGGTTGGAACATCTCCTGCCCGCTCCCTACCTGATCGCCTCCCCATGTAATGCATTCCGATGCAATGTGGTCGCAGGACCTGCGATCACATGGTATCCGGCGTGACCTTGACGTTGCGGTCACGCGATGGATCATGTGATCGGAACGATGGGTGGTCTCCGGACAGTGCGGGCAGCTTTAAATATTTCGGCTGTGCCGGCTGTCGGAGCGGTACTGCCATACGCGGGATCCAGCCACCAGGCTAGCAGGAAGTACGGTGCGAGGCCTGCTATCTTGGGAACATGTCCACTGACTGTCTCTCCCAAAGATAAGTTGGATTTTTGTTCAAGCCACCCTATGTAGTTGTGGCTTATTGGTATACTGCCAATACATTGGGAGGCTATGAAGTGATATTTATACCATGACAGTTTTCGCTATTGATTTCTGTGTATCCTGTTGAGATGCTTGTATTGACCCCCTCCTTCGTAGGTACAGTCCATTTTTTTGTTGCTGACATCAATGTCAAGGCCCCTGATGACCTGGTGAGACCAGAGAAACGCGTCTGGCTGTCATATGGTGTCTTGGAAGCATAGATTCTGGCATCGATCATATACCATTGAAATTGGGTGTATACATGACTTGTGACACCTAAGTGCCTGGTTATGCAGGACGCAAGGTTTTCTAATCCAAGCTTTGTATAGAGTGTGTCCCAGGGACCTGGGTACACAAATATTGGGGTAGTTGACTTTGTGATTTAGGGTCTCCTCTTTCCTCCCCCTTCAGGACGAAGCTGGGCAGTGATTGCACTGTTTAGGGAAGGACATAGGGACGGCATAGGAGGTGCGCGGAGGATTGGATAGGGATCATTTCATTAGGGTGTGCAATAGGGGCAGAGACCCAGCAGCCCCTTTTCCCCACTATAATTTCCCCTCCCTAGATAACCACAAACCTACCCAAATCGGGGTATTTCTATCCCGTTCATTTAATTTCACATATGGGCTTTTTATAGATATATACTAATAAAAGTAACATTTTAAAGATTACCCACTCTTTTCTTGGTTTATGTGACGCAATTATAGGGTACCTGAATCTGATATCTAAGAATACCAGTTAATTGATAGTTTTTTTCTACTTAGTGATAGGTAAATCCTGGAGAAAAGATCTCAAAGTGGGCCAGATAGTCGTAGATAAGTCCTAGAATAGCGGATTTTGAAAAGGCAAATTCGATCTAATGCGATTTTAATGCGTTTTTTTAATGCGATTTTTTTCAACAGATGCGTTTTTTTCACCAAAGCTGCTTTATTGGAATTATAATTCTTTCTAATGAACCTAAAGTTAAAAATTCATTCTCATTCCTTAAAAATATCCACATTAACCCTTTCATGAACAAGGGTCATTGATGCCCCAGTGTCCAGGTCAAAATTTACAAATCTGACATGTGTCACTTTATGTGGTAATAGCTTTGGAACACTTTTACTTATCCACGCCATTCTGAGATTGTTTTCTCGTGACACATTGTACTTCATGATAGTCATATATTTGAGTCAATATATTTCACCTTTATTTATCAAAAAATCCCAAATTTATAAAAAATTTGGAAAAATTCTCAATTTTCCAAATTTCTATTTCTCTGCTTCTAAAACAGAAAGTCATACCTAATAAAATATTTATTACTTAACATTCCCCATATGTCTACTTTATGTTGGCATCATTTTGGAAATGTCATTTTATTTTTTTTAGGACGTTAGAAGGCTTAGAAGTTTAGAAGCAATTCTTACAATTTTTAAGAAAATTTCCAAAACCCACTTTTTAAGGACCAGTTCAGGTCTGAAGTCACTTTGTGGGGCTTACATAGTGGAAACCCCCATAAATGAACCCATTGTAGAAACTACACCCCTCAAGCTACTCAAAACTGATTTTACAAACTTTGTTAACCCTTTAGGCTTTCCACATTAAAGAAAAATGGAGATGAAATTTCAAAATTTAACTTTTTGGGCAGATTTTCCATTTTATAATAAAAATTTTTTTTTCTTTAATACATTGAGGGTTAACAGCCAAACAAAACTCTATATTTATTACCTTGATTCCGCGGTTTACATAAACACCCCACATGTGGTCGTAAACTGCTGTACGGGCACATGGCAGGGCGCAGAAGGAAAGGAATGCCATACGGTTTTTGGAAGGCAGATTGTGCTGGATTGGTTTTCTGAACGCCATATGTTTTTTATTTTTCTGCCGATTGTCTTGTGCAGGGGCTCGTTTTTTGCAGAATGTGTTGTGGTTTTTATTGGTACCATTTTTGGGTACATAGAATTTTTTGATCATTCATTATTACACTTTATGGGGCAAGGTGACCCAAAAATTGGCTGTTTTGGAAGAGTTTTCATTTATTTATTTTTACAGCGTTCATCTGAGGAGTTAGGAGTTAGTTTTATAGAAAAGATTGTTACGGACGTGGCAATACCTAATATGTATACTTTTTCTTATTTATTTAAGTTTTACACAATAATAGCATTGTCTGAGAGCCATAGCTTTTTTATTTTTTGGGCGATTGTCATAAATAGGGTATCATTTTTTGCGGGACGAGGTGACGGTTTGATTGGTACTATTTTGGGGGTCATACACCTTTTTGATCGCTTGCTGTTGCACTTTTTGTGATGTAAGGTGACAAAAATGGCTTTTTTTACACAGTCTTTTTTTTTTATGGTGTTTATCGGACGGGGTCTATCATGTGATATCTTTATAGAAACGGTCGTTATGGACGCGGTGATACCTAATATGTGTAGTTCTTTTATTTTTCATTTTTTATAGGAAAAGGCAATTTATTTTTTTAATTTTACATTTTTATTTATTTTTACTTATTTTTTTTTCACATTTTTTTTTTATCAAGTCCCTCTTGGATCTTGAAGATCCAGCGGGGCTGTACTATACTTTGCAATGCTCTTGCATTGCAAAGTGTAATACATTCAGATGCCCTGTATTAACCCCATGGATGTCGCTGCCGCGGCATCTATGGGGTTACAGAACTTAGAGCTGACACTCTGATGATGGTTTCTAGTAAGAAGCAGGGCGGCACTACCTTCTTTGGATTCGCGGTGCACGTGTCCGTGGAATGGCGTCCAGACAAACGTTTCAAAGAAAAAGACCGGCACTTCGCAGATGTAGATCACAATGTAGATTTATTCAGTCACATATTCAAGTGGCATAGTGACGCGTTTCAGCACAAGTGTGCTTTCATCAGACTGCAATAAAACATCTTACACTCCAGCTATTTATTCATAAATGAAACACTAAGGAACTGACATCATCAAAGGAGCTCCGCCTCCCTCATTAAATAAAAAGTCGCATATCAAATAATCGCAATGAGAAATTCGCAATGAAAAATTCGCAATAGAAAATTCGCAAAAACATATCCACTCTATACTGGCGAAGATTTTCAGTCAAATAATCCATTCTTGCAGTGATTAATCACGCTGAAGACAAAAAGAAATATATTTATCGTATTGCATAAGGCCGAATGCCTTATAGGAAGCAGGACACATTGTACTCACGATTGAGGCCCCTGGGCTCCATTGTCTGAAGACGATGGATCCAGTAAGCCTCTCTTTTCAATAACAATTTATTTCTGTCACCCCCTCGACGGGGTAATGATACACCTTCAATAATCTGATACCTCAACTGCGAGATGTTGTGTTTTTTATCATGAAAATGAAGGGGTATTGGGAGTAATAAATTCTGTTTGCGGATAGTAGATTTGTGTTTACTTAGTCTGTCCTTCATTCTCATCGAGGTTTCCCCCACATATAGTAATCCACATGGACATTTAAGAATGTAAACCACAAATCTACTATCACAGGTGAACGTGCCCCTTATTGGAATATTTTCACCTAAGTGAGGGTGGGAAAAACATGAACCCTTTATAACGCTGGAACAATTGACACAATTTAAACAAGGAAAAGTGCCCCGTCTAGGTGTAGATACAAAACTCTGTCCTCTTTCTATTTTATTGCTTCCCACGTCTGCCCGGACTATTTTATCCCTAATATTTTCTGCCGTTTATAGCATATCATGGGTGGCCTCTGGAACTCTCCTATCCGTGGATAGGACTTGGATAATATGTGCCAATGTTGATTAACAATAGTCCTAAGGTGCTGGGACCAGGGATGGCCAGGGATGGTATTTAATCACTAAGGGGATCCTTGTTTCTTTCTTAGTTCTATCCAGTGGTGTAATCTCAGCTTTATTACGCTGTATTTTCAATAGATCAGGGGGGTAGCCTCGCTCTCTAAATTTATTGGTCATATCGTCTAATCTTATTTGACACATATCCCTATCACTAACGATCCGTCTAACCCTCTGGTATTGGGAATATGGAATAGATTCCTTGATGGTTGCTGGGTGACTACTTGAAAAGGACAGCAAATAAATCCGTCTGTATTTTACCTTCTTTGTCACCCAGGTATCCAAAAAGGAAATTTTATCAGAACTATGGTGTACAGTGAATTTAAGTTCATCCCAGATGAAATTTAAATACGTGGTAAATTCCATAAGGGATCGGACGTCGCCCCGCCATACGCAAAAAATATCGTCGATGAATCGACGCCAAAATATACAATGTTGATGATATAGAGGGCTAGAGTAAACAAATTGACACTCAAAAGAAGCCATATATGTATTTGCGTATGGCGGCGCGACGTTCGATCCCATCGCGGTCCCACGGCACTGCTGGTAAAAGGAATCTTGAAACAAAAAATAATTTTGCTCAAGAACTATTTTCAAAAGTTCCAGAAAAAAACAGCGTAATAAAGCTGAGATTACACCACTGGATAGAACTAAGAAAGAAACAAGGATCCCCTTAGTGATTAAATACCATCCCTGGTCCCAGCGCCTTAGGACTATTGTTAATCAACATTGGCACATATTATCCAAGTCCTATCCACGGATAGGAGAGTTCCAGAGGCCACCCATGATATGCTATAAACGGCAGAAAATATTAGGGATAAAATAGTCCGGGCAGACGTGGGAAGCAATAAAATAGAAAGAGGACAGAGTTTTGTATCTACACCCAGACGGGGCACTTTTCCTTGTTTAAATTGTGTCAATTGTTCCAGCGTTATAAAGGGTTCATGTTTTTCCCACCCTCACTTAGGTGAAAATATTCCAATAAGGGGCACGTTCACCTGTGATAGTAGATTTGTGGTTTACATTCTTAAATGTCCATGTGGATTACTATATGTGGGGGAAACCTCGATGAGAATGAAGGACAGACTAAGTAAACACAAATCTACTATCCGCAAACAGAATTTATTACTCCCAATACCCCTTCATTTTCATGATAAAAAACACAACATCTCGCAGTTGAGGTGTCAGATTATTGAAGGTGTATCATTACCCCGTCGAGGGGTGACAGAAATAAATTGTTATTGAAAAGAGAGGCTTACTGGATCCATCGTCTTCAGACAATGGAGCCCAGGGGCCTCAATCGTGAGTACAATGTGTCCTGCTTCCTATAAGGCATTCGGCCTTATGCAATCCTATAAATATATTTCTTTTTGTCTTCAGCGTGATTAGTCACTGCAAGAATGGATTATTTGACTGAAAATCTTCGCCAGTATAGAGTGGATATGTTTTTGCGAATTTTCTATTGCGAATTTTCTATTGCAAATTTTTCATTGCGAATTTCTCATTGCGATTATTTGATATGCAAATTTTTATTTAATGAGGGAGGCGGAGCTCCTTTGATGATGTCAGTTCCTTAGTGTTTCATTTATGTATAAATAGCTGGAGTGTAAGATGTTTTATTGCAGTCTGATGAAAGCACACTTGTGCTGAAAGGCGTCACTATGCCACTTGAATAAGTGATTGAATAAATCTACATTGTGATCTACATCTGCGAAGTGCCGGTCTTTTTCTTTGAAACTCTGATGATGGTGGCGGCTCAGGAATGGAGCCGCTGCCATCAAACTCAGCAGGGGGGCAGACCGAGCGGGGGGCAGCGCTGGAAGGGGGGGGAGGGAGGGTGTCACGCGTCACGCCAGCAGAAGGAATGGAGGGGGCTGACTCAAGGAGGGGGCACTGTGGATACAAGATGGGGCACAGATGGAGGGGGCACAGATGAGGGGCTGCACAGATCGGGGGGAGGGCTGCACAGATCGGGGGGGCACGAGGACACTGTGATTTCAGGCTCTGATCTGCAGAGCGCAGATCAGAGCCTGAAATCAGCATTTTTTCACTGCCGCGATCCGATTGGTTAGTCTGTACAGACTAACCAATCGGATCGATTGCCGGCAAGGGGCCACTCTGATTGGTCCCTTGCCGGCATTACTGCACTGTATGCTGTCCGTGACAGCATACAAGGCAGGGGCAGAAGCTTTAATCCAAGCGCTTTGCAGCGCTTGGATTAAAGAGCTGCCAGAACGTTTATATACATGGTAGCTGCACGGAGTATGTGCAGCTATCACGTATATATGCAGATTGCGGTCGGGAAGGGGTTAAATAAACAATGTAATGACACTGTACCACATAAAAGGTTAGTATATTAAATTAGAATGCTCGGATTGGGAGAAAACGTCTGTATGTGGGTAAGTAACAGGCTCAATTATAGAAAACAGAGGGTGGTTATTAATGGTACACACTCAGATTGGGTCACTGGCACTAGTGAGGTACCTCAGGGATCAGTATTGGGCCCTATTCTCTTCAATATATTTATTAATTATCTTGTAGAAGGCTTGCATAGTAAAGTATCAATTTTCGCAGATGACACTAAACTGTGTAAAGTAATTAACACTGAAGAGGACAGTATACTGCTACACAGCGATCTGGATAGATTGGAGCAGGCATCCTCAAATTGTGGCCCTCCAGCTGTTGCAAAACTACAATTCCCAGCATGCCCGAACAGCCTACAGGTATCAGCCTACAGCAGGGTATTGTGGGAGTTGTAGTTTTACAACAGCTGGAGGGCAGCAGTTTAAGGATGCCTGGACTGGAGGCTTGGGCAGAGAAGTGGCAGATGAGGTTTAACACAGACAAATGTAAAGTTATGCTCATGGGAAGGAATAATGCAAGTCACCCGTACTTACTAAATGGTAAAACACTCTGTAACACTGACATGGAAAAGGATCTAGGAATTTTAATAAATAGCAAACTAAGCTGCAAAAAACAGTGTCAGGCAGCTGCTGCCAAGGCCAATAAGATAATGGGTTGCATCAAAAGGGGCATAGATGCCCGTGATAAGAAATCGCTAGTAAGACCACACATGGAGTATTGTATACAGTTCTGGGCTCCTGTAAACAAGGCAGACATAGCATAGCTGGAGAGGGTCCATAGGAGGGCAACTAAAGTAATAACTGGAATGGGGCAACTACAGTACCCTGAAAGATTATCAAAATTAGGGTTATTCACTTTAGAAAAAAGACTAAGGGGGAGATCTAACTAATATGTATAAATATATCAGGGGTCAGTACAGAGATCTCTCCCATCATCTATTTATCCCCAGTACTGCGACTGTGACAAGGGGACATCCTCTGCGTCTGGAGGAAAGAAGGTTTGTACAGTTGTGGCCAAAGGTTTTGAGAATGACACAAATATTAGTTTTCACAAAGTTTGCTGCTAAACAGCTTTTAGATCTTTGTTTCAGTTGTTTCTGTGATGTAGTGAAATATAATTACACGCACTTCATACGTTTCAAAGGCTTTTATCAACAATCACATTACATTTATGCAAAGAGTCAGTATTTGCAGTGTTGGCCCTTCTTTTTCAGGACCTCTGCAATTCAACTGGGCATGCTCTCAATCAACTTCTGGGCCAATTCCTGGCTGATAGCAACCCATTCTTTCATAATCACTTCTTGGAGTTTGTCAGAATTAGTGGGTTTTTGTTTGTCCACACGCCTCTTGAGGATTGACCACAAGTTCTCAATGAGATTAAGATCTGGGGAATTTCCAGGCCATGGACCTAAAATGTCCCTGAGGCACTTAGTTATCACTTTTGCCTTATGGCACGGTGCTCCATCGTGCTGGAAAATGCATTGTTCTTCACCAAACTGTTGTTGGATTGTTGGAAGAAGTTGCTGTTGGAGGGTGTTTTGGTACCATTCTTTATTCATGGCAGTGTTTTTGGGCAAAATTGTGAGTGAGCCCACTCCCTTGGATGAGAAGCAACCCCACACATGAATGGTCTCAGGATGCTTTACTGTTGGCATGACACAGGACTGATGGTAGCGCTCACCTTTTCTTCTCCGGACAAGCCTTTTTCCTGATGCCCCAAACAATCGGAAAGAGGCTTCATCGGAGAATATGACTTTGCCCCAGTCCTCAGCAGTCCATTCACCATATTTTCTGCAGAAGATCAATCTGTCCCTGATGTTTTTTTTTGAGAGAAGTGGCTTCTTTGCTGCCCTTCTTGACACTAGGCCATCTTCCAAAAGTCTTCGCCTCACTGTGCGTGCAGATGTGCTCACACCTGCCTGCTGCCATTCCTGAGCAAGCTCTGCACTGGTGACACTTAGATCCCGCAGCTGAATCCTCTTTAGGAGACGGTCCTGGCGCTTGCTGGACTTTCTTGGACGCCCTGAAGCCTTCTTAACAAGAATTGAACCTCTTTCCTTGAAGTTCTTGATGATCCTATAAATTGTTGATTGAGGTACAATCTTAGTAGCCACAATATCCTTGCCTGTGAAGCCATTTTTATGCAACACAATGATGGCTGCACGTGCTTCTTTGCAGGTCACCATGGTTAACAATGGAAGAACAATGATTTCAAACATCACCCTCCTTTTAACAGGTCAAGTCTGCCATTTTAACCCAATCAGCCTGACATAATGATCTCCAGCCTTGTGCTCGTCAACATTCTCACCTGAGTTAACAAGACTATTACTGAAATGATCTCAGCAGGTCCTTTAATGACAGCAATGAAATGCAGTTGAAAGTTTTTTTGGGGATTAAGTTAATTTTAATGGCAAAGAAGGACTATGCAATTCATCTGATCACTCTTCATAACATTCTGGAGTATATGCAAATTGCTATTATAAAAACTTAAGCAGCAACTTTTCCAATTTCCAATATTTATATAATTCTCAAAACTTTTGGCCACGACTGTACACAAACATAGAAGAGGATTCTTTACGGTAAGAGCAGTGAGACTATGGAACTCTCTGCCTGAGGAGGTGGTGATGGCGAGTACAATAAAGGAATTCAAGAGGGGCCTGGATGTATTTCTGGAGTGTAATATTACAGACTATAGCTACTAGAGATGGGTCGTTGATCCAGGGAGTTATTCTGATTGCCTGATTGGAGTCAGGAAGGAATTTTTCATTCCCCTAAAGTGGGGAAAATTGGCTTCTACCTCACAGTTTTTTTTTTTGCCTTCCTCTGGATCAACTTGCAGGATGACAGGCCGAACTGGATGGACAAATGTCTTTTTATGTACTATGTCTCGGCCTTATGTACTATGTTACTATGTTACAAATAAATAATATTAAAAATACATGATTATTAAAAAGGAATATGTATATACATAAAAAAGGTGTGCATGTGGGGATGGAAAAACATTATTTAGGTGACTCAATAAAATCGATATTTAGGTGACTCAATAAACAATCGATAAACAATCGATTTAAGGATCTTGCAGGTGTATTGGGATGGGGGCCTGCCTTCGAGGGGACCGCAGTGTCACTAAAATACCAACACTGTGGTCTTCCATCAGAGGCCGGCACCCATCCCCCCTCACAAGAAGCCAAAGATCTCTAGTTCAGCATTGAGACCTGCTGGAAGCAAACTCCCGAACTCATAGATTTGTCTAGATTCAATCCTAGACATTCGATGAATATGATCACCACCCCTCCAGTGTCCATCCACCTTCTCCAGTGCCGCAAATGTCAGTTTGGTAGGGTCTTTATTATGGAATTCCCTAAAATGTCTTGACAAAGAATGTTTGTCGAATCCATTTTTTATCTTGGTCATATGTTCAGATTCTCTTAACCCGGTCCAATGCACTATTAACTATTTCTTCAGGATATTCCTTGTTAATAAATTGATCTTTCATTTTTATGGCCTCCTCTTTAAACTTGCTGTCATCAGTAGAGTTGAGCGGACACCTGGATGTTCGGGTTCGAGAAGTTCGGCCGAACTTCCCGAAAATGTTCGGGTTCGGGATCCGAACCCGATCCGAACTTCGTCCCGAACCCCATTGAAATCAATGGGGTCCCGAACTTTTCGGCACTAAAAAGGCTGTAAAACAGCCCAGGAAAGGGCTAGAGGGCTGCAAAAGGCAGCAACCTGTAGGTAAATCCCCTGCAAACAAATGTGGATAGGGAAATGAATTAAAATAAAAATTAAATAAATAAAAATTAACCAAAATCAATTGGAGAGAGGTCCCATAGCAGAGAATCTGGCTTCACGTCACCCACCACTGGAACAGTCCATTCTCAGATATTTAGGCCCCGGCACCCAGGCAGAGGAGAGAGGTCCCGTAACAGAGAATCTGGCTTCATGTCAGCAGAGAATCAGTCTTCATGTCATAGCAGAGAATCAGGTTCACGTCAGCCACCAATGCAACAGTCCATTGTCAGATATTTAGGCCCAGCACCCAGGCAGAGGAGAGAGGTCCCGTAACAGACAATCTGGCTTCATGTCAGCAGAGAATCAGTCTTCATGTCATAGCAGAGAATCAGGCTTCACGTCACCCACCACTGCAACAGACCATTTTCATAAATTTAGGCCCAGCACCCAGGCAGAGGAGAGAGGTCCCGTAACAGACAATCTGGCTTCATGTCAGCAGAGAATCAGTCTTCATATCATAGCAGAGAATCAGGCTTCACGTCAGCCACCAATGCAACAGTCCATTGTCAGATATTTAGGCCCAGCACCCAGGCAGAGGAGAGAGGTCCCATAACAGACAATCTGGCTTCATGTCAGCAGAGAATCAGTCTTCATATCATAGCAGAAAATCAGGCTTCACGTCAGCCACCAATGCAACAGTCCATTGTCAGATATTTAGGCCCAGCACCCAG
The DNA here is from genome assembly GCF_014858855.1 of Bufo gargarizans. Lineage (NCBI taxonomy): Eukaryota > Metazoa > Chordata > Amphibia > Anura > Bufonidae > Bufo > Bufo gargarizans. The sequence continues at coordinate 169,500,887 of NC_058080.1, forward strand.
GCAGAGGAGAGAGGTCCCGTAACAGACAATCTGGCTTCATGTCAGCAGAGAATCAGTCTTCATATCATAGCAGAGAATCAGGCTTCACGTCAGCCACCAATGCAACAGTCCATTTTCATAAATTTAGGCCCAGCACCCAGGCAGAGGAGAGATGTCCCGTAACAGAGGATCTGGCTTCATGTCAGCAGAGAATTAGTCTGCATGTCATAGCAGAAAATCAGGCTTCACGTCAGCCACCACTGCAACAGTCCATTGTCAGATATTTAGGCCCAGCACCCAGGCAAAGGAGAGAGGTCCCGTAACAGAGGATCTGGCTTCATGTCAGCAGAGAATTAGTCTGCATGTCATAGCAGAGAATCAGGCTTCACGTCACCCAACATTGGAACAGTCCATTGGCATATATTTAGGCCCCGGCACCCAGACAGAGGAGAGGTTCATTCAACTTTGGGTAGCCTCGCAATATAATGGTAAAATGAAAATAAAAATAGGATTGAATGAGGAAGTGCCCTGGAGTACAATAATATATGGTTAAGGGGAGGTAGTTAATGTCTAATCTGGACAAGGGACGGACAGGTCCTGTGGGATCCATGCCTGGTTCATTTTTATGAACGTCAGCTTGTCCACATTGGCTGTAGACAGGCGGCTGCGTTTGTCTGTAATGACGCCCCCTGCCGTGCTGAATACACGTTCAGACAAAACGCTGGCCGCCGGGCAGGCCAGCACCTCCAAGGCATAAAAGGCTAGCTCTGGCCACGTGGACAATTTAGAGACCCAGAAGTTGAATGGGGCCGAACCATCAGTCAGTACGTGGAGGGGTGTGCACACGTACTGTTCCACCATGTTAGTGAAATGTTGCCTCCTGCTAACACGTTGCGTATCAGGTGGTGGTGCAGTTAGCTGTGGCGTGTTGACAAAACCTTTCCACATCTCTGCCATGCTAACCCTGCCCTCAGAGGAGCTGGCCGTGACACAGCTGCCTTGGCGACCTCTTGCTCCTCCTCTGCCTTGGCCTTGGGCTTCCACTTGTTCCCCTGTGACATTTGGGAATGCTCTAAGTAGCGCGTCTACCAACGTGCGCTTGTACTCGCGCATCTTCCTATCACGCTCCAGTGCAGGAAGTAAGGTGGGCACATTGTCTTTGTAGCGTGGATCCAGCAGGGTGGAAACCTAGTAGTCCGCACACGTTAAAATGTGGGCAACTCTGCTGTCGTTGCGCAGGCACTGCAGCATGTAGTCGCTCATGTGTGCCAGGCTGCCCAGGGGTAAGGGCAAGCTGTCCTCTGTGGGAGGCGTATCGTCATCGTCCTGCCTTTCCCCCCAGCCACGCACCAGTGATGGGCCCGAGCTGCGTTGGGTGCCACCCCGCTGTGACCATGCTTCATCCTCATCCTCCACCTCCTCCTCATCCTCGTCCTCCTCGTCCTCCAGTAGTGGGCCCTGGCTGGCCACATTTGTACCTGGCCTCTGCTGTTGCAAAAAACCTCCCTCTGAGTCACTTCGAAGAGACTGGCCTGAAAGTGCTAAAAATGACCCCTCTTCCTCCTCCTCCTCTTCCTCCTGGGCCACCTCCTCTTCCATCATCGCCCTAAGTGTTTTCTCAAGGAGACATAGAAGTGGTATTGTAACGCTGATAATGGCGTCATCGCCACTGGCCATGTTGGTGGAGTACTCGAAACAGCGCAACAGGGCACACAGGTCTCGCATGGAGGCCCAGTCATTGGTGGTGAAGTGGTGCTGTTCCGCAGTGCGACTGACCCGTGCGTGCTGCAGCTGAAACTCCACTATGGCCTGCTGCTGCTCGCACAGTCTGTCCAGCATGTGCAAGGTGGAGTTCCACCTGGTGGGCACGCCGCATATGAGGCGGTGAGCGGGAAGGCCGAAGTTACGCTGTAGCGCAGACAGGCGAGCAGCGGCAGGATGTGAACGCCGGAAGCGCGAACAGACGGCCCGCACTTTATGCAGCAGCTCTGACATGTCGGGGTAGTTGTGAATGAACTTCTGCACCACCAAATTCAGCACATGCGCCAGGCAAGGGATGTGCGTCAAACCGGCTAGCCCCAGAGCTGCAACGAGATTTCGCCCATTATCGCACACCACCAGGCCGGGCTTGAGGCTCACCGGCAGCAACCACTCGTCGGTCTGTTGTTCTATACCCCGCCACAACTCCTGTGCGGTGTGGGGCCTGTCCCCCAAACATATGAGTTTCAGAATGGCCTGCTGACGTTTACCCCGGGCTGTGCTGAAGTTGGTGGTGAAGGTGTGTGGCTGACTGGATGAGCAGGTGGAAGAAGAGGAGGAGGAAGCCGAGAAGGAGGACGTGGCAACAGGAGGCAAAGAATGTTGCCCTGCGATCCTTGGCGGCGGAAGGACTCTCCGCCTGGGGCCCAGCTGCCACTACATTTACCCAGTGTGCAGTTAGGGAGATATAGCGTCCCTGGCCGTGCTTACTGGTCCACGTATCTGTGGTTAGGTGGACCTTGCTACAGATGGCGTTGCGCAGTGCACACTTGATTTTATCGGATACTTGGTTGTGCAGGGAAGGCACGGCTCTCTTGGAGAAGTAGTGGCGGCTGGGAACAACATACTGTGGGACAGCAAGCGACATGAGCTGTTTGAAGCTGTCTGTGTCCACCAGCCTAAATGACAGCATTTCATAGGCCAGTAGTTTAGAAATGCTGGCATTCAGGGCCAGGGATAGGGCTAGGTGGGAATTTACGCTTTCTCTCAAATGTTTGTGAGATGGAGAGCTGAACGCTGCCGTGTGACATGGTTGAGACGCTTGGTGACGGAGGTGGTGGTGGTGTTGGTGGTACATCCCCTGTTTGCTGGGCGGCAGGTGCCAACGTTCCTCCAGAGGCGGAGGAAGAGGCCAAGGCGGCAGCAGAAGAAGAGGCCAAGGCGGCAGCAGCAGAAGAGGTAGCAGGAGGAGCCTGAGCGACTTCCTTGTTTTTAAGGTGTTTACTCCACTGCAGTTCATGCTTTGCATGCAGGTGCCTGGTCATGCAGGTTGTGCTAAGGTTCAGAACGTTAATGCCTCGCTTCAGGCTCTGATGGCACAGCGTGCAAACCACTCGGGTCTTGTCGTCAGCACATTGTTTGAAGAAGTGCCATGCCAGGGAACTCCTTGAAGCTGCCTTTGGGGTGCTCGGTCCAAGATGGCGGCGGTCAGTAGCAGGCGGAGTCTCTTGGCGGCGGGTGTTCTGCTTTTGCCCACTGCTCCCTCTTTTGCTACGCTGTTGGCTCGGTCTCACCACTGCCTCTTCCTCCGAACTGTGAAAGTCAGTGGCACGACCTTCATTCCATGTGGGGTCTAGGACCTCATCGTCCCCTGCATCGTCTTCCACCCAGTCTTGATCCCTGACCTCCTGTTCAGTCTGCACACTGCAGAAAGACGCAGCAGTTGGCACCTGTGTTTCGTCATCATCAGAGACATGCTGAGGTGGTATTCCCATGTCCTCATCATCAGGAAACATAAGTGGTTGTGCGTCAGTGCATTCTATGTCTTTCACCGCTGGGGAAGGGCTAGGTGGATGCCCTTGGGAAACCCTGCCAGCGGAGTCTTCAAACAGCATAAGAGACTGCTGCATAACTTGAGGCTGAGACAGTTTCCCTGGTATGCATGGGGGTGATGTGACAGACTGATGGGGTTGGTTTTCAGGCGCCATCTGTGCGCTTTCTGCAGAAGACTGGGTGGGAGATAATGTGAACGTGCTGGATCCACTGTCGGCCACCCAATTGACTAATGCCTGTACCTGCTCAGGCCTTACCATCCTTAGAACGGCATTGGGCCCCACCATATATCGCTGTAAATTCTGGCGGCTACTGGGACCTGAGGTAGTTGGTACACTAGGACTTGTGGATTTGGCAGAACGGCCACGTCCTCTCCCAGCACCAGAGGGTCCACTAACACCACCACGACCATGTCCACGTCCGCGTCCCTTACTAGATGTTTTCCTCATTATTATCGTTCACCACAACAACAAAAATATTATTTGGCCCAATGTATTGTATTCAAATTCAGCTGAATATAAATTTGAGGCCTAGTATTTAGGCGCTGGGTGACAGGTATGGGTTTACTGACAGAATTAGACTTGGAAATGCACAGTAGCGTGTGTGTGAAGTTATTCTGAATGACCCTATGTGCACCTTGAATATTATATACCCTTTTAGGGATAGATTTCAAATAGCTCTGATACAGCAGAAACCACTAAATTAGGAAATTGCTAAATTGGGAATTGTATTTCAACCCAGAACAAAAAATGTGCTTTGACGGACACTAAATAACTTGCCCAGCCACAACAGTACAGCAGTAACGACAGATTTGGCGGGATATAAATTTGAGGCCTAGTATTTAGGCGCTGGGTGACAGGTATAGATTTACTGACAGAATTAGACTTGGAAATGCACAGTAGCGTGTGTGTGAAGTTATTCTGAATGACCCTATGTGCACCTTGAATATTATATACCCTTTTAGGGATAGATTTCAAATAGCTCTGATACAGCAGAAACCACTAAATTAGGAAATTGCTAAATTGGGAATTGTATTTCAACCAAAACAAAAAATGTGCTTTGACGGACACTAAATAACTTGCCCAGCCACAACAGTACAGCAGTAACGACAGATTTAGCGGGATATAAATTTGAGGCCTAGTATTTAGGCGCTGGGTGACAGGTATAGATTTACTGACAGAATTAGACTTGGAAATGCACAGTAGCGTGTGTGTGTGAAGTTATTCTGAATGACCCTATGTGCACCTTGAATATTATATACCCTTTTAGGGATAGATTTCAAATAGCTCTGATACAGCAGAAACCACTAAATTAGGAAATTGCTAAATTGGGAATTGTATTTCAACCCAGAACAAAAAATGTGCTTTGACGGACACTAAATAACTTGCCCAGCCACAACAGTACAGCAGTAAAGACAGATTTAGCGGGATATAAATTTGAGGCCTAGTATTTAGGCGCTGGGTGACAGGTATAGATTTACTGACAGAATTAGACTTGGAAATGCACAGTAGCGTGTGTGTGAAGTTATTCAGAATGACCCTATGTGCACCTTGAATATTATATACCCTTTTAGGGATAGATTTCAAATAGCTCTGATACAGCAGAAACCACTAAATTAGGAAATTGCTAAATTGGGAATTGTATTTCAACCCAGAACAAAAAATGTGCTTTGACGGACACTAAATAACTTGCCCAGCCACAACAGTACAGCAGTAACGACAGATTTAGCGGGATATAAATTTGAGGCCTAGTATTTAGGCGCTGGGTGACAGGTATAGATTTACTGACAGAATTAGACTTGGAAATGCACAGTAGCGTGTGTGTGAAGTTATTCTGAATGACCCTATGTGCACCTTGAATATTATATACCCTTTTAGGGATAGATTTCAAATAGCTCTGATACAGCAGAAACCACTAAATTAGGTAATTGCTAAATTGGGAATTGTATTTCAACCCAGAACAAAAAATGTGCTTTGACGGACACTAAATAACTTGCCCAGCCAGAACAGTACAGCAGTAAGGACAGATTTAGCGGGATATAAATTTGAGGCCTAGTATTTAGGCGCTGGGTGACAGGTATAGATTTACTGACAGAATTAGACTGGGATATGGCCAAAAAATAACCACACTATTGCTGGTTAAATGCACTTGGTGTGACAGCTTGACCAACCACACTACTGAGGGTTAAATGCACTTTGTGACAGGCGCAGCTTGCCCCTGATGTAGTATATGGCCAAAAAATGAACAGACTATTGCTGGTTAAATGCACTTGGTGTGACAGCTTGACCAACCACACTACTGAGGATAGAAAATAGGCCAGCACTACTCACTGTTGTTGTAGCAAATCCAGTATGTGGTGGTGCCTGTAGTATTAGATCCTGGTCCTAGGATTTCCGTAATAGACAATGTTGAATAAGCCACGGCACTCCAGAGGGATTCCAATCAATTTTCTTTATTACACCTTGTGTAGCAACGTTTCAACCTGATGGTCTTTGTCAAGCTCCCATTACACAAATGACACAGTGAACATTAAATACAGTCCCCTGGCTCCGCATTGGTTACTGCTGAGCCCTACCCTTTAACCCCCTCATTACTTTTTACAAACATTTACATATTTCCCACTCCATAATCCCTAATAACATACTTTCATCCTCTGCTCCCTTGTTTCACCATGCTGCAGGAGACGCCGTCCCGTCCTCCTCATTACAGGTGCATATCGATGTTCTCACATTACACCACGAGGCTTCCGCGTCTCTGTGTATGATCTGCGCATGCGCAAAGTCACTTCCGCCCTTCTCTGCGCATTTTCATCAGATTATGCCCTACTTCCTGGTCATGCGATCCCGTCGCTCCGATGACGTGATCACATGATCATACTCCGTTCTATTCAATCTAAATGCCATCAAGTGCCAAGGCCCAGTGTTACTGTATATTTCGACACAGTTACGCAAAATTACTGATGAGGCCCCTAATTAGACGATGCGGGTTGTCTAGTATCCACCACACACTAATCGACATTTTGTCAGGCCATTGATTATGCCATTCTAATACATTACCTATCTTATGGAGGCTGTTACTATCTGGGCCACCGATACATTCATTTAATTTCTATTATATCGCCCAATCTTCAGAGTGAATATCATGGTATTTTATTCAGAGGCTATACATATAGGTTTGCCACCATTCGTCCAGTGACTGGTATATAGGGTAAGCGTTCATGGGGTGATTGACCCTCAGCACGCTAACCCATCCAGTCTCATACTATCATTCATTCCATGGGGGAGTTTAAACGGGGGAATGTAAGGCTACCCATCCTTTGGCGGAGTCGCCCACACTCCCTCATAGTCTCCCTAAAAAAAATTTTTTATGGCAAAAACCTGTTACTTCTAGATTTACCTCCAGTACCATTTCACTTAATTACTTATTAGAGAGAAGTTCTCAAGCTATGCGAATTATCGCACGAGTGGACCCTTTTAGCAGCAGTCTCCATTTACTATGTATATCACTCTAAGATTATATTATATATGGTGCAAACCTTGACAACCCCACATCGTCATTGAAGGGTCTATATGGCTGGTTCCCCTTTTAACCTATCAACCATGGGTCTTTCACTCAAGAGGCGTCAAGAAGATAAAAAGACGGTTCTCCCACAGCATGTATGTCCAAGCAGAATCTAAGACAAAAGAAGAGAAATTCTTTAGATGAACTATCATCATAAAAATGGAGATATGGGCGCAAACAGGAGTTTAGATATATTCATATATACATATGTATTAAAAAAACTGGCTTCTTAGCCTCTGAATAAAATACCATGATATTCACTCTGAAGATTGGGCGATATAATAGAAATTAAATGAATGTATCGGTGGCCCAGATAGTAACAGCCTCCATAAGATAGGTAATGTATTAGAATGGCATAATCAATGGCCTGACAAAATGTCGATTAGTGTGTGGTGGATACTAGACAACCCGCATCGTCTAATTAGGGGCCTCATCAGTAATTTTGCGTAACTGTGTCGAAATATACAGTAACACTGGGCCTTGGCACTTGATGGCATTTAGATTGAATAGAACGGAGTATGATCATGTGATCACGTCATCGGAGCGACGGGATGGCATGACCAGGAAGTAGGGCATAATCTGATGAAAATGCGCAGAGAAGGGCGGAAGTGACTTCGCGCATGCGCAGATCATACACAGAGACGCGGAAGCCTCGTGGTGTAATGTGAGAACATCGATATGCACCTGTAATGAGGAGGACGGGACGGCGTCTCCTGCAGCATGGTGAAACAAGGGAGCAGAGGATGAAAGTATGTTATTAGGGATTATGGAGTGGGAAATATGTAAATGTTTGTAAAAAGTAATGAGGGGGTTAAAGGGTAGGGCTCAGCAGTAACCAATGCGGAGCCAGGGGACTGTATTTAATGTTCACTGTGTCATTTGTGTAATGGGAGCTTGACAAAGACCATCAGGTTGAAACGTTGCTACACAAGGTGTAATAAAGAAAATTGATTGGAATCCCTCTGGAGTGGCTTATTCAACATTGTCCACACTACTGAGGGTTAAATGCACTTGGTGACGGGCGCAGCTTGCCCCTGATGTAGTATATGGCCAAAAAATAAACAGACTATTGCTGGTTAAATGCACTTGGTGTGACAGCTTCACCCTGATGTAGGCTTTAGCCAAAAAACAACCACACCATTGAGGGTTAAATGCACTTGGTGACAGGCGCAGCTTGCCCCTGATGTAGTATATGGCCAAAAAATAAACAGACTATTGCTGGTTAAATGCACTTGGTGTGACAGCTTCACCCTGATGTAGGATTTAGCCAAAAAACAACCACACCATTGAGGGTTAAATGAACTTGGTGACAGGCGCAGCTTGCCCCTGATGTAGTATATGGCCAAACAATAAACAGACTATTGCTGGTTAAATGCACTTGGTGTGACAGCTTCACCCTGATGTAGGCTTTAGCCAAAAAACAACCACACCATTGAGGGTTAAATGCACTTGGTCGCAGCTTGTGCTGGCGCACCACAAGACACAAAATGGCCGCCGATCACCCCAGAAAAAAGTGACTGACAAACGGTCTGGGCAGCCTAAAAACAGTGAGCATTTGAGTATCAGCAGCTCAATGACCCACAGCTGCAGATCGATCAATAATCAAGTCCTTTGGAGGAGTTAATCTGCCTAATCTCGCCCTACTGTCGCAGCCGCAACCTCTCCCTACGCTAATCAGAGCAGAGTGACGGGCGGCGCTATGTGACTCCAGCTTAAATAGAGGCTGGGTCACATGGTGCTCTGGCCAATCACAGCCATGCCAATAGTAGGCATGGCTGTGATGGCCTCTTGGGGCAAGTAGTATGACGCTTGTTGATTGGCTGCTTAGCAGCCTTTCAAAAAGCGCCAAGAAAGCGTCACAAAAGCGCGAAGAAAGCGACGAACACCGAACCCGAACCCGGACTTTTACGAAAATGTCCGGGTTCGGGTCCGTGTCACGGACACCCCAAAATTCGGTACGAACCCGAACTATACAGTTCGAGTTCGCTCATCCCTAGTCATCAGTACAGTTTCTTTTAATCCAGCGGAATTGCCCGACTGGAATATTTATTAGCCAGCTCGGCAGGTGGCAACTAGAAAAAAAGTATGAAACTGTTTTTGGACGTTGGTTTCTGGAAGGTGCTGCCGACATATTTTCTATCCTGTCTAGAAATGAGTAAATCCAGGAATGCATTAGATCGAATTTGCCTTTTCGAAATCAGCTATTCTAGGACTTATCTACGACTATCTGGCCCACTGTTCTCCTGTTCTCCAGGATTTACTTATCACTGAGTAGAGTATAAATAGTGGAGTCTGAGCGTATGGAGTATAACCACTGAGGAAGAGGTCAGCAAGACCTCGAAACGCATCTGATGCTGTATACCGATGCTCTGAAAGATTCTATAACTAATCTAAGCATGGCCATGTGATTTTAAACTTAACGCGTTTCGTAGTGTATATAATTTCTCACTCCTTCTTCAGTGGTAGAGCTACCACTGAAGAAGGAGTGAGAAATTATATACACTCCGAAAAGCATTTGGTTTTAGTGACGTATCTTTGAAGTGCCCAAGAATTTTCCGAAGCAACGACTACAGATTTGCGCAACTGAAATAATACACAGAACTTTACCCACAAAATCGTGCTTACAAGCTTGATTAGGTACAAGGAACAGCTGTCCACCGATTCACAGACCCCAGGATTAAAAGCCGGCAAGTTCAACAGGGTGAACACTCTAAAATCCTGTGATAACTCACGAGACTTACTGCACAAAGAACCACAGTCACGCTGAATACAGATGGGACGCCACACAGCGTGCATCTCTATCCGCAGTTTGGTTACATCAACCGTGAGTACCCTGTTATGCCGATACTCCGAAAGAATAATCTGTAGAGATCGGGGGTTAATTTAAAGTGGACGAGCAATAATATATCTAATATCCCCACTTAATAAAAATCTTGGGGAAAACACTGAGTGACGTCAGTGTTAGAATGCACAGCACACAACCAACTCATTGTATTATTCCTGGAGAGACAATTGTATCAGATCCAATCTTGATTCGTCATTTATAGATAGGAGTCCACAGTTTTCCATATATTTTTATGTGACCACTGTTTTGTCATTGCACATTATTTGCTTGGTGATTTTATAATACTTATCTCCTTGTTTTACTGTCCTGTGGCCAAAAGCCAATAGGTTTTTACGTGTATGTTTTTTAGTATATTTCTTTTATATTCCTATGTTATCGTATGTTTAATAAAATTATTGTATTTTCCAAGTGACCCAAATATCTGGTTGTGCCTATTTCAAATTTGAACATTCAACACCATTACTGACAGGGGGGATCATTTGATAGTAGCACCCATCCATCTCACCTATCTTGTGGAGCCACCCAATTACATTTCCATTTTTAACGTGTACAAGCAATAGACTGCCACCATTTCAGTGGTAACATCAGATGCATTAATAAGAACATTTATTGGTATATCCATTCCGACTGGAACTTGCCTTGCACCTATTCCTTAGCGATTTTATACCTCATTTTACTGTTGATCAACTGTTTTATCACTGCATATTTTATTGTTATTTTTTTATGTCTATTTTATGTTATTAGTATTAAATATTGTGCCTGTCCCATGATGTTCTGAGTGCTTGCCTATGTAGTCCATTGTATCCATTGTGTATGTATTGAATAGGGTGATTCAATCTTAAGGTTTAAGCACCTATCCAGAGTCATAGGGGGTGAGCCACCCTAACACTGCATTCCTAAAACTCAATATTTATTGCTCCGATTCTGTAGTTTACAGAAACACCCCATATGTGGTTGTAAACTGCTGTATGGACACATGGCAGGGCGCAGAAGAAAAGGAACGACATATGGTTTCTGGAAGGCAGATTTCACTGGGATAATTTTAAGCTGCCATGTCACATTTGAAAACCCCCTGATGCACCCCTAGAGTAGAAACTCCCAAAAAGTGACCTCATTTTAGAAACTACACCCCTAAAGGTATTCAAAAATTATTTTAAAAAACGTTGTTAACCCTTTAGGTGTTGCACAAGAATTAATGGAAAATGGAGATGAAATTTCAGAATTTCACTTTTTTGGCAGATTTTCAATTTTAATCCATTTTTTTCCGCTAACAAAGCAAGGGGAAACAGCAAAACAAAACTTAATATTTATTGCCCTGATTCTGTAGTTTACAGAAACACCCCATATGTTGTTGTAAACTGCTCTATGGGCACATGGCAGGGCGCAGAAGGAAAGGAATGCCATTTGAAGCCCCCCGATGCACCCGTAGAGCAGAAACTCCAAAAAAGTGACCCCATTTTGGAAACTACGGGATAGGGTGGCAGTTTTGTTGGAACTTTTCTTGGGGTACATATGATTTTTGGTTGCTCTATATTACACTTTTTATGAGGCAGGGTAACAAAGAATAGCTGTTTTGGCACTGTTTTTATTTTTTGTTATTTAAAACATTCATGTGACAGGTTAGATCATGTGGTATTTTTATAAAGCAGGTTGTTACGGATGCGACAATGCCAAATACGACTACTTTTTGGTTGTTTGTTTCAGTTTTACATAATTATATTTTTTGGGTGACTGAATTATGTAGGGGCTAATTTTTTCAGTATAAGATGACGGTTTAATGGGTACTATTGTGGGGTGCATATGTCTTTTTGATCGTTGGATCTCACAGGCTCTCACAGAAGGCAGCTACGATGCCTTAGGAAGGCATTGGGCTTCCTTCCATGCCATAAGGTCCCCGTCACAGTAGCGCGGGGACCCGATGGCTGCTCTCTCCCTCCCTCCACACATTGCACGTGCCGCGGTCAGCGCTGACTGCAGCACATTAAGGGTTAATGCGCCGGCATCGGTGATTTCACCGATGCTGCGTATGCAGCAGGTGTCCGGCTATCAGTGACTGCCAGACCCCTGCAGCAGATCGGGCGGGCGCATCTTCTGCATCCGCCATATCATGTATGCCATCTGGTCCTGGCGATTTGTCTATTTTAATGTTTTTAAGATGCCGCTGTAGTTCTTCCTGGGTCAGACAGGGCACTTCTAATAGGGAATTAACTTTTACATTCTGCATTTCATCTGACATTTTTTCTTCTTCAGTGAATACAGTTGAGAATTTTTCTTTTTATTGGTTTTCTTTCTCCTCATCGCTCTCTGCAACTGCCCCCTGATTACTCTGTATAGGGCCGACACCTTGTCACGGAGCAGAGGATGTGAACCCTCTGTGCCACTGACTAGCAATACTCCAGAGGGGTGTGACTAAGCAACTACCTGGATTTCTATAGAGCATCTGATGGTGAGGACAGGCTTGACCGTTGGTAGTTGCCAGGGGCTTCTCTGGAGCATAAACCAGTCAGTGACACCTGGTCCAGGCAGACTAGGAGGTACCTGGAAAGGTACTAACAGTACAAGTGTGGTAGGCAGGCAGGGTCATTGTCAGGAGCAACAAAGCAGGATCCGAGGGATGAGGCAGAGGCGTGGTCAGGCAGGCAGAAGGTCAGGGCAGGCGGCACAGGTACAAGTCAGTCCGGGTCGGCAACGGGAGAGAATAAGCAAGTAGGCAGAGGTCATATGAAGCAGAATCCAAGGACGAGATACAGGTCAGGAACACAAGTGATAATCAAGCTATTTTGCAACAAACTAGGACCTTGACACTCTGGCGTCTGGGAGAAGGGCTGAGCCCTTTAAGTACGTGTAGGAGAGCCAGGATTGCTCAACAAGGTCATCTGGCCCAACCCAGTCACGGAGCAGGGAGTGATGCATACCGCCCAGAGCAGTGACACATGAAAGCAGCCTAGCTTATGCTGTGTCCAGGGCTGAATGGAATCTGTGGAACGGAATACTCAGAAGCAACATCACAAACAGAGTGTCCTGGACTGCAGTGGTAAGTGGGAGGCACTGGCCACCGATCACCAGATAGCACAGCGCCCAGAGCCACGGCAGTAAGCAGTGGGACAGCGTCGCACAGCAGTCGCTGTTATACACCTTAAAATGTATACTTTTTAACATTTATATAATTGAAGAACATTTTAGGGTTAGTTTTGCTCTCTTTGGCAATTCATCTCTTGGTCTCTAGTTTGGCTGATTTTATTTGTTTTTTACATATTCTATTTTTTTACTTATAGTTTTTCAGTGCTTCCTCGCTACCCTCCTGTTTTACTGATTTAAATGCTTTCTTTTGGTCATTTATTGCTTTCTTTACAGTTCTATTTATCCACATAGTTTTTTTCTTGTTCCTTAACCTTTTATTCCCATAAGGTATGTACCTCTCACAATCACTAATTCCAGTTCACCAGTTTTATTAGTCAGGCTTATGGCATTAGTATACATACATTTAAGAGGTTTATGTATATTTTTTACCCTACACTTTTCCTTCTGAACTGTTATAGTCCCTCCTTACATTCCTCTCCCAGTCCCACTACCTTGCCCCCGGTCTCTATCTGCACTATCTTCCCATCCTATAACGTAATTACCCTCCCCCAGTCCCTAGTTTAAACACTCCTCCAACCTTCTAGCCATCTTCTCCCCCAACACAGCTGTCCCTTCCCTATTGAGGTGCAGCCCCTCCCTACGATAGAACCTGTAGCCAACAGAGAAGTCGGCCTAGTTCTCCAGGAACCCAAACCCCTCCTTCCTACACCAGTTGTTGAGCCACTTGTTAACCTCCCTAATCTCCCTCTGCCTTTCTTGTGTGGCTCGTGGTACAGGTAGTATTTAGGAAAATACTACCTTTGAGGTCCTTGTTCTAAGCTTTTGACCTAAATCCCTAAAATCATTTTTAAGGACGCTCCACCTACCTCTAACTGCGTCATTGGTTCCGATACGGACCATGACCACTGGATCTTCTCCAGCCCCTCCCAGGGCTGTCAACCCGATTCGCGATGTTTGACTTTGTGACAGATCGCCCTATCTATACCCCTAATAATTGAGTCTCCCACTACAGACACCTGTCTGGCCTGTCCTGCTCTCCTGGTCCCCTGCTTACTGGAGCTGACATTCCCCTGACTGGCAGAGGAAGTGTCTGGCTGCAGCTGTGCTCTCCCTGAACCGACATCCCCGTCATCTGCCAACCGTGCAAACTTGTTGGGGTGTGTCAGATCAGGGCTAGCATCCCTGGCACTCTTCCCTCTACCCTGCTTTCTAACTGTTATCCAGCTAGCTACCTCACTTTCCTCAGCCTCCTCGCTACCACCCTCCCCCACATCTACCCCATAGAGTGCTTGCTCAGGGAGCAGCAAAATCTTTTCTAAATTGTCAACGCTTCTCAGTGTTGAAAATCAACAGTTTAGATACTCGATGTGCGATTCCAAACGGGCAATTTGCTGAAATTTTTAACAAATATATGCACCCTCAAACGGCTGTTCCAGGACTGCATACATTAGACAAGATGTGCACTGGACTGTGCTGTCAATAATGAAACACATACTAAATGGGGATTATGCAAGAAAATGTAAAATTACAATATAGTGCAGTGATAAGAATCTAACTTACTGCAGTCCCCTCCTAAAGTCCATGAATCTCAAGTAACGTAATCAAAAGTCACACACTTAATACAAACACACACTTGAACTCAAACACGCGGACACTCACAAACTCGCGTTATTTGGCTGCTTGTATAAATGCAGCTCTCAAACCAGCCTGCTTTTTTTCCTCTGGATTCAAAGTGACTTTTTTACATTTAGAGAAGTATAAAATAAAAATAAACTCTGCTTCTCTACTCATGAATAACATGTATCTCTTATTAATAAGCCTTTGCCAGTAGGTTATTGAAAAAGCCAATGTTCTACATATCTCTGGAGAAGTAAGTAGACCAATACTTCAAATGACATTTAAAATCATTCTTGAATACTAATTCAATGCAAGAAGAAATAAAAGAGAGAGTGTGCAAAAGTAATAAAGAAACTGACAGACTATGTAAAAATAGTACAAATTGTATAAAATGTATATATAAAAATATAAAAATACCCAACCAAGTAAAACCATTAAGTTTTTTTTTAAGTATTATTTCAACTCTTTGACCAAAAAGAGGGCATGTGCCCCAGGGTATACAATAAAGCAGATTAGTTTGTTAAAAGTTTCATGCCTACATTGTGCCCATTCAAATTCATGACCAAACATGTAATACATGTATGAGCTGCATCTGCCAGAACTGGAGTTGCTTTTAGGGAGAGGTCCATTCAGCTTTCAACCAAGATATTCTTCTAAATTGCATTTATTATGCCCAAATAGGCTAGATTAGTCTTCACCACCCAATGTCTGGCCACCTTGGGTTACTTAAAGCACAATCCTCTGTGGGAAGGTACCTGTGCAATAGGTTCTAGTCTGCTAGTTTCTTACAAAGGTGTGCTGTTCTACTTTCATTTGCCCATGTACTGACTTCTGCCTGTTTTATGGATGACCCTTCGCTGCCTAACCTGACCTCTGCCTCATCTCCATTCTGACCCTGAGGTGCCCATCCTGACCTAGGATTGTTTATTGGATCACACAAACTCTACCTACCTTGACCTTGGCCTGTCCCCGACTACAGTTTTGCCTGATTCTTTCTTGACCCTCGTGGTTCAGTAGTCACTTAGTAGAACATAGACTACTCAAAATGGTAGCGGCCTGGTGCTTTCCCTGCAGCAAAGTCCATATACTTTTACAGGGGTTAAAGGGTGAAAATGAGGGGGTGGCACTTAGATAACACCCTTAGGAGTAGCCCCAAGCCAAGTCTGTTCAAGGGAACAGCGGATCCATATACACTTCATAACAGCCATATGATCAAGGATTGTCTTCATGGGACAATCTCATTAATGATGCACAATGACTACAGAAAAGAAAACTCATAAAAAAAGAAGCTTCCATATTTTCACAGAGAATGCTGGCTGCTTTTTCTTCTTTGATTTGTTGGGTGTTTATGAGCTCTCAGGAGTTCAAAGATTAAGGGCTATAGACTGAGCTGTCAGATGGATTTCACTGTGAAGAAGACACAGAGGCCTGCAACATACGTATGTTAAAAGATGCAGACTGCAGAAGACAACAATTTAAAAAAAAGACCAGTTGGAAAAATGTTTTTACCCAAAATAAATACAATTGAATAATAAAAAAAATATTCAAATAAATATATTCATGCCCATAGCCTTTAAAGCATCTACAGTATGACCTTTAATTTGTGGTATTTACAGTCAATAAACCTGTCAGGTAAACTGATCTAAAATAACATGAGAACCTAATTGACCACTTTAAGTAGAAAGAGTCCCAATAAATCTGCTTGTCCTCGAGTTTACATGTCTGTGACTTTGGGATTACAAACAGCTATTGACAGTTGAGTAAAGTGTTTATGATGTAAGCTAGTAATAGAGAATATCAAGAGACACACAGGAGATGAAATGAAGTGCTGGGAAGAGGAGCGCAGCTCTGACTATTACTGTTCAGTCTCCTCGGCTGTAAGCCCTGATCTAGTTAAATTGAGCTGTGATGATTATTAATTGTTTATGTGTTTCGCTTATCAATGGGATATTCTTTCCATGGCTGCTTCCTGAATGAAATGCGCATTGTATTTACAGAGATATGAACAAGTGGAATACTTAATGCCCAGCCAGATAAGTGATGTTCCCCAAGAGCCCTCTGCAATGTCAGGTTACCAAGGCAACTTCTAGATGCCACATAGATCATTAAAATTACAAAGCAAATCACAGGAAGCAGAAAAAAAACATTGCTTATAAGCATAGTATAGTCGTATTGGCATAATACATGAAAAAAATAAAATCAACATTTTTAGGATCAGGAAACCCTTACTGAAAGATTGGAATACGTTGAGGAATATGATTTGAACCTAAAGGCATATGGGGGGGGGGGGGTGTTATGGAGCTCAAGGAACTCAATGTGCTAAACCAAAAAAGGACTAAATGCAAACATTAAAAACATGAATACATGTGAACTTCATTACTGCTATACTTACTATATGAAAATTAGAAGCTCTTTGCGCATATTTTTGATCAAGAATAGGTGGCTTCTATGAGACAGGACCTACACTAACAGTGTTTCCTCTCTTGGGCTTTTGGCTTACAAATTTCAGATGAATGTGGAATCCAGCTACGAGGTGTACGCTGCAGGAATTCAGGTCAGTATATAAAATTTATATATTCATTTTTTAAGCACAAGACTGTTTTTGAGAGATTCAGTACATGTTTTAGCTTTAATGTGGTGCTTATAATTTCTTTATCCACTTTGGCTTAAATATGGAACACTTGTTTTTCTTCTGGCGCCACCCCCCCTCCCCCACCGCTTATTATTGGTGTTATGTTTTTAAATATCCTTTGAGGTATTTGTATTTGTTAGGATGTTACAGCCGGAGCTTTTAATATATTTTGGAGCGAACCATACTGATAAATTCAGTGTGGTGAGCCATGATGACATGGCACCTAACATTACAGTTAATATGTTGATTATATTATTTACTTACCTATGTGAAGAATGGGTTAACCCAGATGCTGTGGGTGCTTGCGCTGATATCTTCAAATTTGATTGGAGATCACTTTAACTGCCAGTTTGAGAACCTATAAAAGAACAGAAAATAACGATTTTGGCTCATTCACGTAAGTATTTTTCAAGAGACAGACCTGCGTTCATCTGTGTCATGGAAGATCTGTTGAAACAACTTATTTTCAGAGCAGAAAGCCAAGGGGGAGAAGAATGGCTGAGGAAGTGCTTACAGCAAGGACCGGACCAGCAAGAAGAGCTTCTTTTATCTTCTAATCCCGTCTGCTGCGCAGTACCTGGCGCGAGCGCCGAACTGATCGATCCTCCCTGCGATAATTTTGTGCGCATGCGCGAAAAACCTGAGACCCGCTCGCCGATTAAAAAACGTCAGCGGAGAGACAAGAGGGCATATTCCCCTTCACAATATGCGCCTCCTTCTAAGACCAAGAAAACCAACTTATCTTCAAGCCGAGCCAGCAGGAAAATTCAACGGCGTCATTTTCAACAGCATTCAACTGTCACTCAGGAGCCATCACCTGCTTCAACAGTTGATCATCCTCCTACATCATCTGCTTCTGGTGAGCTGAATTATAACTTTTTAAGTGACTGCAAACCGCAGGGCACTATTAATCAAGAGATTAATTCACTTGACATTGATTCTTCTAAATTGAAGATTCAGTTGTTTGATGAATTTTTACTTTACCTATCTAAAAAGGATGAATCACCAAAAAATGTTTGGTCTGGATTAGCAGATGTCAGTCAAGTTAATACCCTTAATAGTCTGACTGCTGCTAATTCAACCATTCAACCGTTCACTAATGTACCTAAAATGTCCAATATTAACCCTGAAATGGCAGTAATTCCTGAGCTTGAATTTAACTCAGGTATAAAAGAGACATCTGTTAAAGAAGTTCTGGCGTGTCAAATTTCTCCATTAGGGTTTCATTTACCCTTGAGCGTGAAAGAAAAAATTTGGAGAAAAGAATATGTTGAAATTTTTTCTCTTCTTCCTTCATCTAGTGAGAATTTAAAAAGTGAATTATTGAAAGACAAAAAATCAGATTCTGAAGAAAAGAGAAAATTACACCAGAAATCCTTTTTTAACTGGCTGCAAGCATTTAATATATACGCAGCAGTTTTGGGTGAAAAATTTCCTAGTCTTTGTACTGGTTTATTTTACCATGTAGATACTATTTTGGAGGCATATAGAAATTTTGGCGGATTGGGTTGGTGTCTGTATGACGAATCCTTTCGTCAGAAACTTGCAGTATATCTGAATCTAAATTGGGGTAGTAAAGATGTCGGGCTTTGGTTGAATTTAATGCTCCCTAACAAAAACAATCTTTTTCGTCAACCCAATTTCATTAACGTCAAAAAAGGTATCTGTTTCGCATTTAACGAGTCGCATTGCAGATGGCAACATAATTGCAAATACCGACACGAGTGTTCTTTCTGTGCCGGTTCTCATTCAGCCTCAAAATGTTTTAAAAAACAAGGTATTCACTTCCCAATTTCTAACAAGGAAATTCAATCGTTTAAACAAGGTGACTCCGCTGAATTTGCCAAGAATAATTCAGTGGCTAGGTCATTACCCAAACATTCAGATGGCTAATTTATTAATTGACAGTTTTACCAATGGGTTTTTCATACCTGAATTTGTGGGTCCAGGTTGCATTCTAGTTGAAAATGCGTTATCTGTAAAACAAAATATTGACATTGTTAAAGAAAAAATTGAATCTGAAATTTTGGCAGGTAGGATTGCTGGTCCCTTTGATTCTCCCCCCTTCTTGAATTTTCGTATATCTCCTTTAGCTTTAGTTCCTAAAAAAGAACCAAATTCTTTTCGTCTTATTCACAATTTATCTTATCCTAAATTCAGTTCCTTAAACGATGAGATGGAAAAAAATAAAGCCAGTGTGAAATACTCCTCATTTGATCAAGCTTTGTCTTTTTTACAAAAAGCAGGCCGCAATTCTCTTCTTGCCAAAGCTGACATTAAATCTGCTTTCAGACTACTACCTATAAACCCCATCGGTTATAATTCTTTGGGTTTTTATTTTCTCGATAAATTCTTTTATGATATGGCCCTTCCCATGGGATTCACCCTATCTTGCTTTTATTTTGAGGCGTTTTCAACTTTTCTACACTGGGTTATGGATATTCACTCAGGTAGTGGATTTTTACTACATTATCTCGATGACTTTTTATTTATAGGTCGTGAAGATTCGGATGATTGTATGAATCTTCTGAATAGATTCATTGGTATAGCTAAATATTTCTGCATTCCATTAGCTGTAGATAAAACTGTCTATCCTACTACGAATCTCAAGTTTTTGGGCATAGATATAAATACAGTAACAATGGAATTTAGCATACCAATGGAAAAAATCCAGAATACTGTTCAACAATTAACTCGCATATCCGGAAAAGAAAAAATTACGCTTAAACAACTTCAGTCTCTTTTAGGTTCTCTTAATTTTATTTCTCGTGTGATTCCCATGGGAAGGGTCTTTTCTAAAAGATTGTATGCTGCCACATCAGGTAAGTCCTCACCTCGATCCCATATTCGCATCACCAAACAACTAAAGGATGACATTTCAGTTTGGTTGCAATTTTTATGTGAATTTAACGGTCACACCATTTGGCAGGAAGAGTTTGTTGGCTCAGACACCTTGTCTCTTTATACAGATGCGTCTGGTGCTATTGGATATGGTGCTTATTTTGACAACTTTTGGTCTGCCGAACGTTGGCCTTTAAATTGGATTACTAATAACAAGTACTCAAAAAATTTGGTTTTTCTAGAATTATTTCCAGTTCTAGTTTCTCTAACAATTTGGTCCTCAGAGTTTCAGAATAAGAGAATTCTGCTAAGGTCGGACAATATGGGAGTAGTTTTTTCCATAAACTGTTTAACTTCAAAGTCTCCGTTAGTTTCTTCATTATTGCGTAAGATAGTTTTTCAATGTCTAAAATTTAACATTTGGATAAAAGCTAGATTTATTTCTGGGAAAACTAATTATATTGCTGATTATTTGTCCCGACAGCGCTTCAAGGAATTCTTCTTAATGACACCTCGAGCTTCCCGAATGGGAATTCCTTGTCCAACTCATCTTTGGGAGATATCAGAGGATTAACTAATGAACTTATTTTTGGTTCATTAGCCAAGAATACATGGGCAGCATATTCTGCCGCATGGTTGGATTGGAAGCTTTTCTGCATATCTCAAAAAATTTCTTACATTGATTTTAATTTAGGGAATTTTATCAAATTTATTATATATCTTTACAACAACGGTTTACAAGCCGATTCTATTTCTAAAAAATTATCGGGCATTTCTTTTTTCTTTAAATTAAAAGGCGAAAGCTCTATTCTGAATAATTTTATCATTAAACAAATGATTAAAGGTATCAAAAGAAAGTCAGTCCCCAATGTTAAGACCAGCCCTTTATCTATTGAATTGTTACAAAAGGTCATATGTAATTTAGTATTAGTTTGTTCTTCGGAATATGAAACCAATTTATTTTCTGCAGCATTTTCTATAGCTTTCTTTGCTGCTCTAAGATTAAGCGAGATTGCTGCAGACAATAAAATCTCAAATCCCCCATTATTGATGACAGACATAATTTTGAATAGTGATATTCTAAAGATTTATATCAAAAAATCCAAGACTGACCAATTTAGTAAAGGAGTTTGGTTGTGTTTGAGGAGTTATCCGATTAAATCTATTTGTCCAGTTGATAATATTACTAGATGGTTTCAGGTAAGGAAACCTGACTCCAATGCTTTATTTAACCACTCTGATGGTTCCCATTTGTCTAAATTTCAATTCAATTTTGTATTTCATAAATGTCTCAATGATTTAGGTTACGTAAATTATAAACTTTCAGCACATTCATTTCGTATAGGTGCTGCAACCTTTGCAGAGCAATTGGGTTTAGATAGTTCTGTTATTAAACGTATTGGTAGATGGAGGTCCAATTGCTATAAATGTTATATTCGGCCTAACCTTGTTGTTTATTGATTTTAGGACCTTCAAAAGTTGTATGGATTTTTGGGGATGAACTGATTCAATTGGCTGAGAGAAGATCTGCTTTTAGACATTCTACTGTTAATTTAGGTTATTCAGCAGAATTTTCCATAAACTGGTTTTCCTTTGCTGACCTTAAAATTTCTGATATCTTCAAGAATGTCAGCCTTATATATTCAAAAATGTCGAAACCTGACCTGTTTATTTTACATATTGGCTCGTTTGATTTGGGAAAAATCAAAACGCATTTGTTAATTTATGAATTAAAAGAATTGTTATGTAAAATATGCTACTTACTTGATGGTGTTGTACTCGTATTTTCTGACATCATCCCAAAATTTTCTTGGTTCAATTCTGAGTTATCCTTTCTGGAAACAATTAGGAAAAGAATTAATAAAAAAATGGAGATTTATTTGAAGGAAATTGGTCATGGCAATTACAGACATGTTGAATTAGAAGGATTCGTTAGAGGACTTTACCAAGAAAAGGATGATCAGCTTTCTGATATTGGATGTGATATATTCATTTCAGATTTGCAGAACATAATTGATAATGGTTTTTATTAAAGGCTTGCAATGTTTATTGGGCCACTTGTTTTTATGTGGCGTTGTGGGGTTAAGTCACTCTCTGAGTGGACTGAGTGTTATATGGTTTATTGGTTTAAATATTTACTTATTTATATTTGAGAATAAATTGGATTAACCAGATTATAATTAATTGGTTAAGTAATAAGCATTGCGGCCTTTAATTACCCAACTAAATAAATAAAGATATTTGCTTAAATTCTATTTTGAGTGATGATTTATTCTATTTTGTGAATTGGAGCGTATGACATCATGGAGCGAACCATACTGATAAATTCAGTGTGGTGAGCCATGATGACATGGCACCTAACATTACAGTTAATATGTTGATTATATTATTTACTTACCTATGTGAAGAATGGGTTAACCCAGATGCTGTGGGTGCTTGCGCTGATATCTTCAAATTTGATTGGAGATCACTTTAACTGCCAGTTTGAGAACCTATAAAAGAACAGAAAATAACGATTTTGGCTCATTCACGTAAGTATTTTTCAAGTCCCTCCCTCCCTTCCCTATTTATTTTGTCGCTTTGCTTATTGACGGGGGTTAAGTCACTCTCTGAGTGGACTGAGTGTTATATGGTTTATTGGTTTAAATATTTACTTATTTATATTTGAGAATAAATTGGATTAACCAGATTATAATTAATTGGTTAAGTAATAAGCATTGCGGCCTTTAATTACCCAACTAAATAAATAAAGATATTTGCTTAAATTCTATTTTGAGTGATGATTTATTCTATTTTGTGAATTGGAGCGTATGACATCATTCTATTCGATAAATATATAGTTATTTCTTGCAATTGAGCAGTAGTGTTTATGATAGTTTTTTTTTTTTTTTTGGTTGACCCATTTATTTCAGTGTGTCTGTGTACATGAGAGTTTTTTATCACCCATCATCTCTGAGTTCAGGAAAAATCTCAGCATCTTCTATAATGTGCGTTCTTCGCTCCATAGAGTAAATAGGGATGGCGTGAAAAACAGGTGGGATCCGCATATAATCCGGATGCAATGCATTTTTACTGATGATTGCTAGAAGATGTAGATTGTTA
This sequence comes from Bufo gargarizans, assembly GCF_014858855.1. NCBI lineage: Eukaryota > Metazoa > Chordata > Amphibia > Anura > Bufonidae > Bufo > Bufo gargarizans. The sequence continues at coordinate 169,524,076 of NC_058080.1, forward strand.
TTTTTCAGTTTTTCTTCACACAAGTAAAAGCGCATGCAATCTGGATACAATCCACGTGGAAAAAATGCATACACTGAACGCAACCGCAGAACCACTGATTGAACCTTGCTGGTCCTACATGCGGACACGGGCGCCGGGCTCCCTCATTCCTACCTGCTGTCGTGCACCGTGCTGAAAAGCATGGGCAGCAGGTAGCTTAAAACTGTTGTATCTATGCTGTGTGCCAGAGCTTACTTCCTGCTTGAGTCCTGTACTGTTTGTTTGGGCGTGCATGGGCATGACTCTCCTCCCTTGTAATGGCAGCATGCACATGCCCTCTATCTTGCCAGCCTATGGCTGGGTTGCAGGAAGGTACCTGAGCAATCTTCTGTTTTCTGTGTACCCTGCTTCTCGATTTTACGGATTTTGCTTGTTCGCTGTCTGCCTCTGACCTTGGACTTTGATTACAGACTTTGCTTAATTGCTGCCTGCCCTGACTACGTCTCTCCCCGCAGTGCTTTGCACCAGGATCTCTGACCCCCTGGTCAGCTGCCACTGGCTCTGGGTCTGCTCTGGAGTGGCACCTGGTGACTACCCTAACGGCCCAAGCCTATACTCACCATGAGAGGCTATAGTGAAGACCAGGTAGTTACTTAGCTACTATAAGTGGGTATAGCCGGTCAGTGTCACAGTGGGTCCACACCTGCTTGCATAACACTGCATCAGTGTGCAGTCCAGAAATAATGCTCCCTGTGTGAGCGTGATCCTCTGTTCTGGACACTGCTCATCTTGCAGAAGCCCACGGCATTATACTGATTTATAATGCCATGTGCCTCTGCATGACCTTTTTGCTACAGAATCAATGTGACAGCTTTATGTCAGTATCCTGCAGCAATAAGGTCATGCAGAGGCACACAGCATTATAAATCATTATAATGCCATGCGCTCCTGCAAGATGGGCAGTGTCCAGAACGGAGGATCACACTCACACACGGAGCATAATTTCCGGACTGCACACGCTTGTGTGAAACAGCCCTTAGGGTATGTCGATGCATGACTGAAATGCTCCAGATTTTCTGCAGCATTTCTGCTGGAAATACACAGCAGAAAAAGTACCAAATGGTGCATTTCAGTTTCACAGTTTGTTGCAGATCAGATGCAGATGTCACTGTTTTCATTGCAAAGGATGAAATCCACAATGAAATTCCACAGCATAAATTGACATGCTGTAGAGTCAAAATCTGAACCACAGGTCATTTCTGCTGCAAATTGTTTTCTGCAGTGTGTGGATGAGAATTGCTATGTTGTTCACCCCCGAGAACCTTTTCTGCACACCTCCCAGTGTGGCTGGACCTGCGGTGGTAATCATACTTACCTGATCCCCACAGCTGGGTTCCAGCTCCCTTGCTCCCCTGGAGCTCCTAGTTCTTCTCATGTCAACAACCTGTTTGATGAGGGTCACTTGGCCACTGCAGCCAATTACTGGCTGCAGTGCTGATGTTTCACCCATGCATCATGTCACTGGGTTGTGTGATACATGAGCGACATGTCACAGGTGGGGCCAGTCGGACAGTCATTGAATGCAGTGGCCACGTGCAAACCGGACTTAGACACGGGGAGACCCAAGAGCTGTTAGTAGCAGAGCCAGGGGAACAAGGGAGACAGAAGCCAGCAGCAGGGATCAGGTAAGTATTATTTCTACCGCATGTCTGGTCATGCCATGGGGTCTGCAGAAAAAGGTCCCCAGGGGTGAATAACCCATATAAAACCCAATCGGTTTGCTGGTACTGTACAACACTGCAGATCTGCTGCACAAAAATCCTTAATGGCAAATCTGCAGCATTGCAGTCCCATGTGGACATACCCTAAGGATTCACAACCATTATGTGTACAGTATGTAGAGCATATGTTCCGCATTATGTCTGCAGTTTTCTTTAAATGACAGACAAATCCATATAAGCCAATTTCCCAGGTAGAAGCATTTTGGTTTACTGTTTGTTGATATGGAGTTACATTGTTTAAGATGTACAGTATGTAGTTGTGTAGTAACAAGCCAAGTGGAAATTGCCTACAAACCCCTGGGCAATAGAAGCGGGAGTTGCAAGTACTAATAGACAAAAGGCAAGTTAGATTATATAATAATCTAGTGCAAAATGAAAAATGAATACCAGCAAAAATTAATGTGATTGAGGTGAGATTGACAAAGTATGAACTTCTAGTTATTCTTGGTCAGTGATCACACAACCAACGTGGTGCACCTCTTATCTTGGGTTCTGCAGCAAGGTATATTTTGAGGCAGGGTCACATTAATGCTCGATGGCATCTCCACTTTCTATGATACAGGCTGCCACTCTGGCATGGAAATGGTCATACAGATGCTGGATATTCTACTGTGGTATGTCATTCCAAGCAATTTCAACTTAGTTCAGCCAAGGTGGTCATTGGCTTTTGTGCATAGGAAATCCTTTACCCCATCCAGTCCCAGACATTCTCGATCGGGGAGAGATTTGGTAATCAATCTGGCAGAGAAGCTTCTGGAGACCGTGAAGGGCTGTGTAGTGTGGGCAGTGTGTGTGGTATCTTAACTTGTTGGAACGCTACACCTCCCGATAAAAAAAAAAAGACAGGAGGGCTGGTTCCACAATGCCTTGGACATACTAAAGGTTGCTAAAATTTCCTCTATGGATACATACCTCCTACTACATGCTAGCTACTGGTGCCACACACCATGACATCTGGATTTCGGTCCTGTGTGTCTCTTCACTCTGTATAATGGCAGTGGGTGCTCTCCAGCCATCATGCAAACTCTAATGTGATCATCATTAGTACCAAGGCAGATCCTGCTTTCATCATTGAACTCTATTGTTTGTCATTCATGCCTCCAATGGGTTCTCTTGTGGTGCTCATGCAGGTGCTAATGGTAATGATGAGAGGTCAATGGCAAACAAGCTAGTGGAGTGCATAAATTCAGTCCTGCTTCAAGGAGACAGTTTCCTATGATCTGGGTGGTCAGTGCAGGAGCTACTGCAGAATTAATTTGTGATGCTCTGGCTGTTCTTTGAGAAACTGCATCTCTTCTTATACTGTATGCCAATCTTGGCATGTATCTGCCTGTCTTGACCATCTAGAACCCTCTCTACTTGTGTGAGTGCCTTCCTCTGACCTCGGTTGACACCACCAATCCACTACAAAAACTTTTCATCCAACTATTTCTGAGATTTGACAAATGAACCATCCAGCTTCTCAAAGCCCCACTATTTGGCCATTTACAGAGTCTGTTAATTGCACAATTTGTGCACACCTTCATCTAGCAGGCATAGTGAACACTTCAACAACACCCAATCAACAGTCCTGTAAGAGAGATTGAGAAGATAAACACTGCTGACAAAAAACAACTGTGATGCCAGACAAAAAACTGTCTGCGGAGCATCTGTATATAAAGTAAGGATCTTGGAACTTTGCTCACTGCATGTAGCACCCTCCAGCATTGCCATATTGTAAAATAGGCTTTTTATCTTAACTCCTTCTAGGTGTTCTTTTTTCATTTTTCACTAGTGTATTACACAAGGTGCATTGTTCTGATTGACATCACATGCCTTATTTATATCTCTATTCCTTTGTCCTATCAGGTATAAATATGTGACTCTTCAGATCTTGTGTTAAACTATGCCTGGTGAAGAGACCTAAGCAGTCTTGAAAACTTGATATCTGTCATAATTTTTCAGTTAACACTGACCAATTCATTTCTGTGGGGCCATGCATGCACACATACCTATACTTTGTGTATCTGTGTGCTCATTCTACAATACTAAGGCGAGATTCTATCCCTGTCCATATTTGTAGATTGATCTCACCCTTTTAAGTATATGGGTTAGTGAAAAATATGCACAGCACATGGAAGCCATCCGTGTGATGTATGCCACAGCAATGTCCTTAAAGATATGGCATGAGATGATATTGCAAATGAGTAGTTTCCAAAGAGAATTGAACAAGTATCCAGCGCAGAGCATGAGAAAATTGGTAAGTTTTGCCATAGATTTCCCTTCACATTTGCTAAATGCAAAAGTAATTGCACCCTATACCCATTTCTGCTAATTGCCCCATACATAATTAACCCCACCTAGATGACCCAAGGCACCAAAGTGCTCATCCCCTCTGCTCCACACTGCAGGCCTCTCGTGGCTGTCACTGTCTTGGTGCTTGGTCCCTTAGGACGTGTGCGCTTTTTCCCAGCTATTATATACACTCACCTAAAGAATTATTAGGAACACCTGTTCTATTTCTCATGAATGCGATTATCTAGTCAACCAATCACATTGCAGTTGCTTAAATGCATGTAGGGTTGTGGTCCTGGTCAAGACAATCTCCTGAACTCCAAACTGAATGTCAGAATGGGAAAGAAAGGTGGGCTACAACAGCAGAAGACCCCACCGGGTACCACTCATCTCCACTGCAAATAGGAAAAAGAGGCTACAATTTGCACGAGCTCACCAAAATTGGACTGTTGAAGACTGGAAAAATGTTGCCTGGTCTGATGAGTCTCGATTTCTGTTGAGACATTCAAATGGAGGAGTCCGAATTTGGCGTAAAGAGAATGAGAACATGTATCCATCATGCCTTGTTACCACTGTGCAGGCTGGTGGTGTAATGGTGTGGGGGATGTTTTCTGTGCACACTTTAGGCCCCTTAGTGCCAATTGGCCATTGTTTAAATGCCACAGGCTACCTGAGCATTGTTTCTGACCATGTCCATCCCTTCATAACCACCATGTACCCATCCTCTGATGGCTACTTCCAGCAGGATAATGCACCATGTCACAAAGCTTGAATCATTTCAAATTGGTTTCTTGAACATGACAATGAGTTCACTGTACTAAAGTGGCCTCCACAGTCACCAGATCTCAACCCAATAGAGCATCTTTGGAATGTGGTGGACCGGGAGCTTCCTGCCCTGGATGTGCATCCCTCAAATCTCCATCAACTGCAAGATGCTATCCCATCAATATGGGCCAACATTTCTAAAGAATGCTATCAGCACCTTGTTGAATCAATGCCACGTAGAATTAAGGCAGTTCTGAAGGCAAAAGGGGGTCCAACACCGTATTAGTATGGTGTTCCTAATAATTCTTTAGGTGAGTGTATAGGGTGTCTTACTATGGGAAGGTGCCCAGGCAAAAGGTTCTTAACTTGTCCTGCAGAGTTGTGCTATAGCATTGTTGTGACCTCTGCTTGTTTACCCTGTGCCACCTGTCCTGACCTCTGTCTGATCACCATAGTCTTCTCAAGCTGGGAAACTCCAGTGTCTAGGCTTGATCGGAGAGATGACCTTAGACGAAGACAAGCTTTCTACAAAACTGCGTTAACATCGTTTTTTCTGAACAGGTCTTTCTCGGCTCTGATTCTGATGGCAACTTTCTGCAAGAGGCCTTAGTTACAGGATACGCATACCAACTGTACCTCAGGAGAAGTCCTTGGCTTTGTCCTCAGTCAATGAAGAACCTTTCCCTGAACCTATCCTGTACTGTGCACATGGATCTCCAGGTGGAGGCCCTGCATAAGTAGATTCCTATGTGCTCCTCAAATCTATCAGTCTATTATGGCTGGAGTTACCTTGGCTAAGACTCTACCTTATCATCGATTAGGAGTGTCTCAGTGACACTCTGTCTGGTTATAGTTTATCCAGTTCTGAGGCCTTCAATTCCTCATAACCTCCAAAGACTACATCCATCAAATGGGGATGTAAGGAGGCTGAAACTCTCCTGACTAATACGTCAGGTGACTTCCCCATCAACCTATTTCCTGGCACCACTCCTCCATGTGGTCGTGTACATCCACTGTTCCTTCAAGAGACTAATACCATATCTGATTACATAAAGGAGAACCTGGAGAGTGGATTCATCTGCCATCATAAACAAATATTTCCTGCCATTGATTTCGAACATGGGGCTATCAACCAAATTAGATCTCCAAGGTGCCTATAACCTAATCTACATTTGTGAGAGTGACAATTGGAAGACAGCTTTTAGGCAAGCCTTCTCCTCTGCCTTCATCTTGCATCACCATGACATCACCAAGCAGCTTATCTCGGAGGTGAATGTGTCTTCAATAGTAGCTGGAGCAGTGCATACCAGGAAGAGGTCCAGTTGCAAGAGTCAGACGTGCAGCTTCCAGTGCTGTACCTTCAATGGAGGCAGACCATGCAACTGCTAAGGGGCCTAAGGGGAAGGGGGCTCAGGTATAACATTATTTTTCAGACAAGAAAACACTATGGGGATCTTAATGCAAAGAGGTTACTTCAGCTTCCACTCCAGTAAATGGTAACTAAAAATTTCTGTGCACTGAGCTCCAATTCCCTTATGGGTGGCTGCAGGCAGTGAGATTTGCAATAGAATAAAAACAGATCTATCAATGTATTTTTGCCATTTGTCTGGTATAACTATATCGAGAAATATGGTGCACAGAACATGCGCCATATTTATGAAGCACCTATTCCACTTTTTCTAGCATAGTCGGATATAGTGGGCAGAGGGCAACTTTTTTTTTAACTAAAATTTCTTCCTCTTAATAAAAAAAAAAAAAGCGACATAAATTCACCAGAAATCTTGGGCATTGCACTTTGTATTGCCTCAGAGTGATTGTCGCGCACGTACTGCAAATCTGGGTGGGACGGGGGGCCCATACTAAGTTTTCCTATGGGGCCGTACTAGGTCTGTGTATGCCCCTGACACATACAGTATAGCTATGCACAGCGTACATTATACACACACATCTATGCAGTATGCACATCATACACATACACAGTTCTGCAGCATGCACATTATACACACACGACGCTGCAAGACCATATTAAATATACAGTCGTGGCCAAAAGTTTTGAGATTGACACAAATATTAGTTTTCACAAAGTTTGCTGCTAAACTGCATTTAGATCTTTGTTTCAGTTGTTTCTGTGATGTAGTGAAATATAATTACACGCACTTCATACGTTTCAAAGGCTTTTATCGACAATTACATGACATTTATGCAAAGAGTCAGTATTTGCAGTGTTGGCCCTTCTTTTTCAGGACCTCTGCAATTCGACTGGGCATGCCAATTCCTGACTGATAGCAACCCATTCTTTCACAATCACTTCTTGGAGTTTGTCAGAATTAGTGGGTTTTTGTTTGTCCACCCGCCTCTTGAGGATTGACCACAAGTTCTCAATAGGATTAAGATCTGGGGAGTTTCCAGGCCATGGACCCAAAATGTCAACGTTTTGGTCCCCGAGCCACTTAGTTATCACTTTTGCCTTATGGCACGGTGCTCCATCGTGCTGGAAAATGCATTGTTCTTCACCAAACTGTTGTTGGAAGAAGTTGCTGTTAGAGGGTGTTTTGGTACCATTCTTTATTCATGGCTATGTTTTTGGGCAAAATTGTGAGTGAGCCCACTCCCTTGGATGAGAAGCAACACCACACATGAATGGTCTCAGGATGCTTTACTGTTGGCATGACACAGGACTGATGGTAGCGCTCACCTTTTCTTCTCCGGACAAGCCTTTTTCCTGATGTCCCAAACAATCGGAAAGAGGCTTCATCGGAGAATATGACTTTGCCCCAGTCCTCAGTAGAAATGTCCCGAACTATTCGCCGGCGAACAGTTCCTGGCGAATATCGCATGTTCGCGTTCGCCTTGGCGGGCGAACATATGCGATGTTCGGTCCGCCTCCTATACGTCATCATTGAGCAAACTTTGACCCTGTACCTCACAGTCAGCAGACACATTCCAGCCAATCAGCATACCCTCCCTCCCAGACCCTCCCACCGCCTATCAAAAAGCAAGGACAGCATCCATCTTAGATTAATTCTGAAGCTGCAGTGTCTCAAAGTTGTAATCGCAATGCGATTAATACAGGTTATGTTAATCGCATTGCGAGTTCAACTTAGATCTGAGTTCCTAATGGTTGTATTGCTAGAATTGACAAATATAACGAATATAGCACTATATTCTCAATCTTCGTTATATTCTAGCAATACAACCATTAGGAATCCAGCAGCTCTAAGTTGAATTTGCAATGCGATTAATTCAAGTTCTATAAATCGCATTGCGATTTCAACTTAGAACTTCTGCCGACTTCCGTGCTCATGGAGCGTCCCCATCACCATGGGAACAACTCCATGCTAGAATGTACTGTTCGATTTGAGAAAGTTGAAATCACAAAGCGATTAATTCAAGTTCTATAAATCGCATTGCGATTTCAACTTACCACACTCTGCGTCAACTGCGTAATTTTCCATGGGAGTTTTGCCATGGGTCCCCCTCCTGCATGCCACAATCCAGGTGTTAGTCCCCTTGAAACAACTTTTCCATCACTATTGTGGCCACAAAGAGTCCCTGTGGGTTTTCAAATTCGCCTTCCTATTAAAGTCTATTGCGGTTCGCCCGGTTCGCACAATCGCGAAAATTTGCGTTCGCCGTTCGCGAAGGGAAAATTTGATGTTCGCGACATCTCTAGTCCTCAGCAGTCCATCCACCATATTTTCTGCAGAAGATCAATCTGTCCCTGATGTTTTTTTTGGAGAGAAGTGGCTTCTTTGCTGCCCTTCTTGACACCAGGCCATCTTCCAAAAGTTTTCGCCTCACTGTGCGTGCAATTGCGCTCACACCTGCCTGCTGCCATTCCTGAGCAAGCTCTGCACTGGTGGCCCTCCGATCCCGCAGCTGAATCCTCTTTAGGAGACGATCCTGGCGCTTGCTGGACTTTCTTGGACGCCCTGAAGCCTTCTTAACAAGAATTGAACCTCTTTCCTTGAAGTTCTTGATGATCCTATAAATTGTTGATTGAGGTGCAATCTTAGTACCCACAATATCCTTGCCTGTGAAGCCATTTTTATACAACGCAATAATGGCTGCACGCGTTTCTTTGCAGGTCACCATGGTTAACAATGGAAGAACAATGATTTTAAGCATCACCCTCCTTTTAACAGGTCAAGTCTGCCATTTTAACCCAATCAGCCTGACATAATGATCTCCAGCCTTGTGCTCGTGAACATTCTCACCTGAGTTAACAAGACGATTACTGAAATGATTTCAGCAGGTCCTTTAATGACAGCAATGAAATGCAGTGGAAAGTTTTTGGGGGGATTAAGTTAATTTTCATGGCAAAGAAGGACTATGCAATTCATCTGATCACTCTTCATAACATTCTGGAGTATATGCAAATTGCTATTATAAAAACTTAAGCAGCAACTTTTCCAATTTCCAATATTTATGTAATTCTCAAAACTTTTGGCCACGACTGTACACAGAACTGCTGCATGTGCAGTGACCTGGAGTGGAGGCGAGCAGGAAGGGGCTGGTATTAGCTAAGGTGGTGGAAGTAGTACTCAGTTTACGGTGGCTAGCTCCACCCTGGAGGTCCCTAGGGCCATGCAGTGACGGGAAAACACACCCTTTCTTCCCTCGGGGAACACCCTGGTGGTAGTTGGAGTTCCCATGATGGGAAGTGCAGGAGTGCAGATGCAGGACCGGCAGATTGATGATGTAGTCAATAATCAGGCCTGTTGGATAAAGTCTTTCTTTACTAAATCGATGATGGGAGTAGTAGTATATATAACAGCAAAAGGCACAGTTCCAAAGTATATCACAGTGTAGCCTTTCTCCCATTAGCAGTGTGTAGGCAGAGACAATGATGGTAGTGGTAGTACTCCCTGTCTCTTTCTCTACTTTTCAGTCTCTCCAAGTAACCATAGCTGTGCTATTCTGTTTTGTTAACCCTTTCTGCAATTCCAAAGCTGAGGAATACAGATTTAAGATTCGCATGGCCAATCCATCTCAAAGTGTGGTAGGTGCAAGAGGCAATGAACCCTTTCCACAGCAGTAAAGTCTTTTGTCATAAATAAGCAGTACCTTAGTGATGATATCTTGCATGACCTTCATGGTTCTGGGTAGAGATGAGCGAATCAAAGCTGACGAAGTGGAATTTGTTTAGAATTTCAGGAAAAATTAGATTTGCAACGAATGCGAATTTCCTTGCGCTTCGTGGTAAAGAATCACATTTTTCCTAAAATGGCAGCTACACGTGTGAGGACTGAGGACATGGGGCAAGGAACTCTAAGAAGACGGGATCACCCAGATTGACACGCCTGCATGCAGGCAATCAGGAGCCAGCCAGCCCTGTGATGTCACAGCCCTATAAATACGGCAGCCATTTTAGAATCTGCCATTTTCCAGCGTTCTGAGTGCAGGGACAGACGTGTAAAGGCGCTAGGGACAGCAATTGGAAAAACCTGATTGTGGAAAAAAAGACAGAAAAAACTATTTTAAAGTGCAGGCAAAGGATAGGAAGAATCATTTCACAGCATCTTAGTGCAGGAAGAGACGTCAGAAAGCGCTATGACATTGATAGGAAAGCAATTTACAAGTGCAGGGAAAGATTATTTGGGGATCCAAATAGTCATTAGACAGCTCTGTCATTCCAGCTTTTTGTTATTGGGCTGCAAGTGCTATGTTGAAAAGCCATTGGTGGCTTATATCTTAGTATCTTTAGTATCTTATATTAGTACTACAAAAAAATATATACACACATTTCACTTCTGCGGTTATTTCTGGTGAAAGCATATTTCAGTAAAAAAATAAATGTACAGGTCCTTCTAAAAAAAATTGCATATTGTGATAAAGTTCATTATTTTCTGTAATGTACTGATAAACATTAGACTTTCATATATTTTAAATTCATTACACACCAACTGAAGTAGTTCAAGCCTTTTATTGTTTTAATATTGATGATTTTGGCATACAGCTCATAAAAACCCAAATTTCCTATCTAAAAAAATTTGCATATTTCATCCGACCAATAAAAGAAAAGTGTTTTTAATACAAAAAAAGTCAACCTTCAAATAATTATGTTCAGTTATGCACTCAATACTTGGTCGGGAATCCTTTTGCAGAAATGACTGCTTCAATGCGGCGTGGCATGGAGGCAATCAGCCTGTGGCACTGCTGAGGTGTTATGGAGGCCCAGGATGCTTCGATAGCGGCCTTAAGCTCATCCAGAGTGTTGGGTCTTGCGTCTCTCAACTTTCTCTTCCCAATATCCCACAGATTCTCTATGGGGTTCAGGTCAGGAGAGTTGGCAGGCCAATTGAGCACAGTAATACCATGGTCAGTAAACCATTTACCAGTGGTTTTGGCACTGTGAGCAGGTGCCAGGTCGTGCTGAAAAATGAAATCTTTATCTCCATAAAGCTTTTCAGCAGATGGAAGCATGAAGTGCTCCAAAATCTCCTGATAGCTAGCTGCATTGACCCTGCCCTTGATAAAACACAGTGGACCAACACCAGCAGCTGACATGGCACCCCAGACCATCACTGACTGTGGGTACTTGACACTCGACTTCAGGCATTTTGGCATTTCCCTCTCCCCAGTCTTCCTCCAGACTCTTGCACCTTGATTTCCGAATGACATGCAAAATTTGCTTTCATCCGAAAAAAGCACTTTGGACCACTGAGCAACAGTCCAGTGCTGCTTCTCTGTAGCCCAGGCGCTTCTGCCGCTGTTTCTGGTTCAAAAGTGGCTTGACCTGGGGAATGCGGCACCTGTAGCCCATTTCCTGCACACGCCTGTACACGGTGGCTCTGGATGTTTCTACTCCAGACTCAGTCCACTGCTTCTGCAGGTCCCCCAAGGTCTGGAATCGGTCCGTCTCCACAATCTTCCTCAGGGTCCGGTCACCTCTTCTCGTTGTGCAGCGTTTTCTGCCACACTTTTTCCTTCCCACAGACTTCCCACTGAGGTGCCTTGATACAGCACTCTGGGAACAGCCTATTCGTTCAGAAATTTCTTTCGGTGTCTTACCCTCTTGCTTGAGGGTGTCAATGATGGCCTTCTGGACAGCAGTCAGGTCGGCAGTCTTACCCATGATTGCGGTTTTGAGTAATGAACCAGGCTGGGAGTTTTTAAAAGCCTCAGGAATCTTTTGCAGGTGTTTAGAGTTAATTAGTTGATTCAGATGATTAGGTTAATAGCTCGTTTAGAGAACCTTTTCATGATATGCTCATTTTTTTAGATAGGAATTTTGGGTTTTCATGAGCTGTATGCCAAAATCATCAATATTAAAACAATAAAAGGCTTGAACTACTTCAGTTGGTGTGTAATGAATCTAAAATATATGAAAGTCTAATGTTTATCAGTACATTACAGAAAAAAATGAACTTTATCACAATATCACAATATGCTAATTTTTTTAGAAGGACCTGTATACACACTGCACTATTGCAGTTATTTCTTGTGAAAGCGTATAGGGTACTATTTCAGTCCAACAAGAAAAATATATTCCCAGTTCACTTCTGCAGTTATTTCTGTTAAAAGCGTATAGGGGAGTATTACAGAAAAAAAAATGGAAAATATATACGCACTGCAGTTATTTCTGGTGAAAGCATATAGGGGTGTAATTCAGTACTACAAGAAAAATAAATACGCACTTCACTCTTAAATTTTTTTCTGGTCAAAGCGTATACTGGCGTATTTCAGTCCAACCAGAAAATTATATTCTCAGTTCACTTCTGCAGTTAATTGTGTTCAAAGGGTTTAGTGGCCTATTTCAGTACAAAAATAAAAATATATTCATCACTTTTAGGGTGGTTTTAATTTCCATTTAATTTGTTTAGTTCAACTACAAGAATGTCAGACAGAGAAGTGCCAGGCCATGCACAGAGGAGTGGCAGAGACCTAAATGTTTCTGGCGCAAGCAGAGGTCACAGCAGAGTAAGGGGGCATGACAGCAGGAGTCGCAGCGAGAGGCTTGAGCTCCCGGTGACATCACACAGGGGAGGAACTGCTCAGTGATTCATCAAGAAATCAAATCTTGGCTTTCTCCACGACAAATGAAAATCGGAACCATGGTGACCGACAATGGCAAGAACATAATGTCGGTGCTGCGCCATGGACGGCTGAGCCATGCTCCCTGCATGGCACACATGTTCAATCTGGTTGTCAAGCGGTTCCTGAAGTCTTCCGCCCATCTGGAAGACATCCTAAAAATGTCCAGGAAACTTTGCATGCACTTCAGCCACTAGTACACAGCAAAGCACACCCTCCTTGAGCTTCAGCGGCAGAACGGCATCCCCCAACATAGGCTGATATGCGACGTTTCCACCCGTTGGAATTCCACCCTCCATATGTTGCACCGACTATATGAACAGAGAAAGGCCATCGATGATTTATTGACGATGCAAGTGGATAGGAGTACTCCCATGTGTAACTTCGATGTCAGCCAGTGGCAGCTCACGTGTGACACCTATCATTTGCTCAGGCCCTTTGAGGACGCCACGTTATTTGTCAATCGCCAGGACTATGGGCTTAACGACATCATTCCACTGCTTCATGTCCTGGAACAAATACTGGTAACAATGGCTGGTCAAGGGACAGGAGACGTGGCGCCCAGATCTTACGGCCACATGAGCCCTGTGGGGGCTGAACTGGAAGAGGGGGAGGAGGACATTGGAGCACAGGCAATGTGAAGATAAATGGGCGGTTTTTCTACTCAGCTGCAAGGACAGGAGGAGCAGGAGCAGCCAGAGGAGCTACAGGGCGATGAGGAAGATGAGACAGAGGACCCGGACACACCGTGGCAGTATGCAGTGGAGATGGAGGCAGGGAGTCCCTCCGACTCACTTGCACAAATTGCCCGATGCATGCTCATTTGCTTGCGTAGTGACAGCTGAATTGTTACCATTCGGCAGAGGGATGACTTCTGGCTCTCCACCTGGTTGGACCCTTACTTCCAGTCCAGAATGGGGACCTTTTGTACACCCCCCGAGAGGGAGGACAAACTGAACTACTACAGAGACATCATATGTAGTTAGTTGGCTGCTGCCTATCTGCGCCATCATCCATCCTCTCGCAGGTCTGACTGGGGGAGCCCTCTGCACTCACGTTTCACTGCCATGGCTGCTGGGGATGGGTGGGGTGGCAGAAGCAGTACCAGCTCCATCAGCAACAGCCGAACTGGATTTGTGGCCCCAACTAAGAGTTGGCATCAGAGCGGGTGTTTAGTGCGCTGGGGGGGCCATAGTTACACCAAGGAGAACTCGCCTGTCCACCCAAAATGTGGAGAGACCGACCTTTGTCAACATGAATCAGGCGTCGATCAGCCAGGATTTCCACCCACCAATTCCTGATGCATCAAACTAGATCATCCATGGTGCCACACCAACACTGATAAAAGAGACCAATTTCTACTGACTACCTGCCTCAGCTACTACTCTGATGCTGCCACACATCTGATGTCAAGTGCTCCTTCTTTCAGCCACCTTCCTCAGCGGGTACTGGTATTGCCACTCACCGCCCCACTCTGTCACGGGTCACTTTGTGGTCTCCTGATGCAGCTGCTGCTGCCATCTCCACACTATGTAACCTTGCCACTGTGTGGTATCCTCCTGCTGCTGCCATATCCACATTATGTCACATTGCCACTCTGTGGTCTGATGATGCTGCTGCTGCTATTTCCACATTATGTCACCTTGCCACTCTGTGGTCTGATGATGCTGCTGCTGCCATATCCACACTATGTCACCTTGCCACTCTGTGGTATGCTCCTGCTGCTGCCATCTCCACATTATGTCAGCTTGCCACTCTGTGGTCTGATGATGCTGCTGCTGCCATTTCCACATTATGTCACCTTGCCACTCTGTTGTATCCTCCTGCTGCTGCTGCCATCTCCACACTATATCACCTTGCCACTCTGGGGTATCCTCCTGATGCTGCTGCTGTTGCTGCCACCTCCATACTCTGTCATTGGGCCACTCTGTGGTCTCCTCATACTGCTCCCACCTCATCAATATGTCATAGGTCCACTCTGTGGACTTCTCATGCTGCTCCCACCCTCCCCACTTCATGACTGGGCCACTATTTTGCCTGACATTATTTATTTGACCTTTCTTCTGATCTGTCAGAAGCAAGGAAAAATGAGACACAAAATGGATCCTGTCTGTGTAGCAGCTGTAAGGCCTGTATGATCCTATCAGAATTGGCTTATGATTTGGCAGCCAAAAGCAGGAGTGGGTACAAAACACAGAAGACATGCAAATATTCCATTCGCATGTCATCTCTGTTTTAGATCCACTCCTGATGTTTTTTTGGCATTAGCAATACTGATGGATTATTGAGCAAATGTTGACCGAGTGAAGACGTATGCTCCACAGACAGGATCCGCTTTTTGTGGGTTATTGTTCTGACGGGTCAGAGGAAAGGCAAATTAATCAGTGACGTCAACACAAACTCACTGCTGACACATTCTCCACTCTGTCCTGGGGGCTCCATTTGTATACGCGTTTAATAGAACAGGTTCTGTAGACATCTTCTTTACACTAACATCGCCCTGTAAGGATGAGTTGATACTTCAGTTATTTGGTCAGTTTTGCCCTTTGACTGCCCAAATAAGTGAAGTATGCAGTGATTCTAAGTGTGACGCCTGTCATCTGCATGTCATATGGACTCACAATATTATTTCACTACCAAAGCAGACTCCCTATGCGTGTTACTGCAAGGCACAGTTTTCTACATCACTAGAGAGGCTCTCTGCAGCCAGGAAATAGCGTTTTTTAATGTAATTCGCCATGAATTTCTTCACTAAAAATTAGGCGAACCGGCGCATCGAATTTTTGAAAAATTTGCTTATCTCTAGTTTTGGGCCTTCTATAAAGTATGTTCTCTTTCCTTCAGGGGTACTCTGATAGTAGAGTTAATCCTTTGTCCACACTCTTATAGACAGATGTTCTCTAAACTTGGGCCTGGTCTCAGGAACTCTCACACATGTCCTTACTGTAGTTCATCTCAGACTAGACTACTCAAATAACCAGGGACCGGACCGGTCTATCACCCTGGCAACCTAAACAGTCTGCCAGTATTAACCCTATATAGCCCATGCATCACTATTAGGTTTACACAGTGCATAGAAAGACAAGTGCTTTTAACAACAAATCACAACGGCACATGAAAATAATGCTCCATCTGCAGTGACCGGGTTTGAGGTGACACTAGCATAACGCAGGATCCACCTGACACCATAGAGGTGTCACCACGTGTTGCTGCTCTCTGGATGAGATGGTAAGGTGTAGTGCACCCCAATGGTAAATAAATCCAGATAGTCAGGGTTAGGCCTCATGCACACGAACGTATTTTCTTTCCGTGTCCGTTCAGTTCAGTGACCGTATACGGAAACATTCATTTCAATGGGTCCGCAAAAAAAAAAAATGAAAGTTACTCCGTGTACATTCCATTTCTGTATGCCTGTAATTCTTTTCCGCAAAAAAATAGAACTTGTCCTATTATTGTCCTCATTACGGACAAGGATAGTACTGTTCTATTAGGGGCCAGCTGTTTCGTTCTGCTAAATATGGAATGCACACGGACGTCATCCATATTTTTGGCGGATCTGCATTTTGCGGACCGCAAAATACATACGGTCGTGTGCTTGAGCCCTAACTCAACTGCAAAACAATAGAGGCAATGCACTGAGCTGGCTTCTCCAGTCTCCTCCCTGGCAGAAGAATGTTCTGTGCTAAGAAAAGACCTGCGATAGCTGTCCCTCTCTCAGAAGGCTGATACTCTAGCTAAAGGGCTGGTCTTTGGGCAGGGTATCCCCATCTCAGCGCCTTCTTGTGGTCAATTGTGCAGTCTGGCACAGTCTATACTACTAAACACTGGTCCCTATCTGCAGACAATTAGGGGCTCTGACATTTATACAGTTTCTAGCTGATCTTGAGACGCACAGTCTAACAAAAACATTGTTGCAGTTCTTCTCTGCCATAGACTTTTATTTAGCCTCGATACAAGTAAATGGAAATGACTTGGAAAAGGCCAAGTTCACACTTAAGTTATTTGGTCAGTTATTTCCATCATTTATTGTGAGCCAAAACCAGTTGCTGGTAAAAAAACGCAGAACAGGTGCAAATCTGTCCATTATTCCTTATATCTCTGTAGGTTCAATACTGGTTTTGGCTCACAATAACTGATGGAAATAACTAACCAAATAACTGAACTGTAAACTTGGCCTAAGCAGTTTCCAGACATAAACAACCGTCTGATAGGGCCAAACCAGATGGTCAAAAGTTCACAGTCATTTTTTTTTTCCCCTCCAAAACTAGCTTTGCAGTGAACAGACCGGAAAGTCCCAAAGTCTCTCAGTATTAGCTAGTTGTGCATTAACCATTAACACAGTGCAGTGCAAATACAGTGCTATAACAGTGCAAATGAACAAGATATATTAAAATAAGCATATAAAATGCAGTTCAACAATATATAACAGCATACAATGTCAATCAGCTGCTTCTAACTCCACCAGTATATTGTCATGCATTAAACGAGGCATGTAACTCGCGGGGCAGGGATGTAACATTACTACTTTACAAAGCGTTGGTGCGGCCTCATCTGGAATATGCAGTTCAATTCTGGTCACCAGTCCATAGAAAGTAAAAAGTACAGAGGAGAGCGACTAAAATGATAAGGGGCATGGAGGGTCTTAGTTATGAAGAAATTTAGAATTTAATTTATTTAGTCTTAAGAGACGTCTAAGGGGGGACATGATTGACCTATACAAATATATAAATGGGCCATACAAAAAATACGGTAAAAACTGGTCCATGTCAAATGCCCTCAAAAGACAAGGGGGCACTGCCTCCGACTGGAGAAGAAAAAGATCAGTCTCCAGAAGTGTGAAAACTTCTTTACTGTAAGAAATGTGAATCTGTGGAATATACTTCCTCAGGATGTGGTCACAGCAGGAACAGTGGACAGTTTCAAAAAGGGTTTAGATAAATTCTTGAAAGTAAATTACATTAATGCTAATGAAAACGTGTAGATATCTGAGTCTCACTTTCTTCTGGGATTCGCGTCCCCACCTATCCCTTGGTTGAACTTGATGGACTTATGTCTTTTGTCAACTGTATTAACTATGTAATAAGTATAAACCACAGCATACAGTGGGGAAAATAAGTATTTGATACACTGGCGATTTTGCAAGTTTTCCCACCTACAAAGTACCTACATTTTTATCGTAGGTACACTTCAACTGTGAGGGACCGAATCTAAAAATAAATAAAAAAAATGAAAATTTAATTGTATGATTTTTAAATAATTAATCTTCATTTTATTGCATGAAATAAATATTTGATCAATTACCAACCAGCAAGACTTCTGGCTCTCACAGACCTGTTAGTTTTTCTTTAAGAAGCCCTCCTGCTCTGCACTCATTACCTGTATTAATTGTACGTGTTTGAAATCGTTAACTGTATAAA
The DNA here is from genome assembly GCF_014858855.1 of Bufo gargarizans. Lineage (NCBI taxonomy): Eukaryota > Metazoa > Chordata > Amphibia > Anura > Bufonidae > Bufo > Bufo gargarizans. Next base: position 169,542,329 of record NC_058080.1, read on the forward strand.
AGACACCTGTCTACAAACTCAATAAATCACACTCCAACCTCTCCACCATGGCCAAGACCAAAGAGCTGTCTAAGGACACTAGGGACAAAACTATAGACCTGCACAAAGCTGGGATGGGCTACAGGACAACAGGCAAGCAGCTTGGTGAGAAGGCAACAACTGTTGGCGCAATTATTATAAAATGGAAGAAACACAAGATGACTGTCAATCTTCCTTGGTCTGAGACTCCATGCAAGATCTCGCCTCGTGGGGTAAGGATGATTCTGAGAAAGGTCAGGAATTAGCCAAGAACTACACGGGAGGACCTAGTCAATGATCTGAAGAGAGCTGGGACCACAGCCTCAATGACTACCGTTAGTAACACACTATGCCGTGATGTATTAAAAACATGCAGGGCATGCAAGGTCTGTCTTCTCACGCCAGCACATGTCCAGGCCCGTTTAAAGTTTGCCAATGACCCTCTGGATGATCCAAAGGAGACATGGGAGAAAGTCATGTGATCAGACGAGACCAAAATAGAACTTTTTTGTATAAACTCCACTCGCCATGTTTGGAGGAAGAAGGATGAGTACAACCCCAAGAAAACCGTCCCAACCGTGAAGTATGGCAGTGGAAACATCATACTTTGGGGGTGCTTTTCTGCAAAGGGGACAGGATGACTGCACCGTATTGAAGGGAGGATGGATGGGGGCATGTATCGCAAGATTTTGTCCAACTACCTCGTTCCCTCAGTAAGAGCATTGAATAGGGGTCGTGGCTGGATCTTTCAGCATGACAATGACCCGAAACACACAGCCAGGGCAACTAATTAGTGGCTCTGTAAGAAACTTTTCAAGGTCCTGGAGTGGCCTAGGCAGTCTCCGGGATGGAACTCAATCGAAAATCTTTGGGGGGAGCAGAAACTCAATGTAGCCCAGCGAAAACCCTGAAACCTGAAGGATCTGAGAAGATCTGAATGCAGGAGTGGGCCGAAATCCTTGCTGCAGTGTTTGCAAACTTGGTTAAGAAATACAGGAAACATCTGACCTCTGTAATTGCAAGCAAAAGTTTCTGTATCAAATATTAAGTTCAGATTTTTTATTGTGTCAAATACTTATTTCATGCAATAAAATGCTAATTAATTATTTAGAAAATCATACAATGCGATTTTCTGAATTTTAAAATTCTGTCTTTAAAATTCTGTCTCTCACAGTTGAAGTCTAACTACAATGAAAATTGCAGATCTCTACATTCTTTACAGGTGGGAAAACTTGTAAAATCGCCTGTCTGTCTATCAAATACTTATTTTTCCCACTGTAAATCATAGTGCAAACTAACCCTTCAAAGTGCAATAGTAGGTAATTGAAGGCCTTGAATAGCAGCATTAGGGGAAAATGTCCAAAAATGTCCAGACTCCAAAGTACCCTTGCTCCAGGGCACTACAAATCATGTTCAGTAGGCACTAGGCTGTGAGGCTATTTTCTTTCAGGCTGATCAGCTCTAACACCGCATGGCAGCACGTTACTTTACCCATATGACAGGAGGAAAGGGGAGTGGGAGTTATGCTCTGACCTTCTTTTGTTAGGGATAGGAGGATGTCCATGGAGGAGGACATGGTGAAGGCGGATAAGCCGCTGGTGTGGGAACGATGACCTGGTCTCATTGCAAGGGTGCTGCCTCACAGCTGCCGTCAATAACATTGACCCAGTGGGCAGTAAAAGACATGTACTGTCCCTGCCCGGAACAGCTGCTCCAGTTGTCCATGGTGGTGTGCATCTTGCATGAGAAAGACACTGTACTGCATGTAGATTTGGTCTGGATGCCACAAAGGAAACCAGGAGAAGGAGGTCACTTTTGTTGCGCTAGCTTGTGGTCAACTCTATTTTTCCACAGTATCTGGTGATGCTGCTTCACGCTGCAATAGAGCCATGGTACCTATATTTGTGTTTGAACACACATGGTTTATATTAATCCTGCAGATATTGCACATGGCAACACATTTTTTTCCAGCACAGTGGAGAAAAACTTCCAGACAGAAGATATTCACACTAGTGATGAGCAGCATAGGCAATATTCGAATTTGCGATATTTAGCAAATTTTTTGCCGAATATTCATAATAATTTCACAAATTTGAGAATTCGTGATCTCCAGGCATTATTTACTTGATTGCGAAAATCGGCAATGTAATATATTCGCGATTAGAATATTCGCGATCAACACTATTCGCAAATACGAATATATAGCACTATATTCTAAATATTCGTAAATTCTCAAAGTGCCGATATTTACAACTTCAGACTTAGAGGTGAAACTAAATCACAGAAATATAGTGGCAAATATGGGGGAACTGCTCAAGCCCCAAACACTGTAGCGTGTTTCTCATTGGGGGAGCAGTCCCACCGCATGTGGACCGCAGCAAACGACCATCCCCAGCAAAAAATGCTTACAATGGAGGATGCCGGCCCGGTCCACATGCACCACAAAGGCATCCTACACAAAACGGAGCATTGTGCGGATGAAAATATAATTATATAAATCACAGAAAAAATGCACCAAACGGATATGCCACTGACTATACTAGCTAGTCATACAAGCGGATATTAAAAGCTGAGACTTTTGCCAATATATTCCTGTCAGGAACACATCGGAGCACCATAATGCACCACGTCACGGTCTCTCAGCAGGGCAAGGGTCCTACCACTACGCTATGGTGTGAACACGGTCTGAAGGTAATGAAATCCAGCTCACAGCCAAGCTTCCACACAACCGCATAGCACATTCAATACATATAAAGGCACATTCAATACATATAAAACAAAATCACAGAAATATAGTGGCAAATATGGGGGAACTCCTCAAGCCCCAAACACTGTAGCGTATCCCCCCCCCATATTTGCCACTATATTTCTGTGATTTTGTTTTATATGTATTGAATGTGCCTTTACCTGGCACTTAAACATTCTTTTGCACCTGGTAGCCTCCATCACACGGTCTAATATGGGTGCGGCTTACAGTCTTGCTTTATTCACATTGCATTAGTTGTCCTGCTATGCGGTTGTGTGGAAGCTTGGCTGTGAGCTGGATTACATCACCTTCAGACCTTGTTCACACCATAGGTAGCTTAGTGGTAGGACCCCTTGCCATGCTAAGGACCGTGACGTGGTGCATGAAGGGCTCCGATATCTTCCTGACAGGAATATATTGGCAAAAGTCTCAGCTTTTAATATCTACTTGTATGACTGGCCAGTATAGTCAGTGGTATATCCGTTTGGTGCAATGTTTTTGTGATATATGATTGTTTTTTCGTCCGCACAATGCCTTGTTGTGTATGGGATGCCTTAGTGGTGCATGTGGACCGCGCCGACATCCTCCATTGTATGCATTTTTTGCTGGGGATAGTCGTCTGTTGCGGTCCACATGCGGTGGGACTGCTCCCCCAATGTAAAACACGCTACAGTGTTCGGGGTTTGAGCAGTTCCTCCATATTTGCCACAATATTTTTTTTTTTTTTTTGTTTGATATGCAGTGTATGTGCCTGTACTTGGCACTTAAGCACTTTTGCACCTGGTAACCTCCATCACACGGTCTGATATGGGTGTGGCTTACAGTCTTGCTTTATTCACATTGCATTAGCTGTCCTGCTATGAGGTTGTGTGGAAGCTTGGCTGTGAGCTGGATTTCATCACCTTCAGACCGTGTTGACACCATAGTTAGCATAGTGGTAGGACCCTTGCCATACTGAGAGACCGTGACGTGGTGCATGATGGGCTCAGATATGTTCCTGACAGGAATATATTGGCAAAAGTCTCAGCTTTTAATATCTGCTTGTATGACTAGCCAGTATAGTCAGTGGCATATCCGTTTGGTGCATTTTTTCTGTGATTTACAGACTTAGAGGTGACCTGCAGATCATCCTGCAGTGACTGAGAGGAGTAGTGAACCATCCAGTACGCAATCTCACCTTCTTTGTCCTGAATAATAATGCCATGGGGGTATCGGCCATGTGCTACCACATGGTGAACGGAGTTTCCCCCATATTGTATTCTGCAGGCCATGTGATTATTATTTATTCTGTATGTGATCTGTCTGTTTTACCTTATATTTAATCACGCTTAGTCACTATTTATATCACTTAGCCTGATAAGCCTATTTAATCTCAAATCATTAAATTCACGTTATAAAACAACTACCCACATTCTGACTCTCGGATGACAAGGCATGGGTGTTTCGTTTTACCCTCTTCAATTTACCAGATATTTTATTATGAGGCCTATAAATGAAAAGTCACAGGTTTGGTACACAGATTATCAAATGCTACTAGAAAAGTTTTTTTTTTCTGTAATTTAAAGACAGAGGCCCAATTAACAGTTCCTCCCCTTCTACAAACACACTAATATCAATTTACAATAGAAAAAATGCAGTTTTTGCAATAAAATGCTTTTGCTGTTAACTACATGGTACATTGAATTAATACAATCCGTTTACTAAAATGGGTATTCATATATATCAGGGATCTGCAACTTTCGGCACTCCAGGTGTGGTGAAATTATGACTCCCAGCATTGACACTTGCTTGGCTGTTCTCAGATCTCCCATAGAAGTAAATGGAGCATGCTGGGAGTTGTAGTTTCACAACAGCTGGAGTGTCGGAGGCTGCTGATCCCTGATATATATATATCGAGCTTCTTCCACAGTATATGGGGAAATGCATGGTCTGATTAAAGCAAAGTTGCAGGGCTGTTCTTTACTGTCAGCTTGTGCCAATCTAGTTCTGAGCTGAACAGCTGAGGAATATAAGTCAGTGCCATGGAAACTATGCCTGATAATCTCTTAAATGGACTTGCCTGTTCCTAGAAACCAGCCTGTTTCATATTATTCAGGGCTTCGGTACTAGGCATACTTGCCACTGAAAGGGTGCGGGGGATTAGCAGGAACCATATTTAATTGCCTCTTTCTGATCACCATTGCATTGTGTCACATCAAGCTATATAAGCAAGCATCCGAGTGAAATTCCAGGTGAGGCCAACCACACCCTATTGAAGCCAATTCTCCATTGGTAATACTTGCATGCTGTTTATTTTCTTGAGCAGGAGTTGATTTTTAGTTTTGCTCCATTAAAGGTGCTTTCCTGGATTTAAAAACTCGGCTTCATATATCCTTTTTGGTAAATACATGCCACTTTGTAATATAATTGATTTGAACATTTTGCCCATATTGCCCTCTATGCATGCCAGTCACATCACACCACAGTGCCACATCTCTTACCCTTTTTCTGCTGGGGTCTCTGGGTTCTGGTCCCGGCTTGATCTGCACTCTTCCTATTGAGGCATGGCTGGGGTGTGTTACCTGTCTAGTTATGTACATTGTCAGAGTGAAGCATGACCATATTCAGTCACTAAGGCTTGGAGAATGCTCACTTACCCTAAGAACTCATAGTTCTGTACACCCTGTAGGAAGGCGCACGGGTCCGTCATTGACGGAAGGTACGTGTCACCGAGGTTCCTGGCCTCGGTGAGATAGGAACCGGTAATTTTGTGTGTCAGCGGCAGCTAGTGCTCGCTGACACTGTTTTACTTAGTTTGGCTGTAAAGCCAATCCGGGCCGGTTTTTTATAGGGAGCAGCAAAAGAACAGGGTGGGTGGCTGTTCCACACGTCCAGGCCAGGTTTTGTCCTGCGTTTAAAAACCCAGCCAGCAGCTTAGCTGGGTGTGGTATATTCCTCCGAGTGATAGTGGAGATGTGGAAACTCTGTGTTTTTGGGAGCTGAGGAGATCAACCATACTGCAAGGCATAGAGCCGCCTGCAGAAACCACTGATTTAGGGAATTGCTAATTTGGGAATTGAATTTCAACCCAGAACAAAATATATCCTTTGCCAGACAGCAGACAGTATTACAATTGGCTGGCCACAGCTGAAACACCAGATTTAGGGTACTGCTATTTTGGCAATTGTATTTCACCCCTGAATAAAATAGCAAGCACAGCCAAGCCCCTGATGTAGGATATAGCAAAAAAAAAAACACACTATTGATGGTTAAATGGACTTGGTGGCAGCTTGTGCTGGCGCACCACAAGACACAAAATGGTCGCGGATCACCCCAGAAAAGAGTAACAGAAAAACGGTCTGGACAGCCTAAAAACAATGAGCAATTAACTAGCAGAAGTTGAATGATTCACAGCTGTAGATCGATCACTTCATCAAGTGTTTTTGATGAGTAAATCCCTGCCTAATCTCGCCCTAACAGCAGCAGCTGCATCCTCTCCCTACACTGATCAGAGCAGAGTGACGTGCGGCGCTACGTGACTTCAGCTTAAATAGAGGCTGGGTCACATGCTGCACTGGCCAATCACAGCCATGCCAATAGTAGGCATGGCTGTGATGGCCTCTTGGGGCAAGTAGCATGACGCTTGCTGATTGGCTGCTTTGCAGCCTTTCAAAAAGCGCCAAGAAAGCCCTGAACACCGAACCCGAACCCGGACTTTTACGTAAATGTTCGGGTTCGGGGACGTGTCACAAACACCCCAAAATTCGGTACGAACCCGAACTATACAGTTCGGGTTCGCTCATCCCTAGGTATAAGTACAGTGTGAGGGCAAAAAGGCCACTGGGCAGGATTGGGGATATATACATAGGCATCAGGCCTGGCTTAGTGTACAAAAAACTTGCCACAGCCCTCATTGGGCTTTTCTAAAGTTGTGAGGTATGTTATAGTGCAGCTTTATGGCTATTGTCTATCAGCATAATGTCAGTACAATATTACCAGGAAGTCAAAACATGGGGGTATTTTTCCAGTACCAGAATAGAATGATTTTAACCCACAAGTAGCTAGAACACTAGTGATAAAACAAACATTACACAGTATTTACAGGAGGGATCTGGAGTTTTGCTTGAGGTCTTGCCAGACTACTTTGTTGCCGTATTAAATTTGAATTAAAATTTAAAGGGTAATAATGCATTTTATTGATGGGTTACGCACAGAAAAAGGTACGGAACTGCAGTATACTGTACAGAGTATACAAATCCCTAAATAGGCTGTGACGGACTGGGATGCCTAGGGCCTACCAAGAAAATTAATTCTTGGGGCCCACTGTACAGCTACATGCAAATATTACCTGGCCCTGTTTGCAGATCCCTAAAACTGTGACAAACACATTTTTTTCAGTAGTAGTCCCTTGCCTAGATTGTACCTCAGACCGTTCTGTCCTGTAGACACTTGGCGTCATTTATCAAACTGGTGTAAAGCAGTACCGGCTTACTTGCCCATAGCAACCAATCAGATTCCACCTATCATTTTCCAAATGAGCTGTGAAAAATGAAAGGTGGAATCTGATTGGTTGCTATGGGAAAATAAGCCAGTTCTACTTTACACCAGTTTGATAAATGACCCAAACTGTGCTTTAAAGTCATCTCAGCCACCTGATGAATCTAAAATAAACTGGGTAGATAATTTGTTAAATTATCTATGCTGTTTCTATATTATCACATAGGAGAGACTGAGATGCTGTACAATGAATATTTGTATGTAGTGCAGTCAGTGTACTCTGCCATGTGCCACTTGTGCAGGGGCACTAGGGGCCCACCAGGGGATTCGCTTGTTCTCCTTTGGGTCAGTCCGAGCCTGTAAATAGGTAGGTGAGAACCACGGCCCCTTTATGCAGCTGATCAGCGGGACTTCCGAGTGTCGGACCCAAACATGTCTAATGTCGACGGCCTATCCAAAGAATAGACCGTCAATTTTAAAGAACTGGAAAACCGTCCACTTTAAACTTTTTTTTGCACACATCCACTTGACAGATCTTGACTGGTTTTTAGGAATAGGCAACGACATTTAAGAGGCAAAAGTTGTCAGGCATAGTTTCCATGGCAACACAGCTATCGAAACGAGCAACCGATCAGTGGCTGCGGATCAGAAGATATAAGGACTAGTTAATAACTTTGTTTCTGTCACTTTCTTTTCGTTGTAGTCTCGAAAATGTAAACAGGTAACATATCTGACCTTATAATATACAAATCTGTCTGCTTCACCTGCCCGTTCCCAGAGCTGTCAGAGCAAAGCAATACAAGAGAAAAGAGCAACCAGACGTACTTTGTGAGCAGAATGGATTCTTCTCCCCCTGTTACCATGGAAACACAAAAGTTGACAGCAAATAAATAACCTTGTCTTTCCTTTAATTATGCTTAAAACTGTAAATTCCAAATCTTTTCACATTGTTAACCGTATCAGCCATTCAGACATTTTTATCTGCACAATATTCCTCAGTTTTCACGTATCTGTTAGAATTCTCCATTCATATAATTCTTTGATACATTATCAGGTAGAATAATAGCAATTGGACCCGCTCTGGTTAAACTCAACCTGCGCAATTTTCCCTTTAAGCTGGTGCAGATAATCCAGCGTGCTCCACCATAATCATAGAAGCACTCTCAACCTTCCCCCCTCCCCGTCACAGTGGCGGGGGTGGCTACAAAGGAATGATAGACTCTCTGAACTCTATTTTTATGATCCTGAAAGGGGTTGTCATTTTCTTCCCCCAGAAGGCAGGAGACAGATGCTGCTTTGCTGAATTGCATCATGCAAAATTAAGATTCTGAAAAAGTGAAAATTGCAGGTAGTGACTGGGTCATAGCTTTTGACTCTATTATCAGGATGGTTATGCACACCATCTAAATACTAGAAAAGAAACAGAAGAATGAAAAAGAGATTTGCAATGAAAAATGAACAGATAGTCTACGAAATAATATAGAACGTGAAGGACAGAAGATGTGAGGCCTTTGAGGACGGCAACATTAAAGGGAAAGGGACCAAAAAGAAAGAGGAGGAATGCTCGTAGGAAGCTCCTTGCTTCAAAGTCCAGTCCCATAGTCTGATTGTGTGTCCCGGGCAGGCCAAGCCTGGTCAGATGTAGCCAAAGTATTGCTACAGATACTTGAAAGCTTTTGTAAGACATGATTCGTCAATTTGTTCATCTCAAAAAAGGTGCGGGGTTTGGAAAGAGACTTTCAGGACATTGGCTATCTACATGGCCAAAAATGATTAGTTTTTAGTTCTGGATGAACCCTGGGATATTTAGAGGATATCTCACAGAGAAAAGATGATTTTGCCAATGAAAGCATTGGCCAGCCAGGCATTTCCCCTGCAGCGGATCAAATCTGACAGATCAGGGGACCCCTCTATGACATCCATATGGGACGGACAGTATTAGGACATATCAAACATCCTATTTAAAAGTGTCCTTTCTGAGATGATCAAGTTACAGTATGTAACTCAGTGGATCATCCTGTAACAGTCAGGTAACACTTCATCAAAATCTTCAGTTAGAGAAGTGTCCTAAATGTTCTTTTAGCCATGCCTTATTATTCTCTAAGCTTTGCATTGTGAACTCTGCTTCCCATTCATGGACATAGAAAAGTCACCACACTAAGGATGTGCAATGCACGTAGTTTGCAAAAACCATCATTGTGTTAAGGACCCATTATCTCTCTTGAACACTCTATAAAAATAACAATTCTGGAATCAGTTATGACTATGTTGTGCTGTTCCTTTGTTATTCCTACTGAAAGATTTTGAATAAATTGAAAACTGGGTGTGATTATTCCCATTTTTTAAAGGTGTGTGTGTCCCTACACTGTGTGATACTTTCAGCACTGATTGAGCAGTGTTAGAGGGTGTCGGGTACAATCTCAATTGGTTGCACCAAGCTGCCAATTCATTCATAACTGTCTAGGAGGAATAACAGAGGAAAGGCATAATGGAGAGTGCTTCAGTATTGCTTTTTCACAAAGAATACACGTTTTAACTAAGGGTAATTACAGACAAACGTGTCCAGTGTGGAAAACATGCTCTATGTGGGAGCATGATTTACTGTTATGGACATTGCTCCTTTCACCTGATGGCATGGCATTATAATGATTTATAATGCCGTGTGTCTCTGTCTAGCCTTGCTCTACTGAAATATACTGACAGAATGATGTCACTATAAATTAGTGGATGCAAGGTCAGGCAGAGACACACAGCATTATAAATCATTATAATGCCATGCCATCAGGTGAAAGGAGCAGTGTCCATAAAGGGAAATTTCGCTTACACGGGGAGCATGTTTTCCACACTGGACACGCTCATCGGAATTAACTGTAAGGGTAAATGCACACGCTCAGGATTTATGTGTGGAGAATCTGTACTGAAATCTGCAGTTGTTCGCATGGCAATTCGTGCGGGGAATCCGCATCAACTGGGGCAGATTTACATGCGGATTTGGTGCAGATTTGCTGTGGATTTTTCTCATGCAGATTTTTCTCTCCCCATTCGAGTCAATGGAGAAAATCCGGTGAAGAAAAATAAAATAAATTAACATGCTGTGCCTTTTAATATCTGCACCACAGGTAAAAATCCACACATAAAAAATCTGCATCATGTACATGAGGATTTCAAATTCTCATAGAATACAATGTCCATGATCTACGATGCGGATCTTCTACATGCAATTCCGTGTTAAAAATCTGCACGCAATCATGATCATGTGCATTTAGCCTTAAACAAACAGGTCAGGAGTGGTGACAGGTCCTCTTCATGTGGTCCCACTGGGTACCTTAGAGTGATTGCTGTTCGAGATGAGCCAATTTTTAAAAAATTCGATTCGCCGGTTCACCAAATTTTGTTTTGATACGAATATATTTGCGATGAATTTTGTAAAAAAAAAAAATGCTATTTCCTGGCTGCAGAGAGCCTTTATAGTGGTGTAGAACACTGTGTCTTGCAGGAACACGCATAGGGAGTCTGCTGTGGTAGTGAAATAATACTGTGAGTCAGTATAACACGCAGGTGACAGGCGTCGCTCTTAGAGTCACTGCACACTTCACTTATCAGGGCAGTCACAGGGCCAAAACTGACCAAATAACTCAAGTATGAACTCAGCCTTACAGGTCGATGTTAGCGCCAAGAAGAAGCACACTCCTTTTACACCGTCGTCAGCTGATTCCACATAGATTTTGTGAGATAGTGACAGATCTCACAGAGATGAGAGGTAAGGAAGGGGCGGATAGTGCGGTCCACACCCCTATTCCACCACAGGTGAGACCAGCTGGAGGTGCTGGGGCTGGCATAAAGCACCTCCCAGGGTGTCAGTCTAGGGAAGTAATGGGCAAACTGCGGCTCTCAAGCTGTTGTAAAACTACAATTCCCATCATGCCCTGCTGTAGGCTGATAGCTGTAGGCAGAGTGGGCATACTGGGAGTTGTAGTTTTACAACAGCTGGAGAGCCTCAGTTTGCCCATCCCTGGTCTAGGGGAAGGAGATTGTTTGTGCAACAGAGTCCTGCTGGAGGCTCTGGAAGAGTGGTCTCGGTCGGGCTGGCTGAGGGACCACGGGGCTAAGTGCTAGCCGAAACATTGGGGGACGCCGTGACGCCTGGGCGCAAGGGTCACAAGGCCGGAGTCAGGAGGACTACTGGGCCACACTCCCCCATAAAGGTACTGGACTTGGGACCATGTGTGAACGGTGCTCTGTACAGCCAGGAGGCTGATGGACATTGGGCTGAGAAAGCCGTATATTATGACCATGTGTGAATGGTGCTTTAATTGAGTCAGGGTATGTTATGTTTAGTTAGAGCCCAGCCGAGCAGGTGTTTATTTTGTATGATTTATGTTTGTTTTGCTGAGGTGCCAAATAAAAGCGATGTTTGGACCTTAAACTTGGTGTCTGGCGAAGATACTTGTGTGAATGACCCCCGGAGAAGAGCTAACCCCCCACAATTGGTGTAGGATGCGGGCAAGAGTCCCGGCTGAAAAGAGGCAAAGTGGTTGCTGAGAGCAACGACTGCACACAAGAGCCTGCTGGTGATAATCTTGACTTTTTTTTCTTGTGGTGCAAACGGTGCAGGATTTAAAGGGCAGTAGCCGAGTAAATGAGACTGACCTGTGGAATTTTTTGGGGTCAAAATGGTGACCGGTGTACAACCAAGGCCACAAAGGAAGTAATAGCGCAGCTGGTGCGGGAAACTAATTCCATGTTGAGGAAGCCGAGTGCGGTACTTGGAGAGGCTGCTCTGAACTGGGCTGAGAGTGGAGTACCAGAGGAAAAGTAACTATATGCCATTGCCAAGAGCAACCGTCGGGAAGATAAAGAGGTGGAGTGTGGTGCAGCTCTCAGGAGTGTCTGTGTTTCCTGTGATGGTGTACAAGCTCCTAAAGGGTGCGTCGGGAGTGACCATCCAGGAGAGGTCCGGACTCCAAGCCATGTGGTTTCCGGTAGCAACGGTTGCAGTGAGGAGTCTGCCGGTGGTTGTGGTACCAGGAACCCAGAGAAGGCTGGAAATCTTGGTAGAGGTGATCTTGGAATATCTTCATCTCCAGAGACTGCAGAATCCGCGACATCATGCGGTAAGAACGTTCCTGTATTTATTGGGCTGGCAGACCCCGGGACAGTACGCCGACGACAGTTGCTACCTGTAGGTGGTAAGTCCTAGAGGCAAGGAACTGTGGCAAGGGGATGTGTATGTGGAAACCGCAGTGTTGGAACAGGTGGGTAAGCCTGTCTCGGTTGCTCCCTCGCGGGAGAAGGGTATTGTGTTGCCCAAAATGCCCGTGACCAAGGCTAGGCTAGGGGTTGTGAAAGTTAGAGACCCGATGCTAGTCCAGGTAGCACGATGCTGAATACTAAGATTGGTATAATGATAAATATGCTGGACAGACATGTGATTAAAAAGGACTGTCAGATAGTTCCCACTGGACGTGAGACTATGGTGACGACTAGAACCAATGGTGCCAAGTTATCTGCATTGAAAATGTGAAGTTATGTAACCTAGGTGATAAGGATGACACCCCTTTTCCTTTGAAGGCCGTGATCAGGAAAAAAAATACCCCTGCTGGTTTAATTGTATATGTAGTAGGGATGTTGATTGATGGTGAAGGTACACAGCTGAAGGAACCCCCTGTGATAAACATACAGGAAAAGAGGCAATGCTAGAAGGGGTACCACATGTACTAGGTACAGATAAGCAGTCTCCACAGGGTTCTATGGTTAGTGAGCTTGGGTGCAAGATAGATGAAAGTGGTGTGACCGATAATGTGAACCAGGCACCTGAAAGAGAGCCTGAGCAAGTGCAGGTGGTTCTCACTGAGGGGGAGTCTCCAGTGAAAACTGGGTCTTGTAGATCTGATGTTACAAATATGTTAATATATGATGTGATGTTGGGCTGTGATATTGTTTCGTTGTTGTGGGGTAAGGTAGACACTTCTGCAGATAGTGACGAAACTCCTGCAGAACCTATACTTGCCCGTTTAAATGAAGGTCTAAGGAAGCTGCACATTGACCGCCTTGGGGAAAAAATACTGCCTATTGAAAACAATGGTGCTGATAAGGTGCAAAGCGATTGTGCCAAGTTTGCGGAAAGGCATAATGAAAAGGTGATGACAGGTGAAATATATGATGATGACATGTATTTTCCATTGCAGGATGTGGGTCAGGGGAATAGCATCCCCGGGTGGAAAACATGTGAATTGTCACAAGGCTGGAGTCTGGAGGACTACTGGGCCACACTCCCCCATAAAGGTACTGGACTTGAGACCGTGTGTTAACGGTGCTCTGTACAGCCAGGAGGCTGATGGACATTGGGCTGGGAAAGCCGCATGTTATGATCATATATGAACAGTGCTTTAGGTGAGTCAGGGTATGTTATGTTTAGTTAGAGCCCAGCCAGACAGGTGTTTATTTCGTATGATTTATTTTTGTTTTGCTGAGGTGCCAAATAAAGCGATGTTTTGACCTTAAACTTGGTGTCTGGCGAATATACTTGTATGAATGACACCCGGAGAAGAGCTAACCCCCCACAATGCCTTACTGCTTCTTGCTTGTGGGCCAATGAGAAGGCTGCAATATCTTTGATTGAGCTTAGCAACATCCCTAGCAACCAATAGGAAAGTTGCCTACCCCTTACTATATGAGAAACTCCCCAGATGACACGTGAACTGAATATTTGCATGTCTTCTGTGTTTTGTACCCACTCCTGCATTTGGCTACCAAATCATAAGCCAATTCTGATGGGACCATACAGGCCTTACAGCTGCTACAAAGAGAGGATCTGCTGTGCGTCTAATTTTTCCTTCCTTCTGACAGATCAAAAGAAGGGTCAAATAAATGAGGATGTCAGCCAAGCCAAAAAGGCTAAATAGTGGCCCAGTCATGCGTGGGAGGAAGTGGGAGGGTAGGAACAGCATGAGAAGTCCACAGAGTGGCCCTATGACATAGTGGTAAGGTGACAGCAGCATCAGGAGGCCACAGAGTGGCAAGAACAACATCAGATTACCTGGAATTCAGGAGGTTGGTTAAGACCTGGCTTTTTGTGTAGGATGACGAGGGGCCCACCAATATAGCTGTCGACAAGCGCTTCGATCGGATTGAGTTCCTCTAGAGTGCTATATAAGGACTTAGTAACATAACATAACATAACATAACAAGGTGACATAGTTTGGAGATGGTGGCAGCATCTGGAGACCACAGAGTGGCAAGGTGACATAGTGTGGGGGTGGTGGCAGCATCAGGAGGCTACAGAGTGGCTAGGTGACAGTGTGGAGGTGGCAGCATCAGCATGACGAGGCCACAGAGTGGGAAGGTGACAGTGTTGAGGTAGCAGCAGCATCAGGACACCACAGAGTGGCAAGGTGACATATTGTGGAGGTAACAGCAGCAATAGGAGACCAGAGAGTGGCAAAGTGACATTTTGTGGAGGTAGCAGCAGCATCAGGAGACCACAGAGTAACCCAGTGACAGAGTGTGGAGGTGGGTGTCAACAACAGTAACCGCTGACGATGGTGGGTGTAAGAAAGAGCACTTGGCATCAGATGTGTGGCAGCATCAGCATAGTAGCTGAGGTAGGTAGCCAGAAGAAACCGGTCTCTTTTGTCAAAGGGTTGTTGTGTGGCACCATAGATGATCTAGTCTGATGCATCAGGAATTGGTGGGTTGAAATCCTGGCTGATCCACACCTGATTCATCTTGGCAAAGTTCAGTCTCTCCACATTTAGAGTGGACAGGTGAGTTCTCCTTGGGGTAACTATGGCCCCCACCACACTAAACACCCGCTCTGATGCTACACTACTTGCTGGGCAGGACAGCTTTTCCAGGGCAAACTCGGCCAGTTGCGGCCACAAATCCAGTTTGGCGGTCCGGTAGTCCAGCGGATCTTAAATGACGGCTGGCAGGGTGCACTCCAAATATGCCACCTCCTGCTGGTTCAGGTTCTTCTGTATATCTAGCTGCTGGTGAGTAGTTTCTTCACTAGGCGGGTGAATAAAGCTGCTTATCAGCGAGTCTAGACTCAGGCTGCTGCTTATGGAGCTGGTACTGCTCCTGCAACCCCACCCCTTCACAGCAGCCATGGCATTGGAAAGTGAGCGCAGAGGGCCCCCGCGGTCAGACCTGCGAGAGGATGGATGATGGCGCAGATAGGCAGCGGCCAACTGACTACATATGATGTCTCTATAGTCGTTTAGTTTGTCCTCCCTCTCAGCGGGTGTACAAAAAAGTCCATTTTGGACCAGTAGCGTGGGTCCAACAAGGTGGAAAGCCAGAAATCATCCCTCTGCCGAATGGTGAAAATTTGGCTGTCACTACGCAAGCAAGTGAGCATGCAGCGAGCCATTTGCGCAAGTGACTCGGAGGGACTCCCTGCTTCCATCTCCACTGCATACTGCCACGGTGTGTCTGGGTCCTCTGCCTCATTTTCCTCATCGCCCTGTAGCTCCTCCGGCTGCTTCTGCACCTCCTCTCCTGTCACCTGTGTATAAAAACGACCCATTTCACTACACATTGCTTGTGCTCCAATGTACTCATCCTCATCCTTTCCCAGTTCAGCCCCCACAGGGCTCATGTGGCCATGAAATGTAGGCGCCACGTCTCCAGTCCCCTGACCAGCCAGGACATGAAGCAGTGGAATAACGTTGTTCATCCCATAGTTATGGCGACTGACAAATAACGTGGCCTTCTCAAAGGACCTGGGCACATGACAGGTGCCACGCATGAGCTGCCACTGGCTGACATCAAAGTTACACAGGGGAGTACTCCTGTCTGCTTGGATCATCAAGAAATAGTTAATGGCCTTTCTCTGTTCGTATAATCGGTCCAACATATGGAGGGTGGAATTCCAACGGGTGGAAATGCCGCATATCAGCCTATGTTTGGGTATGCCGTTCTGACGCAGCAGCTCAAGGCGGGTGTGCTTTGCGGTGTACAAGTGGCTGAAGTGCATGCAAAGTTTCCTGCCCATTTTAAGGATGTCTTGCAGATGGGTGGAAGACTTCAGGAACCGCTTGACAACCAGATTGAACACGTGTGCCATGCAGGGCGCATGGCTCAGACCTCCTTGACGCAGCACCGTCACCATGTTCTTCCTGTTGTGTGTCACCATGGTTCCAATTTTGAGTTGTCGCGGAGAAAGCCAGGATTCGATTTCTTGATGAAGGACATGTAGCAGTTCCTCCCCTGTGTGACTCCGTTCATCCAGGCAAACAAGTTGCTGAACAGCATGACTCCGCCGTGCCCTGCACATGTGGTATGCTGGAGGGGCACTGTGAATTGTCCCTGCAGTGGAGGCTGAGGACATGGTGGAGGATGAGGAGGCAGAGGCAGACATTGTCGCAGGACCAACGGCGTGACAATTCTGAGGCGGAAGCGGCGTCATTTGGCAAAGTTGCTGGTGTGGCTGTGCAGGAACCACATTCACCCAGTGGGCCATAAAGGATATGTATTGTCTCTGACCGTAGTTATAGCTCCACATGCTGGCACTGCCATGCACTTTGCTGCTTCCTCATGGGCAAGCTGCCACCCTCTTCTCCCGATGATGATGAAGCCCCTTAGTCACCAGGCTCCCAAGTGCGATCAGCTACATCATCATCAAGTACTGTCTGCATGTCACTGATGTCCTCCTCAACCGTCTCTGGGTCAGGAGCCTGATCACTCTTCCATCATTGCCGCAGGTCCAGCAAGCGATGTTGATAAGGCTGTTTTGGTGGTGATGATGGTGACCACAACTCTTCCTATTCACGCTCATCTACGGCCTGATCCAGCACTCTTCGCAGGGCACGCTCCAGGAAGAAAACAATTGGGATGATGTCGCTGATGGTGACTTCGGTGTGACTGACTAGGTTTGTCACCTCCTCAAAAGGACGTATGAGCCTACAGGCATTGCGCATGAGCGTCCAGTAATGTGGCAAAAAAATTCCCAGCTCCGCAGAGGCTGTCCTAGCACCCCGGTCATACAAATACTTGTTGATGGCTTTTTCTTGTTGGGGCAGGCGATCGAACATTAGGAGTGTTGAATTTCAACGTGTCGGGCTGTCGCAAATCAAGCGCCTCACTGGCATGTTGTTTCGGCGCTAAATGTCTGAAAAGTGCGCCATGGCCATGTAGGAACACCTGAAATGGCCAAACACCTTCCTGGCCTGCTTGAGGACGTCCTGTAAGCCTGGGTACTTATGCACAAAGCGTTGTACAATCAGATTACACACATGTGCCATGCACGGCACATGTGTCAACTTGCCCAAATTTAATGCCGCCAACAAATTGCTTCCGTTGTCACACACCACTTTGCCGATCTCCAGTTGGTGTGGAGTCAGCCACTGATCCACCTGTGCGTTCAGGGCGGACAGAAGTGCTGGTCCGGTGTTACTCTCTGCTTTCAGGCAAGTCAACCCCAAGAAGGCGTGACACTGTCGCATCCGGGATGTGGAATAACCCCTGGGAATCTGGGGGGGGGGTGCCGTTGATGTGGAGCAAGACGCAGCAGCAGAAGAGGACTCAGCCGAGGAGGTTATCGAAGAGGATGGAGTAGGAGGAGTAGAGGAGGTGTCACCAACTCCTCTGCAGAGCCACGCATTCCATGGTTAGCAGCCGTGAGCAGGTTTACCCAATGTGCAGTGTAGGTGATATACCTGCCCTGACCGTGCTTTGCAGACCAGGTATCAGTGGTCAGATGGACCCTTGCCCCAACACTGTGTGCCAGACATGCCATGACTTCCTTTTGCACAATCAAGTACAGGTTGGGGATTGCCTTTTGTGCAAAGAAATTTCGGTACCTTTGGCTTCTGGTACCTTCCACTGCGGTGTCCCAATAGCTACAAATTTTTTGAAGGCCTCAGACTCCACCAGCATGTATGGTAAAAACTGGCAGGCTAAGAGTTCAGACAAGCCAGCTGTCAGACGTCAGGCAAGGGGGTGACTTTGTGACATTGGCTTCTTATGCTCAAACATGTCCTTGACAGACACCTGACTGTGGGCAGATGAACAGGAACTGCTCAAGGCGAGAGGCGGAGTGGCGGGTGGTTGAGGGGGGGGCAGGGAGGACAGCAGTGGTTGACGTGGCTGAAGATGCTGGACCAGGAGGAGGATGGTGGCTTTGAGTTTGTGTGCTGCTTTTACTCATGTGTTGATCCAATAGGCGTTTGTGATGTGAGATCATGTGCCTTCGCAAAGCAGTTGTACCTAGGTGGGTGTTGGACTTCAACGACTCAGTTTCTTTTGGCACAGGTTTCAAATGGCATCGCTGTTATCAGAGGCAGACACACAAAAAAAATGCCACTCTGCTGAGCTTTGCAATGACTGCATTCTGGTGGTGGCAACAGCATGCGTTGATTGGCGTGCTGTCTGGCTGACCACGGGTGCCGATAAATGCTGTCTGACTGTGCCACTAGCTCCTTGCGACGACCTCCCCCTGCTTCCAACTCGTCTCCTCCGCCTCTGTCTACCCATCTGAACTTTCCCCCTGTTCTTCTCTTCGAGCGGGCACCCACGTGACATCCACGGACACATCGTCATCATCAACCGCTTCACTTGTATCTGACAACTCAGCAAAGGAAGCAGCAGCGGGTACAACATCATCATCATCACACCGTACGTCCATCTGTGTAATGCTGCCTGACTGAGACATATCCCTGTTATCTACATCCTCTTGCAATAATGGTTGCGCATCACTCATTTCTTCCAACTGATGTGTAAATAACTCCTCTGACAGATCAAGTGAAGCGGCTGTGGTGCTAGTGTTGGCGGCAGGCAGGCGAGTGGTAACTTGAGAGGTGCCCGAAGCTGAGCTGGAGGAGGATGGTGTGTCAAGGTTCCGAGCGAAAGCTGTAGAAGATTGGGTGTCCTGTGTTAGCCAGTCAACTATGTCCTCAGAACTTTTCGAGTTAAGGGTACATGGCCTCTGAACACTGGGCATTTTTTCTAGGGCCAAAGGGAATCACAGCACCACGACCACGACGGCCCCTGCAGGGTGGCCTGCCTCTGCCTGTCATTTTTTTTAATTAGTTAAGTTGTACTATGCGTGCAAGCTACTGTGACACCAGATATGAGTTGCGCTGAAGTGACACTATGCACTGGGCCTTTAACACACAAACACATGTGTAACTGACTTCTATTGATTCAGTCAAAATTGTTGTTTTTCTTTAAATGGAATCGAATGTGACACCAGATATGAGTTGCGCTGAAGTGACACTATGCACTGGCACTGGGCCTTAGACACACAAACACGTGTGTGCAACTGACTGCTATTTATTTACAGTCAAAATTGTTGTTTTTCTTTAAATGTAATCGAATGTGACACCAGATATGAGTTACGCTGGTGACACTGTGCACTTGCAGGGCTGTCAGCCTGACACACACGCTGGCAACTGAAATTTGATTACACAGGAAAAAAAAAAAAAGCAGACTGATGTTCTAGCCCTAAAAAGGGCTTTTTAGGGTGCTCTCCTTACAGCAGAGATCAGATGAGTCTTTCAGGACTGTAGTGGACACTGAATACACTGGCCTAGCTATCGATTTCCCTATTAAATCAGCAGCAGCTACACTGTCCCTCCTCTCACTAAGAATGCAGCTTCCGAATGAATCTAAAATGGATGCTGTCCAGGAGGTGGGAGAGTCTGGGAGGGAGGGTCTGCTGCTGATTGGCTGGAATGTGTCTGCTGACTGTGAGGTACAGGCTCAAAGTTTATTCAATGATGATGAATAGGGGGCGGACCGAACATCGCATATGTTTGCCCGCCGCGGCGAACAAGCTATGTTCGCCGGCGAATAGTTCGGTACATCTCTATTTGCCACTCCCCTCTGCAGGGCCTTGCACTTCTCTGTCTGACATACTGTTAGATCAAATAAATAACTAAATTAAAAGTAAGTTAAAACACCACTAATACACACCAAAAAGGGCTTCAGAACATATAACTGCACCGCTGAACGGCAAATAGGCCCTTATTGTTTTGCACTAATACATGCCACAAAAGGCTTTAAAACAGATAACTTCACCGCTGACCGGCAAATATATTTTTTCTTTTTCCATTAATACACGCCACAAAAGGCTTTAGAACATGTAACTGCACCGCTGAACGGCAAATATATTTTTTCTTATTCAATTAATACACAACAAAAAAAAGGCTTTAGAACATATAACTGCACCGCTGAATGGCAAATATATTTTACTTTTGCCACTAATACACGACAAGTAGTAAATTTAGCACTTCACCATACAACGGCCATTTTTTCCCACTAATACAAGCCAAAAAATGCTTTGGAACATATACAGACGTGGACAAAATTGTTGGTACCCTTTGGTCAATGAAAGAAAAAGTCACAATGGTCACAGAAATAACTTTAATCTGACAAAAGTAATAATAAATTAAAATTCTATAAATGTTAACCAATGAAAGTCAGACATTGTTTTTCAACCATGCTTCAACAGAATTATGTAAAAAAATAAACTCATGAAACAGGCATGGACAAAAATGATGGTACCCCTAGAAAACACAGAACATAATGTGACCAAAGGGACATGTTAATTCAAGGTGTGTCCACTAATTAGCATCACAGGTGTCTACAACCTTGTAATCAGCCATTGGGCCTATATATATGGCTCCAGGTAATCACTGTGTTGTTTGGTGATATGGTGTGTACCACACTCGACATGGACCAGAGGAAGCAAAGGAAAGAGCTGTCTCAAGAGATCAGAAAGAAAATTATAGACAAGCATGTTAAAGGTAAAGGCTATAAGACCATCTCCAAGCAACTAGATGTTCCTGTGAGTACAGTTGCACATATTATTCATAAGTTTAAGATCCATGGGACTGTAGCCAACCTCCCTGGACGTGGTCGCAGGAGGAAAATTGATGACAAATCTAAGAGACGGATAATCCGAATGGTAACAAAAGAGCCTAGAAAGACTTCTAAAGAGATTCAAGGTGAACTTCATGCTCAAGGAACATCAGTGTCAGATCGCACCATCCGTCGTTGTTTGAGCCAAAGTGGACTACATGGGAGACGACCAAGGAGGACACCATTGTTGAAAACGAATCATAAAAAAGCAAGACTGGAATATGCCAAACTACATGTTGACAAGCCACAAAGCTTCTGGGAGAATGTCCTGTGGACAGATGAGACAAAAATCGAAGTTTTTGCCAAGGCACATCAGCTGTATGTTCACAGACGAAAAAATGAAGCATATCAAGAAAAGAACACTGTCCCTACTGTGAAACATGGAGGAGGCTCTGTTATGTTCTGGGGCTGCTTTGCTGCGTCTGGCACAGGGTGTCTTGAATCTGTGCAGGGTACAATGAAATCTCAAGACTATCAAGGAATTCTAGAGAGAAATGTACTAGCCAGTGTCAGAAAGCTTGGTCTCAGTCGCAGGTCATGGGTCTTGCAACAGGACAATGACCCAAAACACACCGCTAAAAACACCCAAGAATGGCTAAGAGGAAAAAATTGGACTATTCTAAAGTGGCCTTCTATGAGCCCTGACCTCAATCCTATTGAGCATCTTTGGAAGGAGCTGAAACATGCAGTCTGGAAAAGGCACCCTTCAAACCGGACACAACTGGAGCAGTTTGCTCATGAGGAGTGGGCCAAAATACCTGCTGAGAGGTGCAGATGTCTCATTGACAGTTACAGGAAGCGTTTGATTGCAGTGATTGCCTCAAAAGGTTGCGCAACAAAATATTAAGTTAGGGGTACCATCATTTTTGTCCATGCCTGTTTCATGAGTTTATTTTTTTACATAATTCTGTTGAAGCATGGTTGAAAAACAATGTCTGACTTTCATTGGTTAACATTTATAGAATTTTAATTTATTATTACTTTTGTCAGATTAAAGTTATTTCTGTGACCATTGTGACTTTTTCTTTCATTGACCAAAGGGTACCAACAATTTTGTCCACGTCTGTAACTGCACTGCACAAGGGCAAATAAGACATAAATATTTCCTTGTAATAAACCCTGTTAATGCCTGTTTCAAACAGCACTTTTACCATAATAAGAACAGTTTGCTGGAATTACAGTGCTGTATAATGGCAATTTAAGTCCCCAGTCAGTGCAGCAAGGTGTAATAGGGTTGTTCCTATTACTCAGGCTGTAACCTCCCCTACTGAACCCTGTTCAACATAAATGCTGAGGAATAATTCCTCCCTATCCTTTCCCTACACATTGAATAATTTTTCCCTGCACTTGTAAATATATTTTTTTAGCACAATTACAGTTTTTTCTAACACTGTCCCTAGCGCCTGCTGACGTCTCTCCCTGCACTAAGTACACTGGAAAATGGCAGAATCCAAGATGACTGACGCTGTTTATAGGGCTGTTACATCACAGGGCTGGCTGCTTATTGGCTGCATGCATGGCATTATGGGTGATCCCGCCTCCCCAGAGTTCCTTTCTTCATGTCCTCACACGTGCAGCAGACATATTAGGAAAAGATGCGATTCGTTACCACGAAGCGCGAGGAAATTCGGCTTCGGTGCAAAACTAATTTTTCCGGAAATTCGGAACGAATTCCACTTCGTCAGCTTCGATTCGCTCATCTCTAGTTGCTGTCATACGGCCCTCAGCCACCAACATTTTCCCAATGGTTTGAAACACACATTGCACAGTTGTCACTTTTCACTTGTTCGGATATTACTATATGAAACGTTTCATGGTGCACTTACATGGAGAGGCTAAACAAAAAATATAACCTGATCAAAAGCAATCATGTAAATTACATCAGGGGAATACCATGGCAGCTTAATCCAGTTTTTATTAAAATGTACTTTAAGAGACAGTGTCAAGTCTTATTCAGCAGTAAACTTGGAAGATGCTGACAGATGATGGTACTGTATGTCAATAACAGGCGGAAGGTTCAAATAATCAGAAGCAGAAAATGTGGTGATGCTGACAATGATGACTGACAGTGTCAAAGTTAATTTCAACTGATCTACTGAGTCTGGATCATTACTCTTAAACCATATATGGTTGATATTTGTCACTGACATCTCAGTGTCCTAAAATGAACATTGTAAACGTGCAGACTGGCAAAATAATCTCAAAAACATGTTTTTTTCACTGCAGGTCACACAATGTGCCTGCAAAAGAGAAACACAAGCTATTTGACCAGACTCCGAATAATTCCAGTCATATCAAATGTGCTGCCTCCATTAATATCTAAGGCATAAAATGTAACACAGAGACCAGTAAATAGGCCTTCAACGTTTTAGTTGTGTATTATGTACAGTATACAATGTGGGAAAGCTTCATACAATTCATAGGAGGAATCATACATCAACTTTACCAAATATCTCCTAAATTATTCTAGATTTGCGTGCTCGGCACAATCACCTAGAGGTCACCTTGGGCTGTCTGTCAAAATACTGTCTCTGACTTTTTTGGCATTGCCAATTTTCCATCTCTACCCATTTGAATTTACTTCAGAGGGGAGACGCCTAGTCCCAGGTATTGACCGCTACATTTGTACCCCTACAGTGATACTTCTGATACCTGTGGAAGAAGTAGCAGGGAAAATTGACACCAGAAGCTTATCTACAAAGTCCCTTTTATTTGCAATGTAAGCTTTGTAGAATAGGATTCGAGTATTCTCATCACAGGCAGGATTACAATGAAAGATAACGCCACTGTAGACAGAACACAGGATCCATCATTGGTGATACGTTAAATCACAGCTTATCTTTTCCCCCTCAATGTGCAATGACCTCTTCAAAGGTCAAAGAGCACATCTCAAAAACCCACCTGTAGAAGTCAATGAGGTCTCCAGTCTTTTGAACCATATGGCTGCTGTAAAGCATAGTTCTAAATACCGTTAACAAAAGCTAAAAAAATAAATAAAAAATCAAGACAGATTAGGGGGACTTTCATTAAGGCTTTTATGGCACTGTTGTGGTGTGAAAAAAAGTCGCACATTGTGGAGCATGTCATATTTTCACCATAATTTGTGACTTCTTAACTTCTCACCACTTTTCTGAAGTGGGCAAAAAGGGGACGGGCCTTCTGGATTTCCTATAACTTGCGCCAAAAACTGGCATATCTTATAGCTCAAATCTATGCCAGTCTGTGGCTGGTGTAGACTTTGATTTCTGGAGCATGGAGTGCCAAAGATGTGACTAATTTATTAAGAGGCTTTTGCATCCAGCGCACAGGGGATCAAGACTGGAGAATGTCACTATCTGTTTTTTTTACTTGTCAGCAGAATTATGTGACACATTTCCTTTAGTAAGTCCTCAAAATAACTTTTTGTAATGACCAGATCCCAAAAATAGTACAGGGTGATCCACGAAAAAGTAGCTTGCCTCCAGCGATAGTATGACAAGATGGACAAACAAGTGGATTGCTGATATACCAATAAAATGAGGGAGGCTCCTCAGATGTCAACCATTCCTTCTGTGTTCATCGACTGGTTGTGTTTTATCATGGGTGTGAAAGTAATAATCTCAGTGTTCGAGGTCTTGTCAGTGCTCTATTTATATATGACAGGCAATGCCTCTTTCTTAGAGGTTTAGTGTAAAAGCTAAAAAGAAAGAACTCATTTTTGCTCATAAGCTTCCCCAACATTTCTTGTACCATCAGATAAGATGTTACTGTTTCTGCAATTTGCCAACTTTTTAATCTAGTTAAGTAACAGCTGAACGTTTCCAATATTGCATCTTTAATTTCTTCTTGATGAACTCTGATAAATAATTTTGTTAGACCAAAATGTCAGTACATGAAATGTTTCATGAAATGTGTTCCTAACAACATCTAGTGCAGAAAATGTCATTGTGGCCAATTTGTGAACTACTTCTAACCCCCAGGCAATGAAAGGCAAGGTTATTTTTAAGCATGTGTTTTAAAGATGCAAACTAAACGTTTGGCAAATGACAATTCCAATAAAACTATTAAACATAAAATGACATTAAAATGGCATTCCTCTGCCACTAGACCTAGACTATATGTATAGTCATCAAGACTTGTGATTTGCTGTTGAATGGATATTAGAAGTGATGGTGGTCACTGATTCTTCTAACACTTGATGTTCTTGCCAACTTTTCTAAGTACAGACTAACATTTTTATTTTAAAGAGATTGGCTCCCATGGACAGTGCTAAATGGCCTCCTATTAAACAGGACAAACCTGAAAAGGAGCTACATTACATTAAATTTTAATAAACATAAAACCGTGCATAATTATAGAACATTCAGAAATTGCCACATGTATAGGCTATAAAAATGTCCGGCTCAGGAGTCAAACAATGATAACCAAACACCTTAGTGTATCACCACTAGCACTAATAACAATAATCCATCAGTATATAAGGCTACTTTTACACTAGCGTTTTTGCTGGATGCGGCAGGGTTCAGAAAAAAACGCTTCATTACTGATAATACAACCATCTGCAACCGTTATGAACGGATCCGGTTGTATTATCTTTAACATTGCCAAGACAGATCCATCATGAACTCCATTCAAAGTCAAAGGTGGACGGATCCGTTATCTATTGTGGCAGAGAAAACTGATCCATCCCCATTGACTTGCATTGGGGGTCATGCCGGATCCTTCTTGCGCCACATCCCAGGACTGAAAGTAAACTACAACATGTTGCAGTTTGCTCTCCGGTATGAGAAAGCAACTAAATGGAACGTAATGCATTTTGGAGCATTCTGTTCTCTTCAGTTATGTTTTGTCCCCTTTGACAGTGAATTGAGACAAAACTGAAGCATTTTTTTTTTCCGGTATTGAGACCCTATGATGGATCTGAATACCGGAAAACTAAAATGCTAGTGTGAAAGTAGCCTTAGTACGTTATAACATTCTGATCAGCTCTCATAATGTTTTGTATACAAGGGCTAAGTGACACAACTCACCACCCAAGGTTATTACCTTCTGTAGACCTCTCCAGATGTCCCAAGAAGGTATCCAATGGTGTGCTGGGATACACAGGCCATATCAGGTTTAGCCAACCACCATGTGTAATGCACATCAAGAAGCACCACACTAATCGGTATGTCCAGTCAAAACAAATACAAAATGTTGGCTGGCAGGAGAATCCACTCCCACAAAGATCACCCCGTGGTAATAATAAAGGGGGTGGGGAGTGAGCAATAAGGAGAAACTTATGCCAACGTGTATCAATTCCTTTCCCTCTGGGACAGTGAGTGCCTCCTCGTCTACCCACGGACAGCCCCTTCCACTTTTTTAGACATCAAAAACAACAACTGCAATATCAACTGTGCAACAACACTATACTTTCAGTTACAATATTGATTATGATGATGAAATGCAGACTGCTATTTAACTATATTCTTTCAGATCATGACCTCTCACTTAGATGGGTTTTTCCTGTGTTCCCACTGTACCATTAGAGCCATTTAAATGGACAAAATAATTAAATCTATTTATAAGCAAATTCAAATAGCCAAATCACTTCATAAAAATGAGGAAAGAGTGGATGAAATTACTGATATGTCTGATTTACAGGGTGTAAAACTATGACACTCTTGGCACAAGAGGATCTGTCATTGGATAAGGATCATTTACTGACCAGTAAAAAGCCACCCTCGGTTACATAGTAACATAGTATATAAGGCCGAAAAAAGACATTTGTCCCTCCAGTTCGGCCTGTTATCCTGCAAGTTGATCCAGAGGAAGGCAAACAAAAAAAAAAAACCCTGTGAGGTAGAAGCCAATTTTCCCCACTTAAGGAGAAAAGAAATTCCTCCCCGACTCCAATCAGGCAATCAGACTAACTCCCTGGATCAACGACCCCTCTCTAGTACAAACCGGATTCCCAAAAAGTTGGGACACTATACAAATCGTGAATAAAAACGGAATGCAATGATGTGGAGGTGCCAACTTCTAATATTTTATTCAGAATAGAACATAAATCACAGAACAAAAGTTTAAACTGAGAAAATGTACCATTTTAAGGGAAAAATATGTTAAATCAGAATTTCATGGTGTCAACAAATCCCCAAAAAGTTGGGACAAGGCCATTTTCACCACTGTGTGGCATCTCCCCTTCTTCTTACAACACTCAACAGATGTCTAGGAACCGAGGAGACCAGTTTCTCAAGTTTAGAAATAGGAATGCTCTCCCATTCTTGTCTAATACAGGCCTCTAACTGTTCAATCGTCTTGGGCCTTCTTTGTTGCACCTTCCTCTTTATGATGCGCCAAATGTTCTCTATAGGTGAAAGATCTGGACTGCAGACTGGCCATTTCAGTACCCGGATCCTTCTCCTACGCAGCCATGATGTTGTGATTGATGCAGAATGTGGCCTGGCATTATCTTGTTGAAAAATGCAGGGTCTTCCCTGAAAGAGATGACGTCTGGATGGGAGCATATGTTGTTCTAGAACCTGAATATATTTTTCTGCATTGATGGTGCCTTTCCAGACATGCAAGCTGCCCATGCCACACGCACTCATGCAACCCCATACCATCAGAAATGCAGGCTTCTGAACTGAGCGTTGATAACAACTTGGGTTGTCCTTGTCCTCTTTGGTCCGGATGACATGGCGTCCCAGATTTCCAAAAAGAACTTTGAATCGTGATTCGTCTGACCACAGAACAGTCTTCCATTTTGCCACACTCCATTTTAAATGATCCATGGCCCAGTAAAAACGCCTGAGCTTGTGGATCTTGCTTAGAAATGGCTTCTTCTTTGCACTGTAGAGTTTCAGATGGCAACGGCGGATGGCACGGTGGATTGTGTTCACTGACAATGGTTTCTTTAAGTATTCCTGAGCCCATTCTGTGATTTCCTTTACAGTAGCATTCCTGTTTGTGGTGCAGTGTCGTTTAAGGGCCCGGAGATCACGGGCATCCAGTATGGTTTTACAGCCTTGACCCTTACGCACAGAAATTGTTCCAGATTCTCTGAATCTTCGGATGATGTTATGCACAGTTGATGATGATAGATGCAAAGTCTTTGCAATTTTTCGCTGGGTAACACCTTTCTGATATTGCTCCATCTTTCTGCGCAACATTGTGGGAATTGGTGATCCTCTACCCATCTTGGCTTCTGAGAGACACTGCCACTCTGAGAAGCTCTTTTTATACCCAATCATGTTGCCAATTGACCTAATTAGTGTTAATTGGTCTTCCAGCTCTTCGTTACGCTCAAATTTGCTTTTTCCAGCCTCTTATTGCTACTTGTCCCAACTTTTTTGGGATTTGTTGACACCGTGAAAATTTGAATCAACGTATTTTTCCTTTAAAATTATACATTTACTCGGATTAAACGTTTGATCTGTCATATACGTTCTATTACAAATAAAATATTGACATTTGCCATCTCCACATTATTGCAGTCAGTTTTTATTCACAATTTGTTTAGTGTCCCAACTTTTTGGGAATCCGGTTTGTAGCTATAGCCTGTAATACTATTACACTCCAGAAATACATCCAGGCCCCTCTTGAACTCTTTTAGGGGAATTCACCATCACCACCTCCTCAGGAAGAGAGTTCCATTGTCTCACAGCTCTTACCGTAAAGAATCCTCTTCTATGTTTGTGTACAAACCTTCTTTCTTCCAGATGCAGTGGATGTCACCTCGTCACAGTCAGTCCTGGGGATAAATAGATGATGGGAGAGATCTCTGTACTGTCCCCTGAAATATGTATACATAGTAATTAGATCTCCCCTCAGTTGTCTTTTTTCTAAAGGGAATAACCCTAATTTTGATAATCTTTCAGGGTATTGTAGTTTCCCCATTCCAGTTATTACTTTAGTTGCCCTCCTCTGAACCCTCTCCAGCTCTGCTATGTCTGCCTTGTTCACAGGAGCCCAGAACTGTACACAGTACTCCATGTGTGGTCTGACTAGTGATTTGTAAAGTGGTAGCACTATGTTCTCATCACGGGCATTTATGCCACTTTGGATGCAACCCATTATCTTATTGGCCTTGGCAGCAGCTGCCTGACACTGTTTTTTACAGCTTAGTTTGCTGTTCACAAAAATTTCTAGGTCCTTTTCCATGTCAGTGTTACCCAGTGTTTTACCATCTAGTATGTACAGGTGACTTGCATTATTCCTTCCCATGTGCATAACCTTGTCAGTGTTGAACCTCATCTGCCACTTCTCTGCCCACACCTCCGATCTATCCAGATCCATCTGTAGCTGTATAGTGTCCTCTTCCGTGTCAATTACTTTACACAGTTTAGTGTCATCTGCAAAAAAAATTATTTTACTGTGCAAGCCTTCTACAAGATCATTAATAAATATATTGAACAGGATAGGGCCCAGTACTGACCCCTGAGGTACTCCACTAGTTACAGTGACCCACTCTGTGTGTCTACCATTAATAACCACCCTCTGTTTTCTATTACTGAGCCAGTTACTTACCCACAGACATTTTCTCCCAGTCCGAGCATTCTGATTTTATATACTAACCTTTTATGCGGTACAGTGTCAAATGCTATGGAGAAGTCCAGATATACGACATCCATTGATTCGCCGCTGTCAAGTCTAGAACTTACATCCTCATAGAAACTGATTAAATTAGTTTGACATGACCGATCCCTCATAAAGCCATGCTGATATGGAGTTATTTGCTTATTTTCATTGAGGTGCTCCAAGATAGCATCTCTTAGAAAACCTTCAAACAGTTTACCCACGACGGATGTTAAACTTACCGGCATATAGTTTACGGGCTCTGTTTTTGGACCCTTTTTGAATTTTTGCACCACATTTGCTATGTGCCAATCCTGTGGAACACTCCCTTTCAATATAGAGTCCTTAAATATCAGAAATAAGGGTCTGTCTATGACATTACTTAAAGGGGCTCTGCAGTTTGTTTAAACTAATGATCTTTCCTCTGGATAGATCATCAGCATCTGACCCTCCAGGAGCGCAGCGGCCTTCTCACTGTTTACTGCAGGCCCAGTGACGTTACGACTAGTATCAACTGGCCTGGGCGGGGCTAAGCTCTGTTCACTTGAATGGAGCTTAGCTGCGCCCAGGCCAGTTGATACTAGTCGTGACATCACTGGGCCTGCCGGTAAACAGTGAGAACCGCTGCCTTCTCAAACAGCTGATCGGCGGGGGTCCCGGGTGTCGGACCCCCGCAGATCAGATGCTGATGATCTATCTAAAAGATAGATCATCAGTTTAAAGAAACTGCAGAACCCCTTTAATTCTCTTAGGATACGGAGGTGTATGCCATCTGGTCCTGGTGATTTGTCTATTTTAATCTTTTTAAGACGCCGCTGTACTTCTTCCTGGGTTAGACAGGGCACTTTTAATGGGGAATTTACTTTTACAATCTGAATTTCATCTGACAATTTATTTTCTTCTGTGAATACAGTGGAGAAAAAAATATTTAATAGCTTTGCTTTCTCCTCATCGCTCTCTGCAACTCCCCCCTCATCACTCTGAAAGGGCCGACACCTTCAGATTTATACTTTTTACCATTTATATAACTGAAGAACATTTTAGGGTTAGTTTTGCTCTCTTTGGCAATTAATCTCTCGGTCTCTAGTTTGGCTGCTTTTATTTGTTTTTCACATATTCTATTTTTTTCTTTATAGTTTTTCACTGCTTCCTCACTACCCTCCGTTTTTAGTGATTTACATGTTTTCTGTTTGTCATTTATTGCTTTCTTTACAGTTCTATTTATCCATATTGGTTTCTTCTTGTTCCTTAACTTTTTATTCCCATAAGGTATGCACCTCTCACAATTAGATTTTAGGATGCTTTTGAAAATATCCAATTTTGTGGCTGTATTTTTATTCTTGAGGACTTTGTCCCAGTTAGTTAGGCCTATGGCCTCTCTTAGTTGGCTAAATTTTGCGTTTGTGAAGACTGGTATTTTTGTTCCTCCCTGAAAAAACACACTTTTGAATGATAATTGGAAGGTTATTACTTTATGGTAACCATTTCCCAGGTGTCCCCCCAACCTGCACATCTGTTGTTCTGTCAGGTCTATTGGTTAATACTAAGTCCAGTATGGCCGTCCCTCTAGTCGGGTCCTGAACCAGTTGGGAAAGGTAATTGTCTTTGGTTATTGCCAAGAACCTGTTTCCTTGATGAGATGTACAGGTTTTAGTTTCCCAGTCAATATCTGGTGTG
Organism: Bufo gargarizans; assembly: GCF_014858855.1. NCBI lineage: Eukaryota > Metazoa > Chordata > Amphibia > Anura > Bufonidae > Bufo > Bufo gargarizans. The sequence continues at coordinate 169,573,650 of NC_058080.1, forward strand.
GGGTTTCGCTCTGGTAGATAGGTTAAGCGGGCACAGTACAGAGGCAAAATACAAGTTCTTAACTCAAAACGTCAGTGTTCATTCACACTTGAGGCAATTGCACAAAACAGCACATAACTTTGCAGTCTTGGTGTTAATTCACACACAATGGAAAGTTCATATAACACAAGTCACCTTGCTGGCAGTTCTACCTCCAGTCGTCCACAGCAGGCTTTAGGGGGCCTGTTTCCCAAGCATGCGGCAATCGGCCCTCCAGCACGGCACAAAGCCTCAGATCCCAAAAAACAGAAACCTCTCTGCTGAGCCCAGCTGCCTATTTAAGGACAGCCAGGTGCTGCCTAAACCCGGACCGGCACTTAAACTCTGGTCTGGTATTTGACCTCACCTGGCTGGAAACCAGCCCATCCGCACATGCCGGGAGGAAAATACCTGCCTTGCCAGACACAACCTCTTAACTGTGTCACACTGGGTAGTTAAAGTCCCCCATAATAACAACCTCATTATGATTTGCGGCCTTGTCTATCGCGTTTAGTAGTACATTTTCTGTGGACTCTGGTATATTAGGTGGTTTATAATAAACTCCTATTAGAAAATTATTATTGTTTTTGCCTCCATGTATTCTTACCCACAGTGACTCCACGTGTTCATGTCCCTCACTTATATCTTCCTGGACTGTGGGCTTTAGACAGGACTTTACATAAAGGCAGACCCCCCCTCTCCCCTCCGGTTTTGGCGATCCTTTTTTAAACAGACTGTAACCCTGTACATTAACTACCCAGTCAAAGCTGTACAGGCAGGTGGCTGTGGGACACTGGGCTGGGAAAGCCGCTTGTAATTACCGTGTGCAAACAGTGTTTTAAGGAAGGTAGTAAGATACCTTTTTCAGTTAGAGCCCAGCCGGGCAGGTGTTTATTTTGTATGATTTATGTTGGTTTTGCCAAGTTGCCAAATAACAGCTATGTTTGGACCTTAAACTTGGTGTCTGGCGAAGATACTTGTGTGAATGACCCCCGGAGAAGAGCTAACCCCCCCACAATATGTATATACATACTTTATACCAACCAAGTTCCTCCTCCTGGGCTGCTCAGCTTAAAGGTTCTAGCAGAAGAAATACATTCCCATCTTTATGGCATATCAATGTCTGATAGATGTTGGTCCTACATCTGGGACTTGCAGCCATTTTCACAAAAGGATCCCCTGATGCTTATCTCATCAGGTAAGGAATACAGGTGGAGAATAAGCAGAGGGGTGGCTGTAGAGGTCAAGGTGAACAAAGAGAGCTGCCCACATGAACAGCCACGTCTCTTATTTGTTCTCTACCTGGATGTGATGACCAGTGAGACAGGATGGGGGTCAGGAAGTATTCTAGGAGTAAGAAAAAAAAAAAGTGAAAACAGTTTCTTCCTTCTATACTACTAACTTATGATTGTTTCAGCTTACAGGGCTAGACCATGGGAATGATTACATTATTCTGATTTCTGACAACTAGATACTTTGTGTGGGTTTAAATCAATCACATTTATTTGACATTCAAGCCAGTTGGGATGTAGATATTGATGAAGATGATGATCTACACAAAGTCACCACCACAATGCTGCACTTTATGGCATGATATGCAGAAATCTCTGATGGGTGGAGTTCTCATCTCTATGACTTCCATGTATCAGGAGAATTGGGGTTCTATGGCCCTTTTCAGCAATGCAAAGGAGCGACTTAGTATAGTAGATGGACTGAAAATCTGATCACCCAGTTAGTTTACAGACTGAAAGCCAGAGTATGCAATCCTGCCCTTATGATAACATTTGTTGTCTGCGCTTTGGCCTTATTCTGCTTCCTTACAAGACATTTTCTGGCTCACAATCACCGTCCACATTAATGTTCCATCTTAAAGAGGTATTTCAGTTATATTAAATTATTCCATATCCACAGGATAGGGGATAATTATTAGATTGGTAGGAGTCCAAATACTGGAAGCCCCACCGATCATTAGAAAGGGGGTCTGTACCCTGTGGAGCCCCACAAATAGAATGGAGCGGCCACTCCATTCATTTCTATTGGAGTTCCGGATATAGGGGAGTACAATGCTCTGCAGTCTCCGGAACTCTAAAAAGACATGAATGGAGCAGCCACATGCCGGCCGAGCTGGCCGGGGTTGCATACAGCTGCTCCGTTTATTTTGGGGGGGCCCGATGGCCCCTGTTGTCGTGATTGGTGGGGGTCTCAGCAGATAACTATATATTCCATAGTCTTGAACAGGTTTGCCCAAGAGTATAACATGTATAAAACAGTTTTACTAACTTAAATGAACCTATATCTGTGTAGTACCTGAAGTTTACAATGTGAGCAGCAATCCACAGCATATATTAAATGTTTTGCAATGAATTTTTCCAATTAATTGCAATCTTAACATGTTGGTTTGCCATTTATGAGCATGGCCTGAGGGTAAGGGATACATTTGGTATTGTTTATTCACACTTTTTAAAGACATACCAGAGAATAGGAATGTAGGTCTCTATCACTTTTTTGTACAGGCAACTGTAGCTTTCAGACAGTAGCAAGGTCAGAAACCAAGCAGGAGGTGTCAGGCCTAGGGTTAATGCAGGAGCATGGTTATGGGTAAGTCAGAGGTCAGGACTGAGGTACTAGGTTCCGAGTACTAGGTATTAGTACTAAGGTCAGAATCTAGGAAACACAAGTATCTTGCAGATTAGGAAGGCTAGGTAAAGATGAGGTCCAGTAAAGGAACAGAGTCAAGAGACAAAGGGCCAGATTTATCATTAGCTCAGGTCAGAATAATGGAGTGAAAAAGTCCTCCAAAAAGTCCCAAACGCTAAAACTGCGCACAAATTTGCGACTTTTTTCTGCTCTGCACTATGCTCGCCAGTTTTCTGAAAGTGGGCGTGTTTTCTTATGTAAATGAATCTCTAGACAGATTTACTATTGGGACTATTTAAAAAGTCGCCAAAAAGTCGCAATTTCACTCCAGTGAGGACCATGCTTATCTTATGAGACTTTTTAATAGAACATGCGACTTTTTCATAAAAACGTGCGACTTTTTCGTAAAGATGTGCGACTTTTGTAAAGCTGCTTACTGACGGATAAACTGCTACCGTCAAACCACATTTATTACAGTCTTAAAGGGCCGATCATAAATCTGACTTGGCTAAAACTGACTTTAGCCATATGTGAAAGTGGAGTGAGCTGTCAGTCGTGATAAATCTGGCCCAATATCTGTAAAATATATTACACAATGCCAAACTGTCAGGAGCCAGGACAGGTTTGTACCCTGATCTCCAGGGTGTGAATCAGAGTTGGATTTAAAGGGGTTGTCGCACAAACTTCAGATTCAGGTGCTAGTTGGAATACTTTGCCATGTACTTAAAAATGTAGTGAGACATTGTTATTCAATAAAACATATGTCCAGTAGTACCTGCTGTTTGCTCTTTTCCTTATTTCTCAGTCAACCTCTGTAACATCACTGAGGTGGTCACACATGCTCAGTTCCAGTCTTCAACTGCCACCAGCCATACAGTATCTACCGTTAGAACATGTGACCATTACAAGGAGAGAGCTGCAGAAGAAAGGACACACCCCGAGAAAGGAAATGCCCCCTACAAAAAGGACACATCCCATGAGCTGCCACCCTGAAGAGAATCTAGCAGAGTAATTGGAGAAATTATTGTGAAGATTTCAGGATCCAGCCGAGGTACAGGGATGATCCTAGCTTTGTCATGTACTATATGTCTGATCTTCATTTTTTACATCAATCATGGGATATCCCAAGCCTTGATGACATCAGGGAACCTGCCCAGTAAAAGGCATCACAACCCTACTAAGGTAAAATAAGGTGTCTGAACGAGAGATGAATGTAACACATAGCCATATAATAAAATGCACACATAAAATCCACTAATGTGTGATAAATTGAATCCTGCCGTTACCTTACAGGATATTAGAGGAATGAAAACGGCACTAAATTCATCATAACGGTGCATTAAATCCCAAATTGATTAACCCAGATCAAAAATAGTTTTCTATCCAACCAAAACTGGAATTAAGGGTTCATTTCTACTCTGAAATCTACAGCTGTGACCTGTCTTACACATTGACAACTAGAGGGCGCTCATGTACCACGTGGAAAAGCGATGTGAACTGCAAAACCAGAAATCGAAGGATTGTACGATACGGAGGAGAACTTTATATTTAGAATGTATTTCTGGGTGAAAAGTACCCCCTGTTATGGGAACTACATGAAGTAAATCCTGCACAATTTTAGAAGGCTCATTTCTGTGCAAGGTACGGGAAGGCATGATAAAATAGCACTAGTTGACAACGCTATAAATAAAATAGAAATTCTCACATAACTTGGAAGGTGGAGGATCCAGCTAGAGCTATCATGGCCACTTAGAAAGCATGCAGTGAATATGCAATGTTCTTTAGAAACATTTCTAACCATGGTACAAAAGGATCCTTAGAAACTCCTCAAGTATTTTTTTTAAGTGGTTGTATGAGAATAGAGAAAACATAGCGGTTTTGAGAAAGCGAGCCACTTTTGTCCACGTACAGTTTAGTATTGGTAGGGCAATACCAAGTGCAGCTCATGCGCAAGAGTGGCACTGTTTCAGAAAAGCAGCAGCCGTGTTCAGGGTTCACCAGAAGAAATGACCCACCCTCTGTGTATAGGACTATAAGGGCGCGGTTTTACTATGGGTCCATTATTGTCAGAGCTTGGGCCCACCAGAGGATCCTTTGGTAGGCCAGTCTGACCCAAGCCATGTTTGGTTCTCATCCTGTTTTTTTTTTGCATTAAAAGGGTATTACTTGCAAGGACTTTGATATACAGTATGAGCGGTAGGTTATACTGAGGACATTGTGAGTAGCCTAAGGCCATAGACAGCAGGTTTGTCAGGCTTCATTCACATCTCCATTAGGGCTCATTCAGATGGCCATATGCTGTCTGCAAAAATGCGGATGTTTTTTGTGGACAGTTCATCACATCCACAAAAAAACGGATTGTATTTCACATTTTTGCGGATCCATAGACTGACAAGTATAGGACATGTTCCATTTGTTTTGCGGAGCCTTGGAATGGAAGAAAAGGGCCCCATAGAAGTAAATGGGTCAGCATCTAATCCGCAAAAAAAAACGGATATGACCGTCTGAATGAGCCCTTAAGGTAGCCGCTGTAATAGGAACCTGTGGGTTTATGCTGTAAAAATAGTGCTGAATGTTACATTTCTGCAACTGTTCTACTCATTTGAATGGTCTTACAGAAAATGTGCTTGCTGCCAAAACAGATGAACGGAATTTCTGCAACCGGCCCACCAGAAGTCTATATGCCCTTAGGTGTGCCTTGTACATAACTGCATTTCTACACTGGACTCTGTAGGCAGCACATCCTGCACTATATGCATATTTTTAAGACTTACTGATGAAGGGAGAGTTTCCCGAAACGCGTTTAAGGAGCAGAGGATTGTTGGAATACCTACCACTCGTAACGGAGCTAGAGGATTACCCAGAACAAGCCGGGACCATTCAATACAAGCCGCGACCACGTGACAGCCTACGTCACCTTACAGATGCGCAAACCACGCCTCCCGGCGTCCCTAGCAACACGGGCTACACCGCCGACTCCCGGATCCAAGACAGCCGCCCAGGGAGAACAGATCACCGTTAGAGGACCGAAGACAGCAGCGCCGGGTGAAGGGTAAGTGACCTCTGCAGCCAGAGAAAGTGTGGGACGCCGCACCCAGGCACAGAGCACCCCTTCCTCCCACAGTACCCGCATGAGAATCACAACATCATCTTATGATACAATGTACTAATGCACATGTCTGCGGCTCTATGAAACTTAACTGACCTACAACATTTAGTCGCATCACGTACCCTCCATTGAACAGCACGGATCATAAAAGGAGTCCTAAGGCGCAATACCCATTCTCATAATCATTTACCTCCTATCTAGAGAATATTATCATAAAAGAATAAGACTACCTTACATAAGGAGCAATACGTATTATTCTGAGACTATTATTTCATGAATAGACGATTCTACTCATAAGGACATTTATTATTATTTTTTACCCTCTTTGTTTTTCTAGCGCATCATTTTTCTAGCGCACATTTTATATCCATATATTCATATTTTTCCAGCGCATCATCTTTGTAGCGCACATTTTATATCTGTATATACTCATATAGATTTTATTCCCATAACCTCTTCAATACCAGCTAGTGACCCACCCATCTCTACAAAAAGGACAGCTAGCCCAATCCCCCAATACGATATTTTATTGAACATATTTTAATACACCTTACAGTCACTTTACAAATAAATTAATATATTGACCCAAATCAGAGTGTGCCTGCTTACTCTTTTCCTTTCACAGAAAAAAATTAGGCTTATTTTATACGAGTGATATAGAATGAGTCAGGGTCTCTTCAGGGGAAAAAAAACGGATGGTTTCAGTTTTATCCGTGGTTGCGTTCAGCGTTTCAGTTTTTCCCACATAGGTGCAATCAGTTTTTAATGCGTTTTTCATGTGTGTTAAGAAAAACTGAAGAATAACACTCATCATCTCCTAGCAACCTTCAGTGAAAAAGGCATTGTATCCAGATGCCTTCAGGTTTTCACACAAGCCCCATTCATTTCTATGAGGCCTTTGTTTTATTTTTCTCTGTGGGTAGAAATAACTTTGTAATGAAGGAAATTTTAAAAAATCTCATTTTTGCTAAATTGCATATTTTTAGATCATTTCAGTTTTTTCAAAGCACAATGGGGCTTAGACTTAATAATGTGTCTGCGCCAAAGAGCTGTCTAAAAAGTGGAGAAATTTGGTGCAATTTGGCGCATCTAGGGTTTCTACACTTTTCTCAACATGCTTGACAGTGTTGTGGGGCTTACTGGAAAAAGGCATGGTCTAAGATGAGCCATAATTGACATTTTATCATCCAGCCTGAGCCCCTGTGATGAATTCGGTGCAGGTCTAGGCAGCCTGAGCCATCTTTAGGATTAGTAAATCTGGGCCAATATGTCCTATTCTTCACAAATTTCAAAAACTATTATTTTTCAGCCTTCAGATGACTTTTCCTTCTCTACACAATCTAGCCCAGAAGCTCTTTATCTGTTAGGGCTCAAGGACATTAGTCTGTAATTCCACACTCAGACTGAGATGTGCCCATACTGTACCTGTTACATTTTATATATCAAATATGTGGCCACAGGATGAGAAAGGCGCTCATAGGGTAAATAGGTAAAGATGAAACAGCGTTCTTCAATTTAAGATGAGTATGTGCTGCTCACCTGTTTAGGTTGCACCGATTGGGTGCAACCGTGATGAAGGTCCGCTGGATTAGCTAGGTGTCAGGTTGGAGCTGCCGCGTCCAAAGGAACCAAAGGGCGAGGGCCAAGTCGCCACTTCGTTGAATACTAGAAATACTGACAGTGCCTGTCACGACCTATGTGGTCTGGCAAGCTGGTGGACGTAAGGCGCAAATCACAACCGATTTTGACAAGTACGGGTTTATTGAGAGACAACGCGTTTTGGGGTGCGCATGACCCCTTTATCAAGTCTGGTGTGCTGCAGCTGCAGGTGCAGCTGGATGTTTGCTGTTTGTTTAATGCTCCCCGGTCACTTTTCCTGACAATGTACAATGCTTTGCCAGAGATGAAATAGATGTGGCTGAAGCGCTGTGGCTTTTCTGATATACTTGGTTAGGCAATGCTGTTGCGGTGGTGAGGCTGATGTAGCTGGGGTATTGAGACCCGGCTACTGCACGTGGTGCGTGCTGTAAGGACACAGGGAGTTACTGCCTTCGTTGCTCTTAGAGCGTCATTTGCATATATAAAAACATCATTTTTGTCGGCAATGTGGGCACATGAACATGGGACCAACACAGATGTCTTCAGCTGCCAAGCGCACATGGAACAGGTCAGCCAGTTGCTGACAGATGTCGTTAAAGGTATGTATTTGATGTGTGCGAACCCTATACTCGTTTTGTGGTTATACTTACAGATTTTATATATTCCATTAGCTTACAACACATATCAGCTGAGACACACTCCATTTACAGTTTTTAATAGATTTTTTTTTCACACATTAACTTTCAGTTCACGCAAAGAATACAGCGCAGTTTCTTAAATTCTACAAAAAAAATAGTCTTTGATCATTTATCTTACACCTTGACAGGAGCCTTATAATCTATTTAATTATGAAGTCCGTATATTTATATATATATGATATGTAGAACTGTACATTTTGTCGTATGGACACAGTGCAATCCAAACGCATATATTTTTCTTTGAAAAGAATAAGGATTGATCCTTCAATACTATATATATTGATCTATGGTTTGGATGAGGCTTAACGTGCACCAAGCTCCCTTAAAACGGTAGAGGTTGGAGGGGGGGGGGGGGGGGGGCTTATGTATGCATTACTCAGAACTGTGTTCATAGCAGAAACCTTACACTTATATACATTAGTTTAAGCACAGACATTGCAGTGTCATGCTTCCATTTAAAAAAAGCCAATTTTCATTACAAGAGCATGGCATCTACAATGTAAGATATTGCTTTGCAAATGTAGACAAGATCACGGGTTGGCTTTAAAGAGTGTGAGAGTAATGGCGACTTGTTTTGTGAACTCAAAGTGAGAATCAGAGTCATCATAAATATACCAGCCAGTATATGACATTAAAGAACAAAAAGGTGAATGGAAACAGCGCCCTTGAGTAAAGGTCAATCCGTTTGGCCTCAGAGGGAATGACCGGCTTGGAAGGAGGAGGCTTTTTGATATTCTTCGCTTGAGATTTTCCCAGACCGTTGTTGACTTCAATTGGTTTTCCATAACAATCATAATTGGACAATTCAAAATCTCTGGGCAAGCTTCCAACGATGCTGAAGTCATTGGACCTCAGATCGGATTTAGAAGTGCATACTTTTTTGCATCTATTTTCTCCAACCTGGGAATAATAAACAGTAAGCTAAATTATTGATCTAAGAAGCTCTGAAATAAACATCAAATACAGGCGTGCGTATACTGGGGGAAAAAAAAGAATTTTCTAAGATGCCTTTGCACACTGACATCTAGACTGTAGCAGATGGGATCAACAGTAAAAGAAACCTTCCTCATAAAGCTCTATGGAATATACAATATAAAATAAATCTAATAAAAGATCAATCATATACGGGTAAACACCATTTCTGAGGAGTATCCAAGGGTAGGCTACTAAATATACTGTAGGGGTATATGTCTTACATTTCTTATGTGTAAGCAATAAAAAGTTGTGAATATCTGTAAAAAATATATAAATTCCTTTTCCATGCATTAAAGAGTCACTGAACTTTCACACAATTTTATTTAATAGAGAATGGTGTAATTAGCACATTTCTAAATCACTTCATTGTAAAAAAAATATGTCTCTATCCAGCTGAAAAAAAAGCTGTAAAGTGATGGCCACTAGAGTCCCACTGCCACCTGATTTGCAGTCCACTGCCATTTCTAGTAACAGACAGCTCACAGGAAATGGGGACGTGTCAGAGCTAGCTGAGCCAGATAGCAGCCCTGCCTGTACACAGCTTTTGAAGATCAGATAAGCCTCTCTGTGTCTATAAGTCAGATTTTGCCCTCCTTAGCAGCTTTCTGAGCTCTCTAGAAGAACACAAATATATTTGGAAGTAAGGGAAGGGAGATTACTGCAGTACAGTACTGGCAGATTCTGCAGAAGGGAGATGCCCCTTGCTTGTTAGAGAAATGCATCCAGCTGTACAGATGAAAGAGGCAATAATATGGCTGAGAAAGACAAAAAAAAAAAATTCCTTCAGTTATGATTCTACAGTGAAGCACAGCCATTATGCAAACTTTTTTTTTTTTAACTCAGTTATGCGTTAAGGTTTTAACCCTTGTATTAAACACACACACATAACATGAAGTAACATTTCTGAAGCATCTTCCCATGAAATGTATGAATAAATTGACAAGTGGGTGTTTCCTTTCTGTCAAAGGGATGTGAATCTGCAATCCGCCAATGGTGGCACTGACTAGACAGTAGCCGACTGTGTAGGGGCCCGCCTCTAACTGGCAATGCCCAGTTGCAAATTCATTGACAAACTACTAATAGGAATAACTGGGGAATGGTACAATGTGAGGTTATGAGAAAACATGTTCCACATTTGTTACATTAGGGTGAATACAAGCATTTACTAAACCAGACATGTCAGAAGAGGTAACAGGACACTGTAAAATATACCGTATAATCTGGAAGAAATATTGACATCTATCTAAATGGTCATTTCATGCTTTATTTTAAGAAGATACATACTTGCAATGTGCTGATATGAACTGGTGTCCCGGTCCCATTCACTGTATTCTTTTTCGCAGCATTGGGTCCCTTTCCTTCTGCTTGCTCAGCCTTTGCAATTTTGGCTTTCTCAGCTTCAATCCTCTTGGGGCTGTTCAGGAGGACCTGGACTACAGCATACTCAACAAGGGAGGCAAAGCCAAAAAGGAGACAAGTAATAAGCCACACATCAATGGCTTTCACATAGGACACCTTCGGCAGTTCTTGTGCCAGGGTGGTACACTCTGATGCCAAGCTCAGAACGGAAAATATACCTGGAAAGTGAACAAAAAAAAAAAAAGTAGTAGCACAGTTCCAGTTATTTCTATGGTGATGGCATTTTCTGTATCACGGTATGTAAAACCAATGAACTCTTACTGCAGGTCCCTGTATCCTATAGGCATACAGTATATTTTTTGAAGCATCAGAGGAAACCAGGTAACTAGCTAAAATGGACACAGGAACACAGAGAACAGATATACTTCTTGTAGATGTTACACTGCTTGAATCTGGAATTGGGATCCCACTGCTGCAAGCAGCAGCCTGCACTAATCAATTCTACTAGCACTATTCATTTGTAAATGTCTTTTATGACCTCTTTAGAGAGATATATTAAAGGGGTGGTCCCATTGCAAGAATATATCCCCTATCCTCAGGATAGGGCTAAGTGTCTGATCATTGGAGGTTCAACTGCTGGGACAGTGGGCCTGTGTGTCTCTGTTTCATTGGAGAGGAAAACAGACATGCACGCTGCTGCTCCATTCAGCTCTATTGGGCAGCCGGCGACACCAAAGAGCTTGCACTTGGCTGTACTTGCACGGACCCCGTTCTTGTGACCGGTAGGGATGCCAGCAGTCAGACCCAGTTATGGTCTGATGACTGGGTCTTGCCACAAGAAAGTGTAAAACTGCTTCCACCGCTGCCCTATAAAAAGGCTCTAAGAGGCAACTTTTGGGTAGTGTACCTTTTAGTGAGAGATTATTTACTGCTAGACGAGCCTCTATCACGCACTCAAAGACATTTTGCCCAGACTGACAGACCACCATTGCACTAAGAGAAAAGGGATGGTCGTTTTGATGAAGTTCTTGCCATCTAGGCTATAATGACCTAGCTTGTTAGGATGTGTCGGAAGCAGTCTTTATGCAAGGACACAAACATTGCAAACTGGCTCTGGATGGCCCAGACAGTCCAACAGTAGAGAGGATTGTTTGATCTGCCAACAAGCATGAGCAGCTCCCTCGGTTTGGTTATCCACCATTATTGCCAGGAGCTTAGCAGAACAAACTTTGGTGTCATAGTACCCATTATGTGTCCCAACATTGACAGCTAGCCATCATCGCCTTTGTTTGTAGTGATGTCGTGAACGAGAAACCTGGACTGCTACAGACTGGAACTGTATTGTCTTTGGTGATAAATCCAGGTTCTGTTTGGAATCCAGCTATGGCCAGGTTTAAGTATGGAGGCTTCGTGGTGAGCGCTTCAATCCTGCCTTTGCGGTGGAGCGACACACTGCCCCAACTGCAGATAAGATGATATGGAGAGCCACTGCATACGACAGTCAGTCACCATTAGTAGTGATATGAGGGGCACTGACAGCTCAGGCTGCTTTCACACTAGCGTTCGCTGGTCCGCTCGTGAGCTCCGTTTGAAGGAGCTCACGAGCGGACCCGAACGCAGCCGTCCAGCCCTGATGCAGTCTGAATGGAGGCGGATCCGCTCAGACTGCATCAGTCTGGCGGCGTTCAGCCTCCGCTCCGCTCGCCTCCGCACGGACAGGCGGACAGCTGAACGCTGCTTGCAGCGTTCGGGTGTCCGCCTGGCCGTGCGGAGGCGTGCGGATCCGTCCAGACTTTCAATGTAAGTCAATGGGGACGGATCCGTTTGAAGATGCCACAATGTGGCTCAATCTTCAAGCGGATCCGTCCCCCATTGACTTTACATTGAAAGTCTGGACGGATACGTACGAGGCTATTTTCACACTTAGCTGTTCTATGCTAAAAATAATGCAGACGGATCCGTTCTGAACGGAGCCTCCATCTGCATTATTATGAGCGGATCCGTTCAGAACGGATCCGCCCGAACGCTAGTGTGAAAGTAGCCTCAGCTATATGTGCGGGACATCCTGCAGCTACCTAGCAGCAGTGTTCCCTCTAATGGCAGGGCTTGCAACTGTCATTTTTCAGCATAATAATGCTTAACCACACAGAAAAGTTTTTCCAGGAATGTCTCTGCCAGACTGCAACACTTTCTTGGTATGCCTGGTCGCCAGATTTATTGACAATCAAGCATTTATGGAAAAAAAAAAAAAACCTCACAAAAAAATAAAGAGAAATAATATTAATGATAAGTTTTTTTTAAAAAAAGGACATGTGCAGCATTTATATAGTCATAGCAGCCCTATAGATCATGATACAAAACATGAACAAGACAGTACGACTCCACCAATATAAAGGTTAAGCCTGAGAAAGAATACTTCTTTAAAAAAATAAAATGTTCATTTCAAAGGTTATTTTCATACAACTAAGTGGATACATGTCGTACAGATTCAATGACACTTAGAACCTAAGCTAATCAGTGTGAAGGACAGCGCCTGATGAAAGACCATTTAAGCTACCACACGAAGATTGGACACAGTGCACGATACAGACCGTCATAGACTTGTAATTTGGGACTGTAAAAAAGGCATATAAATACATTTTATTAAAAGAGGTTGTGTCATATTGCTAGGACCCGCAACTATCTTTAGAATGGAGCCCGCATGTGTGACCGCCCTCCATTCATCTCTTTGGGACTGACGAAAATAGATAAGCGCCGATTCGGCTATTTACATCAGCCCCATAGAAGTCAATGGAGCAGTGGCCGCTCTTGGGCGGTGTGCTTAACCATTCAATTCTATGGGACTTCTGAAAATAGCTGATTGCTCTGCTTAGCTATTTTCGACTCTCGCACAGAAATGAATGGAGAGCGTCTGCACACGGGCAGTCCGTCCACTTTCCTTCACTTTGTAGGCTCCGATTTAAAGATAGCTTTGGGTCCCAGAGGTGGGCCTAACAGACATTGGTGGCATATCCTAGCGATATGCCACCACTGCTTGAGATGATACAACTTATATAAGTAAAATACTAGCCCAAATATTTTATCTATGGGAAAATTATGATTGCATTATTACATAATATATACAAATGATATGGCTGGGGATGCTATGGAACCCTAATAGCCCATGTCACAAATTTTACTCTCCTGTTGCCTGTGGCTGAACGCTCAAACTTATTAATAGTGTTGAGCGAACTTGTTTTTTAAGTTCGGCGTCTAAATTTCGGCTTCGGGTTATCGAACAATCCAGTTATGGATTCTAAATTCCATTATGGTCCGTGGTAGCGGAATCCATAACGGGATTCTTCGATAACCCGAACTTTAGACACCGAACTTAAAACACACGTTCGCTCAACACTACTTATTAAACAATGGTTACAGTTTTACATATTTATTGTCAAATGATGAGGCTAGAAAAAAAAACAACGACATTCCACAGATACACAATCCATCCATAGAAGAGGTAAGTGAATATACAAATCGTACACTTAGCTGCCACTCCTTAATGATGAGTGATGATCAAGTGATGGATGTCCATGGCACACTGATGTCCCACATGCAAAAAACTTATGGAAGACACACAGATGGGAATGTTTTACGTATGGAATGGTCTGAGAATGAAAAAAAAATTGTCAACATGTTACAGTATATGCATCCATTTATTTACAAAATGCACCACTGTTAAGAGGAATAATAACAGTCAAATCAGGTGTTCTATAAAAATATACAGATCATCGTTAAAATATTGTGAATTTATCAATATTAATTGGATCTTGTAGAACACAGAACAATAGTTTGTTTCATATTCTTTTTTGTTGCCACACCTGGAAAACTGAACCTTGGAATTCTACTATATGTTGCCATAAAGGCAGACACAGCAAGATTTTTACTGAAAAAAAAAAAGACAAAGAATGAGAGAGAATAAGAGATAGAAAGAGAATCTGAGAGGAACTTCTATGCCTTAGGCTACTTTCACACTAGCGTTCGATCGGATCCGTTCTGAACGGATCCGATCATAATAATGCAGACGGAGGCTCCGTTCAGAACGGATCCGTCTGCATTATATTGGCATATAAAAGCTAAGTGTGAAAATAGCCTCGGACGGATCCGTCCAGACTTTCAATGTAAAGTCAATGGGGGACGGATCCGCTTGAAGATTGAGCCATATTGTGGCATCTTCAATCGGATCCGTCCCCATTGACTTACATTGTAAGCCTGGACGGATCCGCACGCCTCCGCACGGCCAGGCGGACACCCGAACGCTGCAAGCAGCGTTCAGCTGTCCGCCTGTCCGTGCGGAGCGGAGGCTGAACGCCGCCAGACTGATGCAGTCTGAGCGGATCCGCATCCATTCAGACTGCATCAGGGCTGGACGGAAGCGTTCGGGTCCGCTCGTGAGCCCCTTCAAACGGAGCTCACGAGCGGACAGCCGAACGCTAGTGTGAAAGTAGCCTTACTGGGTTTCATGGAAGAGAAAAAATAAAATAAAAAAATAATATATATAGGATTATTGTTAGGCAGGCAAAACTGCTCTTGGTTTCTGTGAAAAATATATGCAAATGAGCAAATCTTAATTCTGCTAGAAAGGTAATTTACATATCTTTGGGTTTCTGGGAAAGACATGTAAATTACATTTCCTGACAAAAAAGAAAGGAAAGCTAAACCTCTCTCATGCAACCAGATGTTAGACATGCTACTTTGCACATATTTTCCCCAGAAATTTTGAGAACAGTTGCCTAGCCTACAGTACTCCTGTATACTAGGCGGTCTCCATAATAAATATAATACAAGACCAGAGGCCCCCCCAAGGCTTCTCCGATTGGAATGCCGAATCCGGCATTAATTTATATTGAAGTGTATTAGTGTTGGATCCGGCATTAAGTGTTCCGGCAAAACTGATCCGGCTTTCCGGTCTGCGCAAAATGCAAACATTTTTTATAGCGGACCCGTTTTTCGGATGACACCAGAGACGGATCCGGTATGTCAATGCATTTTTCAGACAGATCCGGATCCGTCTGACAAACCCCATCAGTTTGCGTCCGGATTGCCGGATCCGGCAGGTAGTTCCGGCGACGGAACTGCTTGCCGGAATCCTCTGCCACAAGTGTGAAAATACCCTTAGAAAAAGTTATTTGCAGATGGCTAAGGCTACTTTCACACTGGCGTTTGGTGCGGATCAGTCTTGTATCTGCACAGACGGATCCGCACTGATAATGCAAACACTCTGTTTGCATTATTCATTCAAAAAAGAGTCTAAGTCAAAACGGATCAGTCTTGACTTACATTAAAAGTCAATGGGGGGCGTATCCGTTTTCAACTGCACCATATTGTGTCAGTGAAAAACCGATCAGTCCTCATTGACTTGCATTGTAAGTCAGGACTGATCGGTTTGGCTTCGCTTAGTCAGGCGGACACCACCAAAACGCTGCAAGCTGCGTTTCAGTGACAGTCTAAAAAACGCAACGGAGACCAAACGCAGCAAAATTGATGCATTCTGAACGGATCCTTATCCATTCAGAATGCATTAGGGCTTAACTGATCCGTTTTGGGCTGCTTAGGGTACTTTCACACTAGCGTTTTTCTTTTCCGGCATAGAGTTCCGTCCACAGGGGCTCTATACCGGAAAAGAACTGATCAGTTTTATCCCCATGCATTCTGAATGGAGAGTAATCCGTTCAGTTTGCATCAGGATGTCTTCAGTTCAGTCGTTTTGACTGATCAGGCAAAAGAGAAAACCGTAGCATGCCTGAACGCCGGATCCGGCATTTTTTCCCATAGGAATGTATTAGCGCCGGATCGCATTCAGAATACCGGAATGCCGGATCCGTCGTTCCGGCATGCGCATATCGGTAAAAATGAGAAAAATGTACAAGACGGATCCGTCGGTCCGCATGACAAGCGGAGAGACGGATCCGTCCTCGCAATGCATTTGTGAGACGGATCCGCATCCGGATCCGTCTCACAAATGCTTTCAGTCAGCAGCAGATCGGCAAATCCGGCGGCCAGTTGCGACGACGGAACTGGCCGCCGGATCACACTGCCGCAAGTGTGAAAGTAGCCTTACTAGAGCCCTGAAACGGATCTCACAAGCAGACCCAGAAACAACAGTGGGAAAGTAGCCTTAGACGTTATTCTAGTTATGCTTGAAGGTCTGTTTAAAAGGTTATTTATTGATTTGGTATGGCTAGAGTACATTAGCTAGTGTGAGACACTCATCTTTTTTCCCCCAATTGGAAAGAAGGCTGAATTATGCATTTTTCACACAATAGCCAGCTGTGTCTTCTTTTCCTGCCATATAAAAGTGGACCCTCATGAGTTGGTGTCGGTCTGAAAAGTTGTAATAAAATCACTTGTTTCTAGGCTACAAGCACTGGATGGAATTTGTAATAAAAACAAACAAAAAAAAAAAGTTTTTTTAGCCCAAACTACAATTAATAATAAAAATATTCCAAATGTGTCTATAGTCACAGTCTATGGGAAGTTGCATAATAAACCAAGCATAGTGGCAGGCAGGGACTGCAGAGACTACTGAAAAAGTACCTTCTTTATGGTAAATGCTGCGTTTAGCAGAAAAAGCACTTTGTTACAATATGCTAATGAGCAGTTTGGTACATCAAAGGGGACAGTGTCTGACTTTTGTTCTGCCCCAAAGACAGGAAGCTCCTCCTTTCTTTGGTGATTGACAGGGCCAAGCATCTGAATCCTGCCCTCTCCTGGAACGGTCATCTCACACCTGTGGCTTATTCACAGTACAGCATCTGGTTTCTGCTCCACAGAAAAGTACCATGCTGCATATGCACTGAAATTGTGGCACTTCGCACAGGCATGAGATTATGAAACCAGGTAAAAAAACAGCATAAAACTGTTCAAAAGGATATTGGAGCAAAGTGCTTTTTTCTGTTGACTGCAGCAATGCATTACCATTATAAAATCACTGTTTTAATAGTCTTTGCAAGCCCTAACGGGTACTTTGCGAACACCTGCTGCGAGACTCCCTTTAAATGCTGCACAGCTAGCAGTTGTCGCTATTGAGTAGATATATAGGAAATGTTATTTATAATAACTGCTAACGGTAGCAGACACAGAGGGTTGAAACCGTAAGAGAAATTGATGCAACCAAGTGCAGTTCTGCAACAATATTTGGGACTGTTTAGCTATTTTTGACACTCTTGCCACTTTTCCAAAAAGTGGGTGGGAGGAAGCGGGAGATCCGCAGCCAAAATCATTTAACAACATGTGTGCACATTACTCCAAAAATCTACTCCGGCTCCTTTTAGATTTCTATTCTGCCGCATGTACAGCAGAAGTTGTGACAAACTGATTAAGAGCAGTGCACCTTTCAATAAATTTGTCAGATCTTCAACCAGCTGGGCTTTTACTAAGGCCCCTTTCACACGGCGTTGCAGAAGAGGTCCGGATGAGTTTCGGGTGCATTGAGGGAAACCCACGCGATTTCAGTCAGTTTTGTCTGTGTTTGAAAACGTTTTGCACGCGCGTGATAAAAAAAAACTGAATGTGGTACTCACACCAGAACCCGGACTTCTTCACTGAAGTTCGGATTTGGGTTCCGTGTTCTGTAGATTTTATTATTTTCCATTATAACATGGTTATAATGAAAAATAATAGCATACTTTAAGGCCTCTTTCACACGGGTGTCATGTTTTTTGCCCGGATAAGAGGCGGGTGCATTGCGGGAGAATGCGCAATTTTTCCACGCGAGTGCAAAACATTGTCATGCGTTTTGCACTCGCGTGAGAAAAATCGCGCATGTTTGGTACCCAAACCCGAACTTCTTCACAGAAGTTCGGGCTTGGGATTGATGTTCTGAAGATTGTATTATTTTCCCTTATAACATGGTTATAAGGGAAAATAATAGCATTCTGACTACAGAATGCATAGTATAATAGTGCTGGAAGGGTTAAAAAAATAAAAAAGTTAACTCACCTTATCCTCTTGTTCGCGTAGTTCGTTCCCGGTCTGTTCTTTGCTAGCTGTGGGCTTGGGCTAAAGGACCTGTGGTGATGTCAGATCACATGCTCCATCACCATGGTGATGGACCATGTGATTGGAGCATGTGATCTGACATCACCACAGGTCCTTTAGCCCACAGCTAGCAAAGAACAGACCGGGAACAAACTACGCGAACAAGAGGATAAAGTGAGTTAACTTTTTTATTTTTTTTTAACCCTTCCAGCACTATTATACTATGCATTCTGTAGTCAGAATGCTATTATTTTCCCTTATAACCATGTTATAAGGGAAAATAATACAGTGAATAGACTGTCACCTACAACCCATGCGTGAAAATCGCACCGCATCCGCACTTGCTTGCGGATGCTTGCGATTTTCACGCAAGCCCCATTCACTTCTATGGGGCCTGCGTTGCGTGGATTATCGCACTGCAACGCACAAAGAGGAGCATGCTGCGATTTTCACGCAACGCATAAGTGATGCGTGAAAATCACTGCTCATGTGAACAGCCCCATAGAAATGAATGGGTCAGGATTCAGTGCGGGTGCAATGCGTTCAACTCACGCATCGCACCCGAGCGGAATACTCGCTCGTGTGAAAGGGGCCTAATACAGAATGCAAAGTAAAATGTCCCTTGAAGTAAAAAAATAAAAAAATTACTCACTTCATCCACTTGATTGCGCAGCCGTTATTGTCTTCTTTCTTCTTCTCGGAGGACCTGCTGAATGAAGATAGAAGAACCTTCTATCTTCATTCAGAAGGACCTACACTGACGTCACCGCGCTCACGTCAGCACAGGTCCTTTTGTAGGTCCTACAGAAGAAGAAGAAGAAAGAAGACGATAACGGCTGCGCGATTAAGTGGATGAGGTAATTATTTTTATTTTTTAACTTTAAGGGACATTTTACTTAGCATTCTGTATTCAGTGAATAAAGTGAATGGACCTCATCCCAATTTAACATCATCTCCTTAGCAACCATAAGTGAAAAATCGCATAGCATCTGCACTTGCTTGCGGATGCTTGCGATTTTCACGCGGCCCCATTCACTTCTATGGGGGCCTGCGTTGCGTGAAAAACCCAGAATATAGAACATGCTGCGATTTTCACGCAATGCACAAGTGATGAGTGAAAAACATTGCTCATGTACACTGCCCCATTAAAATGAATGGGTCAGGATTCAGTGCGGGTGCAATGCGTTCACGTCACACATTGAACCCGTGTGGAAAACTTGCCCGTGTGAAAGGGGCCTAAGACAGGTATGTGAAACAACCCTCAATGTCTTCATAAATAAGCTTGCGCTTTTTTCTTTTTATTAAATAGGACCTTTCACCACTCCTGACAGGCCTGTTTTAATAGCCTCATGTATCCCCATATAATAACAGTTCTGGAACATATTTTCTTATGGCCCTATGTTGTGCCATTACTCTATTATTTCTACTAGAAGTTATGAATGAATTGCTAGCAGTCTGCAGTAAGGGTACAGAGGGGTGGTAACCAGTTAGGGGTGTGTGCACAGTCTGAAAATGGCAGCACTGATTGGATGGTCAGTCTGTGCAGGTACACCCCCCCCCCCCCCTTCCCCAACTGGTTACCTTCCCTCTGTACCCTTACTGCAGACTGCTAGCAATTCATTCATAACTTCTAGTAGAAATAATAGAGGAATGGCACAACATACAGGCATAAGAATAGATGCTCCAGAATTGTTATTACATGGGGAATGCATGAAGATATTAAAACAGGCATGTCAGGAGTGGTGAAAGGTCCTCTTTAAATATGTATATGTATTCTCTTGTATGAATGAATGCATAATTTAAAATGTGTCGGATATTAATACATTTTAATGTAGATTACCTAATGGAACTCGGGCAGCACTAGCATCAGGGTTGATCCAGAAAGAAAGCCACGAAAGGACAACTATAAGCAGGGTGGGTGCATAAACACCCATCATATAGAATCCAACCTGCCGCCTCAAGGTGAAGATGACCTCTACACAGGTGTAGTAACCTTGAATAAAAAAATGGAAAAAAAAGATTCAATTTTGTTATCTCCATCATAAAGACTTTACCTATGTTTTTATTACTTCATTAAATCTAAAATAAAAAAAAGAGACATTAAAAATACAGAGGGAGATTTATCAAACGGGTGTAAAGTAGAACTGGCTTAGTTGGTCATAGTAACCAGATTCCACCTTTCATTTTCCAAAGGAGCTGTGAAAAATTAATGGTGGAATCTGATTGGTGGGCAACTAAGCCAGTTCTAGCTTACACCAGTTTGATAAATCTTCCCCACAGTATCTTACCTTGTTTTGCTCTTCAACTTACTCCTGAGAGCAAAATACCTCTCATACGCTTTACTGGTGCACAATAAAAAAAATGTTGGGCCAATCTTAGGCCTTGAAGTTTTTGGTGCAGAAATTGCACTGAAAATCAACAGATTGTATTCCAATGCAATAATATAGGCTTCTACAAAACACCATAGACATGCATCCCAAAAATCCTTGGGGGCTTTAGGATGTGCAGATCTGCAATAATGGGGGGGTGGGGGTGGGGGTGGCAATGCGTCTTATCGTCAAGCGCTAATAATAGTGGTGAGTGAAGTGTTCCGCTAACCGTACTTGCTGCTCACTTTTCTTCTGGGTCTTGCTCTGCACTGTGTCGTTACTGTGCACAGCATCAGGAAGTAGTGCACGTAGGCGCGCCCTATGACCAGACGCTGAGTGATGTCAAGAAGACAAGGGAGCAATGAGTGCAGGAAGAGCATGCGGTCCGGAGCAGGAGAGGCAAATTAATCTATTATTTTTGGCTAAAGCAACTTGGGGGTCTGATCTGAGAAGGAAAGGGGGTCTGATACTGAGGTCTAATCTGATGGGGGTCTGATGGAGCTTGGGGGTCTGATCTGAGGTCTGATGGAGCTTGGAGGTCTAATATGAGGTCTGATGGAGCTTGGGGTCTGATCCTAGGTCTGAGGAGTGAGGGAGTCTGATACAGAGGTCTGAATGGGGTCTGATAAAAAGTATTTTTTCTCATTATCCTCCTCTATAGCCTAAGTGCGTCTTATGGATTGATGCGTCTTATAGTCCTAAAATTACAGTATGTGTTGTGGACTTTTGCCACAGCAATAATAAAATTGAAAATCTGAGCTAAAGTCTACTACATTGGACAGTCATTGATTATAATAGCTTTCTGTGCAGCTGCCCATAAAAATGAGCTAACTAGAGCTGAAAAAGCGGCAAAGTGCTTCCAATAAGGCACTGCCGCCTCATCCTAGTAAGAGGTAGGCGATAAAACAGTAGGAATGCTATAGCTTAAATGCTGGTGGTAGATACAAGCCATATACAGTACCACTGATATATAAAGAGAAAAAAATAACTTAAACGTTAACACTGGCTTCCATATAGTCATTGAACTTTTTCTTTCTTTACTGTACAAAAGAGAACTACACTCAACAAACATTGATTTCTGTGTCAGGCAACTGGACAACTTCATCTGACCTTTGGACAAGGCAGTAGAGCCTAGCACACGCTGGGTGAGATCAATGCTCAAGTTTCTAGAGATCATCATACAGGGAGGTATGACCAACATGATTCTCTGCACTGACTACGTAAAGGTTTTCATCAAGTCTCAATAATTACTCGGCTTTGAGTTGAAATATTCATAAGGAGGTGACTCTAGGTATGCCGGCATCTTAATGTCTGCATATAGACATATTTAACTGCAATAAGTGGTTGCAATAGCGAGTATTCATGAAAATATGTGTGATTAAGGTCCCGCTAATGATATCTGGATACCAATAAATCTGGTTGTAGCTGGGGGAAATCATTACTGTGAATATTTCATGAAGAGAATATTTAATAAGTGCGATTTAGGAGGATGTGAACAGAAGGTGGCCTTGATATCCTGTACATCAATTAGATAGTTTTGGCAATTTGTTAATCTTTTTTAATATAGGATGGGAATGTGAGTTTACACCAGGGATTGACAACCTTCAGCAATGCAGCTGCTGTTGAAAGACAGTACCCAGAATATTTTACTAATTTATCACTGTAAGCAACATCATGTCTCTAGGAGAAGTGAGAGCTTAAGTGCTTACTGGATTCATACAGTTTGACTTTGGTCAGAAAACAGTGACTTCCTGTATTTTTAAAGGGGTTCCAGGGTTAGAAAAACATGGCTGCTTTCATTCAAAAACAGTGCCAACCCGTCTACAGGCTGTGTGTCGTCTGTAGCTCAGTCCCATTTACTTTATTGGAGCTGAGCAGTTTTTGGAAGAAAACTGCAATGTTTTTTTTTTTTTTTAATCCTGGACATCCCCTTTAATAAATTGTTAGGGTTAGCATTATACCATAGAAGGTACCTCCCAACCACAGCAGATGTATGAGCTTCATTGCCGTGTATTATGTTAATTACATTAAATTAGAAATGGCCTAATAGCCATCTGTATATGGCAGGTTTGGAGGCCATTCTTCGGCCACAGCAATCCCTCAGCACCCTGCCATTGTGTCACAAGGGCTAATGGGATAAGAGAGAGGAAGACCTTTCCCTCTCTCCAACCACTTAGATCTGTGGTCAGCACTGACTATAGCATCAAAGGGGTTAAACATCTGGGGACAGCGTTATCTCCATTCCCAGCTATTAGAGTGTGGAGCCAAAAGGTGTAAGTCAAAAAGCATGTGATGGTGAGCACAGCCCTGAGCCTGTACTATAACTGCCGTAATAGTACCTTGGTAAGCATTAACTACTTTCCCATCAGCAGGATGGGAATGGGTTAAAAGGAGTACTCTGGTAATTAAAGATTATCCCCTATGCACTAAATAGGGGATAGCAAAGTGACCGTGGATCCCCCGCGATCCTAAGAACGGGAGCCCCGTATTGCCAACCTGATGCATGCCCTGCTGCTCCATTACTTCTCTATGGGACTCCAGGAAACAGCAAAGTGCTGTACTTGGCTAAATTTTAGTTAATTGAATACCCCTTTAACCACTTCCCGACCGCCATTGATTATAAACGTCCTGGGCGGTCGAGTTCATCTATGATCGGACGTTTTAGAACGTTCTTTCAGAAATGGCAGCTGCACGCTAATCCTGCAGCTGCCCAGAGTGGGAACATTCCTGGGTGTCCCTGCCTTCTAGATCACTGTATACACAGCGTTGAATTAGCGCTAGCAATGTGCCACTTCCTGTCCCGGCAGTCATGTGACTGCCAGGGCCGGGGGAGTGCAGGAGCTGTCGGGGTCTTCCATAGACCACGATCAGCCCTGCACTGAGGCTGTACAGCGCAGTATTATGCTGTACAGCCTCTCTGGGGGGTGTATTTCTCTTGTAACTGGGGCTAATATATCAGCCCCAGTTACAGGAGAAATCAATAGCATAAAAACAAAAAAACAAAAAGGAAGTCAACCTGTTCCGGACATAGGGCGCCCTGATGTCCCGGTACCTAAGGACACAGGGCATACCGGTACGGCCTATGTATTGGAACCCGGTGCCTGCTCAAACCATTGAGCAGGCACCTGGGGACAATGCGCCGGGGGGTCCTGTGGCCCCCCATGTAGGCGATTGCAGAAAACCACAGGTCAATTCAGACCTGCGGTTTGCTGCGTTTCCGGGTTATTCGAGTCTCTGGGGACCCGATAACCCGGAACAGGATGGTGATCGGTGGTGTGATGATACAAATCGGATTCCAAAAAAGTTGGGACACTATACAAATCGTGAATAAAAACTGAATGCAATGATGTGGAGGTGCCAACTTCTAATATTTTATTTAGAATAGAACTTAAATCACGGAACAAAAGTTTAAACTGAGAAAATGTACCATTTTAAGGGAAAAATATGTTGAATCAGAATTTCATGGTGTCCACAAATCCCCAAAAAGTTGGGACAAGGCCATTTTCACCACTGTGTGGCATCTCCCCTTCTTCTTACAACACTCAACAGACGTCTGGGGACCGAGGAGACCAGTTTCTCAAGTTTAGAAATAGGAATGCTCTCCCATTCTTGTCTAATACAGGCCTCTAACTGTTCAATCGTCTCGGGCCTTCTTTGTTGCACCTTCCTCTTTATGATGCGCCAAATGTTCTCTAGGTGAAAGATCTGGACTGCAGACTGGCCATTTCAGTACCCGGATCCTTCTCCTACGCAGCCATGATGTTGTGATTGATGCAGAATGTGGTCTGGCATTATCTTGTTGAAAAATGCAGGGTCTTCCCTGAAAGAGATGACATCTGGATGGGAGCATATGTTGTTCAAGAACCTGAATATATTTTTCTGCATTGATGATGCCTTTCCAGACATGCAAGCTGCCCATGCCACACGCACTCATGCAATCCCATACCATCAGAGATGCAGGCTTCTGAACTGAGCGTTGATAACAACTTGGGTTGTCCTTGTCCTCTTTGGTCCGGATGACATGGCGTCCCAGATTTCCAAAAAGAACTTCGAATCGTGACTCGTCTGACCACAGAACAGTCTTCCATTTTGCCACACTCCATTTTAAATGATCCCTGGCCCAGTGAAAATGCCTGAGCTTGTGGATCTTGCTTAGAAATGGCTTCTTCTTTGCACTGTAGAGTTTCAGCTGGCAACGGCGGATGGCACGGTGGATTCTGTTCACTGACAATGGTTTCTGGAAGTATTCCTGAGCCCATTCTGTGATTTCCTTTACAGTAGCACTCTTGTTTGTGGTGCAGTGTCGTTTAAGGGCTCGGAGATCACGGGCATCCAGTATGGTTTTACGGCCTTTACCCTTACGCACAGAGATCGTTCCAGATTCTCTGAATCTTCGGATGATGTTATGCACAGTCGATGATGATAGATGCAAAGTCTTTGCAATTTTTCGCTGGGTAACACCTTTCTGATATTGTTCCACTATCTTTCTGCGCAACATTGTGGGAATTGGTGATCCTCTACCCAT
This sequence comes from Bufo gargarizans, assembly GCF_014858855.1. Classification (NCBI taxonomy): domain Eukaryota; kingdom Metazoa; phylum Chordata; class Amphibia; order Anura; family Bufonidae; genus Bufo; species Bufo gargarizans. The sequence continues at coordinate 169,598,958 of NC_058080.1, forward strand.
CTTGGCTTCTGAGAGACACTGCCACTCTGAGAAGCTCTTTTTATACCCAATCATGTTGCCAATTGACCTAATTAGTGTTAATTGGTCTTCCAGCTCTTCGTTATGCTCAAATTTACTTTTTTTCAGCCTCTTATTGCTACTTGTCCCAACTTTTTTGGGATTTGTTGACACCGTGAAAATTTGAATCAACGTAATTTTCCTTTAAAATTATACATTTACTCGCATTAAACGTTTGATCTGTCATCTACGTTCTATTACAAATAAAATATTGACATTTGCCATCTCCACATCATTGCATTCAGTTTTTATTCACAATTTGTTTAGTGTCCCAACTTTTTGGGAATCCAGTTTGTACACCACCAAACACCATCCTGCGATCCTGAGAGGTGATGTGACATCACCTCTCAGGATCGCCTCTCATTGGTCGACTGGGAGCCGAGGAGAGAGGAGTGCTTCGTCGGATCTCCAGCCAGCACCCCCCATCTGTAAAAAGCTCAGGATTGTCAGCCAGCACCCCATCTGTGCCCCAGCACCCCAAGGTATTTAGGGAAAGGTTAGGCTAGGCAGGGAGATTTAGGGAAAGTTAGTAGAAGAAAATAAAAATAAAAATGTACTGATTGCATCACCCTAAATTGTGTGTCTGGGGTCCACAGCAGTTTATTATTATTTTTTTGTGCATACGTTGACTGTGGCTGGCACTCTTAGCGTCCGGCCACTGTTAGCGCATCGCACACCCCACCGCTGATCAACTTCGGACGGTTGATCAGCGATCTGTTTTTGTCTGCTAGGTTTAGGGTAAGTTCGCGAACACCCGTGCCCCCACACACACCAAATAAAAGTTCATCACGCACGCACACACACTCCCCTTTGGCCCGAGGAGGCATACGCCCAGCTTGCCACAGAGTCAGAGAGTCCTAGTGAGGACGAGGATGACCCCACTTTCCTTTGGTCATCCGCGTCCTCCTCATCTAGCGATGATGATGAGCCCCCAAGGCGGCGGAGCAAGGCGACCACCATGCTAGGGACCCTGTGGCCCATCCTAGTACGAGCAGCTCTGGGGCTCGTACCAGATTTCCGGCCCACCAGTTAAGTCCACCGGAGCCCCCTGCTGGTGAACTTGTCTGGTATACCCCAGAGCGTTTTGAGCCCGTGATTCCTGATTTTGTAGGCGACCAGGAATCCAGATTTCCACACTGGACTTCACTAAATATGACTATTTTAGTCTTTTTTTCAGTGACCACTTTGTAAATCTAATGGTGGAGCAAACAAACCTGTACGCCCAACAGTTTGTTGCTCAACACCCAGGCTCCTTTTTGGCACTGGACCCCAGTCAGTGCAGTAAAGATGAGGACATTTTGGGGCCTCGTGCTGCACATGGGCCTAGTCAAGAAACCTAGCGTCAGGCATTACTAGAGTGGGGACGTCCTCAACCAGATCCCACTTTACAGTATGGCCATGACAAGCTTCCAGTTTGAGGCCATCCGAAAAATGCCTGCATTATTTAGATAATGGAGCATGTCCCTCCCAAGGTGATCCTGCCTATGACCGCCTGTACAAAATCAGGCCAGTCATCGATCACTTTGGGGCCAAATTTGTAAAGGCCTATGTACCTGAAGGGAGGTCGCAGTTTAGTCTCTCATTGCTTTCAAGGGGAGACTCCTTTTCCACCAGTATGTTCCCTCTAAGCGGGCGAGGTATGGCGTGAAACTGTACAAACTTTGTGAGTACCTCAGGGTACACTTACAAGTTTCGTGTGTACGAGGGGGGAGATTCCCGTATTCAACCCCCAGAATGTACCCCCACTCTGGGTGTTAGCAGGAAACTTATGTGGGACCTTATGCACCCACTGCTAGATAAGGGTTATCACCTGCACGTGGATAACTTTTATACTAGTATCCCCTTGTTCCAGTCCCTCGCCGCCAGATCCACGTCCGCTTATGGGACCGTGCGGAAAAAATCAACCTAGCCCCTCCAGGTAGCCCCTCCCTTACCAGTAGAGACCTGTTGCTGGTCAGATATAAGGACAAGAGGGATGTCCTTGTACTGTCCACAATTCATGGAAACGGCATCACCCCTGTCCCTGTGCGAGGTACCGCGGTAACGGGCCTCAAGCCCGATTGTATCGTCGACTACAATCGGTAAATGGGAGGAGTTGATTTCTCTGATCAAGTCCTCAAGCCATGTAACGCCAGGCGCAAAACCCGGGCATGGTACAAAAAAGTTGTGGTCTACTTGGTACAGGTTGCCTTGTACAACTCTTTTGTGCTGTCCCGGAGCGCTGGCAACACAGGGACATTCCTTCAGTTCTATGAGGCAGTCCTCAAGGCCTCTGCATTATTGGTTGCTTCAGGGAGTACCACACTGCCATGGAGTACTAAATTTATATCCCAATTTAGCAACTGACAATTGGATAAAAGCCTATGGTTCTCAGACTTGAGACACTAAAACTATAAAAAAAATAATTAAAAAATATTTAGTAAAACTAAAATGAATAAAAAAGTAGACATATTAGATATCGCCGCGTCCGTAAGAATCTGCTCTATAAAAATACCCCATGACCTAATCGCTCAGATAAAAAAATAAAAAATGAAAATGGTGCAAACGTTTTTTTTTGGCACCTTACATCTCAAAAATTGTAATAGCAAGCGATCAAAAAGTCACATGCCCCCCAAAATAATGCCAATGAACCGTCCTCTCATCCCGCAAAAAATGAGCCCCTACCTAAGATAATTGGCAAAAAAAAAAAAGACAGACTATGGAGATACTAAAATGTTATTTTTTTGGTTTATAAAAAGATAATATAGTGTAAAACAAATACATTTACAAAAAGTAGACATATTAGGTATCGCCACGTGAGAATCTGCTCTATAAAAATACCCCATGACCTAACCCCTCAGATAAACACGGTAAAAAAATAAAAAATAAAAACAGTGCCAAAACAGCAATTTTTGGCAAATTTTCAATTTTTATCCGTTTTTTTTTCAAATAACAAAACAAGGGTTAACAGCCAAACAAAACTTTATATTTATTACCCTGATTCTGCAGTTTACAGAAACACCACATATGTGATCGTAAACTGCTGTATGACCAAACGGCAGGGCGCAGAAGGAAAGGAATGCCGTATGGTTTCTGAAAGGCTGATTTTGATGGCCTTTTTTATTTTGGCACCATGTCCCATTTGAAGCCCCCCGATGCACCCCTAGAGTAGAAACTCCATAAAGAAACGCCATCTAAGAAACTACACCCCTCAAGGTATTCAAAGCTGATTTTACTAACTTTATTAACCCTTTAGGTGTTCCTCAACAGTTTATGGCAAATGGAGATGAAATTTCAGAATTTCTATTTTTGGTAACCTTGCCTCACAAAAATGTATTAAAGATAAAACAAAAATCATATGTACCCTAAAAATAGTCCCAACAAAACTGCCACCTTATACTGTAGTTTCCAAGATGGGGTCACTTTTATGGAGTTTCTACTCTAGGGGTGCATCAGGGAGTATTCTAAATGGGACATGGTGTAAATAAACCAGGCCAGCAAAATCTGCCTTCCAAAAACCACACGGCGCACCTTTCCCTCTACGTCCTACCATGTGCCCGTACAGTAGTTTACGGCCACATATGCGGTGTTTCTGCAAACTACAGAATCGGGGCAATAAATATAGCATTTTGTTTGGCTGTTAACCCCTGCTTTGTTACTGGAAAAAAATGGATTAAAATGAAATTTAAGAATTTAAATTATTTAGCAAATTTTCCATCTCCATTTGCCAATATCTCTTGTGCAACACCTAAAGGGTTAACAAAGTTTGTAAAATCAGTTTTGAAGACCTTGAAGGGTGTAGTTTCTTAGATGGGGTCACTTTTACGGAGTTTCTACTCTAGGGGGGCATCAGGGGGGCTTTAAATAGGACATGGTGTAAATAAAGCAGTCCAGCAAAATCTGCCTCCCAAAAACCATATGGCGCACCTTTACCTCTACGCCCTATTGTGTGAATATAGCATTTTGTTTGGCTTTTAACTCTTGCTTTGTTACTGGAAAAAATTGATTACAATGGAAAATTTGGCAAAAAAATCTAAATTCTGAAATGTTATCTCTATTTGCCATTAACTCTTGTGGAACACCTAAAGGGTTAACGACGTTTGTAAAATCAGTCTTGAATACCTTGAGGGGTGTAGTTTCTAGAATTGGGTGGTTTATATTAGGCAAGCCTCACAAAGTGACTTCAGACCTGAACTGATCCCTAAAAAATTGGGTTTTAAAAAATTTCTGAAACATTTCAAGATTTGCTTCAAAACTTCTAAACTTTGTAACGCCACCAAAAACTAAAATGTAATTCCCAAAATGATCCAAACAAAGTATACATATGGGGAATGTAAATGAATAACTATTTTTGGAGGTATTACTATGTATTCTAGAAGTAGAGAAATTGAAACTTGGAAATTTGCATTTTTTTCAAAAATTTGGGTAAATTTTTTTTTTTTATATAAATAAAAAATATATATTTTTACTTCATTTTACAAGTGTCACAAAGTACAATATGTGATGAAAAAAAAAAAAAATATCTCAGAATAGCCTGAATAAGTCAAAGTGTTTTAGAGTTATCACCCCGTGTGACACTGGTCAGATTTGCCAAAAATGGCCTGGTCCTTAAGGTGAAATATGGCTGTGTCCTAAAGGGGTTAATTGTCCACCAGAGGTCTTGTATGACCTTATGGTGGGGGGGGGGGGGCACAAAGTCTAAAATACAAAATAAAAAAAAGAAAGTGTTTTATAAAAAAAAACAAAAAAATTCATATGTAGAAAAATAAATAAATCCACAATTAAATTCAAATAAAATAGACATACAGGGAGTGCAGAATTATTAGGCAAGTTGTATTTTTGAGGATTAATTTTATTATTGAACAACAACCATGTTCTCAATGAACCCAAAAAACTCATTAATATCAAAGCTGAATATTTTTGGAAGTAGTTTTTAGTTTTAGCTATTTTAGGGGGATATCTGTGTGTGCAGGTGACTTACTGTACATAATTATTAGGCAACTTAACAAAAAACAAATATATACCCATTTCAATTATTTACTTTTACCAGTGAAACCAATATAACATCTCAACATTCACAAATATACATTTCTGACATTCAAAAACAAAACAAAAACAAATGAGTGACCAATATAGCCACCTTTCTTTGCAAGGACACTCAAAAGCCTGCCATCCATGGATTCTGTCAGTGTTTTGATCTGTTCACCATCAACATTGCGTGCAGCAGCAACCACAGCCTCCCAGACACTGTTCAGAGAGGTGTACTGTTTTCCCTCCTTGTAAATCTCACATTTGATGATGGACCACAGGTTCTCAATGGGGTTCAGATCAGGTGAACAAGGAGGCCATGTCATTAGATTTTCTTCTTTTATACCCTTTCTTGCCAGCCACGTTGTGGAGTACTTGGACGCGTGTGATGGAGCATTGTCCTGCATGAAAATCATGTTTTTCTTACCTTGCAGACTTCTTCCTGTACCACTGCTTGAAGAAGGTGTCTTCCAGAAACTGGCAGTAGGACTGGGAGTTGAGCTTGACTCCATCCTCAACCCAAAAAGGCCCCACAAGCTCATCTTTGATGATACCAGCCCAAACCAGTACTCCACCTCCACCTTGCTGGCGTCTGAGTCGGACTGGAGCTCTCTGCCCTTTACCAATCCAGCCATCTGGCCCATCAAGACTCACTCTCATTTCATCAGTCCATAAAACCTTAGAAAAATCAGTCTTGAGATATTTCTTGGCCCAGTCTTGACGTTTCAGCTTGTGTGTCTTGTTCAGTGGTGGTCGTCTTTCAGCCTTTCTTACCTTGGCCATGTCTCTGAGTATTGCACACCTTGTGCTTTTGGGCACTCCAGTGATGTTGCAGCTCTGAAATATGGCCAAACTGGTGGCAAGTGGCATCTTGGCAGCTGCACGCTTGACTTTTCTCAGTTCATGGGCAGTTATTTTGCGCCTTGGTTCTTCCACACGCTTCTTGCGACCCTGTTGACTATTTTGAATGAAACGCTTGATTGTTCGATGATCACGCTTCAGAAGCTTTGCAATTTTAAGAGTGCTGCATCCCTCTGCAAGATATCTCACTATTTTTGACTTTTCTGAGCCTGTCAAGTCCTTCTTTTGACCCATTTTGCCAAAGGAAAGGAAGTTGCCTAATAATTATGCACACCTGATATAGGGTGTTGATGTCATTAGACCACACCCCTTCTCATTACAGAGATGCACATCACCTAATATGCTTAATTGGTAGTAGGCTTTCGAGCCTATACAGCTTGGAGTAAGACAACATGCATAAAGAGGATGATGTGGTCAAAATACTCATTTGCCTAATAATTCTGCACGTAGTGTATTTGGTATTCAAGCATCAGTGATGGATAGCTCTGTAAAAATATCACTTAATCTACCCCATCAGGTGAACGCCATAAAAAAAAAAAAAATAAACTAGCCAAAACAGCTTTTTTATTTACCTCACCTCCCAAAGAACAATGTTAAGTCGATCAAAAAGTCGTATGTACCCCAAAATGGTAGCAATAAAAACGTCACCTCATCCCACAAAAAATGATCCCACCACACAAAACCATAGCCAGAAAAATTTAATAAATGTGGCTCTAAGAAAATTGCAACACTAAAACATGATTTTTTTGTCTAAAAAAGTTCTTATTGAGTAAAATGTTAAAAAATAAATAAAAAAAAAACCCAACTAGATATATTTGGTATCATTGCATCCGTAACGACCAGATATACAAAAATATAACATGATCTACACGACAGTATTTTTTCACTGTCCGCAAAACGGGGTTCCGTTGGTCCGTGATCCGTGATCCGTGACCGTTTTTTCGTCCGTGGGTCTTCCTTGATTTTTGGAGGATCCACGGACATGAAAAAAAAGCCGTTTTGGTGTCCGTTTGGCCGTGCGGAGCCAAACGGATCCGTCCTGAATTACAATGCAAGTCAATGGGGACGGATCCGTTTGATATTGACACAATATGGTGCAATTTCAAACGGATCCGTCCCCATTGACTTTCAATGTAAAGTCAGGAGTCCCTTTTATACCATCGGATCTGAGTTTTCTCCAATCCGATGGTATATTTTAACTTGAAGCGTCCCCATCACCATGGGAACGCCTCTATGTTAGAATATACTGTCGGATATGAGTTACATCGTGAAAACTCATATCCGACAGTATATTCTAACACAGAGGCGTTCCCATGGTGATGGGGACGCTTCTAGTTAGAATATACTACAAACTGTGTACATGACTGCCCCCTGCTGCCTGGCAGCACCCGATCTCTTACAGGGGGCCGTGATCAGCACAATTAACCCCTCAGGTGCCGCACCTGAAGGGGTTAATTGTGCGTATCATAGCCCCCCTGTAAGAGATCAGGGCTTGTGCAAATTGTAGCCTCTTTTTCCTATTCGTAGTGGAGATTTGTGGTACCCGGTGGAGTCTTCTGCTGTTGTAGCCCACCTTTCTTTCCCATTCTGACATTCAGTTTGGAGTTCAGGAGATTGTCTTGACCAGGACCACAACCCTACATGCATTGAAGCAACTGCCATGTGATTGGTTGACTAGATAATCATATTAATGAGAAATAGAACAGGAGTTCCTAATAATTCTTTAGGTCAGTGCATATATATATATATATATATATATATATGTGACAAACAGCTTTTTTGTGAGTTCCCCTCCCCAAAAATTAGATAAAAAGATACTACCAGAAAGCCAAATGTACCCCAAATTGGTGCCAATAAAAACTACAGCTTGTCCCACAAAAAATAAGCCCTCACGCAGCTCAGTCAACAAAAAAATAAAAAAATTATCACTTTTTAAAACCATGACAGAAAATTCCATGTTAGAAAATCCAGGTGCCGCTCCTTCCCTTCTGACCCCTGGCATATCCCCAGATAACAATTTATGACAACAATTGGGGTGTTACTGTATTCAGAAGAAAATGGGTAGCAAATTGTTATCTTTTGTGGAAAAGAAAGTTTGGGCCTAAAGTACCATTTTCACATTTTCAAAAAATAAAAAATTACATTTTTCTTTTTCACAGCCAAATGGTTATGAATTCTATGAAACACCTGTTGGCTCAAAGTGATCACTACAATCCTTAAAAATTCCTTGGGTAGTGTAGTTTACAAAATGTGGTTACTTTTTGGAGGGTTTCACTGTGTGGGTACCTAAGGGTCTCTTCAAATGCAACATGGCACCCTAACACCATTCCAGCCTTCTGAGCCCTGCTGTGTGCCCATACAGCGGTATACGACCACATATGGTGGGTTTCTGTAAACTGCAGAATGAGGGTAAATATTGCGGTTTTGTTTGGTTGTTACAGGAAAAAATTGATTAAAATGAAAAATCTGCAACAAAAAATTTCACATCAATTTGCTTTAAATTCCTGTGGAATACTTAAAGGGCTAACAACACTTCTAAAACCAGTTTTGAATAGTTAGAGGGGTGTAGTTTTTAAAAGGGAGTATTTATGGGTGGTTTCTATTATGTGAGCTCCTTAAAATGACTTCTGAACTAAACTGATCCTTAAAAAAATTGATTTTGAAAATTTTCTTTAAAATTTCAAAAATTGCTTCTAAAATTTTAAACCTTCCAACGTCCCAAAAATATAAAATTACATTACCAAAATTATGCCAACATAAAGTAGACATATTAATGAGTATTTTATAAAAAGGTATCACTATCGGTATTAAAAGCAGAGAGATTCAAATCTAGAAACAGTGAATCTTGAAAAAATTTCATTAAATTTAGGATTTTTTTTATAAAGTTTAAATATATTGAGTCAAATTTACCATTAACATGATGTACAATGTCTCACGAGAAAATCACTAAATGGCTTGGATAAGTAAAAGCATGACTGGGTAACACAGCCTGTACCCAATAGTGATGGCATGGCTGTTTCTGTGGGAAATAGTGTTTTACACAATGAAAAAAAGTTACGTTTTATTACTTTTGTGGCAAAATGTATTTTGTCCCTTAAAGGGGAGGTCTGATCTAGGATCTGACAATCACATTGGCCCTAACCTGTGTGCATTAAAAAAAGGAAAAAATAAATAAAACAACAAACACTCATCTGCCTGTCTTGCCCACGACGCTGCCCCATTTCCGGCTGCAGAAAGTGGCTTGGTCGCATGACTGCTGTGGCTAATCACAAGCCTTAGCGGTTATATATTGCTGTGATATGCCATTCAAGCAGATGTGACTGTAGAGGCCTGATTGGCCACAGGACCTAGCCACCTGATGCTCCCAGGAAACATCCGGGAACGGGGCAGAGGCACAGGCAAGACAGACAGGTGAGCAGGTTTTTATGTTTGGGACACAGGTTAGAACCATTGTTAGTTTTGTATAATATATACAGTCTAAAAGGTACCCATATACATCAGTCTAAAGTTTAATAAAATTGATGATTTCAACCAAAATGATCATTTACTGGGTGAAATTTAAAACTCATGTTTTCATCAAAGAATCCATTTTAACATACTGTATGTTACTGCTGCTGTAGCATTATGCATAAAGCAATCTTTAGTTTCTTCACATACCACTGTTTTCCATGAGCTTTTCCCTTAGTTACGACTGTTTTGGACCCTACAATATGAGGATCTTCTCAAGATGGCTCCTCTGCCAGTTCTCTGAGACCAAAACTGTCTTCCCTCACTTCCCATACACACTTACTTTACCCAGCAACTTCCTGACAGCTAATCAGATTGGATTACTAAGAGACACGCCTACTCACCCCGAAGCCTAATGCAGGGTCGAGTGTGGAGGACCGCCCCTCTGTTATCTGTTTACACTGAGATGGAGACAGAAAAGCCCTAGCAACAGTCTTTTAAGGGACTAGTGGAAAGGGATAGGGGACATTAATGAAAGCTGTTTTTTATAAAGTAATTACTAATCTTTTGACAATCATTGACAGAATAATTCAAGTATACATACCTAGCTCTAATAAACTAGACATTAAGAAAATGAAAATACTTAAATATTACTTCATTATAACTATATTCCCAAATACCTTACATTAGTTAGAATGGCTTGTTTTGTCTGAGGAGCAATCATTAGGAGAGAAAAAAATGGCCGCCGTCCTATTAGTACACACAAAACCTGTCCTAATCACACAACAGGACAAGTTACAACACTAAGATAAAGAGCTGCGTCATCCTCATCTCTGCTCTACTTGTCAGGGATTAGTATCCTTAATACAGATAAGATCTTTAGCTGAATCTCTGTAGGAATGGAGTTCATGAGCAGACGTGGCTAATGAGCAGAAGCACTTGTATGCAGTCTCCGTTACCACAGTCTGTCCTGTCCATCTTCTCTGTACTTCATGTCTCCTCATGAACTCCATTCCCACAAAGATTCAGCTGAATATCTTCTCATCTGTATTCAGGATCATAATCCCTGACAAGCAGAGAGGAGGACGAGGCAGCTCTTTATCTTAGTGCTCTGAAGTTGTCCTGTCGTGTGATTAGGACAGGTTCTGTGTGCACTAATAGAACAGCGGCCATTTTTTTCCCCTAATCATTGCTCCCTAGAGCAAAATGAGCCATATAACTAATGAAAGGTATTTGGGAATATATTTATAATAAAATAATATTGACGTATTTTCATTTTCTTAATTCCCGGAGAACCCCTTTAACTACGTACGATCGTTTCAGCCTACCGAGGACAGACCAATATCATCAGAAAAGAAGTTTAGTATTTTCATCCAACAGTTGTTCAAAGAAAGATTGTTTTTCCATCGCCCTGCTTAATTGAACATGTATGGCCAGTTTGATCAACTGTAACAGCCAACCTGGGCAAAAAAGTGTGTGTGGTCACCCTGTCTGTGACACCATCGTTCAGATATTTTTGTTTGTTCAACTACTGGCCACCTTCAGTTAGGACATCCATAGTATGTATTTATTGTACTTGTAACATAACAGATAAGGTCCTCTAGAATAAAATGGCTTGACCACTGGCAGAAACGGCAAAATCCCTTTCCTCGTGTTTGAGCCAGATGTCTGCAGCCATTAAACCAACATAAGTGGACGTTAAGAAACATAGAATAAACAGGATAAATCATGGAAAGTAATGAGAAGCAGGACTCAGTCGAGAGGACCCGAACAGAAGGAATATTACTCACCAGTTCCTTTGTAGAACTTTGTACAATTACCATATTCAATATCTTCTGTTTTAATATCGAACTGAGGCAAAGCAATCTTTTCCATTTGTACAGGGTCTCCTGACTGCCAAACAAACCGCAAATCATCCGTCGTATATCCAACTATAGGTCAATAGAAAATATTATTTCAGAGAAATAAACACATTTAGCTTTCTGAAAGCAAAAATTATCTGTCCTGAACGCGTACTTATAACCAAGGCAAATATTAAATTTTTATGTACCATTGCTTATAGAGTACAAACATATTTCAGTCACATCTGTCCCTGGCTCCCTTGGACGTCACTGTTTTAAGGCCTCAATACACATTTGCGTATTTTTGGCTGAACCCGCAGTTTTTTTGGCAGAGCCAGCCAATCTAATGTCTATGGGCAGCTCCTAACTCTCCTGTGGAGACAGATAAGGCGCATTGAATCTTAAGGCCCAATCCTTTTGTTCTCTCACAATCCAGGTTGCTTTCTCCTCTATCTCCACTAAATATACATGCATGCTCAGCTGAACCGAGGAGAGATGACAACAAAGGTATTGAGCACCTTGATAGCCTTACCTCTCACACACAATAGTGACAATATCAACTAATATAGAGTTGAGTCCACCTTTACTTTTTCTAGGATTTAGTTAAGGAATACACCAGCACATAGACATACAGACATGGTACAATATTGAAAAATCACTTCTCAGGACACAACTGAGCCAAAAGCAAAATTAAGGATTCACATGTGTATGTTTCTGGAGGATAGCAGATCCCTGAGAACCATGAAGAAACCTACTCAAAAATAGGGAGAGCCTACATATTGCATGCAAAGATAAGATGTCTAGATATGACAATCAACTGTGTCACGATTTGGATTATTATTAAGCAAAATTAAATTGATATTCTGAAACATAACATACAATATGCATTATACAATATGCATTAAGGAAAAAGAAGAACACTGACACACAAGACTGGTCCTATTATTATGGCTCAAGATCTTTCAAGCTGTTGGGTGGAGTCATGGACCTCTTACTGGCATATTATATGAGATTTTTCTCTATAATGTATATGGTTCTGTGAATTAAACAGAGGAAATACATTTTCTGGTACATACAACTTTCCAGCTGCATCTTGCATCGCTGAGTATCCATTGGAAATAATGTTAAGTCCAGGGGACAGGATAAAGTAATGGACAACCTGAAGAAAAATATAAAAGTATGAATAATAGACAATGATTTCTAGTCCTTAGAGGGGGTTTCAGGTTTTGTAAAACATTATAATAAAAGGTAATCCAGTTTACACTTCCCCTTGTGTACATTTGTCAAAATTTTCAAGATCCCTGCTTGCAGTCATCATATTCAGGCAACTCTGCTTACATCCAAGGGTTTGAAGGCTGGCCTGGTCATGTGCGGCTGACAGTGGTACAAGTAAAACAACTCTGGACTGGCGGGGTCCACTGGAGCAGTGGGGGATTTAACAAGTAAAGGCGGGTTTAGACGCTTTGATGCACAGCCAATTGTTCCTTCAGGAAAGTCGGATGCTCGTTTAGTGAAGAAAACCGTTGCATGGGATCTCCTTCATAGTATGAGGATGAGGGAACAAGTTTTTTGCTCGTTCATCGGCAGCGCGTTTAGACAGCAGCATTTAGACAGCAGACTGTCGGGAACGAGCATTCGCAGGAATATTCGTTCCCAATAATCTACTAGATTATCGGGCAGTGAAAAGCCACCTTACGTTGTGGTATTGTGGTAAAATGATTAATGCCCATGGATCTATACATGACACTGAGTATATTGTATACACAGTATGGTAAATAGAGTATACCGTATTTTTCGCCCCATAAGACGCATTTTTTCCCCACCAAAAGTGGGGGGAAAAAACCCCAGAGTCTTTGGGGCAACTACTAATGAGTGCTTCATTAGTACCGGTGGACCGGGAAGCAGTGCAGTGAAGGGTACTCACCGCTCGCTGGTCCTCGGCTGTCAGCTGTGCTGCGCACAGCGTGAGCGCGCTCTGTAACCTCACACTGTGTGTGCTGGTTCACAGCACAGCAGACAGAAGATTGCGGGCAGTAAGGAGCGGCAGGTCGTGGAGCAGGGAGGCAGATGAGAGGGATGGGGGCTGATATGAGATAATGGGGGCTGATGAGAGGCATGTGGCTCTTACTGAGGTCATTCACATTGGGGTCTGAGCTGAGGTCTGATTGGGGGTCTCATATGAGGTCTTATTTGGGCCTTATTAACATTCGGGGTCTGATTGGGGCTGTCAGCTGAGGTCTAATTAACATTGGGGGTCTGACCTGAGGTCTAATGAAAAATATTTTTTTCTTATTGTCCTCCTCTAAAACCTAGATGCTTATTATAGGGCGAAAAATACAGTACATTTTATTTGAAATAGTCCATTAATCCTCGTTTAGACGCCCATAATATGGGTGCTTTTTAGCATCCATATTACAACTGCAAATCTCTCAACTGTTTTATCATTCTTGCCCAGGATTGGAGAAAAAAATGGTCTGCTTTATTTTTTCCTTCCAGAAACTGCAGCATTCAATAGCTATTGCCCGACGGATCGTTCAGCTGTCAGCTATCTTTCCAGATTTCCTACCAACTCCCCCGTACACATATATATTTGGTTTGGCCAAACATGTATGTGCTGACAATGGGAACAGAGCTTCTGCCAGACACTCCTGAGAACAAAGGGATGGGGTGAAAAAATTCAGTTCTCCTAATCAGTTATCATCTTTTGGGGGAGACTTAGGTGCTCTCCATATACATTCGATTTTCATCCAACCCACTGTCCTTAGCAGGCTAGGCCGACAATACACTAATGCAAGGCTGCTCAACCTACGGCATTCCAGCTGTTGCAAAAATACAACTCCCAGCATGCCCAGAGAGCCTACTGCTGTCAGACTACAGCAGGGCATGGTGGGAGTTGTAGTTTTACAACAGCTGGTGGGCTGCAGGTTGGGCATCTCTGCACTAATGTATATATTGGCCTGTATCCATGGGCTGAGTCTAGTGCTGAAGCTCTGCTTAGTTGAAGTGATGGTGAGCTGCAATACCAGATATAGCTCACATATAAGAGTCATGTGGCTTGAACAAGTCTAGATAGCTTGGATAGCTAAGCAGCAAGATCAGATGATGGACCACACGTGGTGAACTATGGTTCAGTGCCTAAATGGAGACAGGCGCAGTCAAGTGACAGCAGCCAAAGCAGTGTATATAACATGACCGCTGCCATATGACATCATATGGACAGGGATTACATTGTTTACCTGTAATTTATTGCACTTTTAGTGTGTAGTCACATAAAACGCCCATACTCTTTAATTGCTCTACCATACATTTAGACCGCAAATCTGACAGACCAAAATTAGTGCAAGAGTTACGTTGTAGCTAATATTTTACTGCGCAATCTTTCATTACCTTCACAGTGTAGCACTCACTAAGCGCCGAAAACTTTCCACATATAAATATATCTACTATATAAAAAAGACGATTAAAACTTGAAGGAAATTTACCTCATGCTAAGAAGGACATCTCCATCACGAAAAATAAACAAGAGGATGTTTTCTTGGGTGACATCATGAAAATTGGCGTTCTTTTCATTTGCAAAAAATAAATCTGGCTTCCACAGACACTTAAACATTGTTGGGTCTACTGTGAGAGCATCTGAGCCTCTGAAATCACTGGGAAGTTTTAGTCGGGGATCATTCCATCTCTGCCTTAGAAAGATATTGACCCTGTAGTCCTGCGAAAAACAAACAGATTTTGTGGTTGCTGTACAGTATGTGTGGCTCAAAACAGTCTTTAATGGACAGGCAACATCATCTCTTCATCATGAAGTATCCTAGATTTATTAATGTCACCTAACCACACCTGCTCAATGAAATGAGAATTTATTACATGTGGGAAGTAGCTTTTCCATCTAGTGTTTCTATTGAAGTAGACTTGTCTTTTCCATTTACATGTAGAATATCTAGACTAATCCTGCTAGCAGATGACATTTAACAAGTGCTACCTGAGGGAAGTGGTAGGAGGTAGGCACGAACGTGGTGTTCAAACACAGCATCTACTGTTTTCACCCATATTATATCCACTGCTAGTGCAAAATATCGAAAGAACTACCGTAAATACCCCAAAATAAAAATAAAACAAAAACATAATATAAATAAAATAATATTGTAGGCTGTTTACAGGGTGTCCCACTGATGGAGCCCCTGCGATCAGATATAATCCTCCTATGCCACCCCGTGTTGCAAAGTTCAATGTGAAATCAATAGGCCGGGTCCACCAAACACACTATGGCTAATAAAATTATCTAGAAGTGTATTTTAAAAAGGGTTTTCTAAACCAGACAACCCCCTTATCTACACTTATCCAGCAGAAAAGTGGGCATCAGAGGAAAGGATTGAACAGAGGTTAAATTCCCTGTGGTTTCCCAGTGCACCAAAGTAAGCAGAATGCTCTTGCAATGTGCTGACGGCCATCAAAAATGGCAAAATAAAATACATGTGCATTAATACGTACCTTTATACTATTGACAATGCAGGGAACAAAGCTATTTGGCAACAGAGGTAGTCCGAAATACTGTAAGGCTAGTAGCGCACTAGCGTTAAATTCTTCTGGGAGGCTGTTCCAGCTGAGGACCAGCCTGCAGGAGTTCCTTATATCCGGCATAGCTAGAAGGAGGCGGAGCACCACCAGGCCCCATTGACTATAATAGAACCCGGCGGGAATCCGGTCTGTATATGGCATTAGAGCTGGGGTTCGGCCAGACAAAAACAGGTGCTTGCACTAATGACAAAAGCAGGCAGGATTCCCACCAGGTCCCACTGCAGTCAATGGGCTCGGGCAGGGAAAGGCAGTATCTGGCTATGCCAGATATGATGAACTCCGTCAGGCTGTTCCTCTGCCAGAACAGCCTGCCAAAAGATTTTAACCCTAGTGTGAAACTAACCCAACTTGTTAATACCACAATCGATCCACAATTAGTCACATCTATTAGTAACTGTACTACTCTATTTAACTTCAATACACCACAAAAAAAAAAACAGTACTACTCAGGTCCTTAAAAATATTACAGTCTTCATTAGGTATTCTAAAAAAACACATACATTGAAAAATCACTATAGGGAGACTACTGAGTCACGTCATATACTGTACAATCACCTTCAATAACCGTTTTAATATTAAAGAATGTCAGTGTACTTGGCAATAACCATGATAAAAATGTGGGCAGCAGAGTAATATATACTGTGGGGTTTCGCTCTGGCAGACAGGATTAGCGGATGGAGTACAGAGGCAGTATAGAGGCAACAACAAGTTCTTTGGATCAAACAGTTCAATGTTTTATTCACACTTTAGGCAAGTGACAAAACAAGCAGTCATAATCAAGCAAAACGTCACCTTGCGGTGTTGGTGGTAATTCACACCATGCAGCAATTCTGCCTCAAAGAGTCCTTGACCATAGCAGCACCAACCTGTTTTCACGCCAAACAGGTAGCAAGCCTTCATCCAGACACAAGGCTCCCAGATCCCAACACAGAGACACGGCTTCTGAGCCCAGCTGCCTATTTAATGACAGTCAGGTGCTGCCAAAACCTGGACTGGCACTTAAAATCCGGTCTGGTATTTGACATCACCTGGCTGTAAATCAGCCCAGCAGCAAAGGCTGGAAGGAAAATACCCGTTTTCCCAGACAAAACCTCTCACTGTGTCACAATACATCCAAAGGTTAAATGTCTGTGGGGCCAAATTTAAAGGGAACCTGTCACCTGGATTTTGGGTATAAGGCTGAGGACATGAGCTGCTAGATTGCTGCAATATCCAGTCCCCATAGCTCTCTGTGCTTTTATTTATATGATTTTATAGATATTTAAATGAACCTTAGATGAGTCCTGTCTCCTCCATGCTTCTGGGCGTATAAAAGACGACCCCCAACTTTTCCAGTTAAAATATAGGGTTTGGGATATACTCGCCGTATAAGACTACCCCTACAACGCTATTTACTTTGGCATCAAAATCTGCAGGCAATTGTTGTGCAATTTTCATCTTTTGCCTCAGTACCATATTATGCCTTTCCAATAATCTAGTACACCAGGATACAGTGGCCTTAAATCTGTTGCTGTGATCTGGGTTAGATTTGGCCACTGAAGTGCAAACATAATTTATTTTGTGTCACTATATAATGTCTGCTACGTGTTTTTCGAGTTCTGGCCAATGTGGGGTGCCTCTTCTTAATGCACACTTACCCCTTGGCATACTCTTTAATGCTTTTTCATTTGCCTTCCAGTCCCGAACCATCTTTTCTGTTACTCCATATTGTCTTGCAGCAAAGCAGTTATTATGTTCCATGGCAAAGTTTACAACTTTAAGTTTGAAACTGGCTTCATATTTCTTTCTTCTTGCTGGTAGAGTCAGGATGGGGTCTTGACTGTTAGCAATTTGTGTACTGTACTGTATGTACTGGTGCTGTACTGTATGAACCAGTACAGATACTGGTGCTGTAGTATTCACCACCACATGTATATGCTCCCCAGATAGACTCTGTTTTATCACCACAGATAAGATGCACACCAAACTTCATTAGAGATCCGCCGTTCCAACATTAGAATTGGCTAAAGTGCAGATGCTCCTGCTTCCCCCTGCCTTCCCTCAGAATCGCCAATCCAACCCAGTATACAACAACCAGCCAATCACGGCAAGCAATGTACCGGTATTTTCTGTGCACACTGCATACAAAGCCTGCTTGGATTGGGTGGGTCAGCTCTCTTCCAGCCTGCCCAGCCCTCCCTGTCTTCAAGACGATCTGAGTGGTAGTGCGCAATGTGATACTGCCGGCATGAGAAAACTACTGAGAGCAGGGAGAGGGGGCTGCTTCAGGAGCGGCTGGCCGGGATGCAGCGCACGGTGGCTCAGCTAGAGGGCGCCTGTCCCTGAAGCTGGAGAAGGACAGATATATCTGTAAAGAATAAATCAAGGCAACTGGACGTACTGTAGATTTCTTGAAAACGTTTCACTCGTTCTTCCAACGAGCTTTCTCAATTCTGAATGACTGTACAAAAATTCTCTGGGAATAAATATGTAACTGAATCAACATCTGGTAATTATACCCAGCGTGTGGTCAAAGGTGTTGATTCCATTATCCTAATTGGAGTCAGTAGGTGATAATGACCTCCCAGAAAAAGGTGTCAAGACAGCAATGTATGTGGCAGACAATAGATGTCTAACCCCCCCCCCCCCCCCCCCACCTCTATTCAAGCTTGGCTTCTCCATTTTAACGTAGATGGCCTCCTTCACACCTCGTTTGTACCAATCGGCCTCCTTATCCAAAACACGTACTTGACTGTCTTCAAAGGTGTGACCTGTTTCTTTTAGATGTAAGTACACGGCTGAATCTTCTCTAGTCTGGCTAGGAAGCAAGTTTCAGCCCGCCGTATACCGGCATATAAGACTACACCCGTCATATAAGACGACCCCCAACTTTTGAGAATATTTTCATGTGTTAAAATGTAGTCTTATAAGTATGAAAATACAGTATATAAAATTGTTTGACACAATAAAAGCACAGGGAGCTATGGGGACAGGATATTGTGGATGTGCTAGCGGCGATCTAGCAGCCCATGTCCTCAGCTCTATACCCAAAATCCCGGTGACAGGTTCCCTTTAATTCTAGTGCTAACATTCCAATCTCAGTTTATAATTGGCGACAGACAGATCCATAGTACCTAAATATAGTACATTGCACAAACAGAACTTCTATCCTTTCATAACATACCTAAAGTGCACGTGTATATGGCGGACTTCCCCTCTACGTGCGTTTCGCGGTAAAGCTTTTTCGGGAGGAGCTCATAAGAAGAATGTTTTTTGTAATAACATACAAGGGGACAGATAATTAATTCCGTAATATACAAAGGAAGGTCCAGGAAAGCGGCTTTTGTCACTACCACACAATATTGTTTTCTATGTTCCCTTGAAATACTTTGGTTGAAACTCTATGCCCAGCATTTTTTTCTATAATGTTTATCCTCAACGTCAACCTTTCTTCTCTGATACACGAGGCAATAAACAATATTCACTCGTGCAGGAAAGAAGAGAGAAAGAGAATGGAAAACATCAATGTCATGAACCTGCAGGGACTCGTACTATTAAAAAGCAATGTACAAAGTGTTGTGAGCAGAGAAAATCCCACAATTTGGCCGTGTAAGTGGTTAATGATCTGGATTAGCAGCAGGACGGATCATTGCGAGGTCGCATCGAGTAAAACTTCTGGGTATACAACTTCAATTATTTAAATAAGAAAAGAGACAGAATCAGCCTCCGAATGATGTGGTCTTAGACCTTAGTTGCATTAGGAGTTCAATTAGTAATCACTAGGTCTTCTATCCACAAACCAATTTTCAAGTCATGTTCATAGCCAGCCA
The DNA here is from genome assembly GCF_014858855.1 of Bufo gargarizans. Taxonomy (NCBI): domain Eukaryota; kingdom Metazoa; phylum Chordata; class Amphibia; order Anura; family Bufonidae; genus Bufo; species Bufo gargarizans. Next base: position 169,618,558 of record NC_058080.1, read on the forward strand.
TGAATTACCTCATTAGCGTAGCTAAAATTCACTTTACGACTCGCCACCTCAAGAAAGATAATTACAAGTATAATTTGTGTTATCAGCATCCATATTTTAACAAATGGTAAATGTAATGCCAAGATTAGTATTCTCCAACGTACTGCAATTCCTTCTCAAATCCAGTACTATGCCAGACCAGTTACACTTGTCTTGTTTCCTTGTTCAATTATATTTTCCTTGTTCGAATCGCACAAAGCCCTGCCAGACGGCGGGCCACCAAGCCGTTAACAACTAGATACAGCTATGCAGGCTTACCTTTAGTCAACCAGATGATGAGGACAAATCATTCAGCATCTACAAGTGAAGAGGTCGCTGTGTAGAACAGTTTTACTGGTGGGTTTGGCTTATTTTTCAGAAATCCACCAAAATGTAAGTGGGTCTAATGATTTTGCTTCCTATCTATGACAATTTTGGTGAGTCTACATACTCAACTGTGCACTCTATACCTCCTCCCCATATTTTTCATTCCTCTTCTCCTTACTACCGCTCCTCAATGGATTTTTCTTCCAGTCTTTAAAAGGGTTCTCCGGGAATTAAGAAAATTAAAATACTTAACTATTACTTTATGATAAATATATTCTCAAATATCTTTCATTATTTAGGCTACTTTCACACTAGCGTTCGGGTGTCCGCTTGTGAGCTCCGTTTGAAGGGGCTCACAAGCTGCCCCGAACGCATCCGTACTGCCCTAATGCATTCTGAGTGGACGCGGATCCGCTCAGAATGCATCAGTCTGGCGGCGTTCAGCCTCCGCTCCGCTCGCCTCCGCACGGACAGGCGGACAGCTGAACGCTGCTTGCAGCGTTCGGGTGTCTGCCTGGCCGTGCGGATCCGTCCAGACTTACAATGTAAGTCAATGGGGACGGATCCGTTTGAAGATGACACACTATGGCTCAATCTTCAAACGGATCCGTCCCCCATTGACTTTACATTGAAAGTCTGGACGGATCCGTCTGAGGCTACTTTCACAATTTTTTTAACATTATAATGCAGACGGGTCCGTACTGAACGGAGCCACCATCTGCATTATATGAGCGGATCCGTCTCAGATGGATCCGCTCTGAACGCAAGTGTGAAAGTAGCCTTATAATGGCTCGTTTTGTCTGAGGAGCAATCATCAGGGGAAACAAAATGGCTGCTGTCCCATTAGTTCACAGAAAACCTGTCCTGATCACACATGAGGACAAGTTACTTTACAGCACTGAGGTAAAGGGCTGTCTCATCATCCTCTCTACTTGTCAGGGATTATGATCCTCAATACAAATAAGAACCTTAGCTGAATCTCTGGGGAATTTAGTTCATGAGCAGACATGAAGTACAGAGAGGACGGACAGGACAGACTGGGGTAATGTGTTGCTGTGGTAATGAAGACTACATACAAGTGCTGCTGCACATTAGCCATACCTCACCCTCCTCTCATGTCTCCTCATCATCTCCATTCCCACAGAGACTCACCTGTATTCAGGATCATGATTCGTGACAAGCAGAGCAGAGAGGAGGATGAGGCAGTACTATGGCTCATTGTGGTGAAGTAACTTGTCCTCCTGTGTGATTTGGACGGGTTTTGAGTGTACTGATAGGACGGCGGCCATTTTATTTCTCCTAATGATTGCACCCTAGACAAAACAAGCCATTCTAAGTAATGAAAGGTATTTGTGAATATATTTATTAAAAAATAATACTTAAGCATTTTCATTTTTTTAATTCCTGGAGAACCCCTTTAATCAGCCTCTTTGACACAGTCCAGTAGGTAAAATTTTTGTGTCAGCCCCATAGAAGTAAATGGATATGTTGCAGCACTTGCCATTCATTGCTGTGGGACTTACAAAAAAAGCAGAGTGTGCTTGAGGGTGGCTGCGCCAGCTTGGTCCGCTCTTTCTCACTTTGTGGGCTCAATTCTAGCAATAGGTGCAGGTCCCAGAGGTGGGACCCACACCTATCAGACAATTTGGGCATATCCCATTGTACATACCAGTTTTTGATAGTCCCAAGTAAATTCATGGTAAACTACAACATAAAACACATCTAATAGAATTTTATAATCAGATGGGTGACATAAGGTTTTATAATAATACTTTTTGGTTAATTAGTTGTTATTAGGAAAACCTAATGTACAAAAAGTGCTGTTAGGCCATTATAGCCAAGACTGTTCTCACTATTTCATATGAAGTAATAAAGATCTTTCAACAGGATTACTGTTAATGTGTACCCCAAAGATTCTCTCTATTAAGGGATCCAGTGTGCTGAACTACAATTTAGACTCACCATGTGCCTTCAAATACTCTAGCAGAAGATGACTGGAAACATCCATGAAAGATAGTAGGATCTTGTTAAGCCTATTGAAGCATCACAGAATTCTGCTCTACATACATTAAATGATGCCTTACTAACAATTGCCAGGGGCCACTTCTAACCCTTTTCTCTGATATCGTCTCAAAATATCTCTTGACGATGTGCCTAAAGGAGCCGGCTGTCAGATGGATTTAGCAAAAATGTTTGCCATAGTAGAGCTGCATGCTGCAAAGCGGAAAACCGGATGAGCTTCATGTATTGTTTTTCCCTTCACAATACTATGTACATATTTTTGAAAACTACTTGAGATCCATCTCTTTATCAGACACAAGCAATGGTCTATCCACTTGACCAACCGATGTTAGAGATTATCGTACAGTTTACTATTTAAATTAGATTTCCCAGCTGCATGGGTAATGTTGGTAATATCTTTGTCGTGACTCAGAGCCAGGGATGGACTGGCAACTTAATGTGGCCATCGAAAAACAAAAAAAAGTTGCCCCCACCTTGAAGGTGGGACCAAACTGATCCCACAAGAACACGGGCCAACACAAGTAGGCAAGGACAGTAGAAGTACAGGGAGAGCAATACCATTGTGCAGCATAAAATACCGCCACAGTGCAGCACACAAAATACAGAGGACAGTGAAATTCCAGAGGCCACCTGAGGCTGCCAGCCAGGTATATAAAATATCTAAAGCTCCGGGTATGAATTAATGACGAGAGCATAAGATTGTTATGTACCCAGCCAGCAGGGGTGAGGAGGGCTCAAGGGGGCCTGGCCATTGGGGGTCTATGACCAGTCTGCCCCATTTCAGAGCTTGTAACAAGGTGATAATTTACTTTAAATGCACATTGACAGAACCACAAATGTCCAGTCTTTTATTAGCCAGTACACAGGAGGCAGAATATGGCACCACATGATATCCACATTTTATGTGAATGGTATTTATCATGCTAATCTGCAGCTGGCAAACACTGGCTACGAAAATCAGCAGCCGCGTGTTAAATATAGAAAAGAAGCAGAAATATTACAAATAAATCCGTCAGAGGGCCAAATAGCTGACAGCAAATGGCAAGCTTGTAGGTTTAGTTGAATGCTGAACTTCGTATTCAAGAAAAGGTGGATGGCTCCAGTTAGTGGCTGATTGACGCTTGATGTAGGATTCGCAGCCAAGGAAAAGGAAATATTAAGTATAAAGAATGTGCGGCTGAGAGCACAACCCAATCGGAGACGAGGGGAGTCAAGATCAAAAGCTCTCTCTCTGAGTACTTGCTTTATGCCATCGCCACTGTTTTGATTGGCCAAAAACGTGAACTTGTGCACTGAATTAATATCGTGTTCCAGATACTCTATTAGAGGCCCTCACATTTCTGACATCAATCAAGCACAGTTTTTTCTTATAGTCGCTTGAAGGTAAATTAAAATCAATCACATATTGTTCTAGTTACTTCATACAGGCAGATTAGCCATGAAGCAACTAGAATAAAACATGTATTACCACCTACATTCCTCTGCCTTCATATTTCATCTCTCCATTTAGAAAAACCTGGCCTCTGGCTCCATGCTTACTTCTCATCTGAAGCTACCTCCTTTAAATCCTAAAAATGACCTGAATAATCATCCGCTTTCGTAACGCTTCCATTTGCATTTCTAATTTACTGAAAATCATAAGGCCTCTTACACTTCCTTGGGTTTCAAGTGGTTTTCATAGCTTTTAAAAAAAAATTAAAAATGCTTTTTTTCTTCAATTTCTCACACCCTATAGAGTAGCCTATGGGGTAAAAATCATAAAAAAAAAAAAAAAAAAAACACCATAGTAAGAGCATACTGACTTCTGAAAACAATAAAAAAAAATATAAAAAACACACAAATGCAACAAAAATGCCACAACCAAAACAATATATACGGTATGTAGCTTTATATTTCACTGCAAACTTTAAAGAGGACCTGCCACCTCCCTGACATGTGTGTTTTAGTAACTGCATGCATTCCCCATGTAATACCAATTCTGGAGAATCGCAGTGCTATTCCTCAATCATTCATCCTCGAAGTTTACGATTACCAGTTGGGGGAGTCCCTGCACACTGGCAATTCATTCATAAACTTCTACCAAGAATAATAGAGCAATGGCACAGCACAGAGTCCTAACAGTAGAGGCTCCATAATTCTTAGCACCTGGGGACAGCAAGCAGTTAAACAGGTATGTCAGGAGGGGTGACAGGCGCTCTTTAAAGTACTGTAAGGCTACTTTCATATATGGGCTGATCCAGCACTGGTAAAGCCTGCTGGAGTTCCTTGTAACCTGTAAAGCCGGATAGGGCCAGAGCACCGCCAGACCCCACTGACTATAATGGGAACTGGGTGGAATCCGACCTGTTTCCGACATTAGTGCCGGGGATTCAGCTGGACAAAAAACACTGCTTGCAATAGTTTTGTCCGGCCGAATCCTGACGCTCATGCCGTAAACAGGAGAGATCCCTGCCGGGTCCCGTTATAGTCAAGGGGCTCCGGCAATGAAAGGCAATGTCCGACAGGCAGACAGCTTTAACGAATGTGAAACTAGCTGAGACGGCCAATGGCCGCACAATTTGAAGGTAATGCCTCAGTTTTACCAACAAAATTATGCGGCCAGCCCCAGAGTGTAAACCCAGCCTTAGTTAGAACAATTTCTATGCACAAGGCACTTTGGGGGACATTTCTCTTCGCCTGTACTTCAGAAAACTGGTGTCAAAAAGTTGCAAAATTTGGCACACACCTTTTGGGCACTTTTCCAAAGAGTGGGCAGAGCAGGGCGGGCAGTGTAGGGCTGGCACAGCTCATAGCGTTTTTTTACAGTCTACACCAGGATATATTGTAGGGGAATATTTACAGCTCCCATGCTGGTGTGGATTTCCATTTTGGTGCAAGGACCTGCACAGATGCACCACAATTATTGAGAGGCATGCTCCTTTTAATAATTGTGGCAGATGTACACCAGCAGAGACAGGTTATAATCGGCATGTTATACGCCAGTCTGCGTAAGCGTCCCCAATTTACATATATGAATAGAAAATGAACCAAAAAACGGATTTTACCCCCATACTCACTCATATTTTTTAAAAGTAGATATCTTCAGGAAGCAAAACTTTTCATCCTGCCCTCCACCTTAATAGGACACTAAGGTTATATGCTGTACATGCTCTACAGTAAAAGGGTTAAATTGTTTGCCATTTACACAATGAGCAAGCAGGGGTGTGTGGCAGGTGATAAATTTTTCTTCCTTTTTTTCCCCATTTATTTGAAGCTTTATATTAGGAATGGCAAGGTGGGTTTTACTATATATAGTATAATAAAATTGGGCACTGTGAGGACCAATATACAGTGCATTTGGAAAAAGGCCCTTTCCCTTCTTTCACATTTTGTTATGTTGTGGTATTGGGTGGTAATGAGGCCTTAAAAAGCATAAGCTACAGCAAACATGTAAAGTGATCATAAAGGTTATGACCTAAAAAATAACAAATAATAAGTTATGTCTTCCAAGAACCATTTTTTAAATTTCCACTTTAACCTGCATCCATTAACCCCTTAAGGACCCTTGACGTACTAGTACGTCATGGTGGCAAGCGACTTGCCGACCTTTGACGTATATGATTATCGATCGGGCACAGGACCTGTGCGTGCCTGATCAATGCAGCGGCCTGGCTGTGACTGCCGTATCTGCCAGCATCGCTGTAAATGCCAATGTCGGCGGATTAAACCCTTATATTTCCCCACCAACACTGACTGCGTTTTTTACGAGGATCGCAGAGGGAAGGGGGCTTCCTCTGCCTCTCCATCGGCCCCCTGCGCTGCCATGGAAACCCCCAGGCCTCACAAAAGGCCTCGGGATCTGCCATATACAGACTCCTGTGAGACCCAGGCTGTTAGTGTAGTACAGCATGTATTGTACTACATTGAAACAGGGATCAGACCCTGAAATGTCAAAGACCCTGTACTGGAAAAAAGAAAAAAAAAAAAGTTTTATAGAAAATAAAAAATAAATAAAATTACAGTAAAAAATTGTCCCCTTCGTTTCAGTGATTTTTAATAAAAAATATAAAAATAGACATTAGATATTGCCGCATCCGTAATGAGCGGCTCTACAAAAACATCAAATTACCCACCCCCTCAGGTGAACTCCATAGAAAATTTTTATAAAAACTGTGACAAAAAAGCCATTTTTGGTCACCTTGCTCCAAAAAAGTTTAATATTTAATGATCAAAAAAATCTTATGTAACAAAAAATAGTAACAATAAAAACATTAACTCTTCCAGCAAGAAAAACAAGCCCCTACACAAGACGTTTGGCAAAAAAAATAAAAATAAATACGTCTTTCAGAAAAAGGAGACATAAAAACATGATTTTTAACAAAAATGCTTTTTGTTGTGTAAAACTTGAAATAAATAAAAGACACATATTCGGTATCGCTGCATCCGTAATGACCAGTTGTCACGACCATGTTTATGGCCGTGACTCCTTGGGAGCCGCATACAGTTGCCCGCGGTTTGGGTTGTAGTGTCAACCGCAGCTGGAGGCATAATGTGGTTAGCCTCAAGTGCGGTTGCCGCGGACAACAGCTATGTGTGCGGTTCCCTTGGAGTTGTGTGCGTGTTTGTATACACTTTTGTATGTCTGTGTGCACTCTGTTTATGTTTGGTGCGCACTGACATCTTCCCTTCACTGTGGCTGTCCGTGGCAACGTTTGGTTGTATGGTGTACATGTGGTGGCAGTGTCCTGGCCTTCGGGCTGACTCCCAGGACACGGTTACCACCCATGTGGTTGCCTGCGGCAACAGCCACAGTGTGTTTGTTGTTTGGACACTTCCCCTTTAAGTTGTGTTTTCCCTTCTGTGGTTTTGGAAGGGTTAACTCCCTTTCTGTGTGTGTGAGTCACGGGGTGTGTCTGATTGTTGGGTGTGGCCTCTTGGCCCTATAAAGCCTGAGTTGTAGGCAGTAGTCAGGGAGGGTGCTTCAGTGGGGGCCATCCTTCTGGTCATAGCAAAATAATATCTCGTTTGGTGTCTTGAAGATGTGTTTGGCTTTATGCTCCTTTATTGCACCTATGGTCCTGGGTTCCCATGTGATGTGTGTTGTGTGCTGAGTCCTTTTGTTTGTGGATAGCAGTCCTTCCACATGGGTTCCAGGCTTTGTGTCTATGGCAGGTGAGTGTTGTGTTTGTTGGCAAGTACCTGCCATTGCCATAGGTTGTATTTGTTCTCCTTTCCTTGCAGCTTGGCCAGTGAGACTCCTGTTCCTCCGTATCCAGAAGGAACAGGTTGTCTTACCCTGACTCCTAGTCCAGGGACTGGTCGGAGGTTGAGTTAGGGATCCGAGGTTCCGGAGCATGGGTCCTCCTACCTTAAAGGTCGGCCCATGCAGCTAGGAGTTAGGGTCAGGTTAGGGACGCTTTAGGAGGTGACCTGCTCCCTAATCCTGTTGTCCTGGTCAAGCAGCGACCATCTTCCATCACCGAACGGCTGAGGGTTTCCCCCATCCTCAGCCGTGACACCAGTTCTCTAAAAATATCACAAGATCTTTTGCTTCAGGTGAACACCATAAAAAGAAAAAAAAAAAGTCTAATATTGAATGATCAAAAAATCTTATATACCCAAAAATGGTATCAATAAAAATGTCAACTCTTCCCATAACAAACGAGCCTCTACATAAGACGAGTGGCAGATAAAAAAAATATGGCTTTCAGAAAATGGAGACCCAAAAATATGATTTAAAAAAATAAAATGCTTTATGTAAAACTGAAACAAAAAAATTAAAAATACATATTTGGTATCAGCGTGTCCGTAACAACCTGCTCTTTAAAAATAACACATGATATGTCCTGTCAGTTGAATGTTATAAAAAAACATTAGTGCCAGAACAGCCATTTTTTGTTACCTTGCCTTACAAAAAGTGTAGTATTGAGCAATCAAAAATATGTACACCAAAATAGTGCCAATAAAACTGTCACCTTATTCCATAGTTTCCAAAATGGGAAGACTTTTTTGGAGTTTCTACTGTAGGGGTGCATCAGGGGGTCTTCAAACGCAACTTGGCAACTTAAAATGATCCCAGGGAAATCTGCACTCCAAAAACCATATGTTGCTCCTTCCCTCTTCTGCACCCTGCCATGTGCCCGTACAGCAGTTTAAGACCTAATATGCAGAGTTTCTGTAAACTGCAGAATCAGGGTAATAAATATTGAGTTTGTTTTGATGTTAACCCTTACTGCCTTACAGGAAAAAATTGATTAAAGTGTCCTGAAGGTGTTAATCTATACCAAATATATCATAACAAAAACTGTCTATCTTTTGCATATATGACCTTATTAATCAATTGGCCAGCATATATTACCATTTACATTATATAATAATCATGTACGTGAACAAAAGTGCCGACTGCTGTATAGTCGACCTGTCATGGGCAGTTTATTAGCCTTTGTTAAAGGACCTTTAGTATGAATATATGTATGGACAATCTTCCCAGAGCATTCGGATTAGGAAGAGGAGGCATGCTGTAGTGTGGATCTCGGAATAGGTCATCAATATATAATCATTGGGGAACCAAACCCTTGCATCCCCATGGATCAGTTGTTCCTTTTAACCACCTGCACTGGAACTAGTTACAGAATCGAGCAGGAAGCACAGTTCCGTTCAAAGTGTTATGCCCATGCTAGGTTACTGCAGCTCATCTTATAATAAAGTGAATGGAAGCTGAGCTGCAGTAATCAAATACGGCCACTACACTTTGAATGAAGACGTGCCTTCTGTTCCATTCAGGAGCTAGTTGCTAAACTGCTGACAGCACTAGGTAAGGGCTTGAAGAGCAGGGAAAACATACCTTTTTGTGGAGCTTTGATTAGCAGGAGTAGTATAAATATTAACTTTTATTCTGTCAGGTTCTGCTCTTGCAAGCCCACTAAAGGCAGAGCTTTACCCCTCCTCTGCTCTGACTGATAGCTGTAGCATCCAACCAGGAAACCACTTCAGCTGTCCATCAGAGCAGAGGGGAGGGGCTGTAAAGCAGCTCAATGCAGAATATGGCAGAATTAAGGTTCATATTCTCATTTAGCCTAATAAAAAAGCTCCACAAAAGGTTAAGTTTGTACTGCTCTCCCCAGCCCTACTTAGTGCCAACAGCAGTTTAGCATGGTCAAAACTGCTGACAGACACCCTTTAAATGTAGCCTCCCAATGATAGTCAAGTGCCTAGAGCACACGAATAACAGGAGCAAAGCCAATGTGCGTAGAAACTTGTTGCTTGTGTCCGTTTTTACTATTAAAGGGGTATTCCCACTTCATTAAATCATTGCCCCCCACTGAACATTTCTTATTATACATGTAATAAAAAAAAAAAAAAAAACATACCATTCGGCATAAAAATGCTCCTTTCACTCCCCTGTGTTTATTCTGGTATCCCATGGATACGGCCACATACTTGCGGGGCTTGTATGTGCCGCGCCTGCGCACAATGTCCTACCTTCTCCCCAGCCGGGCGCTCAAGAACGCGCACTCTGGCTGAGGCCGGGCATCCCCAAAGAGATCACAACAGCCGTGTTAGTCCCGGGTCGACTCCTTCTGGGCGCCGGAGCACACGGCGTCCTCGGTTGCTATGACGCCGTGCGCTCCCTCCTGCCGCCGGAATACAGTGATACACTCTTCTAGATCATAGCAGTGTATTACTGTTTTCCAGCAGCAGGAGGGAGCGCATGGCGTCATAGCAACCAAGGACGCCGTGCTCTGGTGCCCAGAAGGAGTCCAGGCGGCAATCCACAGATGCCACCCCACCCCATAAGTGCCATTCACAGCTGCCCCCCCCCCCCATAAGTACCATTCACAGATGCCCCCCACCCCATAAGTGCCATTCACAGATGGCCCCCCCCCATAAGTGCCATCCACATGGGGTGGGGGGGGCATCTGTGAATGGCACTTATGGGGGGGCGGGGCATCTGTGAATGGCACTTATGGGGGGGGCATCTGTGAATGGCACTTATGGGGGGGGGGGCATCTGTGAATGGCACTTATGGGGGGGGGGGCATCTAAGTGTTTCACAGATGCCCCCCCCCAATAAGTGCCATCATAAGCTGGGTAATAAGTCAGTGATAATATCGGAGACTGGGAAAGCTGGGTAATAAGTCTGTAAGAATATTGTAGACCGGGAAAGCTGGGTAATAAGTCTGTAAGAATATTGTACACCGGGAAAGCTGGGTAATAAGTCTGTAATAATATTGTACACCGGGAAAGCTGGGTAATAAGTCTGTAATAATATTGTACACCGGGAAAGCTGGGTAATAAGTCTGTGATTGTATCGGACATCGGGAAAGCTGGGTAATAAGTCAGTGAATATATCTATCTATATCTAGCACAGATCATATGGCTACTAGCTAACATGCATTTGGGCTGTAGTGATTTATTGTTTTTGCTGCACAGAATGGGTTTGTAACACAGGTTTTATGTGTAAAAGTGTATTAGAATGCAGGACAGCCACAAGTTACTACATTAGTTCACTAGAATTGGTCAGTGGTCACTGAGTGATTCCCCAGCAGGGGGATGGGCTTTACATACTCTGCAGGCTGCCAGACTGATGACTCATCCACATGAACCAGCACGCAAGGACTGAGCTCTCAGGGTGAGTCATGAGGCGGCGTGGCCGGCCTTAACTCAACTGCCTGAGCCAAACCAGGAAGTTATCAGCACATCTACTGCTGGTAAGATTGAAAAAGCAAGATGGGAATACCCCTTTAAGGTTTATGCTCTTCATGTAAATATGTGCAATATGATTTACACTTACCATAGTAGTTTCTTGGATAGATCCAAAGCTGTTAATAAATATGTTGACTACCACATCTACTGGAATACCTACAAGTAAAGAAAGCTCTGATTAAATCACACAATAAAGACAATGGGGACACATAATATAAAAGTAGTATACATAACCCAAAGCCAGCCTTTCTACAACAGATTTCAAGCTATTCTCTTTAGTGTCCTCTGTAGTCAGCAATGGAAGTAAGTCAAAACTGGACAACACGTGAATATGAATCCAAAACATACATGTGTGGTGAGCTCACCTACTGTAGGCGAGTCCCTCTCACGCCGATCCCAGGAGACTGCCAGAGCAGCAAGGAAACACGAACAGAGAAAAGACAGGCTCTGATGGATGAATTTAAAACTCTTCATTACTTTATTGATGCATATACACACATGAAAAACACTCCAGTAAAACAGCTGACGCGTTTCAAACAGGCAACATCTTAATCAATGCATATTGACATTTAAATATGCTATGATTAAGACCATACCCGGTCGAAACGCGTGAGCTATTTTACTGGAGTGTTTTTCATGTGTTTACATGCGTCAATAAAGTATTTAAGAGTTTTAAATTCAGCTACAGGAGCTGGATTTTTTTGAAGATGTTCTACAAGATCTTTTAGAGGGATGCCACCACCTTGGCAGCTAAAAAGCACTTTTACTAGGGCAAAAAAACAAGAGGCTTTCTAGTTACTGTATATGGAGATGAATAAGACAAAGGCGGAAAATGGTATGAATTGAGAAAGTGTTCCTTTAACTCTAGTGCAAAAACTGGTTGCCACAGCAACCTAGATCTGTGCTAGAACATTGCCATCAGTGAATTTCAGCCCACGCAGTAACATCAAGTACACTTGCAGAGCAAATATTGCTGTACTGTATAATTTACCTCATACCTGGCCCCTTCATTGCTCTCATAGGTGTATTCACATGATAGGATTGCTGAGAAGGCTTAAACATGGTGGCAAAACTAAAGTCAAGCATCTGCCGTAATTCTCAAGCAATTAACAATAGACAGGATACTTTTCCAACATTATATTTCTATGAGATTACTGGAATGAATTTAAGAGGGTTGTCCCATGAGATAATATTGCCCCCCTTTCTTCCCCCTTTACCAAAGAAGCTCAACAGGGAGGAAGTCAAGCTGTTGGAACCCCTGGTAAACACTCACTGCCAAGGAAGGCTGACAAACCTTTCACTTTTATCATAATTATTGATCTGTAGTATTACATGGAACCCACATCAAATAATTGGTAAAAGCATTATAAGATTAATGCGTACCAGAGTGAAAAAAAAAAAAAAGTTTGCATATTGACTGTGCTTCTTAATTGTACAATCCTAACTATAAAGGGACTGGTGTTTTTTGAGCTTCCTTAAATTTATTTTCCAGCCATATTATTTCCTGTTTCAGCTGCACAGCTAGATTCATTTCACTCAGAAGCAGGGGGCATATCCCTTCTGTGAATTCTGCCGACACTGTACTCCGGTGACGTCCTTTCTCTTAATTCCCACTATGTTGGTTTTGAGCTCTGGAGCTCAGAGAACAGATAAGGAGAGGGAAATTGCACCTAAAGACAGACTTAAAAGCTCCGTAGAAGAAGTTATTTTTATCACGAGTTCAGTTAGCTCTGACACGTACCCATTTCTTGGGAACCGTCTTCTGAGTCTCTGTTACTAGGGATGGATCTTGCCTAAAAACAGGCAGTGGACTGCAAATTGGGTGGAAGTGAGACCCCCTACTGGCCACGACTTTACAGCTTCTTTTCAGGTGGATGCAGGCATAATTTTTTAAATGAAGTGATTTAGAAATTTGCTAGTTACACCATTCTCTATTAAATGAAATTATGTGAAAGTTCAGTGACTCTTTAAGCCCTTCGAAGCGAATACTGCTCTTTGCAGTGGCGTCCCAACTGAGGGACTTTCTCTACATAGTCCGTATGCCGTAATAAATTTACAATATATTTTTTATTGTAAATTTACATAACATATAATAAGCAAAAATTAGCTTGCCTAAATTTAATATTTCTCAATTTTAGGCAAATAAAGCAGATTCATTTTCTATGTAACTTTGTGCATCAATCTTTATGGTCTCCAGAACTGGGACTGGAAGACTGATGCACTGATACATGGTACTTTTAATTTGTGTTCAAGTTATTTTTTGTTTGTTTTTTACCACTGGTTTCGAAGATAAGGATCCCAAAAAGAGTACCAGAGTGGGCTTTTCCATAGAGGGAATGCTAGGAGGTTTTCCCAAGACTGCTCTATCATAAAAAAAGCTCTGTTATATATCTGTAAAAAAATTAGAAGCGTACAGAAGTACGGTATGAGCCCACAGACTTTGGTGCTATCTGGCAAATGGCTTAGTTGGCACCAGTTAGCATTTAATAATCTTCTACCATTGCCAGGTGCCTTCAAAATAATTTTTGATATTAACAGAGTGAATAAATACGAAGCTAAACAACGCTATGCAGCAAATGACAAGCTTTGGTATGGAAACGCAGCAATAAGGTTTTCACCTGCACATAACTGGACACAAGGGCACATATGCACAGTTACAGTACAACTGGCCACCTGCAGCAATATTTCTCATACTTGGAATGCTACACTGGAACGTACAGGCATCACAGATTGTATTTATTGGGTCAGTAACCATTCACCACAGAGCATCTGCCACCTACATCCCACATACAGGGTATGAAGATGCTGCAGTAAATGTCAACACAATCTTTTGGTCACTTTTTTCTATGTTATATATTTGTGCAAGCTAAACAAGACATTTGGATGGATAGATGGATGGAGACAGACAGAGATATGGAAGATCATAGAGAGACTTTATCCACTCTATAGGGAGAGTGCGGGAGCCAATAGAACAATGTCCCCCCTGGTTAATAGAGGAGCAATTCTGTTACACCTTGCTGCACTATTGGGGTGAAAAAGCTGTCTAATGCTACTGCTATTGTTGTGTCCACATTGTTTTATACATACGTCATTTTATAACTCTTCGATTCTCTAATTAAGGTGAAATAGCATTCTAAATATTTTTTCACAAGGTTTTACACCTTGTGTTACAGATAAGGAATTTCATTAGGCCTTGGTTCTGTAATTGGGGTGAAATAGCAGTCCGATACTGCTGCTTTTGGGGTGTTCACATTGTTTTATACATATACACTGCCTGTCCAAAAAAAGAGTCACCACCTGAGTTTAACTAAGCAAATAGTTATGAGCCTCCTATTGGATAATTACTGCATGGGCGATTATCTTTCAGCTGGCAACAAGTTATTTAACCCCAACCGGTGCAATGAGTTGCTTCTCATTTCTTAAACAACCATGTCGAAAGACACATCTCGTGGGTGTGGAAAATATGTTAGTCTGTTTGAGAAGGGTCAAATCATTGCCATGCATCAAGCAGAGAAAACATCTAAGGAGATTGCAGAAACTACTAAAATTGGGTTAAGAACTGTCCAACGCATTATTAAAAACTGGAAGGATAGTGGGGACCCATCGTATTCGAGAAAGAAATGTGGCGGAAAAAAAAATCCTGAATGATCGTGATCGGCGATCACTTAAACGTTTGGTGAAATCAAAATCGAAGAAAAACAACAGTAGAACTCAGGGCTATGTTTAATAGGGAAAGTAGGAGCATTTCCACACGCACAATGCGAAGTGAACTCAAGGGATTGGGACTGAACAGCTGTGTAGCTGTAAGAAAACCACTAATCAGTGAGGCAAACCAGAAAAAAAAGGCTTAAATTTGCTAGGGAGCATAAAGATTGGACTCTGGAGCAATGGAAGAAGGTCATGTGGTCTGATGAGTCCAGATTTACCCTGTTCCAGAGTGATGGGCGCATCAGGGTAAGAAGAGAGGCAGATGAAGTGATGCACCCATCATGTCTAGTGCCTACTGTACAAGCCTGTGGGTGCAGCGCTATGATCTGGGGTTGCTGCAGTTGGTCAGGTCTAGGTTCAGCAACAGTGTGTACTCCATGAATGAGGTCAGATGACTACCTGAACATACTGAATGACCAGGTTATTCCATCAATGGATTTTTTCTTCCCTGATGGCACGGGCATATACCAAGATGACAATGCCAGGATTCATCGGGCTCAAATTGTGAAAGAGTGGTTCAGGGAGCATGAGACATCATTTTCACACATGGATTGGCCATCAAAGAGTCCAGACCTTAACCCCATTGAGAATCTTTGGGATGTGCTGGAGAAGGCTTTGCGCAGCGATCAGACTCTACCATCATCAATGCAAGATCTTGGTGAAAAATTATTGCAACACTGGATGGAAATAAATCTTGTGACATTGCAGAAGCTTATCGAAACAATGCCACAGCGAATGCGTGCCGTAATCAAAGCTAAAGGCTTTTTTTTTTGTGGTGACTTTTTGGACAGACAGTAGATAATTCCATTACACCTTGATTCTGTAATTGGGGTAAAACAGCAGTCTGATACTACTTCTTTTGGGGTGTTCAATAGCAATGTATGAGGAATCAGCTGACGGTGTAAAATGAGAGCTTTCTTTCACTCTATAGAGGAATCTTGGGCCATTTCACGGTTAAGTCCATTATACCTGACACTAACATTGACCTGTAAGGCTGAGTTCACACTTCAGTCATTTGGTCAGTTTTTGACCCATAACTAACCAATTAAGTGAAGTGTGAACTGAGTCGAAGGCTACTTTCACACTTGTGGCAGAGTGATCCGGCAACACGTATGCCAACTGTTGGCATTAGTAAGACTGATCAGGATCCTGATCAGTCTTAAAAATGCCTGATCAGTCAGAAAAATGCACTGAAATGCCAGACCCGTAGTCATCCGGCAAAACGGATACGGCATTTTTTTTTTTCACCTTTTTTCAGTCTGCGCATGCGGATCCGGCATTCTGGTATTTTGAATGCCGGAACCCGCACTAATACATTCCTATTGAAAAAAAAAAATGCTGGATCAGGCTTTTGAGGCAAGTCTTCAGTTTTTTGGGGCAGAGATAAAACCGTAGCATGCTGCGGTTTTATCTTTTGCCTGATCAGTCAAAAAGACTGAACTGAAGACATCCTGAACGGATTACTCTCCATTTAGAATGCATGGGGATATAACTGATCAGTTCTTTTCCGGTATAGAGCCCCTAGGACGGAACTCTATCCCGGAAAAGAAAAAACGCAAGCGTGAAAGTACCCTAAGAGTGACGCCTGTCACCTGCCTGTCATACTGACGCACAGTAACTGTTTCACTACCACAGCGGACTAGCTATGCATGTTTCTGCAATGCGCAGTGATGTACACCAAGATACTCTCCCTGCAGGCCGGGAAATAGCTGATTTATAAAGCGCTTGGTCACAAATTAAATAGAATTTTTGGGAAAAATTTGGTGAAGCGTCTCATCTCTACTCCTAAGCATAGAAAATCTGAAGTTTTAATGAAGAAATTATTTTATATGCGGGCACTGGCCGTGTGCTCCCCGCATCACGGATGCGGATCCATTCACTTGAATGTTCTATTTTTTTACGGTGCGGACGGATCACGGACCCATTCGAGTTGAATGGGGCTCGATCCGTCCCGGGCTGCCGCATGGATGTTTCCCGTGCATTGGGGACTGTAAATTGCGGTCCCCGATGCACGGAACGGCCGCACAATGGCCGTGTGCATGAGGCCTAAGTTCCAGGACTCATAATCAGCCATCTTGAGCAGGTGTGCCGATGAAGCGGAGGACGGTACACCGCACTTCACTGTGCAGGCCCTGCTCACTGGGCGCATAAAGTGCAGTGAAGTGATGGCATGATGCTACTGGAGTCTCAGACTCCTCTTCCAGTGAGTAAGATGTTCATTAATTGTACTTTTCAGAGGCGGATGAGTTTGACATGGACAGGTTTGGGACCCTAAACACACCCCAACCATAGGCATGCTGGTGATTTAATGGCCCCAAACTGACAGGTTCCCTTAAAACCATGACATATTTAGTAAGGCATTTCATACACCAGTGGTAATCCGAAGGGCATTTGCCTAAGATATGCCAAACACACACATACAATATTATACTAAAATATGTAACAAACCTTTGAAGTTTGGTCTTATTCTTGGGTCATAGCTGACCAACAGTCTGTTTAATATGTTGCTAGTGGAGTTTGCTGGAACCCTTGCAAGATCTTCTGCAGATAGCTGACTGTAAAAAAGAAAAAAAAAAATGTTTAAAAAAAAGTGCAATTTATATACTTATGCACAGTGCCTTGCAAATGTATTCACCCCCTTGATGTTTTCGTGTTTTGTTACATTATAACCTGGAATAAAGGAATAGGATTTAATTTAGATTATATATAATGGACCTGACATAACAGTCCAAATTGTTACAGCGGAATGTTTAAAAAGTGAAGTGCATATATATTCACCCCCTTTTGCTACGAACCTCCTAAATGAGGCCTGGTCCATCCAACTAACTTCAGAAGTGACATCATTGGTTGAATAGGTTTTCCCTGTGTTCAATCACAATGTCACATGATCTATCACATGACGAGGTGTATTCATGCTCGCAAGTCTGCAACACCACTAAGCAAGCAATAAGAAGACCAATCAGCTTTCTAGAGAGGTCAGAGACAGCGTTGTGGAGGAGCACTGAACAGAGTTAGGCTACTTTCACACTAGCGTTCGGGTTTCCGTTCGTGAGCTCCGTTTGAAGGAGCTCACGAGCGGACCCGAACGCAGCCGTCCAGCCCTGATGCAGTCTGAATGGAGGCGGATCCGCTCAGACTGCATCAGTCTGGCGGCGTTCCGCCTCCGCTCCGCTCGCCTCCGCACGGACAGGCGGACAGCTGAACGCTGCTTGCAGCGTTCGGGTGTCCGCCTGGCCGTTCGGAGGCGTGCGGATCCGTCCAGACTTTCAATGTAAGTCAATGGGGACGGATCCGTTTGAAGATGCCACAATGTGGCTCAATCTTCAAGCGGATCCGTCCCCCATTGACTTTACATTGAAAGTCTGGACGGATCCGTCCCAGGCTATTTTCACACTTAGCTTTTTTTTGCTAATATAATGCAGACGGATCCGTTCTGAACGGAGCCTCCGTCTGCATTATTATGAGCGGATCCGTTCAGAACGGATCCGCCCGAACGCTAGTGTGAAAGTAGCCTTAGGCTATAAAAAATAGCCCAAAGCTTGAACATCCATTAACTCCACTAGAACAAAATAGAAAAAAATATGGAATAGCTACATTTATACCTGACAATAAAGAAACCAAAACTCGCAGA
Organism: Bufo gargarizans; assembly: GCF_014858855.1. Taxonomy (NCBI): domain Eukaryota; kingdom Metazoa; phylum Chordata; class Amphibia; order Anura; family Bufonidae; genus Bufo; species Bufo gargarizans. The sequence continues at coordinate 169,636,948 of NC_058080.1, forward strand.
CCTGGCAAGGATGGCATTAACCCTTTCCCTTCCAAGGACATACTTCATACATTCCTGCAGGGTGGCACTTCAGTAGCCAAGGACGTATCTCATATGTCCTTGCTACTGATGGCTGCTTCTCAGGCTGTATAGCAGCTAGGGGTACCAGCCAGGGCTTGTTTTAAAGCTCAGGCTACTTTGACATCTGCACTTTCCCTTTCCGCTATTGAGATCCATCATAGGATCTCAATAGCAGAGGAAAACGCCTCCGTTTTATCCCCATTCAATGTCGATGGGGACAAAACTGAACGAAACCTGCAAGCATTGGTTTCTCAGACACAAAAGAAAACGGATCAGTCCCCCATTGACTTACAATGGTTTTAGAGACGATCCGTCTTGGCTATTTTAGAGATAATACGACCGGATCCGTTAATAACAGATGCAGACAGGTGTATTATCATGACGGAAACGTTTTTGCCAAAACGGATCCAGCAAAATGTCTGCAGAAGCGGATACATCAGGAGTACAGCACTTAGAAATGTGTCCCATAAAGCTTTGACTCCTGACTAGGGATGAGCGAACTTTTGTTTTCACGTTTGGCATACAAGGTTCGGGTTCAGGTTATCTAAGATTTCTGCTATGGATTCCGCTACCACAGACTATAAGTTATGGTCTGTGATAGCAGAATCCATAATGAAATTCTTAGACGACTCGAATCTTGTACACCGAGCTTGAAAACAGAAGTTCGCTGAACACTACTCCTGACCCTATTTCTAATGGCTATATCTCCTGATGTAGAGGATGCATTCTTGGTCTTGTTTTAAATCTTAAACGGTCATCTTTGCAACAGCCCAAGATATGCCCTGAAAAAGTACCCTGGAGTAGTGGATTCGCCTGTCAATATTTGGCAGGCTATTTATTTAAAGTCACACAGCAGTTGATGAATGAGGTGAGGGGTCTTTGTATTGGTTTGGTCTCTGGTGGTTCAATTTCAATTAGACTGCTCTAATTAGTATGCGCATGAAAAAAGGTGCAAATGTGCTGTGAAAAGTCACATTTCTACCTGAAAGTGCAACTTTTAATGCAAAAATAGTTGCACTTTAAAACTGAAAAATAAAAATAAACGAGCCCTGGAGTGGAGTGTTAGACTGTTTTTGGAGCACATTTTAGTCATAAAAAAGGTGCACCATAAATAGATCAATTAGAACAATTAGTCTAAAGCCTCATGCACACGCCCGATGAAAACTGACCGTGCGATACCGGCCTGGATTTCTTCTGAGTGCAGGAGCGCACGGCGTCACTGGTTGCTATGACGCCGTGCGCTTCCTGCTGCCGCCGCAGTACAGTAATGCACTGGTATAGATCATACCAGTGTATTACTGTACTGCGTCATAGCAACCAATGATGCCGTGCACTCCTGCACTCAGAAGAAATCCAGGCCGGTATCACACGGTCCGTTTTCCACGGACATGTGCATGAGGCTTAATACTTTAAAATTGTCCAACAAGGTTCAAATGCCTCTAAGGCTACTTTTACACTTGCGTTTGTAATTCCGGTATTGAGATCCGGCAGAGGCTCTCAATACCGTAATTAAGTGGATACTTTTTGATTTTGCACATTAGGATGCATCCGTTCCGTTAGGATGCGGTTGTGTGAAATCAAAACGGAAAAAACGGATCAGTCACTAAATACATTGAAAGCAAGTGGGTGATGGATCCAGTTTTTTAGAAGCCATTGACTTACAAATGTTTTTAGTGCCGGATAAATTTTTTCCCGTTTTTATGATCCAAAGCAAAACTGTAGCGCGCAGCGGTTTTGTGTCCGGTCACAAAACGCAATGCTGCCGGAACAGAAGACATCCTGATGCAGCCTCAACAAATCTCTTTCCATTCAGAATGCATGAGGACCAAATGGAATAGTTTTCTTCCAGTATTGAGATCTTCTACCGGATCTCAATATCGGAAAACAACGCAAGTGTGAAAGTAGCCTGAAACAGGTGCACTTTCGGTAGGAAATGCACCTAAAAAAAATAGGACTGTCTAAGGGTACTTTCACACTAGTGTTAGAGGATTCCGGCAGGCAGTTTCGTTGCCGGAACTGCCTGCCGGATCCGGAAATCTGACAAATGCATTGAAATACCGGATCTGTCTCTCCGGTGTCATCTGGAAAAACGGATCCGGTATTTATTTATTTTTTGCATTTTTAAAGGTCTGCGCATGCGCAGACAGGGAAACCGGATCCGTATTTCTGGAACAGTTGGTACGAGATCCGGCATTAATACATTTCAATGGAAATTAATGCTGGATGTGGCAAGTGTTCCGGAATTTTGGCCGGAGAAAAAAAACGCAGCATGCTGCGTTATATTCTCAGGCCAAATACCGTAAAAGTGACTGAACTGAAGACATCCTGATGCATGCTGAATGGAATGCATTAGGATAAAACTAAAGCGTTTTTTTCCGGTATTGAGCCCCTAGGACGGAACTCAATACCGGAAAACTTTAACACTAGTGTGAAAGTACCCTAAAACAACAATTTTTGGGGGACCAAATACAGGTGCAAACACTATAATATATCTGCCCCTATATTGAAGGCATTTTACTGTAGGCTCTATATACTGGTGTAACAGGCTCTAGGCACAGGGCTCTGATGAGAGTATGAGCTCTCAAAAAATGAATTTATAGGGCGTCTGTCAGCAGTTCTGACCATGCAAAGCTGCCGACAGTGCTAGCTAATGGCTAGGGAGAACAGTACAAACCTATATAATACCCCAGTGTTGGGGGTATTACTAATTTGTACTTGTTTACTATATTTTACATATTTCTTATGCAATGTGAATGTAATAATATGTTATGCACTTGGTCCACCAGCAGATGGGGTATGGTTGGCAATGTTTGGTAATAAGAATGGAACTTACCATTCCGTTCCTCCCCTCTTGGTAAAAGTGGGCAGGTTCGACTTCCTGCCAAGGGTGAGCCTGAGCTAGAGAGAGTCAGTCTAAAGATGTAGAGTGAGGGGGAAAATGTGATCCATCTTCCGCTCCTCTGGGCTATGAGGCCCCCAGAGGCAGCTCATCTGTGAGGACTACTACTCCAGAGAGCCTATAGGGTCCTAGGCCACAGAAGAATTGCACTCTAAGGCGTATTCGTCAGCAGAGTTATCAAGAATCCGAGCCATCAAGACTCGGCTGCAAAAGTGGTGGGAAACATGTTAAGACACCATCATGAGAGTCAGGACAGGCCTAGCTAGAGGCTGGCATCATACAGAGGGCACCTGCAGTCACAGGTGCCAGAGTAAAGCCATCGGGACGAAATCCAGAGAGAGACAGTGTCAGCTAGTAAGTTTCTGACTGTCATCCATGCAGCATAGCCAGCCACCATACCCCATCATATGGGAGGAGAGAACTTTGCACTAGCTGATGATAAGGCTCCATTCACACGTTTGCAATTTCGTTCCGCATTTTGCGGAACGGAATTGCAGACCCATTCATTCCGATCCCGAAAAAATAAAACATGTCCCATTCTTGTCCGCAATAGGCATTTTCTATTAAGTGCCGGCGATATGCGGTCTGCAAAATGCGGAACGCACACTGCCAGTGGCTGTGTTGAATGGAGCCTAAATGTGCTGCTATCAGTTTTTGAACTCAGTAAAACAAGACTATTTGTTCAATCATCTCTGCCTGGTTCCTTTCGTTATCATCTCTTTCACTGCATTGAACCCCAGGGAGTGACGGCCTGAGGTAGGACAACTACACTACATCAGGGCCACTACCACTCCCATCCTCTACATTGGCTCCCACGGGGGCTCGCTGCACATACCTTTTCATGGAGCTTTTAGTATCAGGACTTGTGTGCATATGCAAGTGCTCTTTGCACTCAGCTGCTTCACAGCCCCTCCCATCTTGTCAGAGTGACAGCTTTAGTGGTCTCCTGTTTGGATGCTACAGCAGAGGGGAGTGGTCATGCAGCTGCTCAGTGATGAGGGCTCTTTCCAGTGAAGCACTGCCTCCTGGGCTCTTGCAGGAGCTGAATCTTGGAGAATAAACTTCATATACACACTGCTCCTAGAAATGAAGACTTAACAAAAAGTATGTTTGCACTGCTCTCCCCTGTCAGAGCCTGCCTAGTGCTGCGAACAGCTTAGCATGGTCAAAAGTGCCGACAAGCTCACTTAAATATGTATATTTTGCCCAAAAATGAAATGTCAATAAGAAAAAGAAAGCTTGCAATGCCCGTTGTGTCTCATAGAATAGGTTTTCTTCTTCGTCTTAATGCGAGTAACCATGAGCTGGAAATACATTCAAGTAGAATTGTCATATTTAAGGAGACAGAGTTCCTAGCCAATTAGTTCTCTGAGCTCTAATTAGATTTGCATGCTTCAGAAACATTGCCAAACCACTGATCCATGGAGGGATAGTCACCTGCAGGTAATTTCTTCATGCACAGCAGGTTTCTTGTATAAAGCAAACATGACTGGTTCTATAGACTTGGCTCGAACACAGGAAAACCACAGAGCTGCATTGTTGCAGGACAAGCCTGAACTGTGCAGCGAGAAAGCGCCATTCCTTAGGAATCAATACGCGCTCGGAGGCTTTGTTCAGCAGAACAGCAGGAAAAATAGTGCTGTGCTGCAAAACGCATAAAAAAAAACATTTTAATTACACCTTTCATGCTTGCCCATTCTGCGCTTGGCACAGTGACAGCACGAAGTGTTGCTTGCGGCAGGGAAGAGTTGGCCCATTTCACTTTTAGATGTAACATTCAAGCAGAGCAACTTCGTAATAACTAAGGCTGGGGCCATACCTAGAAATTTTGTGCACTTTAACCCCTTCAAGACCGGCTGATTTTCCCTTTTTTTTTTTTACTCCCAGCCCTCCCAAAGCCATAACTTTTTATCTTTTTATTCACATAGCCATATGAGGGTTTGTTTTTTGTGGGACAAGATGCATTTCCTAATGGCACTATGTACGGTTGCATGTGGTGGTGTAGTGGGAAAAAATTACAAATGGGATGAAATTGGAAAATAAAATACAAACCAGCAACAGTTTTTTGGGGTTTTGTTTATACGGTAAAACTGACCAGGTCAGGTCAGTAGGAATCCGGCAATACCACATATGTATATTTTTTCTTGCATTTTTAGGCCTCATGCACACAGCAGATGTATCGAGACCTATTCAACTTGAATGGATCCGTGATCTGTCTGCACCGCAAAAAAAATAGAACATGTTCTATTTTTTTGTGGTGCAGAGGCACGGACAGAAACACCACGGAAGCACTCTGTACTGGTTCCGTGCCTTAGTTCCACACCGCAGCTCCGGATTGCGTCCCTATTCAAGTGAATGGGTCCACATCCGTGATGCGGGGAGCACACGTCCGGTGCCCGCGTATTGCAGACCCACTGTTTGCATGGGGCCTTATACTGAAAAAAAAAAAATAATATTAAAAAATATATATTTTTTTTTCTTTTAGTCTCCATATAACTTTTTTTGTAGTTATGTATACGGAGCTGTGAGAGGGCTAATTTTTTGCCATCAGATCTGTACTTTTCAGTGATATAATTTTTAATAACATTTTTTGTAGGAGGGAAAGCGCCCAAAAAACGTTGAGCCACCCATTTAGACTTTTCTTTCATTTTGCAGTTTTCCTTATGCGATAAATATTTTTATATTTTAATAGTACAGGTGTTTTTTCGCATGTCGATACCCATGATGTGTATTTTTATTTTGTAGATTTTTTTAAAAACAGGCATGTCAGGAGTGGTGAAAGGTCCTCTTTAAGATAACCACTAAAACATGTAAAAATCTTATGTCAAAGCATCAAAGGTGTTCATCATTCATTTGATTATTCTTTCAGTTAAAGGCATCCTCAGGTTTCATAATGAGTTTTTAATCTGCCCAGAGAACCCTAAACACTGCTTATGTTTGCCCCAGATATCCGTTTTTTATATCATCACTTTCCTTCACCTTTTCTCAGCTTTCCTTCACTGCATGCTGGCAGTGGCTGAACGCCGATGTTCCCCTACTCACCACCGTGGTACCGGGCTCCATGTTTGGGCGAGCACTGTCCTCCATCATTGTCTGCATCTGGCTGCATTATGTGGCAGGTAGCTGCGGTGATCTGCTGCCGGTGTCTTCCCATTCACTGCCGCCGTCCTGGGCTTTGTCCTTACAAGTGTTGTCCTTTCTGGAATCCACTCCTTCCAGCCTGTTCCCTCTAGCACCTTGTTAAGAGCAGGCGCATGTCACTTCCTGTGATTTAAACATTTTGCACATGTGACCTGTGTGACCAATCCCAGCCATCCTGCACCTATATAAGTGGTCCAGCCCTCTTCCCAGGTGCCTGAGCATCAAAGCTCCTTGTGTTTTGCAAAGGTTGCTGTTGTTAGTGCGTGTGTTTTTGCATTCCTCACCTGTGCTTGGATTCTGGACTTTGCTTCCTGTTTCATCCTTATCTGCACTCTCGGCTCTCCTGTTGCTGACCCAGATTGCTTATCCTGTACCTCAGCCGCCTGCCCTGACCCATTGCTTGTTTGACTTCGTCTCTGCCTCATTCTTCGGTCCTGCACTGTTGCTCCTGGTTATGACTCGGCCTGTTAGCTACGACAGTACCACTAATACCTTGCTCTGGTCCCCCCTGGACCAGCTGCTTTGTGTGCCAACCCACTTCAGGAGGTAGTGGACCTGGTGTTCCCCTCAGGAACGCCTATGCCCACCATCAGGGGTACTGGAAAGAACTAGGCGTTCACTTAGACAAAGCCATTAGAGGAGGTTGGTCATGTGGCACAGTGGGTTCACACCTGCTGGTTTGTGACAGGCAATATGTTTACAAGCAGAACTTCCTGTTTTTTTTTTTGTTTTTTTTTTATCAGCTTCCTGATGGGTTCTCTAACCAAGTCCAGAAGGAATGTGCTGAAAACAGGACATTCTGCATGTCAACATCCTGCCAGAATACAGTAAAGCTGGGAAAGGTGGAAGGAAAGTTCGGACATGAAAAACACGTATATGGGGCAAAAATATGCTGTATCTGGGGTACTCTGAGCAGACAAAAAATTAGGCTACTTTCACACTGGCGTTTTGGCTTTGTTTGTGAGATCCGTTCAGGGCTCTCATAAGCGGTCCAAAACGGATCAGTTTTGTCCTAATGCATTCTGAATGGATAAGGATCCGCTCAGAATGCATCAGTTTGCCTCCATTCCGCTTTGAAGGCGGACACCAAAACGCTGCTTGCAAACGGATCGTTCTGACACAGAATGTCAGTCAATGGGGACGGATCCGTTTTCTATGACACAATAGAAAGCCGTCTTGGCTATGTTAAAGATAATACAAACGGATCCGTGCTGAACAGTTGTATTATCGGTGCGGATCCATCTATGCAGATCTATAACGGATCCGCACCAAACGCGAGTGTGAAAGTAGCCTTAGTTAGTAAAATGAATTCACGGTAAAATAACATAAGATAAAAAAAACTGAATAACGTAGCATTACTTTTACTATTAATATATTAAAGATTTAGCTATAGTACTTAATAATACATGACAATTAATAATACAATATGAAAAGTGACATACGATGGGCAGAGATGCTGCTTCTTTTTTCCCTTTCCTTTCTTTGAGGACTTCTCTTTAGAATGCACTCCATCCAACCATAAGGAAAATATGAGAAAAGCCAAAATCCCCAGTATGAACTTCATCTCGATACATTAACTTCACAGCAACAGACCTGTAAAATAAAACCCTTTTTTCAGCCCATAAAAAGTGAATACATCACTGCTTGCAATAAAGAAACGTAGAGAACAAGATAAGACTGGATTCTTTGAAGACTTTTGTGTTAGGCTACTTTCACACTAGCGTTTTTCTTTTCCGGCATAGAGTTCCGTCCACAGGGGCTCTATACCGGAAAAGAACTGATCAGGTATATCCCCATGCATTGTGAATGGAGAGCAATCCGTTCAGGATGCATCAGGATGTCTTCATTTCAGTCATTTTCACTGATCAGGCAAAAGAGAAAACCGTAGCATGCTACGGTTTTATCTCCGGTGAAAAAAACTGAAGACTTGCCTAAATGCCAGATCCGTTTTGTCGGATGACACCGGAAAGATGGATCCGGCATTTCAATGCATTTTTCAGACTGATCAGGCATTTTTCAGACTGATCAGGCATTTTTAAGACTGATCAGGATCCCGATCAGTCTTACTAATGCCATCAGTTGGCATACGTTTTGCCTGATCCGGCAGGCAGTTCCGGCGATGGAACTGCTTGCCGGATCTCTCTGCCGCGAGTGTGAAAGTAGCCTTACTAAACTTTGACTGGACGATCAAGAAAGTGTATTCTTAAAAAAGAACCTTTATTGGGAATAATGAAATCACAGACTGTATACAAATTGTTAAAATCAAAGATCATATACACTTTGAATGTGAACATGTGTCCAATAATGTCTCAATAACTCATTTGATAATCTGTCCTCTTTGACAAGTCAAACATGGATAATGGGTGTCAACGGTATCATGAGCTGACCGGCTTCATCACGGCTGCTGTTTCTGATGAGCATTCATGTGAATGGAACTGAGCTGCAGTAGCAGGCACCGCAGCTACCAAATGTTTGGAACGGTGCCTAGTAAACAACGAAAGGGGGCACGGGGCTCGTCAGAACACTTTGGCCCCTTCAGTCAGCTGATTGAGGAATTGACCCTCAACAGATCTGAGATTTAGGGCTCATTCACACAACCGTATAAGTTTTTTTCAGACCTCAGATTATAGATACCGGCCGTGTGCCTTCTGCATTTTGTGGATTGGAGCGTCCTTCTCCATGATAGAAATGCCTATACTTGTCTGCAAAAACGGACAAGAATAGACATGTTCTATGTTGTTTGAGGGGCAACGGAACAAACATACAGATGCAGAGAGCACACGGATTGCTGTCTGCATGTTTTGCGGCACCATTGAAAAGAATGGGTCGGCATACAATCCGCAAAAATGCGGAACAGATGCGGACAAAAAAATGCAGTTGTGTGAATGGGCCCTAATGGTCTATCCTAAGACTAGGCCATCAGTATCAAAGCCATGGAAAAAATACTTCCACTGATATTATCTAAAAGCCAAACCACCATAGCAGCAGCATCTAGGCTCTGTTCACACTGGCATCAATTTAACGGCTTTCCATATGGATCCCAACAAATCCTGAAGGCCTCTACTGACTAAATATGAGTCCGTCAGGTCAAATCTTTTTACGTAGGAATAGTGCTGCAAACTACGCTATTCCTGCCCTCACAACGGAACGCGTGCAAGAAATCTTAAGAATATTTAGAAATAATAAAACAATCAACAATATACTAAAAACAAATATGAAATATTATATGTTTGAGAGAGACCAGGAGACGGTTTTGTTAGAACGGAGATCCTAAAAGTTTTAAAAAGTGTAAGATTTTAAGGATATTTAAAATAAATTGTGGAATGTGGCCTGTATGTGAGAGCAATAAGAGACTGAAGAGTCAAAAAATCCAGGGGCACCATGTATGGTACCACCGCATTCTCCCCTAGTTGTAAGGATACCTGAATAATATGGCACACCATATATTGTCTCACGGATTCCAGATTAATCTATAGGAGAAACCTCTATGGGAATACAGAGACTCATTGGCTCATAGACTAATATGACATGTTAAGGAGCTCTACACTTATGGAGCCACATTCCCATGTATCGCTTCATTTAGCCCAAGGTGGACAACTTGGTGCAGACATGACACAGAGCAGCATTAGAAAAACATGACTGCTTTCTTCTAAAACAGTACCACATCTGTCCACAAGTTGTGTCGGGTTTTGCAGCCCATTAAAGGGGTTGTGCAGCCAGTACATATGGATGACCCGTCCTCAGGATAGTAGAAATAGCAGTTGTAGAGCAGAACCCACGGACACAGATGACCACATCGGAATGCAACAGCTGAACCGCGACCGCAGATCCTCAGCAGTCCACCGAACAGTAAACGAAAAAAGGTAACGGCAGCATCTCCAGTGAATTCTTCATTGGACGGACTTCACAGAAGGTGTACCATAAAAACAGACAGCACCGTTTTGGCTACATCATAGCCAGGCTTGACAAAGGCTATGATATAGCCAAAATGGTGCTGTCTGTTTTTATGGTACACCTTCTGTGAAGTCCGTCCAATGAAGAATTCACTGGAGATGCTGCCGTTACCTTTTTTCGTTTACCATCCTCAGGATGGGTCTTCAATATCTGATGGTGGGTGTCCAACTCCTGGCACCCCGCTGATCAGCTGTTTGAAGACGACCTGAGCTGAGATGGCAAAGACACTCCTCCTGCACAAAGAACGGTGTAGTTGCCAGGTTAGGAAGGTGCAGCTGCCAGGACCTCACAGGTCCTTCAACCCTTGACTACATGGAGAACTGCAAAAACAGCTCCCTATTGCAGGGCTGGCCAACCTGCGGCTCTCCAGCTGTTGTAAAACTACAATTCCAACCATGCCCTGCTGTAGACTGATAGCTGTAAGCAGTCAAGGCATGCTGGGAGTTGTAGTTTTGCAACAGCTGGAGAGCCACAGGTTGGCCAGCCCTGCCCTATCGAGTCTTGAATGGAGCGTGTAAAAAGAGGTCCTCCCTGTTTCTCTCCATTCTTTTATTATTATTTTTTTACTCAGAACTAATACCTCATGCCTCATTGATTGTAATACCTCAGAAATGCCACATTATAACTGAGAAGTAGCTTATTTATGGTACTGCAGTACCTCATGTACTTTACACAGTGACCATAATTTATATATCCCATATGTCTGTACACACTGCATCTTTTATGCCTTGTACCGCTCATATCAGTACACTGATGGGTATATACACTGCATATATTATACAGTATTACTGTATATGTGGCAGCCACATTTCTGCCGTGGTAAGTACAAGGTGGATGTGGTCGTGTGAACATACCCTGACCCTTTAAGGAGCCAGTTAGACCATTCCAGGAACCTGCCTGAATTAACTAGTTGTAGGATCAAACAAATTCCCAAAGATAATAAAACAGAAAAAGGTAGATGTGTAGATGCTTTGATTACCTGGCTCTTGGGAATTTTTTTTTATTTTTTATTTTCTGTGGATCGCACATGGACCAATCAATTCTATGGGTCCACAAAAAAAAAAAAAAAAAAGAAGGACAGCACACCGTGTACTGTCCACATCTGTATGACCGTTCCGGTCATGACAGGTCCTATTCTTGTCCGTTTTGGACAAGAATAGGCATTATTACAATGGGCGAGCAAAATAAAAAATAAAAAAACAGATGCAACACAGATGTCATCTGTATTTTTTGTGGATTCATGTTTAGCAGACCGGAAAATACATAGAGTCATGTAAAAGCACCCTAACACAGATTTTCAGTCTCTGAGCAGTAAGCAGCGACCAGGGGATGTTTATAGGGGTTGTCCCACAAAAATTATTCTACAATTTTCAAACCAGCACCTGGATCTGAATACTTTTGTAATTGCATGTAATTAAAAAATTAGCATAGCCACGAGTTGTTCAATAAAATGTATCTGTATAGCGCCACCTGCTGTTTGCTCTTTTTCTTATTTCTTTGACCTGCTCACTGAGAAGGCCGCACATGCTCAGTTTCATCCTTCAACTGCCTCCTGAGCTCTGAAAGGAAGAGCATGGACACGCCCCCTGAGCTGCAGCAGAAATACACTCCCCTATAGATGTCAGCTTGATATAAATTTTGCAGAGCAATGAATGGCAAGATCTGGAGATCTCTGGATCCATGTGAGGTACAGGGCTGGTTCTAACTTTGTTAGAAATAGATTGTCATGTACTGTATGATGTCAGAATTTTTTATTTTATTTTTTACATAAGTCATGGGATAACCCCTTTAACTGGTTAACTAAGTTAACTGTCGTTTTAAACCAGTGTAATGCTGGGTAACATTTTTATTGTGGTCGTATTGAGTAGAAATTAAAGAACCATAAAGTTTGGGATTGAAATTCTTATTCTTTATGTTTCAAATGCTTTATTGAAAATTTACAGCATTAGAAAAAGAAATTCTTATTCTTTAAACCATATCCACAGCAACGAGGGCACACTGCACAGCAGTTACTCCGATCCTTCAGGCAAAGAAGACAGAGGTAATCATGAGAGTCATAATGTCTCTGTAACCTTCAGAATGGTGCCTATTCCAGGATTATATTAAAGAGGACCTTTCACTACAATAAAAATGATAAACTAAGCATACAGACATGGAGAGCGGCGCCCAGGGATCCCCCTGCACTTACTGTTATCCCTGGGCGCCGCTCCGTTCTCCCGGTATAGCCTCCAGTATCTTCATATGTTTGGCTCAACTGGGTGGAGCCTGCTGGCGTCTCCTTCTCCCAGGCTGGAGCACTGGCCAATCGCAGCGCTCAGCTCATAGCCTGAAAGTTGTTTTTTTTCTCTCAGGCTATGAGCTGAGCTCTGCGATTGGCCAGCACTGTAGCCTGGGAGAAGGAGACGCAGACAGGCTCCTCCCAGTTGAGCCGAAAATCTGAAGTTACCGGAGCCTATACCGGGAGAACAGAGCGGCACCCAGGGAGTGCAGGGAGATCCCTGGGCGCCGCTTTCCATGTCTGTATGCTTAGTTTAGATTTTTTATTGTAGTGAAAGGTCCTCTTTAAAATGTCCACATACCAAAGCGACTGTTTTTCCAACTGTTGGGCTACTTGTGTAGCTATCATTATTCAGATTTTATGGGATCACTGAAAGGATGGCCAGAAACAAAAAAATATATATGTTTCTATGAGCGCTATGGTCACATTTTGATGTTTGGAAAAATTCTGTAAGGCCTAATTCCCATCAGTGACAGTCAGCCAAACCCAGGAGTGAAGGCTACACAGAGATGAGGTATAATGGAATCATTTGTACCTGTTCTGTGTTTTTGACCCGAACCTGGTTTTGGTCCACAAGCACTGGTGGAAGTCATGGACCAAAAACACTGATGTGTGAACTAGGCCAAAGGCCGCTCTCACACGAGCATATGCAAATCCATGCGTACTCCGCCTCCGGAATATACACGGATTCCGGATGAAATACAATCCAGACTGCCATCAATATTGAATCAGTAATTCAGCTGGATTCCTCCCTTTCTACATATTTTATGCTCTCCCATAGACTATAATGTGCGTATTCACTTACAAAGTAAAATTTAGCATATGCTGCGGGTTTCAGATACTGACACAAATTATACACCCTCTTGAATAGCCCTTGCAAATACACTCCTGTCAATGTGGCCTAAGTTAGCGCTGTGAAGCCGCACATTTGTAAGCTCCAGTCCACAGCTGACCCCAATATGCATTCACCACTCCCTGGACCCACGCACCCCTGTAACTTCTGGCAGCAGAAGAGAAGTAATATGTGGCACTTGCCCCGGCTCACAATTGTTCAGCCAGCACTCATGGCCATTTCTGTAACTCATCGACTACAATGTGCGTGACTAGCCGTTCTGCGGCCATACTAATAAAGGAGCTGTCACCTCTGCTGACATACTTGTTTTAATAGCTACTTGCATTCCCCATGTAATACCAGTTACTTATGGTTCTATGTTGTGCCATTCCTTCATTATTTCTACTAGAAGGGGTGGTGACCAGTTGGAGGTGTGTACCTGCACAGTCTCACTCTATCCAATCAGTGCTGCCATTTTCAGACTGTGGAGGTACACACCCCAACTGGTCACCACCCCTTTGTACCCTTACTGCAGACTGCTAGCAATTCATTCATAACTTCTAGTAGAAATAATAAAGGAATGGCACAACATAGAGCCATACGAAAAGATGCTCCAGAACTGTTATTACATGGGGAATGCATGAAGCTATTAAAACAGGCATGTCAGGAGTGGTGAAAGGCCCTCTTTATGTCAAAGGACGCCAAATGCATCACATCATGTTAGTAAATCACTAAATGGCTTTATTGTTTCATGCCACTAAATAATGGGCAAATCCACTAGACTAAGGATGCAACGATAACTCAATTCAATCACGTAACTCGACACAAAAAAAGTGTTTGTGTTATGTGACCACGGAGCGCGAGTGAAGCGCTTGCTATTACTCACCATCTGTGGTCCCCCGCCGGCCCGCACCACGCTGCACTGGATCCTTACACAGCTCCTTCATCTTCTTCTCCGCGCGCTGCACTGTCTTTCTGACGTCACACAGCGTCAGGAGGAAAGTGCAGCGCGGTGCGGGCCGGCAGGTGACCACGGAGCATTGAGTAATAGCAAGCGCTCTACTCCTGCTCCTTGGTCACATGACACAAACGAATCCTCGAAGCAAAACATTTGCATTGAGGATTTTTTTTGTCGAATTACTCGATTCAATTGAGTAATCGTTTCAGCCCTAGTCTCATTATTAAAAAAATGTATAAAAAAAAGTTATGCTGTGCTTTCCTATAAAGTTTCAGGAAAAAAAAAAAAAAGTAGCCAAGGAGCAAAGAATTTGTAGAAATCATCAGTCGGCACTCTGGAAGAAGGTGGTGGTGCTCGTATCCTGGGTTGCAGGCACATACATCCAAGTAGAAAAGTGGAGCAGCACTCGCCCTTCAATGCTAATAAATCTGCACTTTATTGCCATAAACAGAATACAGACAAATGTTTATGGCAATAAAGTGAAGATTTATTAGCATCTAAGGGCGAGTGCTGATCCACTTCTTGTAACAGGAGCCAAGGACAGTCTTTTGGCCTCCGGCGTGAATGGGGAGTTTTTCCTGGCATACACGGTAACTGTAGGGCTGTGCCGCAGTGTCCACAGAGCCTTAGTCGGTCCTTTCCGACTATTATACACAGAAATATACAATTCCGCAGACATCGGCGCTTGTAAAGTTAATATTATTTTGCCAAATGTAAAGGCAGTTTCCAAGAATATTATGCTGCTGGGCAAGTGGACATAAGGCGCCACATGTTCTAAACTGGTACGAGCAGTGGACATGATCACGGCATAATAGAGCTGTATAGCAAATACAGCAGGCAGAATGGCATGTAATATGTAAACTGTCCTGTACGAGGGCTTAGTGTTAAAAGAACCCCTTGGCATCATCCTGTTAGAAGTACTGTGTCCTCAGCAGATCATTCCCCAGAGATGTCAGCTAGCCAATATATATCACCAGAGAGTCAAAGGCTCAATCAATAGGAGGAACGCAGAGAGTGACAGCTCTACTCTTCTAGTAATTGTCTGAGGGCACGGACACATTACAGAGATAGGACTGTCACTTGTGCTAGGAAACTCCATTCTTATTACATATCCCCTGCCCTTGACCATCTTGAAGCATGCTGGTTAATGAAGATGGCTCACAGAGCAGGGGGTGGGGGGACCCTGCACTTAAGCTGATTAGTAATTACACAGTGAATTATATAAAGTGTCATAGGGACCAATTCCTTGAAAACATGATGCAGTGTACATTATTAGAGCATTACAGCAGCCGCCTCGACTCACTGGTCTCAGGTTTGTGTCCTGGTGGCAAGGACCTGCCACCTGCTCTCCCTGTCCCAATCGGCCCAGCTGCTGGGGTTGCTCTGTCCCTTTCCAGCAAAGCCTCTCACTCCATCTAACAAAGGGCTGCAGGCTATAGCTGGCTAACTCAGGGTACTTAAGGCACCTTCTCCTGTAGCAGGGTACCTGAGCAACAGGTTCTATAGCATGCTAGTATCCTGCAAAGGAGTGTTGTTCTCTTGTCTGCCTTTGTTCCGACTCTCTGCCATTTTCCTGGATCATGACCCTCTGCTGCCTGACCTGACCTGTGCCTGAACTCTATATCAACCCTCTACTGCCTCCCCTGGCCTTGGACCTTTTACCATATAGAGCACACTCTGCCTACTATGACCTCTGGTTGTCCCTGACTATAATTTTGCCTGACTCTTCATTGCCTTTTACCTATGTCTCTGAGCCCAGTGGGTCTTCTCTCAATCATACAGAAACTACACCAGAAGGTAGAGACCTGGTGGTTCCCTGCAGTGAAGTTCAGATCCCTGTACAAGGGTTAAAGGGTGAATACGAGGGGACAACCAGGATAAAGCCCACAGGAGAAGTCTAAAGTCAAATCTGTTGGTTCGTGACCACAAGCAACACATCGCCGCTGAAGCCAGTTATTGGCTGTAGAGGGGCATGTTACTATGCTCATGCAGCACTATAACATGGACATGAGGGATCTAAGGTAGATGACCTAATCGGCAGGAAGCAGGTAAGTATGCATTTTCTATTTACAGAGGTAGGCTGCGGGCATTAGATAAATGTAATTATTCCTGGAGCACCTCTATAAAAAGGTATTGCCCAAGTTGAAAACATGTTGTCAAAGGCAGGGACTATAATAACATAAAAAAAAATAAAAAAATCACCTGTTTGAACTACCCCCTCCCCAATCCATGCCACTGTTCTATGCCTCACTCCAATCTTTATTTACTTGCCTATAGTGATGATGTGCTCATATAAACGTGACTGCTGCAGCCAACCACTGACCTCAGAGCTCTCATGCTGTATACCATTAAGGCCAATGATTGGCCACGGCCTTTAACAAAGGCCAATTAGAACAGCAATGATGCCTAACCGGTATGCATTCTGCCCCTGATGTGTAGCTCTTGGGTTCCCAGTTGAAGGCAGATTCATGCCATCCTCAGGATAATGATCAGGTGTGACAACTTAGCCCAATGATAAAGAAGAGAAGAGGGGCACTGCAGGACCTTTCCAAGTTTCAAAATTGTTTATGCATATACTTACATACCTGTAAATATGCTGAAAACAAGTTCAGATCTCAAAAGATCTGTGTTGGGATGTTTATTTCCCCTATTTGTTCTGGTTTTTAATTATATAAAATATATGGGGAAAAAAGGCCAAAAATAAAACCATGTAAAAAAAAAAGTCATATGAGCGAGTGTCTGTGTGTCCTTTGATCCATCCCTGGGTAAAAGCAATAACCATGTGAAGAGCCACACTACAGGCTCTCACAATATGCCAGGATGACCACCACTTCTATGGACTTCCGGTCTGTGTACATAATTGAATATGCATTCATACACAATGGCACACAGTCATTAAAAAAATGCATAATGTGTAAGTTCAAACTCAATTAATTTACTAACATATGCTGTGACTATTTGGTAAAATCGGTCACCACAAACATTTGTCAGCCGTTTTGACCACGCTAATCTTCTCATAGCATTAGCAGGGGCAAGCCACTCAAACATATCTTTTGCTGAGATTTTATTGTCAGGAGTAGTGTGAACAAGAACTTTTATTCTGCCAAGAACTGCTCCGGAGGCAGAGTTTTACTGTGAAGTGCTGTCTGCACTGAGCTGCTTTACAGCCCTGCCCCTCCCCTCAAAACTGAACTGAAGAGAGTGGAGTGCACCAGAATGCATTCCGTTCTGTTTGATTGCGTTCCCATGAACAAAAGCGCTGCTAGTGTGTCCTGGGATGCGGAGCAAGATGGATCCGTCATGACTCACAATGTAAGTCAATGGTGACGGATCCATTTTCTCTGACACAAAAGAAAACTGATCCGTCCCCCATTGACTTACAGTGGTTTTAGAGACGGATGCGTCATGGCTATTTTAAAGAGAATACAAACGGATCCGTTCATAACTGATGCAGACGGTTGGATTATGGTGACAGAAACGTTTTTGCTGATCCATGACGGATCCAGCAAAAACACAGATTGCCGGTGTCAGTGTTTTGCTGATCCGCAAAACACATACGGACGTGTGAATGGACCCCAAGTCATATTTTCTAAATCAGGGTCTTTGTGGACCTGAGATGCAGTTGTTTTTCAACACTGTTTTTTGCTACATTTTTTGTGACTTCTCAAAAAAAATATTTCAAAAACATTTCTAAATCCTGGGCAAATAGAAAGCCACACCGAATTTTCACTTCACCTTAAGATACTAATGTGCAAGGTGCAAATGGCCCTATATTCTTAATACATCACATAACAAATAGCACACCGTTTTGCATAAAATGCACAAAAAAAGCAAACACACTGATAGATGTAGGCAGCTACTGTATGTATAATTAGGCCATGTGGAATATGCACAGAAAATTCAGCTGTAGATTTTAAATGTTGTATAATGTTGCTACAAATGCCGCAATATGCAGAGGTAGCACTACGTTTTTTAAAAATACTCCTCTGACCATTTTTGAGGAGTATCTTTACCCGAGTAGAAATATGAAAGTTGCAGTAATCCAAATACATAATACAAAGGCCTATATTTGCCCACATCTGCGTTGGAGGATGCGTTTGAAGCCTCTTGGGCAGATTCTGTTGAAAAACCAGACAAAAAAGCCCTATATGCAGGTTTTTTGGTCTGGTAAAAATACAGATCCCGAACGGAAACTGAACGGATCCCATCATAGTCGACGGAGTGACAGTAGGGGTGACAGTAGGGGGGGGGGGAGCAGGGTCACTAGTGGGGAGACAGGAGGAGCAGGGTCAGTAGTGGGGTGACAGGAGGAGGGGGAGCAAGGTCACTAGTGGGGAGACAGGAGGATGGGGGAGCAGGGTCACTAGTGGGGTGAAAGGAAGGGGGGAGCAGGGTCACTAGTGGAGTGACAGGAGGAGGGGAGAGCAGGGTCACTAGTGGAGTGACAGGAGGAGGGGGGAGCAGGGTCACTAGTGGAGTGACAGGAGGAGGAGGGAGCAGGGTCACTAGTGGGGTGACAGGAGGAGCAGAATTACTTGTGGGGTGAAAGAAGGAGGGGAGAGCAGGGTCACTAGTGGGGTGACAGTGTCACCGCCAGCTCTCTGAGAAGGTCTGGCAGACGTTCTTCTGTACCTCTTGCATGATGTTCTTTATTTTGGTTTCACTTTGTCATCTCCTTTCCTTCTCCCAGCTGTCACCTATTCACACTAATTGCCTTCCTTTATATTCCCTCCCATACTGCCTCACTTTGCGGTTTATACTACTTCCTGGATTGAAGTGATCACTGCTGGAGACTTCGGTTACTGCTTGTTCAGATAAGTCCTTTCTTGTATTGTGTTTCGTTGTTGGCTTGATTCTAGGTGACCCTGACTCTCTCCGTATTAAGTACAGGGAGCTGGTGGTCGTGTCCCCTCACTATTATAGGGTTTTCAGGTGTCACACAGTCTAGGTACGAGGGCATGCAATCGTCTACCTCTGAGACCCTTGTATGTGCTTAGCAGCCAGGGTGAGCTCTTAGGGTTTTACAGGGGTCACCTTTATGCTCCTTAATTTGGGATCAAGCCAGTTGGATGTTTATCTATAACTTACAGCTATCTGCAATATCATCCGTGACAGACAGGAGGAAGGGGAGCAGGGTCACTAGTGGGGTGACAGGAGGAAAAGGGAGCAGGGTCACTAGTGGGGTGACCGGAGGAGGAGGGAGCAGGGTCACTAGTGGGGTGACAGGAGGAGGAGGGAGCAGGGTCACTAGTGGGGTGACAGGAGGAGGAGGGAGCAGGGTCACTAGTGGGGTGACAGGAGGAGGAGGGAGCAGGGTCACTAGTGGGGTGACAGGCGGAGGAGGGAGCAGGGTCACTAGTGGGGTGACAGGCGGAGGAGGGAGCAGGGTCACTAGTGGGGGGATCCTATAAGATTTTGTGTCTCACCTTCTTGTATTTCTGTAGGTCATGTCCTCATGATAACTATTCTGCACTCACTTAGAGACTACGCTTCTCATTATCTTGCAACTGGAGGAGGGTGCTAGAAGAACCAGGAGGAAGCAGAGGGGGTGCAGAAAACTAGGAGACTGGATAGAACCATGATTGGGGGAGGGGGGGAAAAATCACTCACTTAAAGACTGACAGGCCGAGCTTTTCACCGCCACAACTCTCCCGCCACCCAGCCCGCTCCTGGGGGGGGGGGGGGACATGCCTTGGGGCAGCTCTTCTCTCAGGCCGGGGACCAGTCACACAAGTCTGCGGCTTCTTAGTGTTTCCCGCGGTCCTTGGGTAGTGCGCCCTGCTCACCTTACTACAGCCACTCCAGGAGCTGGCCCCTTATCCTTCCAGCTCCTACCGGCTTCCCCTGCTGCAGGACCCGTATCGCTCCAGCGCGTGCCCAAACCAACCAGTAACAAAGCTCTTTGCTGTAAGGAGCTTTGCTATTGGTTATTTCAGGCACAGGCAGCATTGCTGCGCTGCCTGTGCCGTTCACAGTGCTCATTGCGCTGATGAATGTGGGCTAATAGTCTAAGGCGTATTGGTACGCCTTTAGACTTTTTCAAGGGAATAAAATGGCCTGAATAAGCGTCTATGACACTTGTACAGGCGTTATTGCGACCTCTGTACCTATGTCAACCGTTCATAATAAAAGGAGTACACTTCCATTTAAATAAGAGAGAAGACAACAGGCTGACATGGTCATATAGGCCTTGGATTGCTACTTGGCTGATGAACCACTTGTCTAGCTGATATTAACAACAGGAGGTCAGTGTCAATAATTAAAGGGGTTCTCCGGGAATTAAGAAAATGAAAATACTTAAATATTACTTTATTATAAATATATTCCCAAATAGGGTTGTTTCGATTACAAAATTTTGATTCGGTTTCGATACCATAAAAAAAGCATTGCGATACTTGATACCACGCGAAAAAATAAAACGCCAAAAATAGCCGCGTGCATTCCGCATTTTATGGAACATCCGGCCCATAATCGAACAGTCCTATCCTATTTTTGGGGGGGACAAGGTGAAAAAAAAATATATGGCGAATTGCACAGTTTTTATATATTTTTTTTCTTTTAGAGTTCACCACATAGGAGGAGATTTTTTTTTATATTTTAATTGTTTGGACGTGGCTATATGTAATATTTTATTTATTTCTTGTTTACATATTTTATATGTAAAATTGAGAAAGGGGGTGATTTATACTTGATATTTTGGTGGGTTTTTTACAGTTTATTTAATAACTTTCAAGTAGGCCTTTGATGTATTAGTTTCCCTGCTAAGTAGTAGGGTCTTGACTACCTTCTCAGATAAGCCTAATCTGAGTAGGATGGATTCTTCAGAACCTAGGGTGGGCCAGAAGGGTGAAAGGGGAGGGGTTTCGTATGAAAAGCGATGAGCGCCCTGGGCAAAGGCCGCATGAACGCCGCCCCGGTATCGGTACCGGGATTTGCCTTTTATCGATACTAGGCTGGCTGCCGCACCTGAGTGGTTAACTGCCGCGGATCTCAGCGTCCTGTCGTAGAGGTCGGGTGCCGGCTATGCGATTTTGCCGCCGCACCCGCCTCCTCTGTATTAGACGTTAAATATAATTGGTGGCGCAGTGTGCCCCCCCCCCCCCCCCCCCAGTATTAAAGGGCTTCTGTCACCCCACTAAAGTCATTTTTTTTTTTTGGGCTAGTTACATTCTTTATAGTGCGATATCTGAAAATATAATTGTGTTACTTACTTTCATTCAGCCGTTTCTTATAAAAACGAAGTTTTATAATATGTAAATCAGGTCTCTACCAGCAAGTAGGGCGTCTACTTGCTGGTAGCCGCCGCAAAAAAAAAAACGCCCCCTCGTCGTGTTGATTGACAGCATTTAAAAAATCGCGCGCCTCTGTTCATTCGACGCAGGTGCTCTGAGATGAGGAGGCTCGTCTCCTCAGAACTCCCTCAGTGCGCCTGCGCCGATGACATCACCGAAAGAGAAGACGTCATCGGCGCAGGCGCACTGAGGGACTTCTGAGGAGACGAGCCTCCTCATCTCAGAGCGCCTGCGCCGAATAAACAGAGGCGCACGATTTTTAAAATGCTGACAGGGCCGGCCGGAGGAGGAGATCGCGGCTGGCCCTGTCAATCAACACGACGAGGGGGCGTTTTTTTGCGGCGGCTACCAGCAAGTAGACGCCCTACTTGCTGGTAGAGACCTGATTTACATATTATAAAACTTCGTTTTTATAAGAAACGGCTGAATGAAAGTAAGTAACACAATTATATTTTCAGATATCGCACTATAAAAAATTACTTTAGTGGGGTGACAGAAGCCCTTTAAAAACATTGGTGGCGCAGTGCACCCTTAAACTCCCCCCAGTAATTAATGCACCGGCTAACGGCACGAAGCCGGCGCATGCGCATTAATTACTGTGATGCCGTACAAGGAAGGGGCATCGCAGTGCGCATGCGCCGGCCGACGGACTGAGTGTACAGGCGCGGGATCTCGGCGAAACAAGAAGTAAGTAGATGGGCGGTCATAGGGAAAGAATGGGCGGGGGGAAGCAACAGTAAGGCTGAGCTAGCTGGGCACCTACAAGGGTAACGCCGCCCCTGGGCACTTGCGAGCCCTCATTTGCATATGCTACTAAGTTGTTTTTTGCCGGTTTTATAAGTCCAGGATTGCTCATAAAAGTAACGTTTTTATTAACTGTAAGGCTGCTAGAAAGCTATGGGAAGGGTTAAAAAGGTGAAAGTTTGATGACAGACTCCCTTTAAAGAGGAAACTTCACCCCCCCCCCCCCTCCCTTTGCATAGCTCCACCTCCCTGCCTTTCCTTTCCCTTGTTTTTCATCACGATGGTATTGTTTGCCACGAAAAAAATTGGGTCTTGGAGCGCGACATGTCCTCCGGAAACCTCTTTTTTCTATCAGTGGCATTCTGCAAGATCTTGTCAAGGTCCGGACCGAACACATATTGACCGTGGAAGGGTAGGAAAATTAGCGTATTTTTAGCCGCCATGTCCCCCAACCAGGCTTTTAACCAAAGTACTCTGCGTATGGTGTTGCAGTTCGGGCAGAACAGACTCAGCTGAGGCATCTGCTAAAAAACTGGTCGCCATCTTTATTAGTGGCAGGCTACCTAATATTTGGTCCCTCTGGGTCTTATTCACTAAATGAATCTCCAACTGTTCTAGCCAGACATTTAGAGTGCGGGCTACAGAAGTTGCAGCTACCCCCAGTTTCAGTAAAGCTGCTGGGGCTCCCAGGTTCTTTTTAGACGGCTCTCCGCTTTTCTATCCATGGAGTCTTTTAGCTGGGCTGCATCTTCAAAGGGAAGCACTGTGCACTTAGCAACTTTCGCCACAGGAGAGTCCACCCTAGGGATAGTTTCCCAATCAGTGCAATCCTCCTCCTCAAATGGGTAGCATCTATTAATCCCCCGGGGGATAAAGGAACCCTTTTCTGGTTTCTGCCATTCTGCTTTTATTAATTTTTGCACATTATCAGGCACTGGAAATACTGATCTGGGTCTCTCCCCCAGCCCCCCAAAAATGTCTTCCTGTACGGATTTAGGTTTCCTAGGAATTTCCATTTGCCTAATTGCTCCGATTGCTTTAATACATTCCTCAATATCATCCGGATTAAATAAGAACCTTTTAATACTCATTATCTTCATCCGAATCAAACAGTTTTGAACTAATCTCAGGATCGGACAGATCCAGGTACACAGAATCAGGAGGGGGCCTGTGGGAGGCTGAAGATAGACTTCCGGTAAAAGAAGGCGTGCAGTCTGCTCTAATATCCTCCAAGAAACTAGAAGAAGATTCCCCTTTAATTACTTTAGCTGTACATTCTTTACAAAGGGGCTTAAACCCAGATGAAGGTAAACGTTTGGAGCATAACGCAAATTTTCTGGATTTTAATTTAGCAGAGGAGGATGACTCCTTTTCTCCCTGAAAAATGCAAGGGAAAGAGTCAGGCTACTGTAATGACCGGTGTCACGCACAGGGAGGAAAACAGGGAAAGCTCTGCCTAAGGGAGAGGGAAAGGTGGTGACCCCTAACTCACCTTGCGGCTGGCACCTGACTGCCCTGACGTCCCTAGACGGGTTCCTCACCCGTGCGGCGATCACGTGCCTAAACCCTGGCTTTCCCTGAAATGAGCCCTAGATAGTGAACGGGCCGGTGGGATCGCTAGTCCTCACCACTGCACTAAGAGGGAAACACCAGGGAGAGGACAGACAAACACAGACAAACACAAACACCCAGGTGGACGACAACAACTGTCCACAAAGGTCCAACAGGGATCCGGAGGGTAGCGTTCTGAATCAACAGTCAGAGAACGCAGCAACACAGCTCCAGTGGGTCAGGATAGATGTCCAGGCAGGAAGCTCTATCTCTGGCAACCAGAGAAGTGTGAGAGAGGAATATAAGGAGGTTTGGGAGTGCTGGACAAGGAACAGCTGAGGAGAAGGAACTACGGATCCCTGAGTGAGCCAAAAGGGTTTGCAAAGCAAACCCAGAAAGCTACCATAAGGAAAACAGCCCTATCTTAAATAGAGCGTGCAGCCAACCGCTGTGACTTCCTGACCCCGGGTATAACGGAGTCAGGCGTGGTTCTCGATACCCTCGTGACAGCTACTCACTGTCCTGTCCTGAGCCCAGACAGAGTGGTAGGGGTGCTCATTGCGGTAGTCCCGTCCACGCTGTTTCTGCTGCCGCTGTTTCACTCTCAGTAGAGGCTCTATGGTGCCGGACACCATGTTTCCCCAGGCCCTGTGCCAGGACCTGGGACGCCGGATGTGACAACAGTACGCTCGGCCACACCCCGCGTCTGACGTCACCACCCAGCAGCCAGAGGGAATTACGTCATAGCGTCGCTCCGGCCGCCCATGCCTTGGTGCACATAAGCCGCCTGGGCCGCCGCAATCGGGAACTTTACCGGGGATCCCACAGTTCGATCCCGGGCATAGGCCTTGATGGAGGGAGAGCCAGACCCTGGATCCGAGCCTCGGCCTGATAGAAGTAAATATGTTCTGCCAGAAAACCCAGAGAGTCTCCCAGTACCTCTCTGGAACTTGAAACTCTTCTTCCCTGGCAGGACAGGAAAAATACTGGTGGTGGAGGGAAGGGGAAATTAAACCTCTCTGTGTTTTTCCTGTCTTATCAGAGGAAACATAGAATGTGTCGGCAGATAAGAACCATTACTATGAATAGCCCCTTGTCCCTATCTTATATGAAGGATGGCCTTATGCCTATCCCATGCATGCTTAAAGGATAACTGTCACACTTAGACCCCAATTTCAATTTTCATATATGTAGCTACTAATAACATGATAATCCAGAATCAGTTACTATTAGACTGACTTACCCCATATTTAATAAGATTCAGCCCTTAGCAACCAGTCTGCATAAAACTGCAATTTCACTATTCAGTTAAGATGGCCGCCACTGCCCTCACCCTGAGGCTAATCCTGCCTGCCCTCACTAGCCAGTAACAATAGCCCCCCAAAAGTGTCAGCAACCAAAGCCCTCCCCGTAAAGGGTTAATCTCCTGCAGCACAAAGGGGTCCTCTTACCACATGTTGCTTTCATTTATACACTGAGCAGATGTCACATCTCCCTTCCCTGGTCTGCGCTGCTTCCACTCTGCGTTCTCCTGCTCTGCTGAGTGAGGGAGCGTCTGCCAAGCGCAGGGACAGGGAGAAGTGCACACAGCCCAGGCACTGCTATCAGCTGCTGGGGAGGACCTGGCTTTAATCATTTACTTACAGTCCCTGGCTGTCAGTAATGTGACCTTGGACGCAGCCTGCTTCTGCGTCCTCCGTCCTTCAACACATAGACGGACCATGCCTAGCAACCTGATTTTAAGCACAGGTAAAAGTAGGCAGTACAGGGAACAAAACTGTGGAATTAAGGGGTAATTGAATACACAGTGAAAAGTTGACATAGGGTCACCAAGGAGATATTAATCACCACAATCCAATACTATAATGACAGTTATAATTTAAACTCCTCCACTGTATTTGCAGCTACCACTTCTGCAGGAAGGCTATTCCATGCATCCACTACTCTCTCAGTAAAGTAATACTTCCTGATATTACTTTTAAACCTTTGCCCCTCTAATTTAAAACTATGTCCTCTTGTAGCAGTTTTTCTTCTTTTAAATATCCTCTCCTCTTTTACCTTGTTGATTCCCTTTATGTATTTGAAAGTTTCTATCATATTCCCTCTGTCTCGTCTTTCTTCCAAGCTATACATGTTAAGGTCCTTTAACCTTTCCTGGTAAGTTTTATCCTGCAATCCATGTACCAGTTTAGTAGCTCTTCTCTGAACTCTCTCCAAAGTATCACTATCCTTCTGGAGATATGGTCTCCAGTACTGCGCACAATACTCCAAATGAGGTCTCACTAGTGCTCTGTAGAGCGGCATGAGCACCTCCCTCTTTCTACTGGTAATTCCTCTCCATATACACCCAAGCATTCTGCTAGCATTTCCTGCTGCTCTATGACATTGTCTGCCTACCTTTAAGTCTTCTGAAATAATGATCCCTAAATCCCTTTCCTCAGATACTGAGGTTAGGACTGTATCACCGATTGTATATTCTGCTCTTGGGTTTTTACGTCCCAGGTGCATTATCTTGCACTTATCAACATTACATTTTAGTTGCCAGATTTTTTAGCATTCCGCTAGTTTTCCTAAGTCCTTTTCCATTTGGTGTATCCCTCCAGGAACATCAACCCTGTTACAAATCTTTGTGCCATCAGAAAAAAGACTCACCTTACCATCGAGGCCTTCTGCAATTTCGCTGATAAAGATATTAAACAATATGGGTCCCAGAACAGATCCCTGAGGTACCCCACTGGTAACAAGACCTTGGTCTGAATATACTCCATTGACTACAACCCTCTGTTGCCTGTCTCTCAGCCACTGCCTAATCCATTCAACAATATGGGAGTCCAAGCACAAAGACTGTAATTTATTGATAAGCCTTCTATGTGGGACAGTATCAAAAGCCTTACTAAAGTCTAGATAAGCGATGTCTACTGCACCTCCTCCATCTATTATTTTAGTCACCCAATAAAAAAAATCTATAAGATTAGTTTGACATGATCTCCCTGAAGTAAACCCATGCTGTTTTTCATCTTTCAATCCATGGGATTTTAGATGTTCCACAATCCTCTCCTTAAGGCCCCTTTCACACGGGCAAGATTTCCGCGCGGATGAAATGTGTGAGTTGAACGCATTGCACCCGCACTGAATCAGGACCCAATCATTTCTATGGGGCTGTTCACACTTGTGCGTTGCGTGAAAATCGCAACAAGCTCTTTTTTGTGCGTTTTTCACGAGGCCCCATAGAAGTGAATGGGGCTGCGTGAAAATCGCAAGCATCCACAAGCAAGTGCAGATGCGGTGCGATTTTCACCCACGGTTGCTAAGAGACGATCGGGATGGGATCCCGATCTTTATTATTTTCCCTTATAACAAGGGAAAATAATAGCATTCTGAATACAGAATGCATAGTACAATAGCGCTGGAGGGGTTAAAAAATAAATAAAAATAAATTTAACTCCCCTTAATCCACTTGCTTGCGCAGCCCAGCTTCTCTTCTGTGCTGTGTACAGGAAAAGGACCTGTGGTGATGTCACTCCGGTCATCACATGATCTTTTACCATGGTGATGGATCATGTGATGGACCATGTGATGACCGGAGTGACATCACCATAGGTCCTTTTCCTGTACACAGCACAGAAGAGAAGACGGGCTGCGCGATCAAGTGGATTAAGGTGAGTTAAATTTTTTTTTATTTTTTTTAACCCCTCCAGCGCTATTGTACTATGCATTCTGTATACAGAATGCTATTATTTTCCCTTATAACCATGTTATAAGGGAAAATAATACAATGTACAGAACACCAATTCTAAGCCCGAACTTCTGTGAAGAAGTTCGGGTTTGGGTACCAAACATGCAGATTTTTCTCACACACGTGCAAAACGCATTACAATGTTTTGCACTCGCGCGGGAAAAATTGCGCATGTTCCCGCAATGCATCTGCACCTTTTCCCGCAACGCCCATGTGAAAGGGGCCTAAGTATGGTTTCCCTAAATGTCCCCACTATTGATGTGAGGCTTACTGGCCTATAGTTGCCCGATTCCTCCCTACTACCTTTATTGTGAATGGGCACAACATTTGCTCATTTCCAATCTTTTGGGATGACTCCTGTTACCAGTGATTGGTTAAATAAATCTGTTAATAGTTTTGCTAGTACACCGCTAAGCAGGCTCATGCCCCTGTGACTTATTTGTAATAATTTTAGACAGCTGACTTAGAACCTCTTCCTCTGTAAAGACATATGCATCAAAAGATTCATTAGTCTTTCTACCTAACTGAGGTCCTTTTCCTTTGTAAAAACTGAACAGAAGTATTCATTGAGGCAGTCAGCTAGTTCTTTATCTTCTTCCATATCCCTTCTTTCTTTTGTTTTTAATTTGGTAATTCCTTGCTTTAATTTCCTTTTTTCATTTAGGTCTTATCACCTTTTATTCACTGACTGAGCTAATTTCTCTTCTGTAATTGATAGATAGCGGCTCACCCCACTTGACTTATGGATCTAGGTGCTCATGTACCAGAAATACCCCACAGTCCTTACAGGAGTATGGAAATGAATAGGTTTGTGGTGGAACAGGCACTCTATTACACAGAACTGTTAGTAGAAAGTTATTGTTTATCAATTGACAATTAATAAACAATAACTTTCCACTAACAGTTCTGGGTGATAGAGTGCCTGTTCCACCACAAACTTATTGATTTCACTTCTGCCTGTGCTTTAGAAGCTCTTATAACTTGCTTGGCCTCTCTCTGCCTAATCTTATAAATTCCCCTGTCATCCTCGTTTTTTTTTGTTTTTTTCTTTATAATTACTAAATGCTATATTTTTGTTTTTAATGATTTTGGCCACTTCTGCCACAGTGGTCTCTTCCTTTTTTTGCTTTTACTGACAAGCCTAATGCAATTTTCTGTTGCCTTCAATAGTGCCTCTTTTAGGTAGTCCCATTTCTAATGGACTCCATTGAAACTGTTCCAATCTGATAGGGACTCGTATACCACTAATCTAATTTTCAAAAAGTCAGTTTTTCTAAAATCTAAAACTTTTGTTTTTGTGTGGTGTGACTCAGTCACTGTACTTCTAGTAAACCACACTGACTGGTAATCACTAGATCCCAAGCTTTCCCCTACAGTAATATCAGATACCAAATTCCCATTTGTGAATACTAAATCTAAAATGGCCTCCTTCCGGGTTGGCTCCTCAACTATATGCTGTAGAGATAATCCCAGTAGGGAATTTAGAATATCTGTACTCCTGGCAGAACTAGCTATTTTGGTTTTCCAGTTTACATAAGGAAGATTAAAGTCTCCCATAATGACATCTTCCACTTTCAATGTAATTTTAGCTATTTTCTCAACTAGTAGATTATCTAATTCTTTAACTTGGCCAGGTGGTCTATATATCACACCTACACGAGTTACCTTATGATTATCAAGCTGCAACATAACCCAAACTGACTCTAAATTGGTATCGCTAACTTGTATTAAATTAGATTTTATGCTATCTTTCACATACGGCCACCTCTCCCCCTTTCTTGCCTTGTCTGTCTTTCCTATATAGAGAGAACCCTGGTATTGTTATATCCCAGTCATTACTCGTCTCTCATTGAACCATTTTCTCAGTAACAGCCACTAAAGCTATATTCTCAGATGCTAAAAATTATAATAAGTCAGTCTTAGACAGGATGTGCTGTCATGAAGACGACTGGGGAAATATATATATATATATATATATATATATATAGCAGGAAAAAATTCCACTGCACCTCCAAGGCGTAAAATAAATTCAGGCTTTATTCACCAGACACGCAACGTTTTGATCCGCTCTTGAGAAAGATCCCAGGGAGCGGATCGAAACGTCTCGTGTCTGGTAAATAAAGCCTGAATTTATTTTACGCCTTGGAGGTGCCGTGGAATTTTTTCCTGCTTATTATCTGAAGGGGGATCGCCTTCTCAGCCACTGGCACTCCGTCTACACTTGATATACAGCGGTGCTGCCCCAATCTTTTTATTTTTTGCTAAATATATATTACACACACACACACACAAAAGATAACGTATAGAGTAAGGCCTCGTCCACACTTCCGTGTCAGTATGACATACGTGAATTAAAACGTCCTTACATAATCCGTGAAGATGTCCGTGAAGGATCCGTGGTCGGTCCATCTGTCAGCTTTTACTCTCCGTGTGTCATTCATAAACCACGGACATTGCACAGATAAAAATTAATTTCATGAGAATTTTCTATCTGGCTTCCGTGAAAAACAGACGCACCATGGATGCTTTCCGTATTGTCTCCGTGATTTTAATGAACCCATAGACTTCAGAGGACGTGTGCAGTCCGGGGCATGGATGAAAGTAGTGCATGCATCTGTGGATTTTTTTGCAGACACACGGACCACAGAAAATCACAAAAATGTGGACAAACATTAAAAATAAATGGATCAGTATGCGGTCCGTAAAAGAAAGCAGACAGCATGTGTCCGTGAAAAATGGAAGTTTGGGCAAGGCCTAAAGTTGGTAACAGTCAACGAAGTCATGAACAAATGAGCAAGCTCCCCATCGACCAGTGCCCGACATGGCACCTGGAAGATTCCCAGATGGTAGCAAGACACATCTTAGGCTGGGTTCACATCACCATTTAGCTTTCCGTTCTTCTGACCCATCAGAAGAACAGAAAAATTAAAATGATTTAGGCTATTTTCACATATGCGTTTTTGCTGTCCGATTTTGAGATCCGGCAGGAGATCTTAAAACCACAGCAAAACGTATCTGTTTGAATAATACAACTAAAACCATTTTCAGACACGAAAAAAAAAAACTGATCCGGCAACATTGACTTACATGTGTTTTGGTGCCAGACCCAGCATGTTCAGTTTCCCATGCCGCACACAAAAACACTTTTTTTCTGTTTTGTGTCTGGAATGGGAACGCAACAAACCAGAACGGATATGCACATGGGGAGAATATATGAAGACCTGCACTTCAGAGTTCTGGCTAGAAAAAGTAGCAAAATTGGAATGTGTGACTTTTTGGGCTTATTTGCACATAATGGAAGTGAATAAGGTCACAACACAACTCGCAAGTTGTCACATCTTCACACTGCAGCTTGTTGTGGCCAAAAGTGCTCTGCAGCTGACGGAGCTGCTTGTGCCAGATTTCATCCACTGGCAGGACCACGGACTGACGAGTGGACCAACGTTAAGACCGTAGGGTTTGTCGGCTCCAAGGCAAGACAACCTCTTGAATGTCCAACTTTTAACCCTGCAGTGAAGCGAGAAGATCTGCGCTGTGAGTCGGCAGAGGAATTCAAGTAGTGTCAGGACCAGAGGGAGTTTAAACAATTATAGCACAGTTTCTCTAAATCCAATAAACTTCATTTCACTTCTCAAATATCACTGTGTGTGTCTCCTATATGATATATTTACCTGACATTTTTTATCGTAACAACCAACGATTTATATACAGGAAAATCATGACGATTAACAAGGTTGCCCAAACTTTCGCATCCCACTGTATATATCTCATCATCAGTATAAAACACTTGGAAAACCCCTTTAAACCACATCCCCAAACGCACACCCTTCTGTACCCATGTAAATTTGATCAGTATTTTGGTGGCAACCCTATACAGCCCCCAAACGCATATGTGTATGCCGACATGCACATGGGGAGAATATGTCAAGAACTACACTTCAGAATTCTGTCTGAAAAAAAGTCACAAAATTGGACTGCGCAACTTTTTGGGCTTAAATTGCACATACATTTTACATTTTTACACCACTCAGCACAGTTTTGAAAAGTGGGTGGGAAGTGGGCCTGGAAAGCCTGTCCAGCTGATTCAGGCTGGGGCTACACAGCACGTTTGGCCACAACAAATGTCATGTGACCAAAGATCAATGTGTAGCAGTGCAACCCCACAGCATAATGGAAGTGAAAGAGGTCGCAACGCAACTCGCAAGTTGTCACATCTTCACACTGCAGCTTGTTGTGGCCAAAAGTGCTCTGCAGCTGACGGAGCTGCTTGTGCCAGAATTCATCCACTAGCAGAACCACGGACTGACGAGTGGACCAACGTTAAGACCGTAGGGTTTGTCGGCTCCAAGGCCAGACAACCCCTTGAACGTCCAACTTTCAACCCTGCAGTGAAGCGAGAAGATCTGCAATGTGCGTCGGCAGAGCAATTCAAGTAGTGTCAGGACCAGAGGGAGGCCAGGGGACGATTCAGCGCTGAGGGGACGAGTGCAGCTTTTCATGGAAAACAGCAATAAGTGGAATCTGCACGGCCACCGCTAGGGTTTTAGTGCTGATTCTTCACCTAAATTTCTGCATCAAAAGACTGTGTGCTTAGGCTGAAAGATGCACCAAATTTCTGAAACGCCATGCAACATTTTGTTGCAACTTACAGCAATGCAGACACCTGTAAACCTGGCCTGAGAACATGGCCTCTTTCACACAAGCGAGATTGTCATCCGGACATGATGTGTGAAGCAGACACACACATTTTTCACGCATCATCGCTGCGTTCAGGAAAACATTCCATATTCTGCATTTTTCACTCAGCTCTGGCTCCATAGGAGTGAATGGGGCCTGTGTGAAAAACGGAAGGCATCCGGATGAAATGCCTTTTTCACTGATGGTTGCTAGGAGGGGTAGGTCGTAATTCTTCAGATATTTTTTTCACGCGCGTGAAAAATGCATCAAAAGCTACCCCCGCGTGAAAAAAACAACACTGAAAGCAATCGCAGACAAAACTGACTTAAATTGCATGAAAAAACACCATTTTTTTCCTAAACAGACTCTGAGAGAATCCGTATTGTTCGTTTGAAAGAGGCCTTTATTGATTCCGGTATTGAGTTCCGTCACATGCAATGCATTCTGAATGGAGAGCAATCCGTTCAGGATGTATCAGTTCAGTCCCTCTTACGTTTTTTGGCCGGAGAAAAAAAAACACAGCATGCTGCAGTTTTCTTTCCGGCCAAAAATCCTGAACACTTGCCGGATCCGGCATTATTTTCCATTGAAATGCATTAACGCCCAACCCGGCGCCAAGTGTTCTGGAACGCAGACCTTTAAAAATGTAAAAAAGATAAATATCGGATCCGTTTTTCCGGATGACAATTGGAAAGACGGATCCGGTATTGCAATGCATTTGTCAGACGGATCCGCATCCGGATCTGGTTGACAAATGCATCCGTTTGCGTCCGGATAGCCGGAACTGCCTGGCGGAATCCTCTGCCGCCAGTGTGAAAGTACCCTTAGGATTACTCTATCCATATTATACACGGTTGTGTTTTCTATTGCGTCCCCTGCACAGACGTGAATATGGAGAGGTACAGTAAATACACATTGCACTTCTTCAGACCCCAATGACTTCTGAGTAAAAAAAAAATGAATAAAAAGTGACATTTCAAGCTGTATATTGGAAGTATAATGGGATAAGAACTTAACTACGTTGACCAATAGCTGAGTATTTAGGACCTTCCAAACAGACACAAAATCCACTTCTGTGAACGAGGCCTAAAAACGAGCGAGTACCACACATGGACACACAAGATGAATCTCTGGGCAGTGCCAATGGGTCTGCGCTCTACGGACCGCTCATTTCATCAGACCACACGTATCTGTGACATATCGGACAATCGCTTTGACAGGATGTCTGGAGAGAGCTGCATATATGGCAATTCCCTAAGACACATCCAGCTGACTACTGTATACACACAAGACAACTATGTTGTCCATATTTCCCTGTATGTCTATTATTACTATTATTATGGGATTGCTCCATTCCCAATCAATAGTGATTCAGTGATACAAAGGCTGTGCAGTACTCAGCAGAATACAGGCCGCTGTCTAATGCAGCCTGCATTCCGCCTAGAGGCTCATGCACACAAACTTATATTTTTCTGTGTCCGTTCCGTTTTTTTTTTGCCGTTCACTTCAATGGGGCCGCAAAAAAAAACAAAAATAAAACTGAATTGACTCCATGTGCATTTCGTGTCCACATGGCCGTTCCGCAAAGAAACAGAACATGTCCTATTCTTGTCCGCATTACGGACAAGGATAGGACGGTTCTATTAGGGGCCAGCTGTTCCGTTCTGCTAAATACAGAATGAACACAGCCGGTATCCATGTCTTGTGGACCGCAAAACATCCAACGTTCATGTGCATGAGCCATATATCACAGCAGATACAGACTGCGGTAAAACTGCTTTATTTTTTAAATTACTCCAATTCCAGCGACAGAGGTAAATCTAGGAATTGCTGCTTAAGCAATTCCCTAATATATAGGCTCCGGAAAAACTATGTGGGTTTATCTCAGCCATTAAAATAACTATTTCATTCTCCACGGAAATGTCCGTAAATCGCATTGATTTCCAGTCATTCTGAATTATTTACAGCATTTCTGCAGCAATAAATTCTAGAGAAACCTCACTTAAGGTCACGTGTAATAAAAAAACAGCGCTCTTAATATACAGTCCAACTATAGGGCCCACCGGCAGACATGGTGCTACAGTATATAGGGCCCACCGGCAGACATGGTGCTACAGTACAGGTCCTTCTCAAAAAATTAGCATATTGTGATAAAGTTCATTATTTTCTGTAATGTACTGATAAACATTAGACTTTCATATATTTTAGATTCATTACACACCAACTGAAGTAGTTCAAGCCTTTTATTGTTTTAATATTGATGATTTTGGCATACAGCTCATGAAAACCCAAAATTCCTATCTCAAAAAATTAGCATATCATGAAAAGGTTCTCTAAACGAGCTATTAACCTAATCATCTGAATCAACTAATTAACTCTAAACACCTGCAAAAGATTCCTGAGGCTTTTAAAAACTCCCAGCCTGGTTCATTACTCAAAACCGCAATCATGGGTAAGACTGCCGACCTGACTGCTGTTCAGAAGGCCATCATTGACACCCTCAAGCAAGAGGGTAAGACACAGAAAGAAATTTCTGAACGAATAGGCTGTTCCCAGAGTGCTGTATCAAGGCACCTCAGTGCGAAGTCTGTGGGAAGGAAAAAGTGTGGCAGAAAACGCTGCACAACGAGAAAAAGGTGACCGGACCCTGAGGAAGATTGTGGAGAAGGACCGATTCCAGACCTTAGGGGACCTGCGGAAGGAGTGGACTGAGTCTGGAGTAGAAACATCCAGAGCCACCGTGTACAGGCGTGTGCAGGAAATGGGCTACCAGTGCCGCATTCCCTAGGTCAAGCCACTTTTGAACCAGAAACAGCGGCAGAAGCGTTTGACCTGGGCTACAGAGAAGCAGCACTGGACTGTTGCATGTCATTCGGAAATCAAGGTGCCAGAGTCTGGAGGAAGACTGGGGAGAGGGAAATGCCAAAATGCCTGAAGTCCAGTGTCAAGTACCCACAGTCAGTGATGGTCTGGGGTGCCATGTCAGCTGATGGTGTTGGTCCACTGTGTTTTTATCAAGGGCAGGATCAATGCAGCTAGCTATCAGGAGATTTTGGAGCACTTCATGCTTCCATCTGCTGAAAAGCTTTATGGAGATGAAGATTTCATTTTTCAGCACGACCTGGCACCTGCTCACAGTGCCAAAACCACTGGTAAATGGTTTACTGACCATGGTATTACTGTGCTCAATTGGCCTGCCAACTCTCCTGACCTGAACCCCATAGAGAATCTGTGGGATATTGGGAAGAGAAAGTTGAGAGACGCAAGACCCAACACTCTGGATGAGCTTAAGGCCGCTATCGAAGCATCCTGGGCCTCCATAACACCTCAGCAGTGCCACAGGCTGATTGCCTCCATGCCACGCCGCATTGAAGCAGTCATTTCTGCAAAAGGATTCCCGACCAAGTATTGAGTGCATAACTGAACATAATTATTTGAAGGTTGACTTTTTTTGTATTAAAAACACTTTTCTTTTATTGGTCGGATGAAATATGCTAATTTTTTGAGATAGGAAATTTGGGTTTTCATGAGCTGTATGCCAAAATCATCAATATTAAAACAATAAAAGGCTTGAACTACTTCAGTTGGTGTGTAATGAATCTAAAATATATGAAAGTCTAATGTTTATCAGTACATTACAGAAAATAATAAACTTTATCACAATATGCTAATTTTTTGAGAAGGACCTGTATATAGGGCCCACCGGCAGACATGGTGCTACAGTATATAGGGCCCACCAGCAGACATGGTGCTACAGTATATAGGGCCCACCGGCAGACATGGTGCTACAGTATATAGGGCCCACCGGCAGATATGGTGCTACAGTATATAGGGCCCACCGGCAGACATGGTGCTACAGTATATAGGGCCTATCGGCAGACATGGTGCTGAGGTATAGGGCCCACCTGCAGACATGGTGGTACAGTATATAGGGCCCATCCGCAGACATGGTGCTGAGGCATAGGACCCACCTGCAGACATGGTGGTACAGTATATAGGGCCCACCGGCAGACATGGTGCTACAGTATATAGGGCCCATCGGTAGACATGGTGCTGAGGTATAGGGCCCACCTGCAGACATGGTGGTACAGTATATAGGGCCCATCCGCAGACATGGTGCTGAGGCATAGGACCCACCTGCAGACATGGTGGTACAGTATATAGGGCCCATCCGCAGACAGGGTGCTGAAATATACAGGCCCATCCGCAGACAGGGTGCTGAAATATACAGGCCCATCCGCAGACAGGGTGCTGAAATATACAGGCCCATCCGCAGACAGGGTGCTGAAATATACAGGCCCATCCGCAGACAGGGTGCCGAGGTATAGGGCCCATCCGCCGACAGGGTGCCGAGGTATAGGGCCCATCCGCCGACAGGGTGCAGAGGTATAGGGCCCATCCGCCGACAGGGTGCCGAGGAATAGGGCCCATCCGCAGACAGGGTGCTGAGGAATAGGGCCCATCCGCAGACAGGGTGTCCAGGTATAGGGCCCATCTGGAGACATAATGGTGAGGTATAGGGCCCATCTGGAGACATAACGGTGAGGTATTTAGTGCCCATCTGGAGACATAATGGTACAGTATATAGAGCCCATCTCTGGACATGAAAATACAGTACAATTACAGGGCCCCGTGTGGACATGATAATACAACATCGGGCCCATCCACAGACATGACGGTACAGTACAGAGTCCTTATGCCCACATGACGGTACAGTACACAGTCCTTATGCCCACATGACGGTACAGTACACAGTCATTATGCCCACATGATGGTACAGTACACAGTCCTTATGCAGACATGACGGTACAGTACACAGTCCTTATCCCCACATGACGGTACAGTACACAGTCATTATGCCCACATGATGGTACAGTACACAGTCCTTATGCCCACATGACGGTACAGTACACAGTCATTATGCCCACATGATGGTACAGTACACAGTCCTTATGCAGACATGACGGTACAGTACACAGTCCTTATGCCCACATGACGGTACAGTACACAGTCCTTATGCCCACATGACGGGACAGTACACAGTCCTTATGCCCACATAATGGTACAGTACACAGTCCTTATGCTCACATGATGGTACAGTACACAGTCCTTATGCCCACATGACGGTACAGTACACAGTCCTTATGCCCACATGACGGGACAGTACACAGTCCTTATGCCCACATAATGGTACAGTACACAGTCCTTATGCTCACATGATGGTACAGTACACAGTCCTTATGCAGACATGATGGCATGCTGTAATGGCTGTTCACATCCTCACTGGTAAGGCTGATATCTGCAGCTCATACACTGCACACATTTCATATCCAAGCTTTTGGCCGAGAGTGTTTGACCCTGAGCATACATAATAATAACAGCCTACAAGACAAGCAACCCAAGCAATATAAAAAACGGACTACAATTCCCAGCACTCCTTGCGGCACATTTTCAAATCCGGAAAACTTTATGGCGTCCTCTGCCCATGACAACAGCCCCCGGGCTACCTCCCTCTCCGCTGCGTCTTGCAGCTATTTGCCCGGCCAGACTAATTAGCCAGGACCAGATACCGCACTCCAAATCAGAGGCGTCACCGCAGCGTCAGTGCCGAGCAATGCACTTACCCCGAGGCTCACACACCGGATCTCTTCAGATGCGAGCAGCAGCCGAGTCAACATCCATTTTCTACGGTGCAGAACGTCAAGGTCCCCTCAGACGTGCATGATGGAGGCGGGCTCGCCGGTGACGACTGGCTGATGCTGTGCCCTCTGTAGGTATTCCTCCCAGCAGTGCGGGGCAGAAGATGGAGGAGCGGTGAGCACCTGCGGCATGCGCAGTACAGGCCAGAGCGGCGCAATCAATCAGCGCCTGTCACCACTGGGAGCACGCCATGGATGCTGGCGGAGGGGTGGGAGAGAGGATGCAGTGTGTGACGTGGCCTGTGGGCACTGCTGTGTCGGGCTCTGGTCACACTGTGCCCCTAACTGGAAATCATCTAATGATGCCCTTAGAAGTCTGTGTTCACATCTCTGTCCCAGTTGCAGGACTTTTTTTTTGTCTGGTAATAAAGCAGCGTCCATTATAATCAATAGGGTCAATTCGGCTCCGTTCAGTTATGTGCCGAGGCCGGCACATTCGTTATTTTCCTTGTTCTGCTCCCATAACAAGTGCAAACACAGAACAGGTGCATATCTTTCCCTAAGGCCGAATGCACGCGGCCGTTGTTCACGGCTGTGAGCGGTCCATGGAACCGCGGCCTGGATTCCTGCTGAGTGCAGGAGCGCACGGCGTCATTGGTTGCTATGACGCCGTGCGCTCCCTGCTGCCGCCACAGTACAGTAATACACTGCTATAGATCATACCAGTGTATTACTGTATTGCGGCGGCAGCAGGGAGCGCACTGCGTCATAGCAACCAATGACGCCGTGCGCTCCTGCACTCAGCAGGAATCCAGCCCGCGGTTCCACGGACCGCTCACGGCCGTGTACATTCGGCCTTATACCTGATGTCTGTGGAGGCTCCATCCCTGGTTTTGGCTCACAATCACTGATGGAAATCACTGACCAAAGAACCGAAGTGTGAATGAGGCTTAATGCATTGTTAAAGGGACCAGACACCCAACAGTTGAAATCCCCTCGTGGGACAAAAATAAAAAGTTAATAAAGTGTTTGATAAAACTGAGCAAAAATGGACATATTTGATATCCCATTGTCCATAACAGCCTGCTCTATAAAATATCACATGATCTACCCCAGGTGAACGCTATAAAAATATACCATAGTTTTCGTTCTATAAGACGCACCTGGTTTTTAGAGGAGGGGAAAAAAAATCTATATTTTTCATAAGACCTCAGATCAGACAAAAAATAAATAAAACAAACTTACCTCTCCTGCTTTGGGCAGCGCTTCCGCTCGGGAGATCGGGCACGCTCGTCCTGCACCGCTGCACCTGACCTCGCACTATGCACTGGCAGAAGACCAGGGAGCGGTGAGTCATATGTGCTGTACCCCAAAATGGTACAATGAAAACGTCTCCTCAGCCTGGAAAAAATTACAGGACAGGACTTGCAAAATGGAAACCAGACATATCCATTATTCTTGCCCATAAACTTCTATTATGATGGATCAAAACGGAATGCCTCTTAAATGTTTTCCGTCTTACGAATCCCGTTATATTTCCTTATAACTCTGTTATAACAGAACCTATAACGAAATACCCTAATGCCTTTGCAAACCCACCCTTCATGAGATGGGCTGACCTGTCCATCCCCGCCCACGCCATGCCCACTTTTTTAGACCTAGCTTGAGCGTGGAAAAGTCACAGATTGCAGTGCAAAGGACCTTTGCCCTGCAATCTGCACCAGAAATACGCATATTTCTGGTTAGTAAATGACCCCCATAGTATTCAGAAAATGCCTGTACTGGAACCTCCGCTGTTAGGCTACTTTCACACTTGCGTTCGGTGCGGATCCGTCTGCATTATATTTCAGAAAAAAGTCTAAGTCCAATTTGTAGTCAGACGGATCCGTCAAGACTTTACATTGAAAGTCAATGGGGGACGGATCCGTTTGCAATTGCACTATATTGTGTCAACGTCAAACGGATCCGTCCCCATTGACTTACATTGTAAGTCTGGACGGATCCGTTTGGCTCCGCACGGCCAGGCGGACACGAAAACGCTACAAGCAGCGTTTGGGTGTCCGCCTCCTGAGCGGAATGGAGGTGGAACGGAGCCAGACTGATGCATTCTGAGCGGATCCTTATCCACTCAGAATGCATTGGGGATGTACGGATGCGTTCGGGACCGCTTGTGAGAGCCTTCAAACGTAACTCACAAGCGGAACCCCGAACGCAAGTGTGAAAGTAGCCTTGGAAAGCAGCATGGTGCCGTAAAACAGTCCATCAAAATCTCCAAAATGTGATTTTTCACGTCTAAATCCTGCAGTGTACCCAAATAGCAGTTTACGTCCACATTTATAGCATTTCAGTACCCAGTAGGACCCACCTAGCAATTTAAAAGGTCTGATGTGTCTCAGATGGCAAAGCTGGGCACTGAAATGCCATATATAAAAAAAAAATTGCAATTTTCATTTTCGCACAGTCCCTTGCTCATTTATTTTTGCAAAACACCTGGGGTATCAAAATACTCACTCCACCCCTTAAAGAGGACCTTTCACTAGAATAAAACATCTAAACTAACTATACAGACATGGAGAGCGGCGCCCAGGGATCTCCCTGCACTTACTATTATCCCTGGGCGCTGCTCCGTTCTCCCGGTATAGGCTCCGGTATCTTCATAGTTAGGCTCCACCCAGTGGAACCTGCCGGAGTCTCATTCTCCCAGGCTGTAGTGCTGGCCAATCGTAGCACTCAGCTCATAGCCTTAGTTTTGCTTTTCTCTCAGGCTATGAGCTGAGCGCTGCGATTGCCCAGTGCTACAGCATGGAAGAAGGAGACGCCAGCAGGTTCAACTGGGTGGAGGCTAACTATGAAGATACCGGAGGCTATACCGGGAGAACGGAGCGGCGCCCAGGTATAACAGTAAGTGCAGGGAGATCCCTGGGCGCCGCTCTCCATGTCTGTATAGTTAGTTTAGATGTTTTATTCTAGTGAAAGGTCCTCTTTAAGAAATTACTTGAGAGGTGTAGTTTCCAAAATGGGGTCACTTATAGGGAGTTTTCACTGTATGGGTGCCTTAGGGTCTCTGCAATTGTGATGTAGCACCCAAAAACCATTCCAGAAAAATCCACTCCAAAAGCCAAATATCACTCCTTCCTTTCTTAGCCATGTGCCTATACCACAGCTTCCATCCACATTTATGGCTATTCCATACCCAGTAGAACCCGCCTATCAATTCAGGTAGTGTCTCAGATGGCACCAGCCTGGCACAACATATTGTGCACTGAAATTCTATAACTGGAAGAATTGCAATTTTCACTTTGCACAGTCTGCTGAACATTCATTTCTGGAAAACACCTGTGGTGTCAAAATGCTCACTCCCCACCTCAATTAATACCTTGAGGGTGTAATTTCCAAAATGGGGTCACTTTTCAGGGGTTCCATTTATTATTTCACCCACAGTTGTCAGTACAAAATGCATAAATCACTACATTGGGCCTCAAATGTACATGGTGCTCTTTTACTCCTGAGCCTTGTTGTATGTCCAGGCAAAGGATTAGGGTCACATGTAGAGTGTTTATAAAACCAGAAAGCAAAGCATAATAATAAAAAAAGTTGACTTTTCACATTGGCGCACACTGGACAGAATGTATTGGTCACTGAAATGGCATATCTGTGTAAAAATTGCACTTTTTATTGTGCACCATCCAATGTGAATACATTTTTGCAAAACACCTGTTGGGTCAAAATACTTACTACACCCCTTGCTAAATGATTGAAGTGGTTTCTAAAATGGGGTCACTTCTTGGGTGTTTCTTATTTTTTTGAGTTCAGAGCCTCTGCAGTTGTCGGACTGTTCTGTATAAATCACCAAACTAGGTCTCAAATGCATCCTTCTCTTCTGAATACATGTATATGTGGCTATACAGACACAGGACAAAATCCAACGACTACATAGACTTTGTCAATAGATAATTGCAGATAATCCCAAACACTCCCAGGCTACCTGCAAGAGAGAATCTCACTATACAGGTATATAAAGTGCACAGTGCATAAGGGAGAGAGTAACCAAGGGACAATCAACTGCCATTTGTAAACAGACCAATGTAGTCCAGGCCCTGACGGGCGTTTCACTGTTGCTTCGCAGCAGCCTACCGTGCCCGGGAAGTAGCGGTGCAGGGAGGGGTTCACAGAGGCAGCGGCGGTATTAGTCAGTGCGGACTGTTGGGGGGGGGAATCGCCTATTCGGCGGTGTGGCAGTTTTTTTTTATTAAGCTGCCAGAAGTTAACGTGGCCACATATAGAATATGTGGGCAGAAGATGGAGCGTGGCCAGGGTGCCAATGTTAGCACAGCGGCCTTGCGTCAATATATGCAGTGTCGCCATACAGTAGCCTGGGAGAACCGTGGCTCCGATGTGGTGGTCCAGCCTGCCGCAGCATCACCCACTGGCACGCACCCGGTTTCAGCCAGGCAAGGCATCACCACCTCAGCCGAAGGGAGCTGTCTGTCATTCCTGTCTTCTGCTGGTCCAGATGCTCCTACTCCTCGTCAGTCATTCCGTCAGCAATCGATCACCAAAGCGATTGCCAAGAGACGGCAGTATGTGTGCACGCATCCAATGGCGCAGAAGCTGAACTTGCTCCTGTCCAAGTTGCTGGTGCTGCAGTCCCTCCCTTTCCAAGTGGTGGACTCTACACCTTTCAGAGATCTGATGGCTTGAGCCGAGGTGGAGAGTCCCAAGCCGTCATTTCTTTGCCAAAAAGGCAGTACCAGCCCTGCACAAATATGTAGCACAGAAGGTGCGCCAGTCCTTGAGCTTGTCGGTGTCTGCCAAAGTGCTGACGTGTGGAGTTGTAACTACGGTCAGGGACAGTGCATGTCCTTTACGGCCCACTTGGTGAATGTGGTTCCTGTACAGCCACACTAGCAACTTGGCCAGGTGACGCCGCTTCCACCTCCACGTTGTCATGCCGTTGGTCCTCCACCATGTCCTGAGCCTCCACTGCAGGGACAATTCACAGTGCCCCTCCAGCATACCATTGTCACGGAAGGTGTACAGAAAACTAGAAGACACAAAATGAAGACTGACTGGATCCAAAACTAAGGAACCAAAGGGAATGCCCTGCAACAGACCTGGCTCTCTCCCTAACTGCTCAGCCTATGCAAAAATCTCAATGGTAGATGATCGCATATCCTCGTTCCTCGACTGTATAACACCTGAACACCCTATAATAGTGATGGGACACGACCACCGGCTCCCTACACTTGATACTGAGGGAGTCAGGGTCACCTGGGATCCAGCAAACAGGAAAACACAAATGAATGAACAAAACTTATCTGTAGAACACACAGTAGTAGCATCCAGCATGCACACACTCCAGGAAGTTGTATAAACCGCAAAGTGATGCAGTGTGGGAAGGGATTTAAAGGGATGCAATCAGTGCAACTACATGACAGCTGAGAGAGGCTAACGAGATGAGAAAACGAAAGCAAAACAAAAGGAACCTCAAGCAGGAGGTTTTGACGAACGTCTGACAGAGCTTCTCAGATGTCTGGTGGTGACAGTACCCCTCCTTCTACGAGTGGACTCCGGACACTCAGAGCCCACCTTCTCAGGATGGGACCTATGGAAAGGACTTATGAAAAACATTATGGATCTTCCAAGTCTGAGGAAGATCAAGACGGTAG
Organism: Bufo gargarizans; assembly: GCF_014858855.1. Classification (NCBI taxonomy): domain Eukaryota; kingdom Metazoa; phylum Chordata; class Amphibia; order Anura; family Bufonidae; genus Bufo; species Bufo gargarizans. Next base: position 169,680,378 of record NC_058080.1, read on the forward strand.
GCAACAGAATTGATGACGGACAAGATTTTGTAAGGCCCAATAAACTTAGGACCCAACTTCCAGGAGGGAACCTTCAATTTGATATTCTTAGTAGACAACCACACCAGATCACCAACATTCAGGTCCGGACCAGGCACACGTCTCTTATCTGCCACACGCTTATATCTCTCACTCATGCTCTTTAGATTATCCTGAAACTTTTTCCAAATAGATGACAAAGACGAGGAGAATCTGTCCTCATCAGGTAAACCAGAAGACCCCTCTCCAGAGAATGTCCCAAACTGCGGATGAAACCCATATGCACCAAAAAATGGTGACTTATCAGAGGACTCCTGACGACGGTTATTTAAAGCAAACTCGGCAAGGGACAAAAAAGAACACTGATTCTCCGCCACAAAACAGCGCAGATATGTCTCCAGATTCTGATTGACGCACTCTGTCTGGCCATTCGACTGCGGGTGGAAAGCAGAAGAGAATGACAACCGAACCCCCAAGCGAGAACAGAAAGCCTTCCAGAATCTGGAAACAAACAGCGTGCCCCTATCAGAGACTATGTCTGAAGGAATACCATGCAATTTGACAATGTGATCAATAAATGCCTGCGCCAGCGTCTTAGCATTGGGCAAGCCAGGAAAAGGAATGAAATGCACCATTTTGCTAAAACGGTCCACCACCACCAGAATCACAGTCTTCCCCGAGGAACGAGGCAGGTCCGTAATGAAGTCCATGGACAGATGTGTCCAAGGACGGGAAGGAATGGGTAACGGAAGGAGAGGACCTGATGGCCGTAAATGAGGGACCTTGGCATGAGCGCAGGTCTCGCAGGCTGACACAAAACCCTGAACTGACTTACGAAGCGCCGGCCACCAGAATCTCCGAGCGATGAGATCCACTGTGGCTCTTGCCCCCGGGTGCCCAGCAAGGACAGTATCGTGGTGCTCCTTAAAAATCTTGTGTCTTAAAGCGAGAGGCACAAACAACCTCCCAGGAGGACAAAGATCAGGAGCCTCTGACTGGGCTACCTGAACCTCTGCCTTCAATTCAGGATTAAGAGCAGAGACCACCACCCCTTCAGCCAAAATGGGACCCGGGTCTTCAAAGTTCCCACCTCCCAGAAAACAACGTGACAGGGCATCCGCCTTTATATTCTTAACCCCAGGGCGGAACGTAACAACAAAATTAAACCTTGAAAAGAACAAAGACCATCTGACCTGTCTCGGGTTCAGACGCTTGGCTGACTCCAAGTAGGCCAGATTCTTATGGTCAGTAAACACGGTAATACGGTGTCTGGCTCCCTCTAGCCAATGGCGCCATTCCTCAAAAGCTAACTTGATGGCCAACAACTCCCTATCTCCCACTTCGTAATTTCTCTCTGCGGAGGAGAGTTTCTTCGAGAAAAAGGCACACGGTCGCCATTTGGCAGGAGAGGGACCCTGAGACAAGACCGCACCCACACCCACCTCAGAAGCATCCACCTCAACTATGAAGGGCAGAGAGATATCAGGTTGTACCAAGATGGGAGCAGAAGCAAAACGCTCCTTGATACTAGAAAAGGCCTTACGCGCCTCTACCGACCAGGAGGAAAAATCTACCCCCTTTCTAGTCATATCAGTGAGAGGTTTAACAACAAAGGAATAATTCAAAATAAACTTACTGTAATAATTGGCAAAACCCAAAAAACGCATCAGCGCCTTCTGATTCTCAGGAAGCTCCCACTCAAGCACAGCGCGGACCTTCTCGGGGTCCATGCGAAAACCAGAAGCGGAGAGAAGAAACCCCAGAAATTGAATTTCTGGAACCGCAAACACACATTTTTTTTGCGTACAATCTATTCTCCCGTAGGATGAGCAAGACCTGACGTAAATGTTCCTTATGAGTTTTGAAATCAGGAGAAAAAATCTAAATGTCATCTAGATACACTAATACAAATTTCCCCATTAAATGATAAAAAATGCTGTTCACAAAATGCTGAAAGAAGGCTGGAGCATTCATCAAACCAAAAGGCATAACCAAATTCTCAAAATGGCCCTCAGGGGTATTGAAGGCCGTCTTCCATTCGTCTCCTTCTCTGACCCTGACCAGGTTGTATGCCCCTCTTAGATCCAACTTGGAAAAAACTTTAGCCCCAACAATCTGGTTAAACAGGTCCGGGACCAGACGAAGCGGATAAGGGTCACGAATTGTGATACTGTTCAGCTCCCTGAAATCCAGACATGGTCTTAAAGAACCATCTTTTTTCTTAACAAAGAAAAAAACAGCGGCAACAGGTGACTTTGAGGGTCGTATGTGTCCCTTTCTCAGACTCTCAGAGATATAAGCACGCATAGCGACCCTTTCAGGTTGGGAGAGATTGTATAAACGAGATTTAGGCATCTTGGCACCTGGGGTGAGATTAATAGGGCAATTGTACTCCCTGTGAAGGGGCAATTCCTGAACACCACTCTCAGAAAACACATCCAAAAATTCAGAGAGAAAAGATGGTACAGTCTTAGTAGAAACCTCAGAAACAGATGTCATGAGGCAATTCTCTCTGCAAAAGTCACTCCAACCATTTATTTGCCTCGCTTGCCAATCAATGGTGGGGTTATGTTTAGTGAGCCAGGGTAGCCCCAACACTAGAGGAGTAGGCAACCCGCTTAGGATGAAACATGACACATCCTCAACATGAGTATCACTCACAATCAAACGGATATTGTGAACTATGCCCTTTAACGATTTCTGAGAAAGTGGAACGGAATCAATAGCAAAAACAGGTATATCCTTTCCCAAAATGCATACCTGGAAACCATGAGTTATAGCAAATTGATTATCAATGAGATTGACAGCTGCTCCACTATCTACAAAAATCTCACAAAAAATGTTCTTGCTCTCTAGCGCCACCCTGGCAGGTAGGACAAAACGGGAACTACAAGCAAACGGAAAACCTTCAATTTCCGCATCAACCTTGCCAATAGTAACAGATGGAACGTTTTTAGAGGATTTTTTTCTTTTTGTTTCTTTATTACTCTCAAAAAACTGCCTGAATCTCCTAGAGGGACAAACATTTGCCAAATGATTTATACCTCCACAACAGAAACAAACCTTCCTATGAGAGCTGAATCTTCTATTGTCAGAGGCAAGCAAACCCAACTGAATGGGCCCCTGCTCAGAAGGGATTGAGAGCGACTTAGACCCCTGTGCACTGAATGAGACCGCCGCACTGTCCTTGGACTGAGTATGACAGGAAGGAGTGATCTCTCCTCTCTCTCTAAGATGCCTGTCAATACGAACGGCCCGAGACATGGCAGTGTCCAAGGAGGTAGGTCTCTCATGAAAGGCAAATGCATCTTTCAATCCCTCTGAAAGACCATGGCAAAATTGACTTTGGAGTGCAGCATCATTCCAACCAGTATCAGCTGCCCATCTCCGGAATTCTGAACAGTATATCTCTGCAGACTGTTTACCCTGGCATAAAAGACGTAGTCTAGACTCAGCCAGAGCAATACGATCCGGATCATCATATATCTGACCCAGGGCTAAAAAAAATTCAACCACTGAACAGAGGGGCCCTGCCCCCACCGGCAGCGAAAAGGCCCAGGACTGAGCGTTATCCCTGAGCAGCGAGATGATGATCCCCACCCTCTGCTCCTCATCACCAGAGGAATGGGGAAGTTGGCGAAAATGGAGTTTGCAAGCCTCTCTAAAACTAACAAAATTCTCACTACCCCGGAGAACGTATCCGGAAGCGAGATTTTAGGCTCAGAACAAATTCCATAAACGCAAGCAGAAACGGTCACCTGAAACTGAGAGACAGTTTTCCGGAGATCTGCTACCTCCAGTGAAAGACCCTGCATGCGGTCAATCAAGGTTAAAACCGGATTCATGCATAAGACGGTTTTGGGCGGTTTATAATGTCACGTAAGGTGTACAGAAAACTAGAAGACACAAAATGAAGATCCGACTGACTGGATCCAAAACTAAGGAACCAAAGGGAAAGCCCTGCAACAGACCTGGCTCTCTCCCTAACTGCTCACCCTATGCAAAAATCTCAACGGTAGATGATCGCATATCCTCGTTCCTCGACTGTATAACACCTGAACACCCTATAATAGTGAGGGGACACGACCACCGGCTCCCTACACTTGATACGGAGGGAGTCAGGGTCACCTGGGATCCAGCAAACAGGAAAACACAAATGAATGAACAAAACTTATCTGTAGAAGACACAGTAGTAGCATCCAGCATGCACACACTCCAGGAAGTTGTATAAACCGCAAAGTGATGCAGTATGGGAAGGGATTTAAAGGGATGCAATCAGTGCAACTACATGACAGCTGAGAGAGGCTAACGGTATGAGAAAACGAAAGCAAAATAAAAGGAACATCAAGCAGGAGCTTCTGACGAACGTCTGACAGAGCTTCTCAGATGTCTGGTGGTGGCAACCATATGTGCAGGGCATGGCGGTGTCACTTTGTTCTGCACCTCGTTTCCCTGGGCGAACTGAGTCATACCGGGGAGGAACTACTCTGTGTCCTTAGTCATTAAATTGAATCCTGGCTTCCTCCCTGACAACTCAAAATTGGAACCATGTTGACCGACAACGGGAAGAACATTGTGTCGGCGCTGCGTCAAGGAGGTCGCAGCCATGCTGTCACAACCAGACAGCTGAGAAGCTCTGACAGAAGCCTTTCAGAACCTCCTCCTTGAGTTTCTTTGTTGTGATGTTCAGTTCCTCATCTCGTTAGCCTCTCTCAGCTGTCATGTGGTTGGACTGATTGCATCCCTTTAAATTCCGCCCCATAATGCATTACTGGGCGGCTTATACTACTTCCTGGAGTGTGTGTGCATGCTGATCTTGTTTTCCAGTCTGCTACTAAGTTAAGTGCTGAACATTTATCTGTTATTTTCTGTTTGCTGGATCCCAGGTGACCCTGACTCCCTCCGTGTCTGGTGTAGGGAGCCGGTGGTCATGTCCCCTCACTATTGTAGGGTGTTCAGGGGTTATATAGTCGAGGTATGTGGATATGCAACCATCCACCTCTGGGATCGTTGCATAGGCTGAGCAGCCAGGGAAAGTCTCAGGTCTTGTGCAGGGGTCTCCCTTATGGTTCCTTTGCTTTGGATCCAGTGAGTCATATATGCATGTTGCTTTGTCTTGTTTCCTGTACACCGTCCGTGACACATGCACCCTGCATGGCACACGTGTTAAATCTGGTTGTCAAGGGGTTCCTGAAGTCTTCCACCCATCTGCAAGACATCCTATAAATGGGCAGGAAACTTTGCATGCACTTCAGCCACTCGTACATCGCAAAGCACACCCTCCTTGAGCTGCAGCGGCAGAACGGCATCCCCCAACATAGGCTGATATGCTACATTTCCACCCGTTGGAATTCCACTCTCCATATGTTGGACCGACTAAACAAACAGAGAAAGGTCATCAATGAATTCTTGATGATGCAAGCGGATAGGAGTACTTAACTGTGTAACTTCGATGTTAGCCAGTGGGAGCTCATGCATGACACCTGCCGTTTGCTCCGGCCTTTTAAGGACTCCACGCCAGGACTATGGGATGAATGACTTCATTCCACTGCTTCGTGTCCTGGAACAGATGGTGGTAACAAAGGCTGGTCAGGGGACTGGAGACTTGGCGCCTAGATCTTACGGCCACATGAGTCCTGTGGGTGCTGAACTGGAGGAGGAATATGGAGCACAGGCAATGTGTTGCAAAATGGGTGGTTTTTCTACTCAGGTGACAGGAGAGGAGGAGCAGCCAGAGGAGCTACAGGGTGATGAGGAAGACGAGACAGATAAGACGAGACAGATAATTGTCAGCATTTGGCCGAAGGATGACTTCTGGCTCTCTACCTTGCTGAACCCTCTCTACCGGTCCAGAATGGGGGCCTTTTTTACACCCTCTGAGACTGAGGACAAACTGAACTAGTACAGAGACATTCTATGTAGTCAGTTGGCCGCTCCCTATCTGCGCCATAATCCTTCTGGGGGGGTGTGCCCTCTGCGCTCACGTTCCACTGCCTGGCTGCTGGGGAGGGGTGCGATGACGGGAGCAGTACCAGCTCCATCAGCAGCAGCCTGAGTCTACAGTCACTGATGAGTGGCTTTCTTCACCCGCATAATGAAGAAACTATTCACCAGCAGCAGCATCTAGACCTGGAGCAGGACCTAAACCAGCAGGTGGTGGCATACTTGGACAGCACCCTGCCAACCCACATTGAAGATCCGCTGGACTACTGGCCAGCCAAACTAGATTTGTGGACGCAACTAGCAGAGTTTGCCCTGGAAAAGCTATCCTGCCCGGCCAGTAGTGTGGTATCAGAGCGGGTCTTTAGTGAAGCAGGGGCCATAGCTACCCCAAGAAGAACTCGCCTGTCCACCCAAAATGTGGAGAGACTGACCTTTGTCAAGATGAATCAGGCGTGGATCAGCCAGGATTTCCAACCACCAATTCCTAATGCATCAGACTAGATCATCCATGGTGCCACACAAACACTTTGATAAAAAGAGACCGTTTTCTTATTGCTACCTGCCTCAGCTACTACTCTGATGCTAAGTGCTCCTTCTTTCACCCACCTTCGTCAGCGGGTACTGCTATTGCCACCCACCACCCCACTCTGTCACCAGGTCCTTTGTGGTCTCCTCATGCAGCTGGTGCTGCCATTTCCACACTATCTCACCTTGCCACTCTGTGGTACCCTAATGCTGCTGCTACCATCTCCACACTGTCACCTTGCTACTCTGTGGTCGCCTGATGCTGCTGCCATCTCCACACTAGGTCCCTTTGCCACTCTATGGTATCCTCCTGCTGCTGTCATTTCCACACCGTCACCTTGCCGCTCAGTGGTCTTCTGATGCTGCAGCTAACATCTCTACGCTATGTCACCTTGCTACTCTATGGTCTCCTGATGCTGCTGCCATCTCTACACTATGTCACCTTGCCACTCTGTGGTATCCTGATGCTGCTACTGTCATCTCCACACTGTCACCTTGCTACTCTGTGGTTTCCCGCTGCTTCCATCTCCACACTATGTCACCCTACCACTCTTAATGATATCCTCCTCCTGCTGCCTTATCCACACTATGTCACCTTGCCATTCTGTAGTCTCCTGCTGCTGCCATCTCCACACTTGTCACCTTGCCACTCTGTGGTATCCTGATGCTGCTGCTGTCATATTCAGTCTATGTAACCTTGCCACTCTGTGGTATCCTGATGCTGCTACTGCCATCTCCACACTATATTACCTTGCCACTCTGTGGTATCCTGATTCTGCTGCCATATCCACACTATGTAACCTTGCCACTCTGTGGTACCCTGATGCTGCTGCAATCTTCACACTATCTCACCTTGCCCCTCGGTGTTCTTCTACGGCTGTTGCCATCTCCACACTATGTCACCTTGCCACTCTATGGTCACCTGATGCTGCCATCTCCACACTATGTTACCTTGCCACTGTGTGGTATCCTGATGCTGCTACTGTCATCTCCACACTGTCACCTTGCTACTCTGTGGTTTCCTGCTGCTTCCATCTCCACACTATTTCACCCTACCACTCTTAATGATATCCTCCTCCTGCTGCCTTATCCACACTATGTCACCTTGCCATTCTGTAGTCTCCTGCTGCTGCCATCTCCACACTTGTCACCTTGCCACTCTGTGGTATCCTGATGCTGCTGCTGTCATATCCAGTCTATGTAACCTTGCCACTCTGTGGTATCCTGATGCTGCTACTGCCATCTCCACACTGTCACCTTGCCACTCTGTGGTCTCCTGATGCTGCTGCCATCTCAACACTGTCACCTTGCCACTGTGTGGTATCCAGATGCTGCTACTGCCATTTCCACACTATGTCACCTTGCCACTCTGTGATATCCTCCTGATACTGCTGCTGTCGCCACCTCCAGACTCTGTCATTGGGCCACTCTGTGGTCTCCTCATGCTGCCCCCACCTCCAGACTCAGTCATTGTGCCACTTGGTGGCCCCCTCATACTGCTGCCACCTCCAGACTCTGTCATTGTGCCACTCTGTGGCCTCCTCCTGATGCTGCCGCCACCACCTCCACACTCTGTCATTGAGCCACTCTCATGCTGCTGCCAACTCCACACTCTGTGGCCTCCTCCTGATGCTGCTAACTCCAGACTTGGTCATTGTGCTACTCGGTGGCCTCCTCATACTGCTGCAAACTCCAGACTTGGTCATTGTGCACTCGGCCTCCTCATTATGCTGCCAACTCCAGACTCTGTCATTGTGCCACTCGGTGGCCTCTTCATTCTGCTGCCAACTCCAGACTCTGTCATTGTGCCACTCGGTGGCCTCCTCATACTGCTGCCAACTCCAGACTCGGTCATTGTGCCACTCCTTATGCTGCTGCCACCTCCACAATCTCTCGTCATCGTGCTACTCTGGCCTCCTCATGCTATTGACACCTCCACAATCTCTCGTCGTCGTGCCACTCTGTGGCCTCATGCTGCTGCCACCTCTAGAATCTGTCATTGTCATTGTGGTCTCCTCATTCTGCTTCCACCTCACCACTATGTCATAGGTCCACTCTGTGGACTTCTCATGCTGTTCCCACCCTCCCCACTTCATGACTGGGCCACTATTTTGCCTTTTGGCCTGGCTGACATCATCATTTATTTGACCTTTCTTCTGATCTGTCAGAAGGAAAGAAAAATGAGACACAATGGATCCTGTCTGTGTAGCAGCTGTAAGGCCTGTATGGACCCATCAGAATTGGCTTATGTTTAGTAGCCAAAAGCAGGAATCGGTACAAAACACAGAAGACATGCACTAAAGTGCAATTTGGTTTGGTCTTGAAAGTATGTGTATAATATATATATTCACTGCCCGTCCCAAAAAAAAATAAGTCACCACCAAAAATATTTCATTGGACTACCTTTAGCTTTGATTACAGCATGCATTCGATGTGGCATTGTTTCGATAAGATGTCACAAGATTTATTTCCATCCAGTGTTGCATTACTTTTTCACCAAGATCTTGCATTGATGATGGTAAAGTCTGACTGCTGCGCAAAGCCTTCTCCAGCACATCCCAAAGATTCTCAATGGGGTTAAGGTCTGGACACTGTGGTGGCCAATCCATGCTCCCTGAACCACTCTTTCACAATTTGAGCCCGATGAATCCTGGCATTGTCATCTTGGAATATGCCCATGCCATCAGGGAAGAAAAAATCCATTGATGGAATAACCTAGTCATTCAGTATGTTCAGGTAGTCAGCTGACCTCATTCTTGAAGCACATACTGTTGCTGAACCTAGACCTGACCAACTGCAGCAACCCCAGATCATAGCACTGCACCCACAGGCTTGTACAGTAGGCACTAGGCATGATGGGTGCATCACTTCATCTGCCTCTCTTCTTACCCTGATGCGCCCTTTACTCTGGAACAGGGTAAATCTGGACTCATCAGACCACATGACCCTCTTCCATTGCTCCAGAGTCCAATCTTTAGGCTCCCTAGCAAATTAAAGCCTTTTTTTCTGGTTTGCCTCACTGATTAGTGGTTTTCTTACAGCTACACAGCTGTTCAGTCCCAATCCCTTAAAATTCCCTTTGCATTGTGTGTGTGTGTGTGTGTGTGTGTGTGTAAATGATCTTACTTTCACTATTAAACATAGCCCTGAGTTCTACTGTTGTTTTTCTTCGATTTGATTTCACCAAAAGTTTAAGTGATCGCCCATCACGATCATACAGGATTTTTTTCCCGCCACATTTCTTCCTCGAATGCGATTGGTCTCCACTATTCATCCAGTTTTCAATAATGCGTTGGACAGTTCTTAACCAAATTTTAGTAGTTTCTGCAATATCCTTAGATGTTTTCTCTGCTTGATGCATGCCAATAATTTGACCCTTCTCAAACAGACTAACATCTTTTCCACGACCACGAGATGTGTCTTTCAACATGGTTGTTTAAGAAATGAGAAGCAACTCATTGCACCAGTTGGAGTTAAATAACTTGTTGCCAGCTGAAAGATAATCGCCCATGCAGTAATTATCCAATAGAAGGCTCATAACTATTTGCTTAGTTAAATCCAGGTAGCGACTTTTTTTTTGGGATAGGCAGTGTATATATACCCCCTTTTTCCATTTATCATAAAAAATAAACATACACTACTTGATATAGCCACATCAGAAATTGACCAATATATTAAAATATGTTATACAGGGAGTGCAGAATTATTAGGCAAGTTGTATTTTTGAGGATTAATTTTATTATTGAACAACAACCATGTTCTCAATGAACCCAAAAAACTCATTAATATCAAAGCTGAATATTTTTGGAAGTAGTTTTTAGTTTGTTTTTAGTTTTAGCTATTTTAGGGGGATATCTGTGTGTGCAGGTGACTATTACTGTACATAATTATTAGGCAACTTAACAAAAAACAAATATATACCCATTTCAATTATTTATTTTTACCAGTGAAACCAATATAACATCTTAACATTCACAAATATACATTTCTGACATTCAAATACAAAACAAAAACAAATCAGTGACCAATATAGCCACCTTTCTTTGCAAGGACACTCAAAAGCCTGCCATCCATGGATTCTGTCAGTGTTTTGATCTGTTCACCATCAACATTGCGTGCAGCGGCAACCACAGCCTCCCAGACACTGTTCAGAGAGGTGTACTGTTTTCCCTCCTTGTAAATCTCACATTTGATGATGGACCACAGGTTCTCAATGGGGTTCAGATCAGGTGAACAAGGAGGCCATGTCATTAGATTTTCTTCTTTTATACCCTTTCTTGCCAGCCATGTTGTGGAGTACTTGGACGCGTGTGATGGAGCATTGTCCTGCATGAAAATCATGTTTTTCTTACCTTGCAGACTTCTTCCTGTACCACTGCTTGAAGAAGGTGTCTTCCAGAAACTGGCAGTAGGACTGGGAGTTGAGCTTGACTCCATCCTCAACCCAAAAAGGCCCCACAAGCTCATCTTTGATAATACCAGCCCAAACCAGTACTCCACCTCCACCTTGCTGGCGTCTGAGTCGGACTGGAGCTCTCTGCCCTTTACCAATCCAGCCATCTGGCCCATCAAGACTCACTCTCATTTCATCAGTCCATAAAACCTTAGAAAAATCAGTCTTGAGATATTTCTTGGCCCAGTCTTGACGTTTCAGCTTGTGTGTCTTGTTCAGTGGTGGTCGTCTTTCAGCCTTTCTTACCTTTGCCATGTCTCTGAGTATTGCACACCTTGTGCTTTTGGGCACTCCATTGATGTTGCAGCTCTGAAATATGGCCAAACTGTTGGCAAGTGGCATCTTGGCAGCTGCACGCTTGACTTTTCTCAGTTCATGGACAGTTATTTTGCGCCTTGGTTTTTCCACACGCTTCTTGCGACCCTGTTGACTATTTTGAATGAAACGCTTGATTGTTCGCTGATCACGCTTCAGAAAGTTTGCAATTTTAAGAGTGCTGCATCCCTCTGCAAGATAACTCACTATTTTTGACTTTTCTGAGCCTGTCAAGTCCTTCTTTTGACCCATTTTGCCAAAGGAAAGTAAGTTGCCTAATAATTATGCACACCTGATATAGGGTGTTGATGTCATTAGACCACACCCCTTCTCATTACAGAGATGCATATCACCTAATATGCTTAATTGGTAGTAGGCTTTCGAGCCTATACAGCTTGGAGTAAGACAACATGCATAAAGAGGATGATGTGGTCAAAATACTCATTTGCCTAATAATTCTGCACGTAGTGTATATTACATGCTTTAATGCAGTGTCGGACTGGAGTGTCTAGGACCCAGCACAAAAATTTATTTTGGGGGCCCACCGTATGGATATATTCAAATATTACCTGCTCACACAGACGCAAGATGCTACCAGATGATTGAATATGGGGGTTCCTGCAGAAACTTTGAGAAGGTAGGTCCTGGGGAACAGAGGATACTGGCAGCTTTCCTCTATACCTAGAAGTCATCTCAACTCTGATCGTGTCTATAATAATAAACTGGGGAGTTTCTTTAATAATCTATCAAGTTTTTTATATGAACATAGGCTGGTTGAGGTGCTGTACATTGAACATATGTATGTAGTGCGGGAAGTCTGTGTTATGTGCCACTTGTGCAGGGGGTGGGAGACTTTTACTAAGCTGAAATACGCCTAAATTAGGCGCATTTCAGGCGCAGATGGCGGAGTAATAGTTATCTGCGACTTGGCCCCGCTCACAACAAGTCTAAAATTGTGGGTGGGAAATGGTCTAAATGTAAGACAGCTAGGATATAGTGATGGCCTTGCGGTTTGCCTGCATTTTTTTGCATTGCGCTGAACTTTGACCCATGACACGTCTATTAAGTGGAACAGGACAGCCAATTGAGACGTTTCAACACATGGACACCCCCACCCCTATAACAGAATCCAATCTGGCAGTCATTTTACATTATGACAGTGTAGGGAGAGGTTGCATTTTGGAGCAGGGACAGGCTGTTAGGAACTTAGGGCCACCAAACGCTAGCTAATAGGGCAACAAAAGTCCTCTTAAGGATTAGTAACGTTGTGCTGTCGATAGGTGTGATACACAGAGGGGTGTGATATACTTATAATATACTTTCTAACATAGAAAGTATATTATAGTGCATTTGTAAGCTTCCAGAAAATACTGATTGAGGGCTGTGATCTATCAGCTTCCACAAAATAGTGATTGAGGTTTTCCATATACCTGCCTCCACAAAATTACTGCTTGAGGGTGATATACTAGCTTCAACTAACAACTGATTGAGGCCTGCCATATATCAGCTTACACAAAATAGTGATAAAGGTTTTCCATATACCTGCCTCCACAAAATTACTGCTTGAGGGTGATATACCAGCTTCAACTAACAACTGTTTGAGGCCTGCCATATATCAGCTTCCACAAAATAGTGATAGAGGTTTTCCATATACCTGCGTCCACAGAATTGCTGCTTGAGGGTGATATACCAGCTTCAACTAACAACTGATTGAGGCCTGCCATATATCAGCTTCCACAAAATAGTGATAGAGGTTTTCCATATACCTGCGTCCACAAAATGACTGCTTGAGGGTGATATACCTGCTTTAACTAACAACTGATTGAGGCCTGCCATATATCAGCTTCCAGAAAATAGTGATAGACGTTTTCCATATACCTGCGTCCACAAAATACAGATTGCGGGTTTTGATATACCTGCTTCAACTAACAACTGATTGAGGACTGCCATATATCAGCTTCCACAAAATAGTGATAGAGGTTTTCCATATACCTGCCTCCACAAAATTACTGCTTGAGGGTGATATACCAGCTTCAACTAACAACTGACTGAGGCCTGCCACATATCAACTTCCAGAAAATAGTGATAGAGGTTTTCCATAAACCTGCATCCACAAAATTACTGCTTGAGGGTAATCTACCAGCTTCAACTATCAACTGATTGAGGCCTGTCATATATCAGCTTCCACAAAATAGTTATGGAGGTTTTCCATAAACCTGCATCCACAAAATTACTGCTTGAGGGTAATCTACCAGCTTCAACTATCAACTGTTTGAGGCCTGCCATATATCAGCTTCCACAAAATAGTGATGGAGGTTTTCCATAAACCTGCATCCACAAAATTACTGCTTGAGGGTAATCTACCAGCTTCAACTAACAACTGATTGAGGCCTGCCATATATCAGCTACCACAAATACTGCTCTTTCCTAGGGATTTTGGCACAGGGTCATTTTGAAAATGACAGGCAGATGAAGAGGCAGGCCGTTCCGTAGAGGTGGTAGGTGTCGGGCAGGTGCACCAGGCCGGAGCCTAAGTGGGAAGTTGGAGAAGGTGCGTGCGATTATGTCAAAGGACGCACCAGAGTGGGTTGAGTGGCTCACTCAGCCTTCCGCTTCTGCACCCTCCTCATCCTCTGTATCTGCATCCTCCTCACTCTCTGCTGTGTGCACCCCCAAAGACACCACAGCCACCATAGCCCCTCCACTCGAGTCAGAGGAATTATTTTCCCATCCATTCCCAGACCTTACTGATGCGCAGCCATTCTTGCCATCGGATGAGGAAGAGGAGGTAGCAATGGCCGCCACCCAGCGGTCTGATGACAGTACCCAGATCAGCCCAAAGAGGGTGGTCCCCGCTGTTGCTGCCTACTCCGAGATCTCTAATGTCAGTTGTGGTGAAGGTGACGATGATGACGTTTTGATGGACGTCACGTGGCTGCCCACAAGAGAGGAAGAGGAGGGGAGTTCAGAGGTAGAGATGGTGCAGCAGATAGGTAGGAGAAGCAGGCAGAACGTGCAGTGCACAGAAGGCAAAAAGACTGCAAATGTATCTGGAGCAAGCCATCCACCATGCATGGTCACATTTTGCGCTCCCAGGACCACGGCACATGGCTCCACAGTGTGAGCTTTTTTTTTAACGTGTCAGCTGCTGACAATAGTGTTGCCATCTGCAGCCTGTGCTGTCAACTCATAAGTCACGGTAAGCCCAACACTCACCTAGGGACAACCGACTTAAGAAGGCCCCGGCCTCCCATCACCGAGCCCAGTGAGAGCAATGCCGTCAGAACCAACAGCTGACCGCTGGCTTGTCTGAACTGCTAGCCCGCCAACTACTGCCATATAAATTGGTGGACTCGGAGGCCTTTAGAAAATTTGTGGCCATTGGCACACCGCAATGGAAGGTCCCCAGAAGGAAATATTTCTCCCAGAAGGGCATCCCTGAACTACATTGCCACGTTCAGCCGCAAGTTAATATATCTCTGGCACACAGTGTCTGTGCCAAGATACATCTGACCACAGACACATGGTCTAGCAAACACGGGCAGGGAAGGTACATAACTTTTACTGCCCACTGGGTGAACCTTCTGATGGCCATCAAGCATGTAACCGTGTGGATTTGGTGTTACCGCCACCTATTGCATGCAGGCTAGTCTCTTCTTCTCCTACTCCATCCTCCGTCTCCTCCTCGGCTAACTACTCCTTTTTCACTGCTACCGCCTCTTCTGCTGCACCCCCCAAGCTCCCCAGAACCTATTCGACATGCCAGGTGAGATGTTTCCATGCTTTGCTGTGGCTGTTGTGCCTGAGAAGCCAAGAGCACTGCTGCACTGCTTTCAGCTCTGCGGTCACAGGCCGATCAGTGGCTAATCCCGCTCAATTTGACAGTTGGTAAAGTGGTGTGCGACAACTGTGCCAATATGATGAGCATGCTGAAACAGGGCAAAATGATACGTGCCATGCATAGCACATGTCCTGAACTTAGTCGTGCAGCGATTCGTTGCCAAATATCCCGGTGTCCAGGACATCTTGCGGCAGGCCAGGAAAATCTCTGGCCATTTTAGAAGATCTTACACGGACATGGCTAGCCTTAAAGACGTTCAGTGGCGACACCACTTGCCCGTCAGACGTCTGATTTGTGACTGCCCGACGCGCTGGAACTCCACCTTGTATATGCTTGATAGGCTGCTCCAGCAGAAACGTGCCGTTAACGACTACCTGTACGAACTCTGCGGCAGGACATGTTCTGGCGAGCGTGCTTTCTTTTCACCGCGCCAGTGGCTGCTCATGAACGACGCATGCAGACTTCTGCGGCCATTTGATGAGATCACCAAACTGGTCAGTCGCAGCCAGGGTACAATCAGTGATATCGTACCTTACGCCTTCTTTCTGGAGCGTGCATTGCGTCGTGTTGTTGATCAAGCCGTTGAGGAGCAGGAGCTGGAAGATGAGGAAGTCTCAATGCTGAATAAATTCCCTGGGGGGCTACTCCATCTGAGACAACTCATCAGGAGTCTGAAGAGGAGTCAGAGAAGGATGGTGGCTGGGGGGAGGAGGAGGAGCAAGAAGAGCAGGCTTTAAACTTTTCGGAGATCCCTGGTGTTGTCCGTGGCTTCCAATTTAGTGCAAATGGGGGCCTTCATGCTCCAGTGTTTGAAGAGGGACCCCCCGTATAAAATACATAAAGGTCAAGGACCTGTACTTGGTGTCAACGTCCTTACACCCCCAGTACAAACACAAAATGGCGGACATGTTACCAGCATCACAGAGGGCTGTCAGAATGCAGCATTTCCATGCCTTGCTACGAGAGATGCTACATTCTGCTGTTGCGGGCGCTGGCAGAGGATTTTCCACCCACAGCGAAACAGGTGCCAATCCTACCGCGCCTGCAAAAAGAGGACGGTTTGAAGATCTGTTGGTCACTTCGGATATGAGATAATTCTTTCAACCAACCCATCGACAGCCGCCCTCCGGATCTAGCCTCAGGGAACTCCTAGACCGACAGGTGTCCAACTACATCGGGTTAACGGCCGATGTGGACGCTCTGAGAAGCGAGGAACCCCTTGATTACTGGGTATGCAGGCTTGACCTGTGGCCAGAGTTGGCACAATTTGCCATGGAACTCTTGGCTTGCCCGTGTCAAGTGTCCTATCCAAAAGGACGTTCAGCGCCACAGGGGAAATCATGACCGATAAGCGCACTCGCCTAGCTCACGACAGTGTGGACTACCTCACATTTTTAAAAATGAATGAGGCATGGATTTCGGAGGAATTCAACACCTGTGATGACCATGTGTAATTGAATTTCCTCATGCCAGCCCACACATATCCGCACTACCCAGAACAAAGAATGGTCCTTGCCTTATGTATATACAGTGGCATAAAAGGCCTTTTATGTCAGGTGAATGCCTAATTTTTGGGGCCTGTACTGGCCGACAGTTACGTATTTACCTGTGACCGCCTAATGTACCTCCAGCCACAGAATCCAAAGTTTTTTTCTGTCAGGTGAATGCCTATTGCCTCATTTTTGGGGCATGTACTGGCCGACAGTTAAATTTTTATCCTATGACTGCCTAATGTATCTCCAGCCACAAAATCCAAAGTTCTTTGCTGTCAGGTGAATGCTATTGCCTAATTTTTGGGGCCTGTACTGGCCGACAGTTATATTTTTTTTTATCTCTAGCCACATAATCACACCCTTGTCTCACTCCTCTGCCTATCATTATCGTGGTGTATTAACCGCATTTACCATAAGGACCTTCTAATGTCACAGGGTCATGTGACTGTGCCTCCCACCCCGTACTATGCCTCTCACCCTGTACTGTGCCCCCTTATACCCTGCAGTGTGCCCTCTTACCACACTCTGTGCAGTGCCCCTAGTCATTCCCTGTACTGTGCCCTCCTATACACTTATCCCGTCACGGTATGGCGGTGTTATCCGGTCACTGTATAAGAAATGGAAGTGGGGCACACTCTTAAAGTAAAGGGATCTTTATTGTAACACACTAATTAAAATAAACACAGTAAATATCAGCTAGTAAAACAGTAACAATATATTATCGACTAGTAAAACAATCGCAGTATAATATCAGCAATAAAAGAGCAGATAGGTTAATTGGGCGGTATAGGTGGTGACAATAATATTTAAAATGGTATAATGGTAGAGTAATACAATAAACAGGATAAAAATATAAATAAAATATATTAAATTCAAGAATATCAGTATAAATAAGATCCCAATAAATGTATGGGTTTCCTTGAAACAGGTTGGTGATTAATGTTATTCCTCCATACACTAATACTCACTCCGGTAGCAGTCCTTATAGTAGATGTTTGAGAGGATTAAAGATCCAAGCGTATACAGCAGTACAAGTTTGTTTGAACAGTAAATCAGCTGTTTATACGCACAGCGGCGTCCCGCTGTATTGGTAGAAGGCGATCGCTTTCAGTGGGCTATGCAAGATCTTACCCGAGGATCCTTGCTGCTGGATGATGACCCCTCGACTCGGCGTATTCTTTATGCCTTCGGTCTCAAGGGGTGATGTTCAGATTTGAATTTGGCGCCAGTAGAATTGTTTGCTCCACGTGGTTAGGTTCGTCTCACGTGTGGTAGCGTTTATGGATACCGGCAATTCACTGGCACTTAGTCTCCAGGCTTCCTCGGACTTGCAGACCCTCTCCTTTTGATAAGGGGGATACCAGACGCGTTTCGGGGATTTGCGAAAAAGACCCCTTCTTCAGTGGTTACTATCCCCCTGTTTCTGTTCCACTTTTATAGTGGGTTGGGAATAAGGTAAGGACTGGTTCGGGATTCGAATCTTGCAAGGATTGGGATCTATAGATGTAATAGCTGACTTTAAAACATGTATAAGACGGATTTCTGTTTTCACATACATCGGCCGTCTCATCCTTAAAATATAGGATCATATATAGAGAAATATGAGACTAAAAACATAAGGGTAGATATAAAAATACATATGCAAATGAGTAGTAATTCAGTCTCCACCTGCACACCTTCATTGGGTTGTACGGCATTTCCTCTAAAAACACATCACATAGAAAGCGCATCGATATCTCAAATATATTAGTGTGGCTCCGATGCGTCTTAATAGTTTATTCAATGTGTCATTCACTGTCCACGGCACATTGTCTGCTGATGTGTTTGCAGAGAGAATCGATATTTGTACTAGAACATCTTATATAGTACATCTACATCATAGGAGGTTTTAATGATAAAAAAAGGGTCCATATTAAACCAACCATATATAGGCCAACATTCACATATAGAGAAACAACAATTTAATAATAGCAGATTTCTATATATATAAAATTTGTTATTCAGAAAACCAATGTCTTCTATGGGGTCCCATCAACTAGAAGACGCATCAACTAGAAGGGGTCCCATTATCTGGTCACTGTACAGAGGTGTTATCCGGTCAATGTATGGTGGTGGTATCCAATAACTGGATGGCCATAACTGTATCCCTTTCCCTGCCCACTCCATACTTTTTTAGGCCTGGCATGAGCGGGAAAAATATGCAGATTGCGGTGCTAAGGACCTTTGCGCCGCAATCTGTGTCAGAAATACGCTTAACAGACGTATTTCTATATAATAAATGATCACCTAATTGTATTTTTATTTGGGGGTAGGGCTAATATCTTTATATTATATAGATTCTAGTGTATTATACTGTGCCCTGTATTTCCCAGTAGAAAATGATCCTTGGGAAACACAGTCCTCATCCCTGACCACCAGGACCAGGTAGAGCTCTGTCAGTACATGGTGGCCTCCCCTCTCCGCCACGCTGCTCTGCTGTGTACTGGTGCTTATTCTGACACTACGGCTGGGTTCACATCCTATTTTTTCCATCCATTTAATTCATGCCAAAAATGTATGTGTTAACAGATGCCTCAGACTGATGCCGTACAGTGGTGTCTATTCACCATACAGTTCCATGGTAGAAAAAAAATTTACGTTAATGTATGCATTTTTTTAATGGAAAACGTGGAGTGCTGCACATTTGTGTACATAGGAAATAAAAAATTTCTAGGCTCCAGCAGGGCACATTTTAGAGATGCATAAAAATGGCCCCTGATAAAAAAAACTTTTGGGGGGAATTTTTGCCAATGATTCCCCTCTGGTATATCACTGTCCATGTTGTGGGACTATTTGTGTACTTCTAGTAAGTATTTGCTGGCTGCAAATATGACCTGAAGGTTTTTCAGGTTCGCCTGCTATTAAAATGATTGGGACCCGCCACGAACGTGCGGTTCGCGAACATTGGATTGCAAATGCGCGTTCGCGAATCGTCCGGGCAGATGTTCGTCCATCACTATCTAGGAAGCTGTCTTACATTTAGAACTGGCTCTGGATGCTCCAAAGTTATGGAGTGGCCTTTGCCTCGTTATAACTTCGGCAGAACCACCGCTAACTAAGGGCCTTTTATTTGGACCAGCGTCTAAAACGTCAGTCTTAATAATTGTGCCCCTTTGTTTATACATTGTTCCCTATGCGGTAAAACTGACCCATGCTTTTTATTCTCCGGGTTAGTACTATTCTTTTTCTTGTGTTTTTAATACTGAAAAATGTTTTGGGGAAAAAACTATTCGGGCATGGAGATGCCCCTGTAGGAGGCTACTATTTGCAGTAGTTAGATTTCTTTTAGATTATACTGTACTTAGACTCAGCACATTATAATGAAGGAATGGCTTCCCTGATCGTCACACGTGGGAGCCAGTCTTAACCCAAAAGCACGTGCTTCCGGGTTTTTCATCATTTAGATGCCGTGGTCATGCTTGACCATGGCATCTAAAGGGTTGAATGCCTGTGATCGGCATTATTGGCAGTCGCCGACATTTGCCATGGGCCTCTGCTGTTTTCTGGCTATGGCGTCCGCTGCACTCACGGGCCATATTCAAAGACTAAGGGTTAAAACAAGCCTAAAATTGTGGCTGTAGCCTAATGACAATCTAAGAAATAGCCCTCAGAAACACCCCCTCTCACCACACTTTAGCCCCTGATAGTGTTAATTCAAAACAGTGTTGTCCTTTGTGTCTGCATAACAACTGTTCAGGATGAACAATGTGTGTGGGGGGTTAAATAAGTTATACATTGATGACCTATCCTCAGGATAGTGATGGTCTGACACCCCCACCAATTAGCTGTTTGCAGATGATCTAGTGATCTTAGGCTAAGTTAACATGTCAGTAACAGATTAGTAACTGAAAACAGGTTGTTTTTGGTGGCAGAGTTCAAATTCGGTGGAGGTTTTAGAGAAGTTTTTACATGGGAGGGTCATTAAATATGGCGCAAGTTCGCAGACGCATAGCCGGGGGATTTTTCTTATATAATGCACATCTTCCTCAAGGTTTTTTTCACTTTGGACTCTCCTGACCCATTTTCACCATGTAAACAAATCACTCTGGTTTGTTACATCCTGTATGTAGCACTTCCTGTTGTTGTATCCAAACAAACCCATGATGCACTTCTCCTTTCTCTGGCACAGCTCCAGCTCCGCCCCAACAATGCTCAGCTAGTTTATTGCTCCTCCCCCTAACGATGCCCAGGTAGTTTATAGCTCCTCCCCCTAACAATGGCAGCTAGTTTTGTAGCTCCTCCCACCGTGCTAATTACATAGACACTCCCCTATCACCGTCCCTGTTGCTGATTTGCCACACCCATGGACAAAACATCACAGGAAATGAGAAAGAGCTGCATGGACATGGTCATGTGACCATAGAACGGAAGATAGGTGCAATAAAGGTAAAAGAAATACATTACAGAATTACTGCTACCTTTTATAAATGATTATTTTAAAGGATGGTGATGCAAACAAAAAAATAAAACTTTAAGTATAGAAATTGCAGAGATATAAATGTATAAATTAGATTTACTGAATTTTTGTGGACAACTATACATCGGTCTGCTCAGCTCCTCCTGCTCTATAACATGCTACCTACAGATTTCACTACATTTTGTGGTGGCAGGTGGCACTGCCCAGAAAACAATCACATATAATGCTGTAGAGCCTTGAAGGGGTATTGTAGCATACTGAATGAATATGCCAATACATTATGATTGGGGAAGGGTCTAGCTATGGGGTGTCTATAAACTGCTTAAACCAAGGCAGGTGCTTTGGGCATTAGTGTTGAGCGCGAATATTCGAATAGTGAATTTTAATCACGAATATCGGCGCTTCGACAATTTGCGAATATTTAGAATATAGCGCTATATATTCATAAAATTGAATATTTTATTTAATTTTTTTTAACACATCAGTTGATCATCCCTCCCTTTTTCTAGCTTGTGGGCCAATGAGAAGGCTTTGTCACAGCTTAGCAACATCCCTAGCAACCAATAGAAAAGTTGCCTGCCCCTTACTATTGCCAAAAATTCGCAATCTCAAATATATTGGGGCACTCTATCTGCATATAAAGCTATTCTAATGTTCTGCCGTTCCAACCATTTTATCCAGTCTCAGGAAACTTATACCAGCTTGAAAGATTTGTCATAAGTGACCCACGCCTGTATTTTGCACGCATTACGCGAATATTACATTGCCGATTTTCGCAATCAAGAATATAATCTCGAATTCGCGAATATATGACAAATATTCTACAAAATATTAGCAAATTCAAATATTGCCCCTGCCTATCATCACTATGGAATGGGCATTTCTCATGTATTGTAGTTCCTTGCACAGCGCTGCTCTTGTCCAGACATGTAAAGGAGCATCTGAGGAAGTATTTGTATATCTTGGAGATATGCCTTCACTGGGATAAACCCATTACACTGCACAGATATAGAAATGGAATAAGTGGCAAGATTAGCCTCAGTTTCCTTATTAAAATGACACGTGTAAAAAAGACGCATCTTCGTTCGGATGAAAGCTGGATTTTCACTTTAATTTGAACATTCATCTTGACCATTTATCTGCATTATTTCCATTGAACATGAAAACGTATTTGCCAGAAACCTCTTGTGTTGCTTACCTTGGAGGGAACTAGTAGGATTCCGCCGTGAGCGGTCCGTGGAACTGCGGCCTGGATTCCTACTGAGTGCAGGAGCGCACGGCGTCATGGGTTGCTGCAGCCGCAGTACAGTAATACACTGGTATAGATCATACCAGTGTATTACTGTACTGTGGCGGCAGCAGGGAGCGCACGGCGTCATAGCAACCCATGACGCCGTGCGCTCCTGCTCTCAGCAGGAATCCAGGCTGCGGTTCCACGGACCGCTCACGGCCGTGAACAACGGCCGTGTGCATTCGGCCTAAGGCCTCTTGCACATGGCTATTGCATATGGTGGGCACACAATACATGGGGGACCGGCAGTGTGTACCCCGCATCATGGATGCGGACCCATTCACTTGAATAGGTTTGCAAAACCGGAGATGCGGTGCAGAACCACGGATCGGAACCCCACGGAAGCACTACGGAGTGCTTCCATGGTGTTTATGGCCGTGCCTCCACACCACAAAAAGTAGTGCATGCACTACCGTACTATTTTGCGGTGCGGACCGTCGGATGCGGATTGTGGACCCTATTCAAGTGAATGGGTCCAAGATCTCCATGCGGCTGCCCCACGGTCAGTGCCCATGCTAATTGCAGTCCACAGCACAGGCCTGGCCAGCACACGGTTGTGTACATGAGCCCTTACAGTGGAATCCAGACATTTTCTGGAGTTTACTCTGAGGGCCTGTATGTGTGAAGGCACACATCCGCAATATCTGTCTCGGACTTTATCCAGACTTTTTCTCCAAGTGAGCGCATATGTGAAAAGTGAAAACAGCAGTAAATGTTTCAGAAAATCACAGGGTGCCATGTCTAAAGTTTCCGGCTCATGCCTAGGCACCCTGAAACATCTCCGGGATGATAGCTACATGTGTGAAAGGCCAACTCTGGTAAATCTCTGGACCTGATAAACCGGAAATATTCCAGAGTTTAGGTTATTTCCCTGATGACAGCCCTGTAGCAGCTGCTAGGTCACATAAACGTTAGCTTGTAGGCAATAATGTCCATGCCATCTCCATCGGTGCCTCTTCTGGCCATGTAGTTACATTACACCTGCACGGATTAGTGGAATTCTCTATATTGGCCAGGTTTCCTAATTGGGTGCAGCTGCTGTATTAAAATCCTGTAGCTAGAGGTAGTTAAAGGGGTTGTGCAGGCGGTATATATTGATGACCCATCGGCAGATTCCGACACCTGGCACCTTCACCGATCAGCTCTGAAGCTGGTGCTTCATGCGAGTGCTGCTTCCTCTTCATTACACTATGCGTCGTCTCTCATGCAGTGATGTAGCAGCCACGTAGTGCACTTACAAGTACTTTCTCCATTCAAGTGAATAGAGCAAGTACTTGTGATTACTCTGCACTTCTGAGACGTGACCAGTGTAATGAAGAGGAAGTAGCACTCGCATGGAGCACTGCCTCCTCTCTAAACAGCTGATTGGTGGGGGTGCCGGGTGTCAGACCCGCCGATCTCTCTCTATCCCTGCCCCCTTTGCACATACTGGGACTACATAACATTAATGTCTATTCTCTCCTTGCTGTTTTCTCTGACAGTTGAGCCTTTACCTAGTCTTATGTGTGCTTCATAAAGTTATGCCCAATCAATGTAAAGATCTCTGTGGACTTTGTCTCTTCCCTGGCTTAGTTTTATTCTCCCCTGGACCCTACTGCTTACCCTCCTGCTTGATTTACTGTCCACTTATGTATTGCAATTGCCTCCAAATACTTGGATACCGCAGTGTCAGCTGACCTCTCTAAACTTGATCCAGGCTGCCCTTTTCCTTCTTTCACCTAGATTTATTGGGCTGAATTAACTTCTTTAAAATGATCCAACTTCCTAAGTGCTGCCAAGCTTCTTCCAGTACCCTCAAGTTGCTTCCCGCTTTGGAACTCTGTGTTCCTGTCTGGGAAGCTTGCCATCTGTATGCCTGTTATTATCAGACCAGGACTTGGCATTCAAGTACGTACTTTGACTAATGGCAGTTTCACAAGTTCGGGTCATTAGACCTGCAGTAAGTCTGGGACTTGTGGCTGCAATACGGGTGCACAAATACTTCCTTATGCTTGTGTGAAACTGGCCTAAGAGTCTAAAGAGAGTGTTAGGGCAGCAATGATGCCTCTCACCCTGTGTACCTATGAAACTGGCTGACCTCTTGCATGTATACTTGGCAGCTGAAGGCATCATTGTGTTGGTCCCATGTTCATATGTGTCCGTGTTGCTGGGAAAAATTATGGGGCACATTTATTACGACCGGCATCTTAATAAGGCCCTGCGCTGGTGGTGGATCCGCCGGAGTTATAAAGAGGCACCTGCCTCTTCATAACTTTCGTGGATCCACCAGTGTTATGCAAGGGGGTGTGGACCCTCTGCGCCACAGACTGGGTATACTCTGGAGGGGTGTAACTAAGCCACTACCTGGTCTTCACTAGAGCCTCTGATAGTGAGGATACTCTTGGGCCATTAGGGTAGTTGCCAGGGGCTACTCCAGAGCAGTCCCTGAGTCAGTGGCAGCTGACCAGGGGGTCATAGTACTCGGTGCAAGCACCGTGGAGACTTGCGTGTACCAGAGGTTCCGGGTGTGGACAGGCGGCAATCAAAGTCAGTAAGCGAAATCCGAGGTCAGAGGCAGGCGGTAAACAGACAAAGTTCATAAACGAAGTCCGAGGTCAGAGGCGGGCAAACAGGCAAAGTCCAGGAGTTCAATAAGCAAGGTCTGGTACACAGCGTAGCAGACAAGAGAGACACCTTAGCACTTAGAGATAAACAAGCTAAAACTATGAGGTTGCTCAGGCATCTTCCTGTAGTAGGAAGCGCCTATAAATACCTGCTGCAATCCAGCCATAGGCTGGTGAGACAGAGGGCGTGTATGTGTTGCCTCATAGGTGAAGAGAGACACACCCACGCAAGCTCAAACACCAGTGCAAGTCTCCAGAAGGAAGGAAACTCTGACATGGAGCAAAGATAGCATAGTTAAGCTACCTGCTGCCCGTGTTTGTCAGCATGGCGGCAGGAGGAAAAAGAGGGAGCCCGGCACCCGTGCCCGCAGTTAGGGGCAGCGGCGCCAGCATGGACTGGTCTTGGACAATAATTTTTTCAGAAGAAGAGGGGCATTGATGTTCTCTCTGGGTTCCCAAAATCTCTTCTCAGGGCCAAACCCCTTCTAATCCACCATAAACAGGGTTTTCCCTCTACTCTTTTTCATCCCCAGAATGGCCTTTACCTCATAGATGTTCTCATCACTGACCGCAACAGGAGCAGAGACAGGTTTCTTGAAAAAATGATTTAGGATGACTGGCTTCAGCAGGGAGACATGGAAGGAATTCCAAGAATTTCAAATGGATCGATGAATTTGTAGCAGGGCATTTTGAGCCAGATGTATTTGGAAACGAGCCAGACTTTATCACCAGGACGGAATTAAGGAGAATCTCTAAGTTTTTTATCTGCGGACTCCTTCATGCGCACAGAAGCCTCTTTTAGAGCTCCCCTGGTCTCCTCCCAGATTTTAGAGAACTCTCTTGAGGTGGCATCTGCAGCAGGGATTTAATAGCTTGCAGAGAGCTCTCCAGAATTTTGACATGAACTGTATGCCTCTATCAGACACAATACGGAGTGGAAAGCCATGGAGACAAAAAATGTGCTTGATAAATTTATTTGCCAGTTGGGGAGCAGAAGGAAGTCCAGGCAGAGGAACGAAATGTGCCATTTTAGAGAAGCGGTCAACCACTACCTAAATTAAAGAACAACCGGAGGAAATGGGTAGATCCGTGATAAAGTCCATGACTATTTGTTCCCAGGGAACCTCAGGAACAGGAAGAGGAAGAGACCCGCTGGACTTTGCTTGGAGGTTTTATACTGCGCACATGACTGACAGGCAGCGAAAAACTCTTGGATGGCCACCAGTACCGTTGAGCAATGAATTTGAAAGTCTTTCATTGTCCGGCATGACCTGCAATTTTTGAGGAATGACCCCAGACTAGAACTTGCTTCCTGAGGTTCGGTGCAACAAAAATCTTTCTGGGCGGAATCTCAGACAACTTGACAGGACAAACAGCAATTTTTGCGGGATCAATGATGTTTTGTGGCTCCTCCTCCCGATCAGTAGCATCAAAGGTCCTCGAGAGAGCATCTGGTTTGATATTCTTCTCTGCGGCATGAAAATGAAGAATGAAATCAAAACGGGTAAAAAATAAGGACCATCTGGCTTGACGAAGATTTAGTCTTTGTGCAGACTGCAAATAGGTCAGATTTTTGTGGTTGGTGTAGATCACCACATGATGAGATACTCCCTCTAGAAGATAACGCCATTCCTCCAGTGCCATTTTGATGGCCAATAACTCCCTGACCCCAGTCGAATAGTTGCGCTCAGGAGCAGAGAAGGCCCTGGAGAATTTTCTGCTTGTGCTGCCTATATACATTAAGTCACATGTAGTACACTGTATTATTTAGATTACTCCCACTGTATTGCAATTGATGTAATTTATGATAGGAAAATTTCAGTATGTACTGCATTATGGAAAGTTTTAGTAGGTAGCAGTACTCTGCATGTTTTGCAAGGGTGGCTACCACATCTCGTGAACCCTGAATATTTAAGCCATGTTTCCGGTGTCAATGGTTTCTGGCATACATACATAGATGGATACAAAGTTTTATCAAGTGTACTTGGACGTGTTGAGACTACTCTACAGCCATTTTTTTTATGTCTTGTAGAGTATATCATCTTCAAATAATATCGGAAGACATCTTCTGACTGCTTTTTGGATTATGGGAACTGTCGGCTGTATGTTAAGACTAAGGTAAGTTTAGACATATTATTAATTCCATTTAATTTGTTTTTATCTTTTTTATATGTTGCATTATGGAAAGAAGATCCCTTCGTGATTTGTTTTGCACTATTTTTAAACCCCTGGATATCATCCAAGCAGCATATTCCCTCGACTGTAGGCGTTTCCAAATAACTGATGTTTCCCTTTTAAATGAAGAATCTGGGCTGCAATTCCTTCTGCCCCGTAAAAACTACTGGTATAGCCTTAATCGTATGGGCAGGATGATGACTATTTGCTTTAGTATTGTATTGCCTGAAATCTTTTTGCTGTATGTTTCAGTAAATATTATTTGATTGGGAACTCCTATTAATCTAGAAAAAAAATAGAATGGGAATCCTGGTCCCATAAAAATTTAAGGTTATATGGATTGTCATTAACATATTTCACAAAGTCTGGTATGGCAGATACATCGCCGCTCCAAATGAGGAGTAAATCGTCAAAGTATCTGCCATACCACACCAACGAATGCGAAAAAAGGGAAATCTTCCGAAAAAAGGAATCTCTCCTCCCAATAGGAGGAGAGATTCGCTAGGGAGTATGGTTCGCTAGGGAGTTCGCTAGGGAGTATGGTTCGCTAGGGAGTGAGAAAATTTTGCCCCCATTGAGATGCCTTTTGTCTGAACAAAAAACTGGCTATCAAAACAAAAATAGTTGTGTGTCAGCAGAAAGGATGTAATTTCCATAGGGATGTAATTTCCACAATGAAATCGATAAATTCAACTGTATGTGCACTGTATCTATGTAAATGGTACTCCAATGCCAATAATGCAATCCTGTGTGGAATAGAAGGATAAAAAGATATAACATCCAATGTCACCCACGTGAAGTCTGTCTGCCATTGTCTGTCATACATACTTCTCTAAACATCATTTGAATCTTTAATATATCCTGGTGTTCTTCTGACAAGTGGTTGTAAGAGGGAGTTTTTTGTGTACTTTGGGCAAGGCATGAATAATCAGAGTTAATGGGGTCTCCACATTGAGAAAATCATATTCTTTTTGGTTAACAAAACCTCTTCCCCTCCCTTTATTGAGCATCAACACAAAATATTTTTAATACTCAACCAGGGGGTTAGATTTTAATTTCTCATATGTGGAGACATTATCCAGCAACTCGAACATTTGTTGAAGGTTAAACTCCCTGTTCAATACCACTACAGAACCTCCTTTGTCTGCTATTTTAAATATTAGATCAGTTCTATTCTCTGTTTTTGAGTTTTTGGGTGAAAAATTGTCATTAACTCCTTCTCCATGACCTCTTGGAATATGTCCATGCCTGGGGGACGCGATTTTACTAGGTAATATTTTTTATTTTTTACCCTAAAATCTTGTGTTCCTATTATCTCCTGGAAATTATCACTTTCCATTTAGGGATCGGTGAGGCAGAACAGAGACTGTTGTTCCCTGAACTCCAGGTTGGTATATATATTGGTAACAGTGTCTGTATCTGCATCCCGGGCTCCACCATGTTCTAGTTCATCGTAAAAAAATCTTCTTAATGTTAAATCTCTAACAAATGTATTAATTTCAAGTATTGTTGAAAATAAATCAAAATCCACATTTGGAACAAATTTTAAACCCAAAGATACCACTTCAATTTGATTCTCCGTAAGGTTAATAACATCAAGAACTGGATGTTTATCGGCATAGTCTCCTATTTCTTTTTTAAACGGGTCGCCATGGCATGTGGTCTTTTTATTATTATGTTTGTGCCCTGCTCTCTTTGATCGTTTTTTGACGGTTCACCTTGATAACCTTGTTTCTGGGATTTTTTATAATAGAAAGGTTTCTTCTGTGTCAAAGTGGAATCCAGTGTTTCCCGGGAACAGTCCTCTGCTGATTCAGGTGAGTCACTTGATATTTCTGATGTTTCAATTTCTGAGTTACTAAAACTCACTTTGCAGTTTATTTCTGATTTGATCTTAGTATTTTTATTTTTGTTCTTATTCCTGTTGTTGCAACTGCTACCGCTGTTTCATGCATTCCTGTTTTTTAAGATAGATTTAGGGGTGCGGGAAGGATTGTCACGTCTCCCCCATTCGTATATCTGATCATTGTTATAGTCATAGAGTTCTCTTTGGAATTTATTGTGTTTGGTTTCCATTATATTATCCTCCAATTGTTTTACTGTCGCCATAGTATCATGTTCTTTTGAGGCAAAATCAGGTGAGGTGTCATATTGTTTTAAATTATTTTTGCAAGTTTCTATTTCTCCTTGGATATTGGAGAGTTTCTCCTTTTCTTGGTCAATAATCAATGTCATTAATTGTAAGGAGCAATCTGTTAATAGTTGATTCCATTGCAACACAAAAGAGTCAGAGAAAAGGGTTGTCTGGTTTTTTTTTAATCCGCAATCCACGTGGGAGTCGAGTCTCTTGTATTAAAAGCCTTCCCAGTTCCTGCATTTAGCATTTCATGTCATGTTCACCACTTATGTGCGCCTTTTGCACGGAAAAGACTTGGTCGGCTTTAAAACGCCGGTCTGAACATGTAGCAAAAGCCATTCTCAAAGGTTGTTGAGTAGGGTGTGTTCACTGTATTAGGAATTCTTCAACCAAAATATAGCAACTTTATAATATATATCCGGGGTAAAGGTGGGACACGGAGCCTTAAGTTCAATGGTACAATAGAAAAGTAAATCCAGCTCAACTTTTGTTCCTACCCCTTGGTGCATGGAGAGGCACAGGTCTGCCTCAGTTTTCAACATAAAAAGAAGGGATCCAGCACGTAGTAATTCTTTTAAGTCGCTTTGGTCTTTATTTTCAACCAATAAAATACATCCAGTGAACACCAACTTCCCTCTCACCCTCATTGATGCGTTTCGAATAATATAGTTCTTATTCGTAACAAACTATGGTGTATCACCTCCAGATTAAAGTAGTCCTAGTCTCCTCCCCCGGGGGCGATCCACCATTTATTTAAACATATGTGAGCCCGTGCTCAAATTAACAAAAAATATTGTTTACTGTGTGTCTTACCTACATAGAAAGCTTCTACCAATAAATATATGTTATTTCTTTGTAAATCTATCCCGGTCCACAGCATACAGTACAGACCAAAAGTTTGGACACTTCTCATTCAAAGAGTTTTCTTTATTTTCATGACTATGAAAATTGTAGATTCACACTGAAGGCATCAAAACTATGAATTAACACATGTGGAATTATAAACATAACAAAAAAGTGTGAAACAACTGAAAATATGTCATATTCTAGGTTCTTCAAAGTAGCCACCTTTTGCTTTGATTACTGCTTTGCACACTCTTGGCATTCTCTTGTTGAGCTTCAAGAGGTAGTCACCTGAAATGGTCTTCCAACAGTCTTGAAGGAGTTCCCAGAGATGCTTAGCACTTGTTGGCCCTTTTGCCTTCACTCTGCGGTCCAGCTCACCCCAAACCATCTCGATTTGGTTCAGGTCCGGTGACTGTGGAGGCCAGGTCATCTGGCGCAGCACCCCATCACTCTCCTTTATGGTCAAATAGCCCTTACACAGCCTGGAGGTGTGTTTGGGGTCATTGTCCTGTTGAAAAATAAATGATGGTCCAACTAAATGCAAACCGGATGGAATAGCATGCCGCTGCAAGATGCTGTGGTAGCCATGCTGGTTCAGTATGCCTTCAATTTTGAATAAATCCCCAACAGTGTCACCAGCAAAGCACCCCCACACCATCACTCCTCCTCCTCCTCCTCCATGGTGGGAACCAGGCATGTAGAGTCCATCCGTTCACCGTTCACCTTTTCTGCGTCGCACAAAGACACAGTGGTTGGAACAAAAGATCTCAAATTTGGACTCATCAGACCAAAGCACAGATTTCCACTGGTCTAATGTCCATTCCTTGTGTTCTTTAGCCCAAACAAGTCTCTTCTGCTTGTTGCCTGTCCTTAGCAGTGGTTTCCTAGCAGATATTCTACCATGAAGACCTTATTCACACAGTCTCCTCTTAACAGTTGTTCTAGAGATATGTCTGCTGCTAGAACTCTGTGTGGCATTGACCTGGTCTCTAATCTGAGCTGCTGTTAACCTGCAATTTCTAAAGCTGGTGACTTGGATGAACTTATCCTCCGCAGCAGAGGTGACTCTTGGTCTTCCTTTCCTGGGGCGGTCCGCATGTGAGCCAGTTTCTTTGTAGCGCTTGATGGTTTTTGTGACTGCACTTGGGGACACTTTCAAAGTTTTCCCAATTTTTCGGACTGACTGACCTTCATTTCTTAAAGTAATGATGGCCACTCGTTTTTCTTTACTTAGCTGCTTTTTTCTTGCCATAATACAAATTCTAACAGTCTATTCAGTAGGACTATCAGCTGTGTATCCACCTGACTTCTCCACAACGCAACTGATGGTCCCAACCCCATTTATAAGGCAAGAAATCCCACTTATTAAACCTGACAGGGAACACCTTTGAAGTGAAAACCATTTCAGGTGACTACCTCTTGAAGCTCATCAAGAGACTGCCAAGAGTGTGCAAAGCAGTAATCAAAGCAAAAGGTGGCTACTTTGAAGAACCTATAATATGACATATTTTCAGTTGTTTCACACTTTTTTGTTATGTGTATATAATTCCACATGTGTTAATTCATAGTTTTGATGCCTTCAGTGTGAATCTACAATTTTCATAGTCATGAAAATAAAGAAAACTCTTTGAATGAGAAGGTGTGTCCAAACTTTTGGTCTGTACTGTACATCCCCATAGAAAATACATGCCTGATCCAGAACAAATCACATGGTGTGAACATGGCATAGAAAATTATACTCCTACACTCATAAAGCCTATGCTCTAAGGGAAAGGGCTGCCAAAAATTACAAGGAATCGGCACTCCAATGCACCCTTTATTACACATAAAGGAGGGCATCATACACATCCTTGAAAAATTATGATTGATGGCCTGTTGGTGACCCTCAAAAACATTAGGAGCAAGGGCCTGCTGGTGACCCTCTAAAATATTAGGGGCGAGGACCTGCTGCTGATCTGACCATCTAAAACATTAGGGGTGAGGGTCTGCTGCTGAACTGACCCTCTAAAACATTAGGGGCGAGGGCCTGCTGCTGATCTGACCATCTAAAACATTAGGGGCGAGGGCCTGCTGCTGATTTGACCATCTAAAACATTAGGGGTGAGGGTCTGCTGCTGAGCTGACCCTCTAAAACATTAGGAGAGAAGGGAGCCTAATAAGCATGTTAATATGATGGAGGATGAGAAAAGGAAAATTGAACCATATACTCTTTTTTTGTGGTGTAAGGGGTGCATGGGAATACAGTGTATTGAATACACCATGAAAGCCACATTTAAAGTGCCTTTATGTTTAGCCGCTTTCCTCTGGTGGAGTAGAGAAGTCAGCGGCAATCCAGGCCTTGTTCATTTTGATAAGAGTCAACCTGTCAGCATTTTCAATTGTCAGTTATTATGCCCCGAGCAGCACTAAATACCCGCTCAGACAAAACGCTAGCGGCAGGGCAGGCCAGCACTAGCTGTTGAGCGTGAATATTTGAATAGCGAATTTTAATCGTGAATATCGGCACTTCGAGAATTCACGAATATTTAGAATATAGCGCTATATATTCTTAAAATCAAATATTTTATTTTTTTAACACAGTACACATCAGGTGATCATCCCTCCCTTCTTCTAGCTTGTGGGCCAATGAGAAGGCTTTGTCACAGCTTAGCAACATCCCTATCAACCAATAGAAAAGTTGCCTATCCCTTACTATATAAGAACGTCCCCAGCAGCTATTTTCTAAAGTTTATTGCAGTTATGAAAGAGACAGCAGTGTCATTGCTGTGCTCTGTGATTTGTGTTATTACATTAGATAGTTAACTTATATATGTAATTCAGATAGTTATGGGGAGATAGTCAGTGTAGGTTAGATTGATCTATAGTGTAGCTGGTTCCAGTGCAGGGTGTTAGGCAGTGTGATAGGTTCTGCTGCCCATACATACATGCTAATGACATAGTGCTGTGATGTCACAAGTTGCACGTATTGCGAAATAATATGCACATCATTAATTGCCGAAAATTTGCAAGCGCAAATATATTAGAGCACTCTATCTGCATATAAAGCTATTCTAATGTTCTGCCGTGCCAACCATTTTCTCCTGTACTTCGCGTGCATTATGCGAATAACTCGAATATTACATTGGCAATTTTGCAATCAAGAATATATTCTCAAATTCGCAAATATATGACGAATATTGTACAAAATATTTGCAAAATATTGCAAATTCGAATATTGCCCCTGCCTTTCATCACTAGCCAGCACCTCCAAGACATAGAGCGCCAGTTCGTGCCACGTGTCCAGCTTGGACACCCAATTGGGATCACTGAGGACACTGACACGGTCTGCTACGTACTCCTTCACCTTTTGCAAAAACTTTTCCCTCCTTGTGACACTAGGCCACGCATCAGGGTGAGGGTGCTGGCCGGGTGTCATAAAACTGTCCCAGGCCTTGGAGAGTGTTGTCCTTCCTCTGTTGGAAATGCTGTGTGTTTCCCTCGTCTCCCCTCCTCGGTTGCCCAAGGAACTACGTACTCTGCCGCCAGCGTTGTCAAATTTTCCACAAGGACCATCTGGTATTGCACCATTTTGCTAGTCCTCACCACCACAGGAATGAGAGATGAGAAGTTCTCTTTGTAGCGGGGGTCGAGAAGGGTAAACAACCAGTAATCAGTGTTGGCCAAAATGCGTACAACGCGAGGCTCACGGGAAAGGCAGCCTTCTCCCTTTTGCCACCCCACTGCCTCTTCCAGCCTGTTGTGGTGCTGTGGATCCCTCCCCCTCTGTTCTGCTGTCCACGCTCTGCTTGCCACCTTCCCAGGTTGGGTCAGTGATTTAATTGTCCAGCACCTCCTCTTCCACTTCCTCACTCTGGTCATCCTCCTGACTTGTTGACTTAACAAGAACCTCACTTATTGACAACTGTGTCTCATCCTCATCATCAAGCTCTTGAGACACTAATTGCCGTTGACTTATGGGCAACTGTGTCTCATCATCATCATCCACCTTGTGAAACACTAATTGCCATTCCCCACCATCATCTTCTTCTGACTGTGGATGCTCAAGAGTTTGGGAATCAGTGCACAAGATCTCCTCATGTCCCTCTTTGGGCGAGAGAGGCCCAAATCAAGGAATGGCACTGAAAAGAGCTTCTCAGAAGATCCTAGTGTGGGATCACTTGCTTTTCAAGACTCTCCATGGTGGGAAGAAGGAGGGTTAGGGTGAGGATTATGTTGACCATACTCTTGGCTACTGAAACTGGTCTTTGTGGAAGACAGGGTGGTGTTTAACCGACTGGAAGCATTATCTGCTGCAATCCAACCAACTACCTGGTCGCACTGGTGTGACTTCGAGAGTGATGTCCTGCGCCACCCTGAAAACTGGTACATGAAGCTAGGTATTGTGGATGAGTGTGTTTCTTGTGCTCTGGCAGCTTGCACAGTTTTACCATGCCCAGGGCCACGTCCTCTGCGTGCACCATCAGCAGCACAGCCACTTCCCCGTTCCTTACTACTCGTCTTGAGCATATTAAATGGTATATATGCTTGCAAGTATGTCACACATACAGTGGCGCAGGTTTTGTAAGTGTATGCTTAAATAAATTGCACAGAATGTCACAGATATTTAGGATGCGCAAACGTTATACAGGAGATGTAGCGCAGGTAATGTAGCAGTCACCAGCGGCTAAGAAACAATTATACTGAATGTCACAGATATTTAGGATGTGCAAATGTAACACAACAGATGTAGCAGAGGTTGTGTCACTGTCAGCAGCGGTCAAACAATTGCATGCAATTTAGCGCAGGTTGCGCTAATAATATATGTTTCAGCCAGATAAAACAACAGTCCTTAAATAGACTTTTGGGTCTTGAACACCTTTAAACAGTAAACCCTGCCTGAAAAAAACTAACAATTTCCCTGACTAAGACTATATAGCACTCGATGACGCGTTCCGGCCAGCCAATCACTGTAATGCCAGTAACCAACATGGCTACGGAATTACAGTGAGTGTCAGTACTTCTACGCAGCCAATAAACGTGCTGGGAGGAGACTCGAGCATCGCGTTCGAGCATGGAGTATTATACGCAGTACTGGAGACCATATCTCCAGAAGGACATTGATACTTTGGAGAGAGTTCAGAGAAGAGCTACTAAACTGGTACATGGATTGCAGGATAAAACTTACCAGGAAAGATTAAAGGACCTTAACATGTATAGCTTGGAAGAAAGACGAGACAGAGGGGATAGATAGAAACTTTTAAATGCATAAAGGGAATCAACAAGGTAAAAGAGGAGAGAATATTTAAAAGAAGAAAAACAAGAGGACATAGTTTTAAATTAGAGGGGCAAAGGTTTAAAAGTAATATCAGGAAGTATTGCTTTACTGAGAGAGTAGTGGATGCATGGAATAGCCTTCCTGCAGAAGTGGTAGCTGCAAATACAGTGGAGGAGTTTAAGCATGCATGGGATAGGCATAAGGCCATCCTTCATATAAGATAGGGCCAAGGGCTATTCATAGTAGTCAGTATATTGGGCAGACTAGATGGGCCAAATGGTTCTTATCTGCCTACACATTCTATGTTTCTATGTTTCATATGCGGTGTTTGGCCAAACACCGCGATGTGCTGAGCATCATGATGCTCGAGTCAAAATGGTGTTCGGCGAGCATGCTCGCCCGACACTTATAATAATACAAGTAGGACGCGTTTCGGCCCGTCCTGGCCTTCATTAACTAAAGTTGAGTTGGTGAAGGCCAGGGCGGGCCAAAATGCGTCCAACTTGTGTCAATATATCTGAAGAATCTGAGATACGCTGCTGGGAGTTTTCCATATTCCGCAATGAGGCACTGTCACTTGAGACTTACATTGAGCTGTGTGCTGGCAAAGTTATGAATTGTAAAATGTGACTGATATTTCATGACATGTAGCTTGTGGAGGCACAACCAGATTATCAAATGCAGTGTTGCATTGAGATATCATGATATTTATGTCATTCCACCAAGTGAGATGACTATGCAGGAAGCTAGTAAGCTATTTGGAATGAGAGGGAGGGTCTGGCTGAGGACGAAGGAGGAGCAGAGGTGCACAGAGTGGCTTGGCACCGCCTTTTGTGCACTTAACTGCTTATTTGCATATGGAAGAAAAATACTTTTTTCTCCAAAATGGAGAAAAGGATTCATACATTCAGCTGAGCTAGACCATTCAGGAATTGCCTGGTTTAATAATATTACTCCTGGTGGCAGACTACTTTTAAGGAAGGTCACTAGATTTAAAGATCATAGGTAAGCTATGTAAGGTTGCATTAAGGGTATATTCACACCCTCATCAGATTGAGGTTGTTTTGGTTGAAATCAAATGGATTTCTGCAAGCACCATTCAGATGAATGAGTAATGAAAAAATGGTGATCAGTAAACTGACTTCAGATCTTTCAACTAGTGTTCAGTGAACTTGTGTTTTCAAGTTCGACATTCGGCTTCGGGTTATCTAAGAATCTCGTTATGGATGCCACTACCACGGACCATAACGGAATTCTATGACGGCATGCACCACGGAAGCCTATAAGAGGCATTCCATCTCCAGATGGCAGGCTTCTCACAGTTCAGTAAAGCTTGGTCACTTTAAAAACACCATTTATGTGCGCATATATTTTTGTTATTTATGCTAAAATATGAATAAGTTATTCTGATTTCCTGAGGTAAAGATTGCAAGCGATAGCATATTGTTGCGCCTGCATAATGGTATTCAATTAAAGAGAGAAATTTACAGGTTTAATAAAACACAAAAGCCTGTGCGCGTTAACTTAGTAAGTGGGTTTCAAATATTCTTTTAGTGCAACCTTTGCAAAATCAACTAAGCTATTGCATAACGTGTTCTATTGTATTCATTTAAATAATTGAAACAAGTATTTTTTTTTAAATGAGGGGAATATCTGAAGTCAGTTTTGCTTGAGCCTGCATTGGCATACTTTATCAAATGCTGCATGTTGTTTGATAAATGTGTCTTCTCCTTAACCGCCTCCGGACCGCCTAACGCAGGATTGCGGTCCGGAGGCAGTCGATTCATTCCTCCTGGATGCATCCGTGCGTCATCTCGCGAGAGGCGAGATGACGCGCATAGCCGGCCTGCGCATGCGAGTTGCGGGCCGGCAAAAGTCGCAGCAGAAGTTCGTCACCAGCTTGCCAGCCAATGATCATCGCTGGCAGGCTGGTTATTTTCAAAAAAAAAATAATCACAAGCCTCTTAACACATTATATTTATAAATATAATGTGTTAAATGGCTTCTGTGCTCCTCTGCTGGTCCTTTTCGTCGGTTGGTCCCAGCAGAGGAGCACAGATCACTGTAAGTGCACAAACACCACACATTTAGCCCCAGATCACCCCCCCCCCCCCCCATCAACCCAATTAACCCCTTGATCACCCCTGTCAATCACTAGTGAAAGGGAAAAAAGTGATCAGTGTAAACTGTCACTTTTTTTTTTTCACCAGTATTGACGGTTAGGTTTTAGGTTAGTTTAGGCCCCTTTGTTAGCGTCGGTTAGCGCCCAGCCCACCGCATCGCAATCACTGATTCGCTGATTAGCGTATCGCTAATCAGCATTGGTACTTTTATAGTATCTGTAAGTGATCAGAACTGATCACAGTCAGATCTATAATAGTATTAGTGTCACCTTAGCTCGCCCTCCACCCAAAACGCAGTGTTTGCCCGATCAGGCCTGATCGGTCGCCCACAGGTGCGTTCACCCACGCCCGCCCTGCCGCAGTGACCACATTTTTATTTATTTTTTTATCACTTTACAAGCGCTGCGGCGATAAAAAAAATCTGTTTCGATATTTTTTATCAATCGCAGCGGCTTCCGGTACTTCGCTAGCCTCCCATTTGTAAGACAGGCTTGCTTTTTTTCTTGGGTAGTCTCAGGGAATACTCTCTAAATTTAGTTGATCAAATGGCAAGTAAGGGGTATTCTTCTGAAGAGGCCTACAGGCTTCTGACCCAGTCGTATGAGGAATGGGAACCCTCATCTGATGAATCCAGCGGGTCAGATTACGAACCTGTAGAAAGCAGTGTCAGTCTGACCCAAAGTTCGGATGATGAGGTTGAGGTCCCTGATATCACCAGGCGTACCCGGCCCGTGTTGCTAGACCACAGGTTGCGCAGGATCCGCTTCAAGGGCAGCAGAGTGGGGCTGGTGCTGTCGGATTACGTGGTGAGGCATACACCAGCAGCGCAGCCCATCCTGGACCTAGTACCAGCACTGCCGTAGAACATGGTGAAGTGGCGAGCACCAGAAGGGCAGTTGAAGCTGGTACGGTGGCACGTGCATTAGTTCTCCCGTAGCAGCCACCGCACAGACAGGCCCATAGATCCCCTAGAGTCCCTGAGGTGCTGGCAAACCCTGATTGCCACTCAATTTATAGCCGCCAACCCGGTTAGCTTTTATGCCCAGTCTTTCCGGTGGAAACCCGTCCAAGTTTCCGAATTTAAAACTTTTCTGGGCCTTCTCCTCAACATGGGCCTGACAAAAAAGCATGAATTGCGGTCATATTGGTCCACAAACCCAATTTATCACATGCCCATGTTCTCTGCTGCCATGTCCAGGACACTATTTGAGACCATCCTGCGTTTCCTGCACTTTAGTGACAACAGCACCTCTCGTCCCAGAGGCCACCCAGCTTTTGACCGGCTCCACAAAATTCGGCCCCTCATAGACCACCTTAACACCAAATTTGCAGATTTGTATACCCCTGAGCAAAACTTCTGCATAGACGAGTCCCTTATACATTTTACCGGGCGCCTTGGCTTCAAACAATACATCCCAAGCAAGCGCGCCCGGTATGGGGTCAAATTGTATAAGCTCTGTGAAAGGGCCACAGGCTATACGCACAAATTTCGTGTCTATGAGGGTAAAGATCAGACCCTGGAGCTGGTCGGTTGCCCTGACTACCTGGGGAGCAGTGGGAAGACAGTCTGGGACTTGGTGTCACCCTTATTTGGCAAGGGGTACCATCTTTATGTGGACAATTTCTACACAAGTGTGCCCATCTTCAGGCATTTGTTTATAGAACAGATTTGCTGCTGTGTCACTGACCTAGTCGCCGGGGCTTCCCCCAATGGCTCGTTACCACCCGTCGTGCAAGGGGGGAGAGGGCTGCCTTGTGTAATGAAGAACTGCTCACGGTGAAATGGAGAGACAAGCGTGACCTTTACCTGCTCTCCTCCATTCACGCAGACACGACAATACAAAGCCCCTCTCGGTCCACGACTATAATTTGCTCATGGGAGGGGTAGACTTCAATGACCAGATGTTGGCTCCTTATTTAGTGTCCCGTCGCACCAGACGCTGGTATAAGAAGGTGTTTGTATATTTAATTCAATTGGCTATGTACAATAGTTTTGTTCTCTACAGTAAGGCTGGAGAACAGGATCCTTCCTCAAATTTCAGGAAGAGATCATCGAGAACCTCCTGTATCCAGGAGGTTCCGTGGCCCCATCCACCAGTGTAGTGAGCCGTCTACACGAGCGACATTTCCCCAATGTCGTTGCTGGTACCTCAACCCAAGCGCCACCCCGAAAAAGATGTTGTGTCTGTAGCAGGAGTGGAATAAGGCGTGACACCCGCTATTTCTGTCCAGACTGCCCTGACCACCCTGCCCTATGCTTAG
Organism: Bufo gargarizans; assembly: GCF_014858855.1. Classification (NCBI taxonomy): domain Eukaryota; kingdom Metazoa; phylum Chordata; class Amphibia; order Anura; family Bufonidae; genus Bufo; species Bufo gargarizans. The sequence continues at coordinate 169,720,113 of NC_058080.1, forward strand.
GGGAGTGTTTTCCGGAAGTACCACACACAAGTACACTATTAGCATAGGGATTGCATCACACAGGACAGGCACACAGGGCTCTTAGGGCCCGTTCACACAGAGCTGCTGCAAACCTCTTCTTTCACCTGAGATAAAGTGCATAATGTACTTCGCCACATCTCTGGGCGATTTGCGCTTTGCACATTGTCCCATGGGGAAGGAGAGGTTTGTCCTATAAAGGTAAAAAAAGCAAAACAAAAAAAAATCACTGGTAAGCAAAAAAGTTAATGTTCTGTTCCAAAAGGTCAATAAAGTTTATAAAAGTAAATGTTCTGTTCAAATGTTATATAAAGTTAATGTTAATAAATTTATTGCGTTGTGGCCTGTTTTTTTTTTTTTTTTTTTTTTTTACCACCTTCTAGGTGGACCCACCGATGAACTAGCTGCAGCACTGATATGCATTCTGACAGAAGCTCTGCGCTGCTGTCAGATAACACAAAAGTCGGTGTATGCGGCGCTGCAAGACAAGATTTCTCCCCTGCAGTAAAAAAGATACGTTTGCCGAGGCTTATGAGCTGAGGGGCGGTGTTCATATGCTTTGGCAAACACTTTGTATATAAAAAAAAATAAAAAAATCCCGGCAATGATTTATTCATCCACATCGATTGATGTGAATGGAGAAATCGGGTTTGCCAGGGCATACGAGCTGAGTGGGTTTGGATGTTGGGCGGAGCTCCTATGTCCTGGCAGACGTCTTTCCCCTCCTTTTTTTTTTGGGCAGAGATTTTTTTATCCACATTGATCGATGCGAAGAAATAAATCTGTGCCGTTCATTTTTTCGTTCAGCCCAGAGGCTGAACGAAAAAAAAAAAATCTCATTACCCGTATGCTCAATATAAGGAGAATAGCAGAAACTCCTAATGCTTGCCATACATGTATTGATTGCGGAGACCCTCAAATGCCAGGGCAGTACATATACCCCACAAATGACCCCATTTTGGAAAGAAGACACCCCAAGGTATTCGCTGAGGGGCATATTGAGTCCATGAAAGATTGAACTTTTTGTCCCAAGTTAGCGGGAAAAAAAAATAAAAAAATATTTCCACTAACTTATGCCCCCCCCAAAAAAAATCTTCTATAAACTCGCCATGCCCCTCATGGAATAACTTGGGGTGTCTTCTTTCCAAAATGGGGTCACATGTGGGGTATTTATACTGCCCTGGCATTTTAGGGGCCCTAAAGCGTGTGAAGAAGTCTGGAATCCAAATATCTAAAAATGCCCTCCTAAAAGGAATTTGGGCCCCTTTGCGCACCTAGGCTGCAGAAAAGTGTCACACATGTGGTATTGCCATACTCAGGAGAAGTTGGGCAATGTGTTTTGGGGTGTCTTTTTACATATACCCATGCTGGGTGAGAGAAATATCTCTGTAAAATGACAACTTTGTATAAAAAAATGGGAAAAGTTGACTTTTAGAGAGATATTTCTCTCACCCAGCATGGGTATATGTAAAAATACACCCCAAAACACATTGCCCTACTTCTTCTGAGTATGGTGATACCACATGTGTGACACTTTTTTGCAGCCTAGGTGGGCAAAGGGGCCCAAATTCTAAAGAGCACCTAGGATTTCACAGGGCATATTTTACACATTTGGATTTCAAACTACAGTATAAATACCCCACAAGTGACACCATTTTGGAAAGAAGACACCCCAAGGTATTTTGTGATGGCCATAGTGAGTTCATGGAAGTTTTTATTTTTTGTCACAAGTTAGTGGAATATGAGACTTTGTAAGAAAAAATAAAATAAAAAAATCATCATTTTCCGCTAACTTGTGACAAAAAATAAAAACTTCTAAGAACTCACTATGCCCATCAGCGAATACCTTAGGGTGTCTACTTTCCGAAATGGGGTCATTTGTGGGGTGTTTCTACTGTCTGGGCATTGTAGAACCTCAGGAACATGACAGGTGCTCAGAAAGTCAGAGCTGCTTCAAAAAGCGGAAATTCACATTTTTGTACCATAGTTTGTAAACGCTATAACTTTAGCGCAAACCAATAAATATACACTTATTGCATTTTTTTTTATCAAAGACATGTAGAACAATAAATTTAGAGAAAAATGTTAATAGAAATGGAGTTTTATTTGAAAAATTTTACAACTGAAAGTGAAAATTTTTATTTTTTTGCAAAAAAAATCGGTAAATTTCTATTAATAACAAAAAAAGTTAAAATGTCAGCAGCAATGAAATACCACCAAATGAAAGCTCTATTAGTGAGAAGAAAAGGAGGTAAAATTCATTTGGGTGGTAAGTTGTATGACCGAGCAATAAACTGTGAAAGTAGTGTAGTGCAGAATTGTAAAAAGTGGTCTGGTCATTAAGGGGGTTTAAGCTAGGGGAACTGAGGTGGTTAAACCTACACTTTTGTCTAAATAAGCTACTCCAGTTTTCCACACTTCTAATACATTGAAACTGCAACTTTTATTTTTTATTTTTTAATAGGGCCGCGCTTGCGCAGAGCTCACCCATGGAGTTCCAGTGGCCGGCCTCTCTTCCTTTCAGGGAGCGCGCACGTTGGGTGGCCGCACATGTGCTGATCAATCTTCCTTCGTGCCGTGGCTCCAACGCAGCACGAAGGAAGATAGTTTAGCGCATGCGCGCCTGCCCAAACAGTTTGTGGGAGGAAGAGACGTCCGGACAACGTTGGATAGCCAGCGGAGAACCGGGACACAACTTCAGAAGGGGTGAGTATTTATTTTACATGCACCACCAATTCCACCAATGATTGGGGGCTGATAGGGGGCACTTGGGGGGGGGGGGGCTTATGGAGGCACAATGGGGCTGATGGAGGCACAATGGGGCTGATGGAGGCACAATGGGGCTGATGGAGGCACAATGGGGCTGATGGAGGCACAATGGGGCTGATGGGGGCACTTGCTGATGGAGGCACAATGAGGGGTGATGGAGGCACAATGGGGGCTGATGGAGGCACAATGGGGGCTGATGGAGGCACTATGGGGGCTTATGGAGGCATATGGGGCTGTTACATGCACCACCAGTTCCACCAACGATTGGGGGCTGATAGGGGGCACTTGGGGGGCTGATGGAGGCACAATGGGGGCTGATGGAGGCACAATGGGGCTAATGGAGGCACAATGGGGTTGATGGAGGCACAAATGGGCTGATGGAGGCACTTGCTGATGGAGGCACAATGGGGGCTCATGGAAGCACAATGGGGGCTGATGGAGGCACTATGGTGGCTGATGGAGGCACTATAGGGGCTGATGGAGGCACTATGGAGCTGTTTGAGGCATATTGGGTCTGTTTGAGGCATATGGAGGCACAATGGGGCTGATGGAGGCACCTGCTGATGGAGGCACAATGGGGGCTGATGTAGGCACAATGGGGGCTGATGTAGGCACAATGGGGGCTGATGGAGGCACAATGGGGGCTTATGGATGCATATGGAGGCTTATAGAGGCATATGGGGGCTGTTTGAGGCATATGGGGGCTGTTTGAGGCATATGGGCGGGTTGATGGATGTAGCAGAGCTGAATATGCTGCTGTTCAGCCATAGTTCTAGTGGGGAAGAGAATAGACAGATGTAGCAGAGCTGTATATGTGGCGGGTCAGCATTAGTGCTGGTGGAAGAGAGAAACTGACGTAGCAGAGCTGAATACGCTGCTGTTCAAACACATTTCTAATGGGGAAGGGAATAGACACATGTAGCAGAGCTGTATATTTGGTGGGTCAGTATCAATGCTGGTGGAAGAGAGCAACAGATGTAGCAGGGGTGAATATGTGGCTGTTCAGACACAGTGCTGGTTGAAGAGATAAACAGACAGATGTAGCAGAGCTGTATATGAAGCTTTTCAGACACAGTGCTAGTGGGGGAGTAGAATAAAGATGTAGCAGGGCTTTATAGGAAGCCATTCAGCCAAAGTGATGTTAGGGGACTGGAGTAGACACATGTAGCTGAGCTGTATATGCATCAATAAAGATACATAGTTTAAGGTTTATACACAACTGGAGTGTCACTGTGGGGAGTGGGGGAAACCCCCCACCGTCAGGTGTCAAAGGGTGAAAGGGAATCAGCCTGGCCAAAAGGAGTAATAAGGGAGCAGGTCACCTCCTACCGCGTCCCTAATCCTCTCCCTGACTCCTCACCGTATGAGCGGTAGGACGACTCATACTCAGGATTCCTAGAGACCCTAAGTCGCCCTGGTAATCCCTCACCAAGGACCAGGGAAGAGACGCCCTGTTCATCCTAGTCATGGAGGAACAGGAGTCTCTATCTGAGGCCAGGCTGCAAGGAGAGGGGAACACATACAGCTTAAGGAGATGGCAGGTAAGCAAAACCAATAACACACTTACCAGCCACAGACACACTGACTGGAACCCGTGCACAAGTGCTGCTGTCCACACCAACATTAAAGGACACAGCACACACCACAAACCACACAGGAACCCAGGACAGCCATAGCTGCAATAAACATGAGACAGGGGAATGTCTAGCAAACATGACACCAAACACCACCAGACATGTAACACCAAACTAGACATACAAACACCCTGAACTTAACCCACTCCATACAAATAGGGACAGGAAGGGAAGGAGACACCGGGATGACATTGAGCATAGAATGGGAAGACATCGCTAATAACATCGATGTCCCACTAGGTGGCCCTCACACAGGAAGATAGAACATCCAGACAAGGAGCATAACTCCAGCACACACCAAGGCTGGAGTACAACTGACTCCTGGCCAAAGTCCACAGGTATAAGAAGCACCTAGTGACAACACCCAATCAGGGGGTTAACCCTTACAGCACCAGACAGGGGAAGGCTACAACTTAAGGGGAAGTGCACACACCAGCCACCACATTGCCACTGGCAACAGCATGCGTGGCAACCATGTCATGGCGCACACAGGCCGTGACATGGAGAACAGCTGTAATGGAAACAAATCTGCATTAGTGCTGGTGGGTAGGGGTTCGTCAAGCTTTTGAGCTAATGTATATTATGGAATTATAGTTTTTGATGCACAGAATGGGTTTGTAAAAGATCAGACTGAGATTTTATGTGTAAAACTGCAGAACAGCCATGTGTTACTGTACATTGAGCTCACTTCACATGGCTATCTGATAAATTCCCCAGCAGGATGAGGGGCCTCACAGACACAGCAGGCTGCCAGACTGATGAGTCATACTCTTCACATGAACTAGCACATAAGGACTGAGTTCTCAGTGTGATATCATAGGGAGGTGTGGCCGGCCTTCACTCAAACTGCCTAAGCACGCCCAGCCTTAGCAGCAGAAAACCAGGAAGTGAACAGCTAGCTGGTAGCAATTGAGGATGGGAATGCCCCTTTAAGTCCCAACTATAACACTCTGGGGACTAAATATGCTGTTTTCTACTTATCTTGAATTATCCAATAAGGGCGTTCTCTCTCGTGGCAGGCATCAGTCTTCTGCTACATTATTTGCAGGCTGCTCTCCTGAAGAAATCAGGTTTTCAGGATTCCACTATATCCCGGAAGGCTTCTAGTGAATAAGGAGAATTCTGCGCACTAATTATCCATTCATGTCCCGGCACTTGGAAAGTTGCTCTCAGGCACTTGTGCTAGTGAGGTCAATAGGCTAAACTCAGCTGTAACCCTCACTAGGCTTCCTTCATATTTAGACATAGACTTATGGTCTTGTGCTTGGCTGCTGTAAAGACTACGTGGTGGACGATGCCTGTTTCTCTCCTCCATACACACTGTACTAACTAACTTCACTTCCTCTCTACTCTCTCTCTAAAATAGACACACACCCCAGCTATATATATATTATGTGGTGCCAGCACCACCTAGGGACGAATGGGTGAAATGACAATGCCAGCACGAAAATAGGAAATACCATACAATGCAAATACATAGGCAGATGTTTAAAGTGTCCCTTTTGCACAAATATGTGGGACGCTGCATACCCCACTGCTAAAAGATAAGTTGTCCTCGATCTCTACGCCGTCACCTGAAACGCTCCACACAGACAAATAGGCATATGTTCATTGCAATGTACTATCATGATACTTTGAAAATCTCCTATAAATAAAAGGTTATGCACAACAACACAAAATAGGCAATCACATATACAATTTGCATATTTCACATTAAGGTATTGCATATTATTGCACAAGATAGCAAAAAGGGATAATGGGCGTTGTTCTTCTTCTTTTCTTTATGGGGATAAAATGGGCGGTGATCTCACATTTGGGGCAATGCAGTCTATGACATAGCCCTGAGACAAAGTCCATCCCTGATTTGGGGTATACATTATTTGTAATCCAATTAGACTTATTAAAGTGCAAAGTTTTTTGATTTAAGAGGCTGTGCATTGCATAGGATAGGGCACAGAAAAATGTCTGAGTACAGTTCTTGAACGTTGCAATTTAAAGTCTCAGACAACCTGAGAAGGGGATAAAAAGGGAATAAAAGGGTGCAAACTTGGCGCAACTGGGATATTTTTCTAAATAGTAGAGTCCATAATAGAGTCTTACAAATGAGCAGAGGGCTCTTTAGTGGTTTTGGGAACTACCACTTGGTAACGGCAATGTCTCTGGCTCCATTTAAAGCATTGGCCAACTGGCCTACTTAATCATATGGGTCTGGAGAGCTGGGTACATCGGTGGATAATAGGCTCCCAGATTCCCAAGAGTCAGGGGATGAGCATTCCTGCCATCAGACATTTAGCAGACATGATGGGAAGGTTTAGGTACTTCTTAATGTCATCAAAGATTGTCGGTTTTTCCTCTGGTTTCTGCAGTCTGTGCTCTTTTTCAACCAGAGCTGGCACAACTGTAGCTGTAGGTCTTTGGTTGGTAACAGGAACGACTTCTGTAAGTGGATGTGTAAACGGCCTCAGTACAGGAGGTTGGACAGGAATCTCATGGCAGTGTTGCAGAGAAGCTTCTGCAGGAGTTGTGCACAGTCTTCACTTATAAAAGCGGATTCCAACTGGGCCCTAGGACGCTTCAAGCTTAGGTTTGGGGGGAACAACTGGTGGCGATGGCAGGCTGCCACAAAATATTAGTGCCCGCAAAGCCAGTGGCATACTGGTTCTGGATGTTAGGCAGCACGTATTTAGCATCTGGCCGCAAGGGGTTAATAGAGGACTCTATCTCCTCTTCCTCCTCAGACTACAGGGTCCTCCCAGGACTCTGCTTGCGACAGTCGCATATGGACCGCGGGTGCCTTCTGCTGAGGTGAACTCCACCACTTCATTACAATACAGGCTGTAGAGCCAGCTAGGGAGTTCCTTTCTTTTGACAGATCTGCGGTTCACATAATAGTCTCGATCAGTTTCTAATCTCTAATGAAACCGAAGCCTCCAGAACGGACATATGGATGCAGACAGCACAAGGTGTGCTGTCCTCATTTTTTGCGGACCCATTGATATGAATGGGTTTGCATCCTATCCACAAATTCGGATTGGATGCGGACCAAAAATACGGTCAGGTGAATGCACCCTAATGTGAACCCATCCTTAACCCTTTCTTAGGATCATGTACAGTTACATATGTACAAGGGGATCTATACCTTCTCTGCAGCCTGTCAGCATTTCTCCCCCTTTCATGCCTCTCATGTGAAAAAGGGAACATGGCTTAAGGTGTAACAGTGGGACAGATTTACTAATCCTATGGATGGCATAAATTTAGATAGGCTGACTAGATTTACTAAAGTGGTTCATGCTGGTTGATAAATCAGGTACATGGCTAGACACTTATACCAACTATTGTTTGGCTTAGAAAAAAATTTCAGCAGCATTGTGGATCAATTTTTTGCCAAAATGGCACAGTTTAGGACATGCCCTATTCCCAAGAACCACAACACATTTCTGGTATGCGACACCCATTTCTCTTAACCCAGATGTGCTAATTTGCACCACAATCTAGTTGCACTCATATTAGGGAATGTGTGCCGTTGTGCTCCAAAATCACACCAAAAGTCTGGTGCAAAATAATCCAACTGCATGGTGGTATGAATTTAGTGTATGCACTGTAAAGATGCACTAAATGTATCCTCCTGCATTGGCCACCTTTATAAATCTAGCATGTCTTTCGACTGTCTAGTCTAAGGCCCCTTTCACACTGGTGAGATTTCTGGGCGGGTGCAATGCGGGAGGTAAACGCATTGCACCTGCACTGAATCCGGACCTATTCATTTCTATAGGGCTGTGCACATGAGCCGTGATTTTTCACGCATCACTTGTGCGTTGCGTGAAAATCGCAGCATGCTCTATATTGTGCTTTTTCCCGCAACGCAGGACCCATAGAAGTGAATGGGGCTCTATGAAAATCGTAAGCATCTGCAAGCAAGTGCGGATGCGGTGCGATTTTCACACATGGTTGCTAAGATGAAAGCCTATTCACTATATTATTTTCCTTTATAACATGGTTATAAGGGAAAATAATAGCATTCTTTAATACAGAATGTTTAGTAGAAGGTCAATTGAGGGTTAAAAAATAAAAATAAAATTAACTAACCTCCTCCTCTTGATCGTGTAGTTGCCAATCTCCTCTTACTTCTTTAATCATGAGCTGCCGGCTAAAGGACCTGTGGTGACGTAATATCACATGGTCCAATCACATGATCCATCACCGTGGTGATGGACCATGAGATTGGACCATGTGATGAGCTCAGTGACGTCACCACAGGTCCTTTGACAGGTCCTGAGGAAAGAAAAGGAGACCGGCAGCTACGCGATAAATTGGAGGAGGTGAGTTAATTTTTATTTATTTTTTTAACCCTCAATTGAACTTCTACTAAGCATTCTGTATTAAAGAATGCTATTATTTTCCCTTATAACCATGTTATAAGGGAAAATAATTACATCTACACAACCTTGAACCCAAACCTGAACTTTAGTGAAGAAGTTCGGGTCTGGGTACCACATTATGTTTTTTCCCACACGCGTGCAAAACGCTTTGCACTCGCGCGGAAAAAAAATTAACAACGGAACGCAATCACAGTCAAAACTGACTGAAATTGCGTACCTACTCGTGCGGGTTTGCCGCAATGCACTTGGGACGCATCCTGAGCCAAAACGTGACGCCCGTGTGAACCCAGCCTAAGTCTGCGTTGTTTAAATCTTAGACATTATTAGTAAGGCTGTCCCATTACATAACCTCAGGGGTGATACAGAATCCATATCCTCTCTCAAGGGTTTCAGAAAGTGAACAGAGCAATTTTCTTTCCTTACAAAAAAAATATTAAATATTACTTTTTATTTTCCTAAACCGTTTTGCAGCCAGGGAATATAATTAAGACACATTGTACTATTCCTGTAACATATTTTATCTTGCTGAGTTGTATCTTATAATAGTATCAGTGGGAGACAATGCCCACTGCCCTCCTTTGTACTTAAGATAAAGCATCCCTGTTGTTTGTGTAATTTTCCTTGCTGTGCAGATGCCTATTATATTTAAGCAATGTTTACAGTGTTTCTTGAAGGTGTCATACTCGTAATAAGGCAACCACTTTTTCTCCTTTAGGATAATTCATGCTGGCAAATTTCTCTTAAAGTGTATGTTCCTCATTAACAAAGCCAAATTCAGCTTCGTATTTTGAGGCAGTAATTTATAACAATATACATGAACTGACGTAATAGAAGGGAGATGAAGTAAGTCTCGCAATATTTGCAGAAACTTCGGAAAGACCTCCGCGGAGAACATACATTTTGCAGTAAGGCGGAAGCCATATTATTAAGGTAGTTTTTAAAAGAATCGGGTTCCGATTGCTCAACCCTAATTATAATGTATTGGTATAGCTGTATATACCACATAGTATTATAGTGCATAATAATGAATGCAGAAAGAAGTTGGTTCAGCCTTGCTTCGTGGTAGTCCAAAAAAGCACTTTATTGAAAAGTAATATATACTAAAAACATCCAGATATAGGTTGCATGCGTCTACGCGTTTCGGGCAGAAAACAGTTTAGCCCTTACTCATGACTGCTCAACATACTCTAACATCATCACCTTTATAGGGGGAGGTGAGCCACAGCTGAAGCAATCAAGGAATCAAGTGGCTCCTCCCTCCTGGAAAGGCGCTTGGAAAAAAAACTTAGCTAAAAAGGAATAATGTAATTCATCCTGAGTAATTTAGAAGACATAGGAAAAAAGAAGGAAAAGTTAATATTGAAGGCTCAAATCTAATCTTTTATTTAGTCCCTGAGGCTGGCGACTTTCTAGCTGGAAGATCCAGTAGGATTCTCTATTTAGTAGTTTCCTTCTGCGGTCGCCAACTCTTACTGGTTTGTTAACCCTTTCAATACCTTGCACAGACATGTCAGAGGTATCACCACCATGAACTAGCGCAAAATGGAGACTAGCCGCAGAAATGTTGCGGCTTTCATGATGTGGTACATCTGAGATGTGTTTTCTTATCCGTGTTTTTATAGCATTAATAGTGCAACCTACGTATTGTAACATACACTTAGTGCAGGTGATTAAATATATGGCATAGGTTGTCTTACAATTTAAAAATGATTTTATCACAAAACTTTGACCATTGACACTGGATTCAAACGATTTCGAAATTTTCATATGTTTACAGCAGGTGCAGATGGAATGTCCGCATTTATAGTTTCCTTTAGTTGATAACCATGTACTTATTGGTTTCAAAGAACTTTTATTTTGAAAGAGACTGGGACTAACTGTGTTGGCTATGGTGGGGGCTTTGCGTGGCGCATATGTCATTGCGTCCCATAGAGGACGAACATAAAAGATTCCAAAAAATCAATGCCATTTTTTAAAAACCACAGCAGGACATCCAGGATAGCTTGAAGTCAAACACACTTATGTCTACATTGGAAAAACTACTACTAAAAGAGCTCCGCACTTGGTGGGATTACACCTCATTGCAGAAATATATTGAAAAAAATATGATCCCAAGGGGCTTACGCTTAAAGAAGAAACCTTCTACCATTTACTCTGACGTATTTCTAGAAGAATGGGAATCTATCTTATCCCAGTGTTCACTTAAATTGATGGACTTAATCATTTGCAACGAAAGACAAACACTGGAAGATCTCAGAAAGGAGATCAAAATTACACAGGACTCATTACTCGATCACGTTAACAATCTGGAGTTCCTCAAGTTTGATGATAAGCTTAAGGAGGATCTTAAGCAAACTGAGGATGCACTTATACAGATGAAGCAATCTAAATTCAACTGGGACCTCCTGGATTATCGCCGTAAAGAGGGTCTATACTTGGGCAGCAACAAGAACTCAAACACCACGATCTATACTAAGAGGCTTACGCTCCAAGAAAGCATATCGCTGCAGGGTTTCCTTCAGCTCCACGGACGCTGACTCATTAGAATCAGAAGGTGATGTGGAACAACCTCAGGTGAAGGAAACCGCAAATACCCCTGCTCAAGAATCGAGTTCACACAAACAGGAGGCAAAAAACGCAGGGCGGGTCGAAGACACCGCAAATCGCCGTTATCCTGCGAGATTCAAAAAAGGAAAAATGAATTACAAATAATGAATTTATCTGGATGCATATTATCCCAATATGAGTTGAATGTATTGGTAAAAGGCTTAACATTCTCGCCTACATGCCATTTTGACCTGTATAAAACTATATTGGACGTAAACAGATTGGCCCGCAATCTAACTTTACAGCAGCACTTTCAATCAATTGATTTGTTCACAGAAAATATGGATAATTTTGATGCCGACCTGTTTACCTCCAATATGAATATGACTCCAGATGATGGTAATTTATCTAGAACCTGTGATTATAAACATGATGCAGTTAATATGTCATTTTTGGAGATGATGCATGTATATAATCTGCAGGAGTTGGGTAACATGAGCTCCTCTTTAAACCCTGTCAATTGCTCACAGAGCTTTAACCCTTCCAACCGTGACTTCTACCCTATCCAGTCCAGATCCCATGCGCTGGATAGGTTTCAAGAACTGGTTGAGAAGGACTTAGTTCTACTAAATAACAAAATCACCTCCCAGAACCAAGACTCTCTAGATTCAACAATCTGTCCAAAAAAGAATACATAGCACTTTGTGGATTAGGTGATGGAACAGACATTGTGGTTAAACAGGCTGATAAGGTGGGAGCAGTGGTCGTTTAGGATAGTGAATTATATAGGCTCCAGATCCATCAGATGTTACAAGATAATAAGACCTATAAAACTCTACCCAGTAACCCACTCCCCTCTTTTCAAGTGGAAATCAGGGAATTGTTAATTCATGGGCTCAAGATTGGTGTTCTGAAACAAAAGGAATACAATTACATTTTTGTGGAACACCCTGTCATCCCTATTCTACATGCCCTCCCAAAAGTGCATAAGCAAATTTTTCCTCCACCTCTCAGACCCATAGTATCGAGCATAGGGTCATACTCTGAACGCCTTTGCCAATGGGTGGATTCATTGTTAGAACCTCTAATCCCCCATATCCCGGGTTTTCTGAGCGATACTAAATCAGTCCTACAAGCGATACAGGAATTGGAATGGTCTGAACAATACACATGGGTAACGGCGGATGTCATTGCGCTTTACCCCAGTATTCCACACGATTTAGTTACTACCTCCTTAACATGGTTTCTGGAGAACTTTGGGAATTTTTCTGCTGTGCTGGTGGAGTATGTGGTGGCTGCGGTGGACTTTCTCCCGAGGCAGAATTTTTTTATGTTTGATGAGATGTTTTTTCTACAAACATCGGGGGTGTCGATGGGGGCCAAGTTCTCTCCCTCCATAGCCAATATATTCATGGCATGGTGGGAGAGAAGCTTCCTCCTCATCGACACCAACCCCTTTGCAGGTGATATAAGATGGTATGGCCGTTACATTGACGACTGGATCTTCATCTGGTCTGGGGATGTGGCGGCCATACCGCCTTTCACCTGCTACTTGAATTCATGTGTGAACAGTATCCAATTCACTGTTCAACATGATACCTCGAATGTCGCGTTCTTGGATCTCCGCCTCATGGGGGACTCCTCCACAGCCTCCATATACACTAGCACTTACAGGAAACCCTCAGCTGGCAATACTTTATTGCATGCTAGGTCATGCCATCCTACCCATACAATCAAAAATATTCCCAAAGGGGAATTGATCAGAGCCAGGAGAAATTGTAGTCTGACAACTACTTCTAAACAGATTGACATGCAGAGCATATCCCCAACAAAAGATGCGAAAAATATAACAAAAATGTCTTAGATATGAATAGAGATCATTTGCTCTTAGTGGATCAAAAGAAATCTAAAGTAAAAAACAGGAAAAGGAATTGTGATGCAAAGTACACCAACAAAAATGTTTTTGTTACACAATTCAGCAGCGAATATACACAAATCTGTAACATCATCAAAAAGCATTTCCCAGTGTTAGCATGTGACAAAAATTGGTTGGCAGTTACACAAAATGGGATTAAATGTGCGGCACGCAAAGCCCCCACTATAGCCAACACAGTTAGTCCCAGTCTCTTTCAAAATAAAAGTTCTTTGAAACCAATAAGTACATGGTTATCAACTAAAGGAAACTATAAATGCGGACATTCCATCTGCACCTGCTGTAAACATATGAAAATTTCGAAATCGTTTGAATCCAGTGTCAATGGTCAAAGTTTTGTGATAAAATCATTTCTAAATTGTAATACAACCTATGCCATATATTTAATCACCTGCACTAAGTGTATGTTACAATACGTAGGTTGCACTATTAATGCTATAAAAACACGGATAAGAAAACACATCTCAGATGTACCACATCATGAAAGCCGCATTTCTGTGGCTAGTCTCCATTTTGCGCTAGTTCATGGTGGTGATACCTCTGACATGTCTGTGCAAGGTACTGAAAGGGTTAACAAACCAGTAAGAGGTGGCGACCGCAGAAGGAAAGGAAACTACTATATAGAGAATCCTACTGGATCTTCCAGCTAGAAAGTCGCCAGCCTCAGGGACTAAATAAAAGATTAGATTTGATCCTTCAATACTAACTCTTCCTTCTTTTTTCCTATGTCTTCTAAATTACTCAGGATGAATTACATTATTCCTTTTTAGCTAAGTTTTTTTTCCAAGCGCCTTTCCATGAGGGAGGAGCCACTTGATGCCTTGATTGCTTCAGCTGTGGCTCACCTCCCCCTATAAAGGTGATGATGTTAGAGTATGTTGAGTCATGAGTAAGGGCTAAACTGTTTTCTGCCCGAAACGCGAAGACGCATGCAACCTATATCTGGATGTTTTTAGTATATATTACTTTTCAATAAAGTGCTTTTATAGACTACCACGAAGAAAGGCTGAACCAACTTCTTTCTGCATTTATTCCTATTTTCTCGGTGAGGGAGCGGTTCCGTGCCTCCAAAGTGGAGTTCCAGGCAGGTGAGAGCTGCTCATACCACGTTTTTTCTGAATGTATAGTTAATAATAGTATTATTCACAGGTATACTATATGGATAAAATATTGGGACACCTATAGGAGCTTTTATGAAATCTCATTGTAAACCCATAGGTGTTGAAGGGGTTTTCCGGTTTTGCAATTGTCAGTATCAATTGACAGAAAACAGCACATATTATCACTTAATAGTGATTGTTTATCTGTAATGCCCATTTTCCTGCATGTCTAGTCACAAATCACCTTCAAATAATATGTTTACTATATTGTACGAGTTAGGCTACTTTCACACTGGCGTTTCAGGGCTCTCACAAGCAGCCCAAAACGGATCAGTTCAGCCCCAATGCATTCTGAATGGATAAGGATCTGTTCAGAATGCATCAATTTGGCTGCGTTTGGTCTCCATTGCGTTTTTTAGACAGTCACTAAAACGCAGCTTGCAGCGTTTTGGTGACCGTCTGACGATGCGGAGCCAAACAGATCCGTCCTGACTTACAATATAAGTCAATGGGGACGGATCCGTTTTTCACTGACACAATATGATGCAATTGAAAAAGGATTCGTCCCCCATTGACTTTAAATGTAATTTAAGATAGATCCGTTTTGACTTAGACTTTTTGGGGAATGAATAATGCAAATGGATCTGTTATGAACAGATACAAGCGTTTGCATTATCAGTGCGAATCCATCCGATACAAGACGGATCCGCACCAAACGCAAGTGTGAAAGTAGCCTTATTATGATTACAGGGATACAAATTACTGTTTTGTAATAGTTAATAAAAAAATTTTAATACTATAAGGCATAAAAAATTGCATATTTACAGCAGAGCTTTTCTATAGAGGAGTTGGTAAAGCAGCTGTTTAGTATACAGAAGGTCTAGTGTTCAAATCTCACTGATGCTTGCAATATAGTCTTTATAGTAAAAGTTATGGCATAAAAATAGGAATTTTACTTTACAGCTTTTTTCTTTTATGGTAAAAGTTACAGTTTTCTGCAAAGTTATTGTTACAAAAAAATTAAAATAATGAAGCAAAAGCCAATGTTTTTGTAATATTACTTATGAAAGCACAAATCCCGTATTCAGTAATCCTGTAATCATAATAAGCTGTACAATATAGTGAACACATTATTTATAGAAATTGGTAGATTGCACAATTCCAAACCTACCCTCTTCATTTCAGTAATATACTATTTACTTAGTTTTATGCCTGTAAAGAAAATTGCCTTTTAAGCACAGAAAATTCAGCCCTTCCATTGGAATAGGTCAGTAGTGGTAACTATTTTGCCTGCCATACAGAAGGTCTTGAGTTCAAATCCTGAGGAAAACCTGTTAGTTTCTTTAGTAAAAGTTTTTATTCTAGAAGAGAGCCCCAAACCAAGCTCCATTAGTATTTGCTGAAGTGAATACTAATGAGGCTGCTGACCCTGCTTGGATCTGTGATGGTCCATCTGGGAGGGGAAGGAGAGGCAAAGACCTGATGCTACAGACAGTCCCATTAAGTCTTGCACTCGGATGTAAACAAAGGCTGCTGGTCACACATTGCAATTAAACTAAAGGAATAAAAATGCACTTAGAACTTCATCACCTGGCAGACTTATATAATGCAGTAAAGTTGAATGCTGGTGTTATTATTATTTTTTTGGTGTAACTGGAAAACCTCTGGGTTGGTCCCTGGGTGTTGGTCCTTCATTTGTAGCTAAAACGGCTCACACTGTGCTGGGAAGGCATTCTACAAGATATAAAGTGTGCCTGTGGGAATTTTTGCTCATTCACCCAGAAGAGCATTTACGAGGTCCTACACTGGTGTAGGATGAAAGAGCCTGGCTTGAGTTCTAGTTCATCCCAAAGGTATTTGATGGGATTGAGGTCAGGATTCTGTGGTGGCCAGTCTAGTTCTTCCACACTAAACTCACCAAACCGTGCCTCCATGGACTTTGCTTTGACATGCTGGAACAGAAAATGTTTTTCCCCAATCTGTTCGGACAAAGTTGGAAGCATATAATTATCCAAAATGTCTTGGGAAGCTGAAGAATTACAATTTTGCTTCACTGGAACTAAGGGGCCTAGGCTAACCCTTGAAAAACATCCCCACATCATTATCTCTCCTCCACTAAACTTTAGAGTTGGCACAATGCAATCAAGCAGGTAACTTTCCCCTGGGATTTACCAACTCAGAATCATCCATCAGACTACCAGATAGATGAGCGTGATTTGTCACTCCACAGATCATGTTTTCAGTTCTTTAGAGTCCAGTGACATTTGGCATTGTGCTTGGTGATGTTATGCTTGCATACAACTGGTCGGTCATGGTAACTCATGCAATGATGCTCCAGGCACACATTTTTTCTGATGATGTTAATGCCAGAGGAGGTTTTAAACTCTGCAGCATAAGCAGAGCATTGGTGACTATTATGCATGTTGTGCCTCAGCACTCGGTCAACTTGACCTGTAACGTTACGTGGTATGCCATTTTGCTACCACTTTGCATAACACCACTCACAGTTGATTGTGGAATATCTAGGAGAGAAATGTTTTTTGCAAACTGTCTTGTTGAAATAGTTACATTTTACTGCAGTACCACGCTTAAATTCAATGAGCTCTTTAGAATGAACCATTCTTTCACAAATGTTTGTAAAGGCTGACTGCATGGCTAGTGCTTCATTTTATGGACTAAAGGAAACACCGAATTCAAGGATTAAAAAGTGGGTCCTAATACTTTTGTCCATATAGAGTATGAGACCTAGCAGTTGCAAACTCTGGACAGGCCACAAATATCTGATCGCCACGAGGGGCAATACCCCGCACGTTCACCGATCAGCTGTTTCGACATAGCTCTGGTGACAGAAGTTGACACCAGAATTACACAGCTGTGTCCATTGTGCAGTGCAGTGCTGCTCCTATTTAGTTCAGTGGGAACAATGCTGCAGTAACCAACTATGTCCAGTACACAGTGGACGGAGCTGCGTAGTCCCGGCTCTAAACCCTCAAAAATTCATTCAAAACATTGTATGCAACTATGAGCCAAACTTTGTGACTTTTAAACTTATGTTTTCTCATATACAGAGGATAATGAATGTCTTCCTTAGTGTGCATTTTTCAATACACAACACACTCCACTTGATGTAACATCTTGGACTGGATTTTCTGTCCTCAGTACTTCTTGGGGAAATATGGTCTGAGATTACATTATAGGGCATCGATACATGTTTATTTGTAATTAGTGATGGACAAACATTGGGCGGGTTGTTTCGCGAACCCACGTTCGCGATCAAATGTTCACAAACCGAGCATTCGTGGCGGACCCCATTGACTTTAATGGCAGGCGAACCTGAAAACCTTCAGTATATATTTGCAGCCACCAAATACATACTAGAAGAGCACAAATAGTCCCACAACATGGACAGTGACATACCAGAGGGGGACCATCGGCAAAAATTCCCACAAAAAATATGTATTTTAATCAGGGGCCATTTTTATGCATCTTAAAGGGAAACTCTCATAAATATGCCCTGCTGGAGCCTAGAAAATTTTTATTTTAGGCCACGGGAGTACAGGCCCCAAAAAATAGGCATTCATCTGACAGAAAAGAACTTGTGATTATGTGGGTGGAGGTACATTAGGCGATCACCGGATAAAAAATTTACTGTAGGCCACTGGAGTACAGGCCCCAAAAAATAGGCATTCATCTGACAGAAAAGAACTTGTGATTATGTGGGTGGAGGTACATTAGGCGATCACCGGATAAAAAATTTACTGTAGGCCACTGGAGTACAGGCCCCAAAAACTAGGCATTCACCTGACAGAAAAAAACTTGTGATTCTGTGGCTGGAGGTACATTCGGCGGTCACTGTATACACATTTTAACTGTAGGCCACTGGAGTAGAGGCCCCAAAAATTAGGCATTCACCTGACAAAAAGGGCCTTTTTGCCGCTGTATATACTTAAGAGAAGGACCATTCTTTGTTCTGGCTGGTGGCGGATATGTATGGGCTGGCATGAGGAAATTCAATTACACGTGGTCGTCACAGGTGTTGAATTCCTCCGAGATCCATGCCTTATTCATTTTTAGAAATATGAGGTAGTCCACACTGCGAGTGCGCTTATCGGTCACAATCCCCCCTGCTGCGCTGAAGGTCCTTTCAGACAGGACACTCGATGAGGGGCAAGCCAAGAGTTACATGACAAATTGTGCCAGCTCTGGCCACAGGTCAAGTCTGCACACCCAGTAGCCCACCAGTAGTTCCTCGCTTCTCACAGCGTCCACGTCGGCCGTTAACCCAATGTAGTCGGACACCTGTCGGTCCAGACGTTCCCTGAGACTGGATCTGCAGAGCGGCTGTCGATGGATTGGCTGCAAGAATGATCTCATATCCGAAGTGACCAACACAACTTTAAACCGCCCTCTTCTTGCAGGCGGTTTAAAGTTCCTCCTCCCCCCAGCCACCATCCTCCTTTGACTCCTCTTCAGACTCCTGATGACTTATCTCAGATGGAGTAGCCCCCCCTGGGAATTCATTCAGCATTGCGACTTCCTCATCTTCCATCTCCTGCTCCTCGACGGCTTGATCAATGACACGACATAATGCACGCTCCAAAAAGAAGGTGTAAGTTACGATGTCACTGATGGCGCCCTGGCTGCGACTGACCAGTTTGGTGATCTCATCAAATGGCCGCAGAAGTCTGCATGCGTTGAGCATGAGCATCCACTGGCGGGGTGAAAAGAAACCAAGCTCCCCAGAACCTGTCCTGCTGCAGAGTTCGTACAGGTAGTCATTAACGGCACGTTGCTGCTGGAGCAGCCTATCAAGCATATACAAGGTGGAGTTCCAGTGCGTAGGACGATCACAAATCAGATGTCTGTTGGGCAGGTGGTGTAGCCGCTGAACGTCAGCAAGGCAAGCCATGGCCGTGTAAGATATTCTAAAATGGCCAGAGATTTTCCTGGCCTGCCGCAAGAGGTCCTGGACCCCGGGGTATTTGTCAACGACTCGCTGCACGACTAAATTCACGACGTGTGCCATGTACGGCACATGTGTCATTTTGCCCTGTTTCAGCACCTCTGCAGATTGACACTGTTGTCGCATACCACTTTACCAACTGTCAAATTGAGCGAGGATAGCCACTGATCGGCCTGTGACCGCAGAGCTGAAAGCAGTGCAGGACCGGTGTGACTCTTGGCTTTCAGGCACAACAGCCGCAGCACAGCTTGGCAACGTCTCATCTGGCACGTTGAATAGGTTTTTGGGGGGCGCAGTCGAAAAGGCGGTAGCAGTGGAAAAGGAGGAGTCAGCCGAGGAGGAGACGGAGGATGGAGTAGGAGGAGGAGAAGAAGAAGAGGCAGGCCTGCATGCAATCCGTGGCAGTAACACCAAATCCACACGGGAGCTACCGGTTACATGCTTGATGGCCGTCAGAAGGTTCACCCAGTGGGCAGTAAAAGTTATGTACCTTCGCTCCCCGTGTTTTCTAGACCACATGTCTTGGTCAGATGTATCTTGGCACCGACACTGTGTGCCAGAGATATATTCACTTGCCACTGAACGTGGCCATATAGCTCTGGGATGCCCTTCTTGGAGAAATATTTCCTTCCAGGGACCTTCGATTGCGGTGTGCCAATGGCCACCAATTTTCTAAAGGCCTCCGAGTCCACCAATTTATATGGCAGTAGTTGGCGGGCTAGCAGTTCCGACAAGCCAGTGGTCAGCCGTTGGGCAAGAGGGTTATCCGGCGTCATTAACTTTTTACGCGTGAACATTTGGGGCACGGAAGCCTGCCTTCTGCCAGATGAACGTGATGACGGCACGGTGGAAGGTGGAGTGAAAGACAAATGGGAGGAACAGGAGAAGAGGCAGGATGTGGAGCGCTGGGAGTGTGGCACGCGCCTTCTCCAACTTCCCACTTAGGCTAAAGCCTGGTGCACCTGCCCAACCTCTACCACCCCTGCGGAATGGCCTGCCTCTTCCTCTGCCTGTCATTTTCAAAATGACCCTATGCCTAAGTCCCTAGAGAAGAGCAGTATTTGTGGAAGCAGGTATATCGCAGGCCTTAATCAATATTTGGTGGAAAAAGGTATATCAAACCCCTTAATCAGTATTTTGTTGAAGCAGGTACAGTATATCGCAGGCTTCAATCAATATTTTTGGGAAACAGGTATATGAAACCCCTTGATCAGTATTTTGTGGAAGCAAGGATCTTGCAGGCCTCAATCTGTATTTTGTGGAAGCAGGTATATCAAACCTCTTAATCAGTATTTTGTGGAAGCAGGTAACTCACAGGCCTTAATCAATATTTGGTGTAAGCTGGTATATCAATCCCCTTAATCAGTGATTTGTGGAAGCAGGTATCTCGCAAGCCTCAATCAGTATTTTGTGGAAGCAGGTATATCAATCCCCTTAATCAGTATTTTCTGGAAGCAGGTATATCGCAGGCCTCAATCAATATTTTGTGGAAACGGGTATATCAAACACTTTAATCAGTATTTTGTGGAAGCAGGTATCTTGCAGGCATCAATTAATATTTGGTGGAAGAAGGTATATCAATCCTCTTAATTAGTATTTTGTGGTAGCAGGTATCTCGCAGGCCTCAATCAATATTTGGTGGAAGAAGGTATATCAAACCCCTTGATCGGTATTTTGTGGAAGCAGGTATCTTGCAGGCCTCAATTAATATTTGGTGGAAGAAGGTATATCAATCCCCTTAATCAGTATTTTCTGGAAGCAGGTATCTCGCAGGCCTCAATCAATATTTGGTGGAAGAAGGTATATCAATCCTCTTAATCAGTATTTTTTGGAAGCAGGTATTTCGCAGGCCTAAATCAATATTTGGTGTAAGCAGGTATATCAAACCCCTTAATTAGTATTTTGTGGAAGCAGGTATCACGCAGGCCTCAATCAATATTTGGTGGAAGCAGGTATATCAATCCCTTTAATAAGTATTTTGTGGAAGCAGCTATATCACAGCCCTCAATCAGTATTTTGTGGAAGCAGGTATATCAAACTCCTTGATCAGTATTTTATGGAAGCAGGTATCACACAGGCCTCAATCAATATTTGGTGGAAGCAGGTATATCAATCCCTTTAATAAGTATTTTGTAGAAGCAGCTATATCACAGCCCTCAATCAGTATTTTGTGGAAGCAGGTATATCAATCCCCTTAATCAGTATTTTTTGGAAGAATGTATATCGCAGGACTCAAATTAATATTTGGTGGAAGCAGGTATATCAATCCCCTAATCAGTATTTTGTAGAAGCAGGTATATCGCTGCCCTCAATTAGTATTTTGTGAAAACAGGTATATCAAACCCCTTAATCAGTATTTTGTGGAAGCAGGTATCTCGCAGGCCTCATTCAATATTTTGTGGAAACAGATATATCAATCCCCTTAATCAGTATTTTGTGGAAGAAGGTATATTGCAGGCTTCAATCAATATTTTGTGGAAACAGGTATATCGCAGCCCTCAATCAGTATTTTGTGGAAGCAGGTATATCACACCCCTCAATCAATATTTGGTGTAAGCAGGTACATCAAACCCCTAATCAGTATTTTGTGGAAGCAGGTATATCACACCCATCAATTATTGTTTTTGCCACAACAGGTATATCACACCACCCTGTTTATTTGGGACAACTTGTATATCGCACCCCTTAATCAGTATATTCTGTGGAAGAAGGTATATCACACCCCTCATTCAGTTTTTTGGGGGGCAACAGGTATCTCACACCAGTTGCAAATAGTTGTTCCAATAGCGTTTGTCCCTCTGCATAGCTGCGGTATCTCAGCAGAACCGCACACAACTGCTGCACAATACAAATGCACTATAATATACTTTCTATTTAGAAAGTATATTATAAGTATATGACACCCCTCAGTATATCACACCTATTGATAGCACACCTTTACCAGTCCTTAAAAGGACTTTTGTGGCCCTATTAGCTAACGTTTGGTGTCCCTAACAGCCTGTCCCTGCTCCACAAAGCAACCTCTCCCTGCACTGTCAAAACACAGAATGTAAAATGGCTGCCAGATCGGGTAATGTGATAGGGTGGTGGTGTCTTCATGTGCTGAAACATCTCAAATGGCTGTCCTGTCCCTCTTGATGGATGTGTCATGGGTCAAAGTTCGGCGCAATGCAAAACAATATGGCACCGGCGGACATCGCCATATGTTCGCATGTTCAACGAATCACAAACGCGCAAAGTTCGCCACAAAATGACTGCCGGGCGAACCCGCAAGGCCATTTCTCTTTGTAATCTTTAGACCCTCCTAACATTACAGAGGAAATAGAAGTACTGTATAACTGAATAAAGTGGTCATAATGGGAAATATTAACTTTCCAGATATTCACTTTGATCATGGTTCTGCCTCAACTATAAAATGGAGAAAATTCCTCAAATTACTGCAGGACCATTTTATGGGACAATTTGCAAAAGATCACACAAGGGGCGATGCTCTGTGGGATCCAGTAATTTCTAACAATGCAGATCTTGCTGGGAATGTCACTGTTATGGAAACACTTGACAACAGTGACCACTATATAATTATAGAAATAAAATTAGACCAGCACCTCCAAATAATATGTAATAAAGTGCAGGTGCACACTACCATGGCTGACGTGCAAAAGCACCCTTCTGCACATGCAAAAACTGGTCTACGCTGCTGCATTAGCCAATCAGGGAATCTTTACTCCACCACAGAGCCGTCAGTAAATGGAACACAGAGAACCAGACCTCCTTTCACAGGAACATTCCTCTCTTCCAACACACTCCTGTCAGATATTGAGAAAGAGCATCGATAGTGAAGTACTGCTTAGTCCGGTCAGATAAAAAGCTTTATTATACTCACAAGAGCAGATCTTGGTTAAAAACATATCACATATCCATAAAACGCCTATTCCTGCCCAACCCGGGTTTCGCTTTTGTGCTTCGTCAGGGGCATCTAATCAAACACCTTGAGGGGCTATGCTAAATTGCCACATATTCCCCACCCATGTACCATGTTCAGCCAATCCCAAAAGGTATGGCCTAATCACCGACACAGCAGGTGGGCATAGTAGAGATAATTGTAGGCAAAATAAAATATTACAAATATCAGTATAAATCACATATAAAACACTATAAATACATAAAAAAAATCATCAGCATCTTGTTTCCTATTATTAGCGATCCTAGATACATTTTCCCTCTTACTGATCCCTCACTTAACCTAATGTGCATCCGTATGTCCACACTTCTCACATACGTAGATCCATATGAACGGTTCCCTTAGTTGTACATGGCAGGAATTATGAATCCTACACCTATTCAGTCCCTTTATAAATTTACTAAATTACTCTATTCTCCTTCTTTATTCATAGTACACTTCTCTGAATTGCATTACTGCTATACTGACTGTCTATGAAAATTTGGAGCTATTTGCGCACATTTTTTTATCAGGATTGTGTTGGGCCCATCTACCAACAGCATCTGTAGAAGCTAACAATATCACAATTTTCTATCCTGGCCATATAGCCTACAATATTCAGGGCCATGTAGGATCCAGTGTAAGATAAACAGAGTATACTATAGCTGGATCCTACACACTGCCCTTAAAGGGATTGTCTCACTTCAGCGAATGGCATTTATCATGTAGAGAAAGTTAATACAAGGCCCTTACTAATGTATTGTGACTGTCCATATTGCTGCCTAGATTCATTTTTCCACTACATCATACACTTCTTGTTTCCAGGGCTTACGAAGCAGATACAAGGTGGTTGGGACAGGAGCTGCTGTGCCTGCATGTCTATGTGCACTGCAATGGTTGCGGCCACCGCTGATGGATTGCAGGGTGGTCGTAACCCCTGGTAACAAGCAGTATATAATGTGATGTGAAAATGAATGAAGCCAGCAAAGGAAGCAATATGGACAATCACAATACATTAGTAAGTGCCTTGTATTAACTTTCTCTTCATGATAAAAGCCTGCTGAAGTGACACCACACCTTTAATGTTGTAGGCTTTATTCCCAGGGGAGGAAATTCTGATAGTGCTCGGTTCCTATCTATAGAAGCCACCTTGCTGTTGCTAGATGAGCTTTCACAATATAATTATATTACCCCTGAACTCTAAAAAGCAAATTCTAGCTGGGAGGGCAAAACACTTAAAAAGGCCAATTTCCTTGGGTTGAGGGCAGCATTGCAGGACATGGAGTCATGAAAGGGTAGGGAACAGTGCAGCCATGTGCTCCACTCGCACTACTGTCCATACCTACAGTGCTTGCACGATCCTTCCTAAGTGACAGCCCACAAGTGGAAGACAATCCCTTCTTAACTAAGTGCAGGACCCTGAACCAAAATGGGAAAAGAGTAGTAAGAGAGAAAGATGTGAAAAAACAGAAAGGATAAACCAAGACAGGGTCAGGATCCAATATTAGATACAAATACAAAGCAAAATAAAACCATGAGAAAACATCAGAAGTCAGCAGGCAAAGGTGAGGTCACAAATAGAGTTGAACAGACACCTGGATGTTCGGGTTCGTCTGAACTTCGCTGAAAAGTTCGAGTTCGGGACCCGAACTTGACCCCGAACCCCATTGAAGTCAATGGGGACCCAAACTTTTGGGCACTAAAATGGCTCTAAAAAAGTCCTGGAAAGGGCTGGAGGGCTGCAAAAGCAAGCAAAATGGGGGTAAGAGTAGGACAAGTGCCTTGCAAACAAATGTGGATAGGGAAATAACTTAATATAACAGAAAATACATACAAAATAAAAATAATAATCTTGAACTAGGAGGAGGAGGTGGATGTGGAGTAGGAGGTTGAGGAGACGGTGACCGTGGCGGTGTAGGTGGACGTGGCGGTGTAGGTAGAAGCGGCGGTGGAGGAGGAGGAGGTAGCCAACACTTTTTTTTTATTTTTTTTTTTATTTTTTTTTATTGGGGTAGCCGAAAAATTGTATGTTGAGTAGTTTAAGAAATGTGAGTGCTGGCGCTCCCACTAACAATTTTAATGAACCATGGAGAGTTTGGGAGAGCTTAAAATGTAACTTTTACTATTGATTTAAATAAAATATAAAGCGCCACAAACAGATACTTGAAATATGGCTAAATTTATGGAACAGTCTTACCGTTCAGATGCCCCCTGATAGGGATCAGCCTGGCGTGGTGGAAATAATACCGCGTCTGGGCCGAGAATTAGATGTAACGGATGGTAATTCAAGATGTAGATTCAAGTGATAAATCATCAGGGGAAGAGATCCAACAACTTGAAACGTGACACGTTGGGAACCATCCTATAGGGCATTACTAGGGATACCCGCCCGATTATAGGGTAAGGTATCCGGACAGGGCCGCCCCTTGCGGGGTAGGAACTCTGTGTAGACAGGCAGGTGAACAGTAGCATTGCCCCCTCCCGAACCAGGGTTTACTAGGGTCAACGGTTCCCTGTACCAGTCTACATCTTGAATTACCATCCGTTAAATCTAATTCTCGGCCCAGACGCGGTATTATTTCCACCACGCCAGGCTGATCCCTATCAGGGGGCATCTGAACGGTAAGACTGTTCCATAAATTTAGCCATATTTCAAGTATCTGTTTGTGGCGCTTTATATTTTATTTAAATCAATGGTAAAAGTTACATTTTAAGCTCTCCCAAACTCTTATTGGGGTAGCCCCCAAAATATTGGGACATATAAAAAAGAAAACAAAGAATAAGTGCACTTGAGTATAACAACGGCTGGGTGAGGCCGGTATTAATGTCTATTCTGCACAAGGTACAGACAAGTCTTGTTGGATCCATGCCTGGTTCATTTTAATAAACGTGAGCTTGTCAACGGTGGCTGTGGACAGGCGGCTGCGTTTGTCTGTGATAACGCCCCCTGCCGTGCTAAATACATGTTCAGACAATACACTGGCTGTAGGGCAGGCCTGCACCTCCAAGACATAAAGGGCAAGCTCAGGCCATGTGCCCAATTTGGAGACCCAGAAGTTGAATGGGGCAGACCCATCAGTCAGTACGTGTAGGCATGTGCACACATACTGCTCCACCATGTTGCTGAAATGCTGCCTCCTGCTAAGACGTTCCATATCAGCTGGTGGTGCTGGTTGTTGTGGGGTGCTGACAAAGCTTTTCCACATTGCGGCCATGCTAACCCTGCCTTCTGAGGTGCTGGCGGTGCCCCAGCTGCATTGGCGACCTCTTACTCCTCCTCTGCCTTCGCCTTGTGCTTCCACTGAGCCCCCCAGTGTCAGTTGGGAATGCCCTCAGCAGCGCGTCTACCAGTGTGCGCTTATACTCACGCATCTTCCGATCACACTCCAGTGAGGGAATTAAGGACGGCACGTTGTCCTTGTAACAGGCATCCTGCAGGGTGGCCACCCAGTAATCAGCACCAGTTACACTGCAGCATGTAGTCGCTCATGTGTGCCAGGCAGCCCAGAGGCATTGACAAGCTGTCCTCTGTGGGAGGTGTATCGTCTGTGTCCTCCATATCCCCCCAGCCACACTCCAGTGATGCCCACGAGCTGCGTTGGGTGCCACCCTGCTGTGAACACCCTTCCTCCTCCTCTTCCTTCTCCTCATCCTCCAGAACTGTGCCCTTGCTGGACAATTGTGTATCTGGCCTATGCTGGTGCAGGAACTCAGCCTCCGACCCACTTGTGAATGACTGGCCTGATAAACGTGGAAATGACCCCTCTTCCTCCTCCTCTTTGTCCTGTGCCACATCCTCTTCCATCATTGCCCGAAGCGTTTTTTCAAGGAGGCACAGAAGTGGGATAGTAACGCTGAGAACAGCGTCATTGGCACTGGCCATGTTGGTGGAATACTCGAAACAGCGCAACATGGCACACAGGTCTCGCATTGAGGCCCACTTATTGATGGTGAAGTGGTGCTGTTCCGCAGAGCGACTGACCCGTGCGTGGTGCAGCTGAAACTCCACTATCGCCTGCTGCTGCTCGCACAGTCTCTCCAGCATGTGCAAGGTGGATTTCCACCTTGTGGGCACGTCGCATATGAGGCGGTGAGCGGGAAAGCCGAAGTTACGCTGCAGCGCAGACAGGCGAGCAGCAGCAGGGTGAGAATGCCGAATGCGAGCACAGAAGGCCCACATTTTCTGCAGCAGTTCTGGGTAGTTTTTCAGGAATTTCTGCACCACCAAATTCAGCACATGCACCAGGCAAGGAAAGTGCGTCAAACCGGCTGGGCCCAGAGCTGCTACGAGATTTCGCCCATTATTGCACACCAACAGGCCGGGCTTGAGGCTCAGTGGCACCAACCACTCATCGGTCTGTTGTTCCATTCCCGTCCACAGCTCCTGCGGGTGTGGGGTTTTCCACCCAAACACATGAGTTTCAAAACAGCCTGCTGTCGTTTACCCCTGGCTGTGCTGAAGATGTTACTCTGACGAGATGAGAAGGTGGTAGAAGAGGAGGAAGCGGAGTAAGAGGAGGAGGCAGAGAGAAATGCCCTGCAATCCTCGGTGGCGGAAGGACATGCGCTAAACTGCTATCCGCCTCAGGCTCAGCCGCCACTACATTTGCACAGTGTGCAGTTAGGGAGATATAGCGTCCCTGCCCGTGCTTACTGGTCCACGTATCAGTGGTTATGTGGACCTTGCCACAGATGGCATTGTGCAGTGCACACCTGATTTTGTCCGCCACTTGGTTGTGCAGGGAAGGGATGGCTTGCCTGAAAAAGTAGTGGGGGCTGGGAACCGCGTACTGTGGGACAGCCACCGCCATACGTTTTTTGAAACTGTCCATCTCCACCAGACGGAATTACAGCATTTCAAAGGCCAGTAATTTTGAAATGCTGGCATTCAGGGCCAGGGATCACGGGTGGGTAGGGGGGTACTTCCTCTTTCTCTCCAGTGTTTAGGAGATGGACAGCTGAACGCTTCTGTGGGACAGTGTGGAGATGCTTGGTGACGGTGATGGAGGTGGTGGCGTTGCTGCCACATCCTCTGGAGTAAGAGGACGAGACAGCAGGTCTTCCCATGTACTCAGCCTGAAACATAAGTGGTTGGGCATCAGTGCACTCAATCTCTTCCACTTCTGGGGCAGGGCTATCTGGATGGCCCACAGAAACCCTGCTAACAGAGTCATTAAAAAGCATAAGAGACATGACTTGGGGCTCAGACTGCTTGGCTGAATTGCAAGGGGGTGAGTTGAAAAACAGATGGCCATGGCCTGCAGGTGCCAACTCTGAGGTTTTAGCAGGGGACTGGGTAGGAGACAATGTGAAGGCCTGTACTTGTTCTGGCCTCACCATTCGTAGAGTTGCATTCGGGCCTACCAAATAATGCTGAAGGTTCTGTCGCCTACTCGCAGCTGAGGAAGGTGATTCACTTGGGCGTGTAGCTGGCACAGATTGACCACGTCCTCTCCCTGCATCAGGAGCTCCACCAACACCAGCAGCACCACGACCAGGGCCACGCCCCTTATTTGACGCTCTCCTCATTCTTTGCGTTCACCCACCAAACTAACAGATGGTTTATGTCAGGCAACAATGTAACCGCCAATAGTCAACAATTAAGTTCACTGACAGTAAGGCTGTGCCGGTGTCATAAAGAGAAAAAACTTCTTGAGGTCACACAACAGTGTGACAGGTGAATTTAATACAATTACTTCACTGTCACAAAAAATTTGAATTTGTCGACCAACAATGTAACAGCAGTATTGACTAGTTTTATTGGACTGTCAGAAGTGCAGCGCAGGCCGCAAATGTACTATCTAGCACAAAAAGTGTGCTGTTTTCAACCAACAATGTAACAGCAGGATTTAACGGTTTTATTGGACTGTCAGAAATGCAGCGCAAGCTGTAAATGTACTATCTTGCACAAAAAGTATGTTTTTTCAACTAACAATGTAACAGCAGTATTTAACGGTTTTATTGGATTGTCAGAAATGTAGCACAGGCCGCAAATGTACTATCTAGCACAAAAAGTATGCTGTTTTCAACCAACAATGTAACAGCAGTATTTAACGGTTTTATTGGACTGTCAGAAATGCAAATGTACTATTTAGCAAAAAAAATGTGAATTTATCAAACAGCAATGTAACAGCAGTATTTACTGGTTTTATTGGACTGCCAGAAATGCAGCGCAGGCCAAAAAATTTACTTTCTAGCACAAAAAAATTTGAATTTGTCAACCAACAATGTAACAGCAGTATTTACTGGTTTTATTTGACTGTCAGATATGCAGTGCCGGTGTCAGAAAGAGAAAAAATTGCTTTAGGTCACACAAATAGGTGACAGACTAATGTAATTGAGATATTTTCACTGCCAGGTATGCACTGCAGGCAGCAGGGGTACTTGACCGCCAAAAAAAGGGAATTTTTCCCCCTAGAATCTAACAGATGGATTTAATGAACAGATTTTCCCTGTCAGATATTCAGCACAGGGGTAGTTTACAGAAAAAAATGGGAATATGCCCCCCCCCACCCACTCCAGCTGTGGTAAAACTACAACTCTCAAGATGCCCCCCTTGCTTGGCTGCTCTCAGAACTCTATAGAAATAAATGGAGCATGCTGAGAGTCGTAGTTTCACCACAGCTGGAGTGCCAAGGTTAGCCATCACTGACCTATATTATTTTCCCTTTTCCTGGCACATATGCAGTGCAGGTATTCTTAAAAATGGCTAGATGTTGCCCAATGAGCTACCAGAACAGGATTAAAGTAATGTCCCTGGCACACATGCAGTTGTAGTGCACTGCACTTGCAAAAATGGTCGCCAACGCTCACCTAACAAACAGACTGATTAAAGCTTATTTCTCTGTGGCACTGGGCTCATGGGTACAAAAATGTAGCTCAGCACCCACAAAAATAATCGCTGTAGTTTGCAGATTTATCAACACCAAGTACATCAGAATTGTTTCCTAATCTCTCCCTCACAGCAGCAGCATCCTATCCCTACACTAGTAAGAGCTGAGTGACGTGCGGCGCTACGTGACTCCAGCTTATATAGAGGCTGGGTCACATGCTGCACTGGCATTAGTAGGCATGGCTGTGATGGTTTCTAAGGGCACACGAGTTAAACGCTTGTTGATTGGCTGCCCTGCAGCCTTTCAACAAGCGCCATTAAATCTCTGAACACTGAACTCGAACCCGAACTTTTACGGAAATGTTCGAGTTTGGGTCCGGGGTCCCAAAACCCTAAAGTTCGGTAGGAACACGAACTTTACAGTTCGGGTTCGCTCAACCCTAGTCACAAACTAAAAGAGACATCTAATAAATCAATCAGGCAGGATCACAGTATTTTTGCATACATAAAATGTATTATCCCAATAAAATGTAAAATATTAAACTTAATTTCATGTCAGCATATCAGCGTAAATATATATAGATACATACAATGCGGAGCTCACGCATACATCTATATAGCTGGAGTACTCCAAATAAATAAGACCTCTTTGCTTTCAATATTGGCGTCTATCTGCAAAAATCGTACGATTTTAACACTCGAAAGTACGACTATTGAATAGTCGTATAATTGTATACTGTTTTACCAGTAGTAGGAACCTGGATGGTTCAAAGGAATGTCCTCTTTGCGATCCCCGATGAAAAAAACTTCGCACTCAAACAGTGCTTCCAGATGGTGGATGTCACGCCTTTAGCTCGTATTAATTCACTACCTCCTCTTTCGGAGTGATCCCTCGACTCTATCTACGTGGCGTCCCACATGACCAACCAGGGAGATGGTTCGTTGGTCGATGATGTGATCCAATTGAATTAATCGAAATGGCGGAAATCGATGAAGCAGAGTTAGGTGGGTATAGAGTTCAGTTCCACTCAACAAGGTTATTGCACTATTTAGGACATGCCAGCATAGGCAAATCAGCTGTGATGGTATTTTACAGCTGAAAGCGCTTAGAGCTGGTATCAAACTTACCACCTTCGAAATAGATTCGATACAATAATCGCAAAGTCCTTTTTGCAGAGTTACAAATAACGCACAGATAGCTGGGTCTAATTCACACTAGACGTGTTTCGGAACACAAGTTCCTTCCTCAGTAGACAAATGTGGAATGCGTTATTTGTAACTCTGCAAAAAGGACTTTGATCAGCTGGTAACTGACAGGCTGGGCTCCAGTAGTTTGCTGGTGGAGCTTCTCTAAGTGTTTATTATTAAAATAGACATATACCAGGAAGTCACATCAGAGACAAAATCTCTAATTAGAAGCAGTGTCAAAGAAACATGCAAAGGTCAGTGATCCAGAGTAGCAAACACATACTACTGTAGCTAGTGAGGCTTAGGAAACCAATCACAGGCAACTGTGGTCAGCAGTTGCCTGGCTAAATAGCCCACCTTAGGGAGCATATGACACTGGCACAGGGCCTGATTGGTCCGGTGTCTCAGATCCCTGATTGGTCGAGCAGCCTCACTGTCAGTGGGGCTGGTTGCTGTAGGAACAGCTACTGTAACAGGGCATAAACTACAAAAAGGAGCATTTAAAAAACAAATCTGAGGGGTCAACTGTAGCCCTTGAAATTTACAAAGGGCTTAATAAAAACACTCATCTTGGCAAATGAGGTTCAATGTGGATAAATGTAAAGATATGCATCTGGGTAGTAATAATCTACGTGCATCATATGTCCTAGGGGATGTAACACTGGGGGAGTCACTTCTAGAGAAGGATTTGGGTGTCCTTGTAGATCACAGATTAAATAATAGCATACAATGTCATCCAGCTGCTTCTAAGGCTAGCAGGATATTATCATGTATTAAACGAGGCATGGACACGCTGGGCAGGGATGTAATATTACCTCTTTACAAAGCGTTGGTGCAGCCTCATCTAGAGTAACAACAGTCTTGGCAACAGTCGATAGAAAGGATGCTCTGCAGCTGGAAAAAGTACAAAGGAGAGCAACTAAACTGATGGGCATGGAGGGTCTTAGCTATGAGGAAAGATTAAACAAATAATAATTATTCTTGAGAAAAGACGGGACATGATTAACTTGTACAAATATATACATGGCCCAAACAAAAAAATTGGGTGAAAAGGCTGTTCCATGTAAAATTCCCTCACAAGACAAAAGTTCAGTCTCCAGAACTATAAACTATAAATTTGTGGAATTGCCCACCCCAGGACATGTTCACAACAGGAACAGTGGACATAAAAAAAAAAAGGCTGAGATGTATTCTTTACATTAAATAACATTAATGCTTATAAAAACGCGTAGAAGTTTGGGTCTCTCTCCCTTTTCCTAAAATGCACTTCCCCAACCATTCCTTGGTTGAACTTGATGGACTTGTCTCTTTTTCCAACAGTACTAACTTGCTCCAGTCTATAATAAATTATTAATGGAAGCTACTTGCCTATTGATTCATTGTTTTAATTGTTCATTTTAATAGTAGGATTGCATTCATTTATCACTAGACTGAATAATATAAAGAGCCCCCCTGTGTCCAGTTGAATCATATCTAATAACTGTGTTTTGATTCATTGCAGCTAAAAACTTGTCTGCATGACTGGACACATTTTTGCATTGTTATTAGAAGCACATTGATGTATGTGTCTGTCAACCGCAGCCCTTAACTAGCAGTTTCATATCAATGGATTAGTTGCTTATTTCTACAGATTTTATAGAGGATGAAAATATCAATGTATTCTGCGTCTTCGTGATGATCTTCTGAATTCTGTGATTACTATGGATTTGATCAGATATGCTCATGTAGTTGCTTACCTCATGTACATCTTTCTCATGCTTTTTTCAATTTGGACTCTCCTGACCCATTTTTACCACGAAAACAAATCACTCAGCACCCTTCCTGTTGCTGAGTCCAGCCAAACCCATGATGCATTTCTCCTTCCTCTACCACCGCTCCAGCACAGCCCATAACAACACCCAGCTACTTTATAGCTCCTCTCACCAAGCTAATTACATTTCCCATTGTGAAAGGGATTTAAGCTGTGAAATATTCAGAAAATATTCAGACGAGAATGAGCTCTGGGAAAGAAACATGCAATTGAGCTTTCATTCCAAAAAGAACAGAATGTTGACTGTCTCTAGTCACATGTAATGTAGCTCTCCTAAGTCTATACTCAACCCTTTAAACATGCCTTCAAGCATAACCTTGACAATATCTACAGTAAGTCTCTATCTCATTAGAATCTGGGGGAAGGGGGGTACTAATTCTCCATACTGCATACTGTAAGCCAGGCAACATTTGTCTGGGTTTCTGGGAAAGATATTTAAATTAGCTTTCCTACCAAAAGGAAATGAAAGCTAAGCCTGAGGGTAGAGGTGAATGAAAATCAACAGTGAGGTAAACACTGTATGTGGGTAGCCCATGAATATGGTATAAGGTATATTAAAATATTACAGAGGGAGCAATATAAACACATAATATTACCAATAATGACAGTATAAAGGCAATATTTAAAAAATCCTTTTATGAAAAATTGAAAACACTGATTGAACAGTATGAGGATACCACCAGGGGAAAACTTTATTATGAAAAACATCAATTAAACAGTTCAAAGCTACCACCAGGAGAAAAAGTTATTATGAAATAGCACTGATTGAAAATTCTGAGGCTACCAGCTGGGGGAAAATCTTATGCAAAAGCGCTGATGAAACAGTTTGTGGCTAGCACCAGGGAAAAATGCTATTATGACAAAGAAATGAGAAAACTGAGTATCTCATACCAGAGAAAAGGTCTTTTTTTGGGTAATTACTAGTGTTGGATGAGCATGCTCGGCCGAACACTAGTTCGGCTTGAGCATTGCGATACTCGGCACATCGCGGTGTTCGGCCGTGATGCTATGCAGCCAATAAACGTGCAGGTAAGTACTGCCATTCACTGTAATGCCGTAGCCATGTTAACTGCTGGCATTACAGTGATTGGATGGCCAAAACACGTCATCGGTAAAGTTGAGCGGACACCCGGATGTTCGGGTTCGACGGGTTCGGCCGAACTTCAGAAAAAAGTTAGAGTTTTGGACCCGAACTTGACCCCGAACCCGAACCCCATTGAAGTCAATGGGGACCCGAACTTTTGAGCACTAAAATGGCTATAAAAATGTCATGGAAAGGGCTAGAGGGCTGCAAATGGCAACAGAATGTGGTTAATAGCATGGCAAGTGCTCTACAAAGAAATGTGGATAGGGAAATGACTTTAAATAACATAAAATACGTAAAAATAGAAAATAATAATCTTGATCTAGGAGGACCAGGTCCATATGGAGTAGAAGGTTGAGGAGATGGTGGATGTGGCGGTGTAGGTGGAAGCGGCGTTGGAGGAGGAGGTAGCTTACACTGCTTTTTGGTTTTAAATGTATTTTTATTTTTTAAAATTAGGGTACACCCCAAAACATTTGGAAATATAACCTGTGATAACCCCCTAAAGTCGTGATAAACACACGTTTAGACAATACACTGGCTGCAGGGCAGGCCAGCACTTCCAAGGCATAAAGGGCAAGCTCAGGCCATGTGCCCAATTTGGAGACCCAGAAGTTGCAGGGGCTGACCCCTGTCAGTCAGTTCGTGTAGGCGTGTGCATACTTACTGTCCCACCATGTCGCACGTCCCCATGATGTTTATGATCAAATTGGATATCTGCTCTACCAACTTTCGATGTTCTTTTCTGCGCCTACCATGGTGATCACAGGTGGCGGGAATCAGGGTTCCACAACGAAGAGGGAGCGTGAGAAAGAGAGACCACATCCAAGGGAGATGAATGGATGAAATTTAATTGTGATCGAGCGGAAAAGTGGGAGAAGCTATTAAAACGGAAGAATTTTGAGGAAAGTAGGGTGCGCGCGGCAATTACCAATTCCCGACTCGAGGAGGTAGTGATAATAAATCACAATACAGTACTCTTAAGATGCCCTGTTATTGGAATGATTAATAAAACATTATAGGGAATGTCACTGTGGTATTTTGGATTTGGAAACGTTAGCCAGGACAGGCCCTGCTGCCCCTTTGTTGACTCTAGATAACGTCTGCCTTATTGCACGTCCCTGTGAGGTCCACCATCCATTTGGATATCTTCTCTATCAACTTTAAATGTTCTTTTCTGAGCCTACCATGTTGATCACGATTATCGGCAAATCAAGGTTCCACGCCGGAGAGGGAGCGTGAGAAAGGGCGACCACGTCCAAGGGAGATCAATGCATGAAATTTTATTATGATTGAGCGAAAATGTGGGAAAAGCTATTAAAGTGCAAATGTGGGACAAATTATTAAAGCGCAAATGTGGGAAAAATTATTGAAGCGCAAATGTGGGACAAATTATTGAAGCGCAAATGGGGGACAAATTATTAAAGCGCAAATGTGTGACAAATTAGTAAAGCGCAAATGTGGGACAAATTATTGAAGTGCAAATGTGGGACAACTTGGTAAAGTTTAAGCATTGAATGAAAGGAGGTGGCGCGCATCAATTAAAGAAGAATTTCTAAAATTGTATTCCCTGTCACCTATGCGGAGCAGTGGTTTATTCACGTCCACAATTGTAAAATGTAAGAATGTAGCCGAAAAATTTGAGAAATGTATTAACCTGTTTAACTGCCTGAATATACGCTTAAAAACAATTTTATTAGTGATATATTTAAAACTCGTGGCGAACCTGCCACATAAAGAATTCATCAGGCTAAACCTGGACAGGTGGCTCACCCCACAATTGTATGGGTGTAGCCACTCACTCCACGTTTTCAAAACGTGCAAGACTGGAATTATCAGTGTATTCCGCTTGGTATGCGTATCCTGATAGTTAACCAGATGCACTGAACAGTTACTCACTTATGTGTGCTGGGGTTATCTATGCTTTATCAAGTAAACCAGCTATAACATTTGTGGCAGCTAGATCAGTAGGCTGCAACAATGTATCACACTTAATGAGTAGAGGGCATAGTGAATGGGATAGAGATGCTGTGGGTGAGAGCTTTATATTTGAGCTCTACTTACAACCCTATTGTTTTTGATCTCTCTTCTCCCATCACTAGCTATAGAAAGACCGTCTCTGCCTATTACAGCGTCTGCCACCCATACAATTGTGGGGTGAGCCACCTGTCCAGGTTTAGCCTGATGAATTCTTTATGTGGCAGGTTCGCCACGAGTTTTAAATATATCACTAATAAAATTGTTTTTAAGCGTATATTCAGGCAGTTAAACACATTCTTCATACATATACGCAAAATATAGTTCATAGTTATACCCTATACAAAATGTATTAACCTGTCTACTTGGTAGAGCAGGGGTCTATGACAGAAACAAATTGATTATTGTCACCCAAAAATGTAAAAGAAAAATTAGTAAAATTTATTAAGCTGTGAACTAGGTAGAGGAGGGGTATATTACACCCAAAAATTGGTGAATTTCACCTGTAAATGTAACAGACAAATTTGTGAATTTTTTTAACCTGTCTATTAGGTATAGCAGTGGAACATCACACCCAAAAATTTGTGAATATCATTTGAAAATGTAACAGACAAAGTAGTGAAATGACATAAAATAAAATACGTACAAATAAAAAAAATATATATTTGATTTATGAGGTGGCGTTCCATATAGAGTAGGAGTTTGAGGAGGCGGTGGACGTAGCGGTGTAGGTGGAAGCAGCGTTGGAGGAGGACAAGTTAGCCAACACTGGTTTTTGGTTTAAATCTTTTTTTTAAATTAGGATACACTCCAAAAGAGTGTGAAATGTTCAAAATACAAGAATGAGCAATTGCGCTGTAGTATAACAATGGCTGGTTAAGGCCGGTATACATGTCTTTTCTAAACAAGGTATGGACAAGTCCTGTGGGATCCATGCCTGGTTCATTTTAATGAACGTGAGCTTGTCCACATTGGCTGTGGACAGGCGGCTGCGCCTTTCTGTGATGATGCCCCCTGCCGTTCTAAACACACATTCAGATAATACACTGGCTGCAGGGCAGGCCAGCACCTCCAAGGCGTAAAGGGCAAGTTCAGGCCATGTGCCCAATTTGGAGACCCTTCATTCAGTACGTGTAGGCGTGTGCACACATACTGCTCCACCATGTTGGTGAAATGCTGCCTCCTGCTAAGATGTCGATGCTGGCGGTGCCTCAGCTGCGTTGGTGACTTCTTCCTCTGCCTTTGCCTTGTGCTTTCACTGTGCCCCGCTGTCAGGTCGTAATGCCACCAGCAGCGCGTCTACCAGCGTGCGCTTGTACTGGCGCATTTTACGATCACGCTCCAGTGATGGAATTAAGGATGGTACGTTGACCTTGTAACGGGGATCCAGAAGCGTGGCCACCCAGTAATCAGCACAAGTTAGAATGTGGGAAACTCGGAGGTCGTTGTGGAGACACTGCAGCATGTAATCGCTCATGTGTGCCAGGCTGCCCAGAGGCAATGAAAAGCTGTCCTCTGTGGGAGGTGTATCATCTGTGTCCTCTGTATCTCCCCAGCCACGCACCAGTGATGGCCATGAGCTGGTCTGGGTGCCACCCTGCAGTGAACAAGGTTCCTCCTCCTCCATCTCCTCCTCCTCATCTTCCACCTCGTCATCCTCCAGAACTGTGCCCTGGCTGGACAATTGTGTACCTGGCGTTTGTGGGTGCAGGAACCCACCCTTGCAGCCACTTGTGAATGACTGGCCGGAAACCCTACGAAATCATCCCTCTTCCTCCTCCTCCCCCTCCTGTGCCACATCCTCTTCCATCATCGCCAGCAGCATTTTTTCAAGGAGGCATAGAAGTGGGATAGTAACGCTGAGAACGGCGTTATCGGCACTCGCCATGTTGGTGGAGTACTCGAAACAGCG
The DNA here is from genome assembly GCF_014858855.1 of Bufo gargarizans. Taxonomy (NCBI): domain Eukaryota; kingdom Metazoa; phylum Chordata; class Amphibia; order Anura; family Bufonidae; genus Bufo; species Bufo gargarizans. Next base: position 169,758,199 of record NC_058080.1, read on the forward strand.
CAACAAGGGACACAGGTCTTGCATGGAGGCCCAGTCATTGGTGGTGAAGTGGTACTATTCCTCAGAGCGACTCACCCGTGTGTGCTGCAGCTGAAACTCCACTATTGCCTGCTGCTGCTCGCACAGTCTGGCCAGCATGTGCAAGGTGGAGTTCCACCTTGTGGGCACGTCGCATATGAGGCGGTGAGCGGGAAGGCCGAAGTTACGCTGCAGCGCTGACAGACGAGCAGCAGCAGGGTGAGAACGCCGAAATCGCGCACTTTATGCAGCAGATCTGACATGTTGGGGTGATTTTTAAGGAATCTCTGCACCACCAAAAGCACATGCGCCAGGCAAGGGATGTGCATCAAACGGGTTACTCCCAGAGCTGCTACGAGATTTCGCCTATTATCGCACACCACCAGGCTGTTGTTCAATGCTCGTCCACAGCTCCTGCGCGGTGTGGGGTTTGTCCCCCAAGCAGATACGTTTTAAAACTGCCTGCTGTCGTTTGCTTCTAGCTGTGCTGAAGTTGGTGGTGAAGGTGTTACGCTGACCGGATGAGGAGCTGGTAGAGAATGAGGAAGCAGAGTAGGAGGAGGAAGCAACAGGAGGCAAACTGAAGCGCCCTGCAATCCTTGGTGGTGGAAGGACATGTGCGAAACTGCTATCCGCCTCAGGCCCAGCTGCCACTGCATTTACCCAGTGTGCTGTTATGGGGATATAACATCCCTGACCTTGCTTACTGGTCCACGTATCCGTAGTGAGGTGCACCTTGCCACAGATGGCGTTGCGCAGTGCACACCTGATTTTGTCCCCCACTTGGTTGTGCAGGGAAGGGATGGCTCGCCTGGAAAAGTAGTGGCAGCTGGGCACGACGTACTGTGGGACAGCCACCGCCATAAGGCCTTTAAAACTCTCCTTCTCCACCAGACGGAATGACAGCATTTCAAAGGCCAGTAATTTTTAAATGCTGGCATTCAGGGCTAGGGATCGTGGGTGGTTAGGGGGGTACGTCCTCTTCCTCTCCAGTGTTTGGGAGATGGAGAGCTGAACGCTTCTGTGGGACATTGTTGAGATGCTTGGTGACCCAGGTGGTGGTGTTGCTGGCAGATCCTCTGTTTGCGGGGTGGCAGGTGGCACTGTCACTACAGAGGTGGATAAAGAGGCCGAGACTGCAGCAGAATAGGAAGCAGGAGGAGCCAGAGATCTTTCTTGGTTTTTGAGGTGTCTACTCCACTGCAGCTCGTGCTTTGCACTTAAATGCCTGGTCATGCAGGTTGTGCTCAGGTTGAGAACATTTATGCCTCGCTTCAGGCTTTGATTGAACAGCGTGCAAACCACTCATGTCTTGTCATCAGCACGTTGTCTGAAGAACTGCCATGCCAGGGAACTTTTTGGAGCTGGCTTTCGTGTGCTCGGTTTCTTGCTGCGTTGGGCAGTAGCAGGCGTACTGTCTAGGGGACGGCCGCTCCGCTTTTGCACCCTGCTCCCCCTTCTGCTGTGCTGGTGGCTCTTTGCGACCACCGCCTCTTCCTCCGAACTACATAGGTTACTCGCATGACCTTGATTCCATGTGGGGTCGAGGACCTCATCGTCCTCCACATCATCTTCCACCCAGTCTTCACCCATGTCCTTCTTGTCAGTCTGCACACTTTCGAAAGCTCCAGCAGTTGGCACCTGTGTTTCATCATCATCCGAGACGTGCTGCAATGGTCCTCCCATGTACTTATCTTCAAGCATAAGTGGTTGGGCATCGGTCCACTCAATCTCTTCCACTTCTGGGGCAGGGCTAGGTGGATGGCCCTGGGAAACCCTGCTAACAGAGTCATCAAAAAGCTGAAGAGACTGCTGCATGACTTCAGGCACAGACTGCTTGGCTGATTTGCAAGGGGGTGAGGTTAAAGACTGATGGACTGCAGGTGCCAACTGTGGTCTTTCAGCAGGAGACTGGGTGGGAGACAATGTGAAGGAACTGGAGCCACTGTCAGCAACCTAATCTACTATTGCCTGTACTTGTTCATGCCTCACCATTCGTAGAGCCGCATTAGGCCCGACCAAATACCGCTGCAGGTTCTGTCGCCTACTTGCACCTGAGGAAGAGGTTTCACTTGTGCGTGTAGCTGGCACAGATCAACCACGTTCCTCTCCCTGCAACAGGAGCTCCACCAGCAGAACCACGAACTGGGCCACGTCCCTTATTTGACGCTCTCCTCATGTTTCTCGAATTTAGGATCTTGCACTAAATGGGTGTTTAATTAATAGTAGAATAGAAAGACAGTATATACAGTGTGTATCTCACACACCCTGAACCAAACTAGGCTGCAATTAAAGATTTGTGCCCTAAATGGCTGTATTTCAAATACCTGAATAAAAACCCCTGTATTTAAAGGGTGTATCTCACACACCCTGACCCATACTAGGCCGCAATTAAAGAGTTGTGCCCAAAATGGCTGTATTTCAAACAACTGAATATAACCCCTGTATACAGGGAGTGCAGAATTATTAGGCAAATGAGTATTTTGACCACATCATCCTCTTTATGCATGTTGTCTTACTCCAAGCTGTATAGGCTCGAAAGCCTACTACCAATTAAGCATATTAGGTGATGTGCATCTCTGTAATGAGAAGGGGTGTGGTCTAATGACATCAACACCCTATATCAGGTGTGCATAATTATTAGGCAACTTCCTTTCCTTTGGCAAAATGGGTCAAAAGAAGGACTTGACAGGCTCAGAAAAGTCAAAAATAGTGAGATATCTTGCAGAGGGATGCAGCACTCTTAAAATTGCAAAGCTTCTGAAGCGTGATCATCGAACAATCAAGCGTTTCATTCAAAATAGTCAACAGGGTCGCAAGAAGCGTGTGGAAAAACCAAGGCGCAAAATAACTGCCCATGAACTGAGAAAAGTCAAGCGTGCAGCTGCCAAGATGCCACTTGCCACCAGTTTGGCCATATTTCAGAGCTGCAACATCACTGGAGTGCCCAAAAGCACAAGGTGTGCAATACTCAGAGACATGGCCAAGGTAAGAAAGGCTGAAAGACTACCACCACTGAACAAGACACACAAGCTGAAACGTCAAGACTGGGCCAAGAAATATCTCAAGACTGATTTTTCAAAGGTTTTATGGACTGATGAAATGAGAGTGAGTCTTGATGGGCCAGATGGATGGGCCCGTGGCTGGATTGGTAAAGGGCAGAGAGCTCCAGTCCGACTCAGACGCGAGCAAGGTGGAGGTGGAGTACTGGTTTGAGCTGGTATCATCAAAGATGAGCTTGTGGGGCCTTTTCGGGTTGAGGATGGAGTCGAGCTCAACTCCCAGTCCTACTGCCAGTTTCTGGAAGACACTTTCTTCAAGCAGTGGTACAGGAAGAAGTCTGCATCCTTCAAGAAAAACATGATTTTCATGCAGGACAATGCTCCATCACACGCGTCCAAGTACTCCACAGCGTGGCTGGCAAGAAAGAGTATAAAAGAAGAAAATCTAATGACATGGCCTCCTTGTTCACCTGATCTGAACCCCATTGAGAACCTGTGGTCCATCATCAAATGTGAGATTTACAAGGAGGGAAAACAGTACACCTCTCTGAACAGTGTCTGGGAGGCTGTGGTTGCTGCTACACGCAATGTTGATGGTGAACAGATCAAAATACTGACAGAATCCATGGATGGCAGGCTTTTGAGTGCCCTTGCAAAGAAAGGTGGCTATATTGGTCACTGATTTGTTTTTGTTTTGTTTTTGAATGTCAGAAATGTATATTTGTGAATGTTGAGATGTTATATTGGTTTCACTGGTAAAAAATAAATAATTGAAATAGGTATATATTTGTTTTTTGTTAAGTTGCCTAATAATTATGCACAGTAATAGTCACCTGCACACACAGATATCCCCCTAAAATAGCTAAAACTAAAAACAAACTAAAAACTACTTCCAAAAATATTCAGCTTTGATATTAATGAGTTTTTTGGGTTCATTGAGAACATGGTTGTTGTTAATAATAAAATTAATCCTCAAAAATATAACTTGCCTAATAATTCTGCACCCTCTGTATAAAGAATGTATCTCACACTCCCTGATCCAAAATAGGCCTCAATTAAAGATTTGTGCACAAAATGGCGGTATTTCAAATATCTGAATATAACCCAAATATATAAAGGTTGTATCTCACAATGACATATGCAGCAAAGGCTGCCAAATAAACTTTTTTTCCCCTAACGGGTGTTTGGGCAAAAACTGCTGAATATGACAGCAGTATATAACCCTTGAATTTCACACGTGCTGATGCTGCAAAGGCTGTAAAATTGTGTATTTTGGCCAAAAAGTGTGTTTTTAAAAACCCAGAAATTTATGGCTGTATTTCTAGCTTAAATTGCACACTGACTAATCCAGATGTATATTGCCCAAAAAGTTTTTTTTTTTTACTAACAGAATATGAAAGCTGTATATATTAAACTTCAACTTTATATATTGAATTTCACACTTGCTGTAAAATAGTGGATTTTGGCAAAAAAAAGTGTGTTTTTAAAAACCCAGAAAATTATGGCTGTATTTCTAGCTTAAATTACACACTGACTAATCTAGATGTTGTATATTGCCCAAGTTTTTTTTTTTTACTAACAGAATATGAAAGCTGTATATAACGCTTGCATTTCACACATCCAGATGCAGCTAGGGATGTAAAATAAATTATGGCTGTATTTCTAGCTAAAATTGCACACTGACTAATCCTACAAATGCACCAGATGTTGTATATTGCCAAAAAAGGGTGATTTTTTTACAACCAGATTATTAGTGTATGTAGACCGCTGAGTTAGATTCTCTCCTATTCTCTCCCTGAAATCACCAGTCCAGCAGCATCCTCTCCCTACACTTGTAACAGCAGAGTGACGTGCAGCGCTACGTGACTCAAGCTTATATAGAGCCTGGGTCACATGCTGCACTGGCATTAGTAGGCATGGCTGTGATGGTTTCTAAGGGCACACGAGTTAAACGCTTGTTGATTGGCTGCCCTGCAGCCTTTCAACAAGCGCCATTAAGTCTCTGAACACCGAACTCGAACCTAAGCTTTTACGGAAATGTTCGGGTTTGGGTCCGGGGTCCCAAAACCCTAAAGTTCGGTAGGAACACGAACTTTACAGTTCGGGTTCGCTCAACCCTAGTCACAAACTAAAAGAGACATATAATAAATCAATCAGGCTGGCTCACAGTATTTTTGCATACATAAAATGTATTATCCCAATAAAATGTAAAATATTAAACATAACTTAATTTCATGTCAGCATATCATCGTAAATATATATAGATACTTATAATGCGGAGCTCACGCATACATCTATATAGCTGGAGTTATCCAAATAAATAAGACCTCTTTGCTTTCAATATTGGCGTCTATCTGCAAAAATTGTACAATTTTAACACTCGAAAGTTCAACTATTGAATAGTCGTATAATTGTATACTGTTTTACCAGTAGTAGGAACCTGGATGGTTCAAAGGAATGGCACAGAGTTAAACGCTTGTTGATTGGCTGCTCTGCAGCCTTTCAAAAAGCGCAGAGAAATCACCAAACACCGAACCCGAACTTTTGCTAAAATGTTCGGGTCCGGGGTCCAAAAATCCTAAAGTTCGGTACGAACTTTACAGTTCGGGTTCGCTCAACCCTACTCCTGAGTTCCAATACAGCCGAGCTCCGAGTGATCAGCTCGGCACTCAGCTCCAGTGTGGTTACCACGGGAACGGGCGACACTGGGCGCACTGATGATGCGAGCGTGCCCCGACCATCCCCGCCTCCTGGAACTATGCACAGAGCGCACCGGTACAGTTCTAAAGCCTTTTAGGGGTGTATAAGTGGAAAAAAAGGGCTTATTAGCCGTTGTGTGGTGAAGTGAGAAAATTACAGCCTTTTTTTGCTTGTATTAGTGGAAAACAAAAAGTATTTTTATAGCGCCGCGGCAATTTTACTGTGTTTTTTCAGTAATCAGAAAAAATAAATTTCTGTCACTGCGGTGGGGCGGACTGAATGCAAGTGTGCGCACAAGATCATGCCTGATCGGGCAAACACTGCGTTTTTTGTAGAGCCTATAGAACATGTCCTATTCTTGTCCGCAATTGCGGACAAGAAAAGGGATTTTCTATATAGTTCTGGCAATGTGCGGATCAGCAAAATGCGGAAAGCACATTGCTGGTGTCTGTGTTTTGCAGATCCGTGGTGTCCGTGTTTTGCGGATCCGCGGATCCGCAAAACACATACGAACGTCTGAATGGAGCCTTACAGGGGGGTGATCAATGACAGGGGAGTGATCAGGGAGTCTATATGGGGTGATCACCCCCCTGTCATTGATAACCCCCCTTTAAGGCTCCATTCAGACGTCCGTATGTGTTTTACGGATCCGCAAAACACATACGGACGACTGAATGGAGCCTTACAGGTTGGTGATCAATGACAGGGGGGTGATCATGGAGTGTATATGGGGTGATCACCCCCCTGTCATTGATAACCCCCCTGTGAGGCTCCATTCAGACGTCCGTATGTGTTATGCGGATCCGCAAAACACATACGGACGTCTGAATGGAGCCTTACAGGGGGGTGATCAATGACAGGGGGGTGATCAGGGGTTAATAAGGGGTTAATAAGTGACAGGGGGGTGGGGAGTGTAGTGGTGTTTGGTGCTACGTTCAGAGCTACCTGTGTCCTCTGGTGGTCGATCCAAGCAAAAGGGACTACCAGAGGACCAGGTAGCAGGTATATCAGACGTTGTTAACAAAACAGCGTCTGATATACCTTTCAAGGGTTAAAAAAATCGCATCTACGGCCTGCCAGCAAATGATCACCGCTGGCAGGCTGTAGATAAACTAGTTTACCTCCAGTTCCTGTGAACGCACGCTCCTGTGTGCGCGCGTTCACAGGAAATCTCGCGGCTCGCTCGGGCGCGTCAAGGAAGAATGAATCGACCGCCTCCGGACAGCAATCCTGCGTTAGGCAGTCCGGAGGCGGTTAAACACCTTGTGTCGAAGTTCAGAAGGAACAAGCAATTAGGACAGGAATTAGGTGCCTCATTTTGAGTCCCCAACACTTCTGCCTCCAGTTCAGGATAAAGTGCGGATACTACTACCCCATCAGCCAAAATTGGAGCGGGATCCTCCGAATTCCCCCCCCCCCCCGAGGAAAGCTACATGACAAAGCATGCGCTTTAACGTTTTTGACCCCAGGGCGATAGGTGACCACAAAATTAAATCTGGTATAAAACAATGACCATCTGGCCTGCCTAGGGTTCAGACGTTTTGCTGATTGCAGGTAAGCCAGATGCTTATGGTCAGTAATTACCGTAATCTGATTAATCGCTCCTTCTAGCCAAAGACGCCATTCCTCAAAGGCCAATTTAATGGCCAGCAACTCTCTATCCCCAACATCATAATTTCTTTCAGTAGCAGAAAGTTTCTTTGAGAAAAAGCACACGGGCGCCATTTGCTAGGAGAGGTACCCTGCGACAAAACTGCTCCGACTTCCACTTCTGACGCGTCAACCTCCACAATGAAGGGTTGAGACACCTCGGGTTGCATCAGAATGGGAGCAGAAGCAAAACATTGCTTTATAGCAGAAAAAGACTGTAATGCTTCTTCCGACCAGACGGAGAATTCCACACCCTTCCTAGTCATATCAGTCAAAGGCTTGACAATAGTGGAATAATTCAGGATACATTTTCTGTAGTAATTAGTAAAACCCAAAAAACGCATCAGAGCTATTCTCCGGCCGATCCCATTCCAGTACCGCATTGACCTTTTCAGGATCCATGTGAAAACCTAAGGCAGAAAGTAACCAACCCAGAAACTGCAGCTTTTGGACAGCAAACACACATTTTCCCAACTTAGCATACAATTTATTCTCCCAAAGGATCGATAATACTTGTCTTAAATGATCCTGATGAGTCTCCGTATCAGGTGAGTAAATTAGTATGTCATCAAGGTAAATAACAACAAACCTCCCCACTAAATGATGAAAAATGTAATTGATAAAGTGCTGGAAGACTGCCGGGGCATTAGTCAAACCAAAGGGCATGACCAGGCTCTCAAATTGGCCCTCAGGGGTATTGAAGGCCATCTTCCATTCATCCCCTTCCCTGATTCTTATCAGATTATAGGCCCCTCTCAAATCCAACTTAGAAAACACCTTGGCTCCGACAATCCGATCAAATAAATCTGGGATCTAGGATAAGGATCACGGTCAGTAATCAGAGATTCAGTTCCCGGAAATCTATACATGGTCTAAGGGTCACGTCTTTTTTTTTTACAAAAAAGAAGTCAGCTGCCATAGGTGACTTAGATGGTCTAATATGCACTTTTGTCAAACTCTCGGCAATATACTCCCGTATAGCTACTCTTTAGGGTTGGGAAAGATTATATAGCCAAGTTTTTGGCAATTTAGCTCTGGGAATAAGATTGATCGGACAATCATACTCTTGGTGAGGGGGCAACTCCTGATCTCCAGCCTCAGAAAACGTCAGCAAAATCAGAAATAAACTAAGGTAACACCTTAGTGGAAACCACAGAAATAGATGCGCAGAGACAGTTGTCCATACAAAAATCACTCCAATTACTGATTTGTCTAGTTTGCCAATCAATGGTAGGGTTATGTTTGATCAACCATGTTAGACCCAGTACCAGAGGAGCAGGCAAACCTTTCAGAACAAAATAAGAAATGGACTCAACATGAGAATCACCCACCCTCAAATGAATATCCTGTACAATATGAGTTAGATACTTTTGCGAGAGAGGAGCGGAATCAATAGTAAATACTGATATCCCTTTGCTTAATGCGCTTGTTATAAAACCATGAAATTGATAATCAACAAGGTTATCCCCTGCACCACTGTCCACAAATAACTTCTAACTCAATATTTTCAGAGTCTAGCACCACCATGGCAGATAGAAGAAATCGGGTACTGCAGGTAGAATACAAATATACCTTTACTGACTCCCCGTTAACGCTACCAAGGGTAATGGAACTCATTTTATTGGAAAGAAACACTTTTTTTTTCTTTTCCACTTTGAGGCTTCCTAAAAGGACACACATTAATGAAATGTCCTTCTCTACCACAGAAGAAACAGAATATTCTCTGACCTCTAGAGTTCCTATTACTAGGGCAAGAAGAGACCTGGCCTAACTGCATAGGTTCATCCTCAGGCACTGGTTCAAGTGTCACTGTGCCCCGAGGGACAAGAGGAACAGTTTCCCCACATGATAGTGCATCCCGGTTGAGGGGACCCTTGCACCTCTCCCTCAGGCGTCTATCAATCCGTACGGCTAGAGACATGGCCACCTCCAAAGAATCAGGGTTTTAATTAAATGCAAGGGTGTCTTTTGGTCTCTCAGACAGCCCCTGACAGAACTGATTACGGAGAGCTGGGTCATTCCACTCCGAGTCAGTCGCCCATCTTCTAAATTCAGCACAATAGGGTTCAGCAGAACGTTCTCCCTGACTCAAGCTACGCAGCTTAGATTCAGCCAGAGAGACCCGGTCTGGATCATCATAAATCAAGCCTAGGGCTCTGAAAAATCCATCCACCGATTGAAGAGACTGAGAACCGATCGGCACAGAAAAGGCCCAAGACTGAACATCATCTTTGAGCAGAGAAATGATAATCCCCACTCTTTGATTTTCGTCTCCAGATGAGATCGGACGTAGACGAAAATACAATCTACAAGATTCCCTGAACCAAACAAAATTATCACTTCCCCCAGAAAACCTATCTGGGAGAGCGACCTTAGGTTCAAGGCTGGCCTGGTTCCCACCAGCGGATCGCCCCTATCGGGGCGGCTATTCCGTATTTAGGCAGGGCTGCTACACCAGGGCCAGATTTAGGGATACTGCCCCCCATAGGTTCATTTCAACATCAATTCTACTGAACCACTAGATTATAAGATTCATCTGCCCCTAGTTTCTGATTTTCATTTTCTCTTTTTCTTTTATTATTAATATATTTTGGAAGGGTGTAAAAACTGTTTTATATAAAAATATTCAAAGTTATATTTTAGAATGTTGGGAATACTGTGAACCTCTAATACTTATGACCACATTCCACTATAGAATCCCTGAACAGGACTATGTTCAAACTGTGAATATATTATTAGAGAATTAAATAATTGAAAAACAAAAAAAACATATTAATTATCAACTATCTAGGCATCTTAGCATCTATGTAATGGTCGGCTTTCTAAGCACACAAACGAATGAAGATAGGTGGCTAACAGAGGCCAGTGAGATATTTTCAGACAAAGAATTAACTCTATCCAGCATAACGAGCCCCTCAATTAAAACCATCTTTAAAGATCTTTATGACATCCACAAGGAATATATCAAGACTTGGTGGGAAATTCAATCCCTAGAAAACTATATAAAAAACTCCATTGTCCCAAGAGGCCTCAGAATCTATATACGACCAGCGGCCCGGATCAGCACTCCTGATCTGCTGATTAAATGGGAAACTGAAGCTACAGCTAGCTCTATTAGATTTATGAGACTACTGTTGGAACAAGAAAAAATTAACATTGAACAAATAGAAAAGAAAAAAATTGCGTCAACAGAGACAGCATTGAAATTCAAAGACCATACCGAGTTCTCTAAGAAAGAACTAGAGCTACAAAATAATATTGAAAAATTTAGAACAAGTCTAGTGGAAAGGAAACACAGACAATTTACTAATGATCTAACGGAATTCAAAAACAATACAGCATATATTACTACAAGTGTGGGTCAGAGGGGCTCAATTACTGATACATCAGTGTCTGAACCAGAAAGTTCAGATCCAGAATCCTCCACCCATCGACCACAATACCCCAACCCAAGATCTAATTGGAGAGGCAGAGGTCGCTATAGGGGACGTAATAGATATTCAGCCCCCAGGTCTAATTGGAGGGACGAGTCCTTCACCGGTGGTCAAACCTCTAAATCATGGGGACCCCGAAACAGAGGAGGACAAGGGGACAGGGAAAGGCCAAATCAGGAACAATCAGAACAAGAAGGGTATACTTCTGGGCCATCTTCCTCCTATCCTTTACCAACATCATTACCTCCCTCCACGACTACAACTGTACCTTTTTTAGATCAAACCCAATCGAACACCTACTCACTAAGGGATCGTGTACCCACCCAGTCTTATACCCACAAAAAATAGATCGTCTATCCACAGATGACACCCTAATCATAAACTTATCAGGGAAAGTGCTGTCGGAGGATGAGATGTCTATATTAAGAAAGGGACTCACTTATGTACCAACTACGAGATTTAACTGCTTCGACTGGATTAAAGATATACAACTCTTTGCCAGGAAATTACGCTGGCATAAGATTTTTACATCATTAGATAAACAGAGATGCCTAGACCTAGGGGTAGAAATAAGCGATCTTGAGGGCATTGACACCCTCGTACACCTCTTAGAGGAAGGTGAACAACCTACGGGTCAGGGTCCCTTCACTACTCTAAAAAATAAAAGTGTCAAGATGCCACCAAAAACATTGAATGACGCAAATATAGACATTTTCTTAAAATCAGTCACACGGGACTTGGAAAAAATAGCTTATACCACCACTACAAAAAATTACACTCCGGCAGAAATGATTGCATTACAAAATTTGAGCCAAAATAGGGATATCATTATTAAATCATCAGACAAGGGGGGGAACACTGTTGTCCTTTCACTACAACAATATAGAGACATGTGTCTCTCCTTGGTTCTAGATAAAAAGAATTATGCCATTTTAAGGGTGGATCCGACTGATAGATTCCAGACAGAACTATCTCAGATACTACAAGAGGGTTTGGAGAATAAGTGTATTGATCGTAAAGAATTTGAATATCTACTACCTACTACCCCAAGAACAGCTACTTTTTATGGGCTTCCAAAAATACACAAGGGCATCTGTCCCCTGAAAGGACGCCCCATAGTATCTGGGATCGAGAGTCTTACTCACCATGCCGGTGTATATATCGACAAAGTTCTACGTCCCTTTGTATCTACACTTCCCTCATATCTACGGGATACGACTGATCTACTGCAAAGAGTTGAGGGTGTCGCTATAGAGTCTGACGTTTGGTTTGCGTCCATCGATGTAGAAGCCCTCTACACTTCTATCCCTCATAATAAAGGCCTATCAGCAGTTAAATATTTTTTTGGACTCCAGATCTGTGGATTTACACCGACATAATCAGTTCATCCTCCAACTTCTTAATTTCATATTGACACACAATTATTTTATTTTTGACGACCGCTTCTACCACCAGCTCAGGGGTACCGCGATGGGTAGCCCATGTGCGCCGACGTATGCTAACCTACTCCTGGGCTGGTGGGAGGACACGGTCGTGTTTTCTGAATCTATGACATCTTGGACCAGATTGATTACACTCTGGTCCAGATTCATAGACGATATTTTTCTCTTATGGTCTGGGACAGCTGATGAATTTCAGCAATTTATGAACATACTTAATTCCAATCATATTGGACTGTTTTTTACATCTGAAATACACCGCAACAGTATAAATTTTTTGGATGTATGTCTAGAGAGGGACGAACATAACAACATTAAAACAACGCTCTTTAGGAAAAAAACTTCGACCAATAGTCTTTTACGCTGGGAGAGCTTCCACCCCATCCCCCTTAAGAGGGGCATCCCGAAGGGGCAATTTTTAAGAGTTCGCAGAAATTGCTCAGACAATAAAAACTTTACACATGAAGCATCAAAACTTTTTGACCGTTTTAAACAGAGGGGGTACCCTAGCCCTTGCTTATATAAAGCATGGGACTGGGCCAAATCAAAGGATCGCACCGCTTTATTACATGCACAAACTAAGATAACAAATCCTCAAGATCTAATAAGGATTGTTGGTACCTATGATTCCGAGTCCCAACAGGTTCGAGCGATTTTAAACCGGTATTGGTCTTTACTCAAGACAGACCCCGATTTAACACAAGTATTACCTGAAAATGCGGCCATTACCTTTAGACGTGGACGCAATGTTGGCGACACTTTAGTCCACAGTCACTTTGAGCCCCCAGAAAAGACCACTTGGTTGTCCAATAGACAGGTGGGCACATATAAATGTGGCAAATGCAAGGCCTGCACATTTATAACTTTAGGGAAAACGTTTTCTAATAGTACGGGAGATCGAATTTTTTATGCCCGTAACTTTGCTAACTGTAACACATCTGGAGTCATATATATGGCTCAATGTGACTGTGGACTAAAATATATAGGGAAAACGAAAAGGGTTTTTAAAAAACGTATCCTTGAGCATATCGGGGACATACGTAATAAACGGGACAAACCCATATCTAGACATGTATGGAGCAGACATGCCGGATCCATCAAAACCATACATTTCTCGATGATTGAGGTTATAAAAATATCCAAAAGAGGTGGGGACCTGGACAAACTGTTGAAACAAAAAGAATCAAGGTGGATATTTAGGTTAAATACTGTCACACCAGCTGGATTAAATGAGTGTATAGACTATGCGTGCTTTATTTAGTCGTCCAATGTATCGTTTGGGATCATCATATCCCTTATATCTTAATATTTATCAATCGGAGGGTTAATCTATGTACTTATGGCCCTGATTATATACTTCAGCTAATCACCCTTCAACAACTCAAATTGGCCATATGGAAACTATTGGCCTGGTGTCTGTAATTAGTTATCCCTTTAATTGGATACTATTATCTTATTGAATATGTGGCTACAAATATAATAAAATATATTTACAACAGTGCTCCTTAGCCATCGAGCTCACTTGGCCTCTCCTCATTAACCAGTTGAGGATGTCAGTGATTGATTGAGTCATGTGATCAGGAACGGCTGGAGTTATCACATGATCGGCGCAGCAGTCATGCGGATGCGTCTGTTGCCAGACGCTATCTGTTTCCCCTCCCACAGAGGTTGACACACTAGGAATATACGTCATCAGACGTCGCCCCCACGTGGGCCGGTCATGTGACTAAGACCCGGAAATCATAGGCTTAAAAGGCAGGAACGCCGTCTAATCCAGGCCGTCTCTCCACGGACACCATCGGGCCATCATGACGCTACCTTCGTCATCAGCTACCTAACCTGCGGATACCACTGCTGACCCTCCTATCTAGCCATTTAAGGGGCACGCAAGTATTACTGACTGTATCATTTTGATACCACTATAATACGTTATACCATTCAGTGATACATATTTATCTGGTGACGTTATATATATTTATGTGGTTCAGTTGGTAATACTGATTTATAGCCAGTATATTCTGTTATACCACTGTTGTCCGATCTACTTGCATTTTATACTTTTCGGCCGGGTATAATTATACAGGCACTGATGTTGTATAAAACTGGGCTGTATACCAAGATATATGATTTGGCACACCCCAGTCAGGCCACAAGTTATAGTAGGAGATATGCGATTGGTTTGTTTATTAAAAACTAGACCTTAGTATCTATTTATCTACTTTTCTCTTACTAAAAACAAACGTTTTATCAAATTGATTGAATTACGTTCTTGACCTTTGGCCTTTTTTGTTGTTTTGTTGTTTTGTTGCTATATGTATCAATTTATCTTTATTATCTTTAAAGAGAAAAATAAAATTAAAAAGAGACCAAAATTTGTATTTATAGTATAATAATATTTGTAACTATATATGGTGATAGATAATCATTGTCAAATATGTCCCCTGATGAGCCTGACACCAACCAGGCGAAACGCGTAGGGACGGTTTTGGACATTTGACTCATTCTTTTTGTTCACACTTGGTAATTGGGTGTTTGTTGTCACCTATTTTTGGGTATCTATATCAACTGTTTTTGTGTTTTGTGGTGTAGAATAGCCGACACATCCTTTCCAGGGTCCCCTGTATACCAGACATCCATCTCCCGAGAGGGACAATAAGGGACACCAGGAGGTACGGGAGACGGGATCGCCCCTATCGGGGCGGCTATTCCGTATTTAGGCAGGGCTGCTACACCAGGGCCAGATTTAGGGATACTGCCCCCCATAGGTTCATTTCAACATCAATTCTACTGAACCACTAGATTATAAGATTCATCTGCCCCTAGTTTCTGATTTTCATTTTCTCTTTTTCTTTTATTATTAATATATTTTGGAAGGGTGTAAAAACTGTTTTATATAAAAATATTAAAAGTTATATTTTAGAATGTTGGGAATACTGTGAACCTCTGGTTCCCACCAGCGGAGCCAGACGCCAGGAATCTCTGACACAGTACAACAGAATTACGGCAGTCAGCTACCTCCCATAATAATTCCTGCATGCGATCCACCAGTGCATCAACAGCTTCCATTTTGCACAGAGCAAGGGAAAAAAATGACGGTATAAGCGGTTTATAATGTCACGGTAGGTGAGGGAAGGGAATCAAACCAAATAAAACAAAAGCAACAAAACACCAGGCTAGGCCCCAAAGCTAGGGAACAGGGAAAGGTCACCACCTGACAATCCCTGAGCCTTTCCCTGACTGCTGACAACATGAGCAAATCCTTAAGGTGGAAGTGCTCATACGTTGGAACCGAAGTCTAGCTGAAACTGAAACAAACCCTCAGCTAGGGAGCTGGAGATAAGATGACTCATTCCTAGCGCTATGTGCAGGACCCAGCGTCTTCCTGAGGCCTAGCCAGAACACACAACAAAAGGAAGGAGTAAGACTTGGCTTAAGACGGATGGGGAGCAGGAGATCCACCAAACACCAGCTGAGAACTCCAGAAACAAATATAAACCCCAAGGACTATAGTGAGAAGCGGGTATAAATAGCACCACTCAATAGCTAATGAGCAGAAAATGTGGGGAGGTGGGATCCTGCCCAAAACCGCAACAAAGAGAAACAGAACAATCTGTCAGATAGACTCACGTGCAGCAAGTCTGTCAGATCGTCTCAGGCCTCTCACAGGGCAGGGTGTGACACTCAGCCAGAGAAGTATTATATGCTGTGGGCTCAGCTCCACTATACAGCGAGGATGAGCTACTAGATGATAGTCAGCAGCTACTGTCCAGCCAAGAACTGGAGGAGACATCCGCCACTTCCTCCGGTAGGCAGGCAAGTAATGATGAGGAGAGTGGTGTTGCGAGCAGTGAGGCTCCTGGCTCAGAGACCATTGAGGAGGACATCAGTGATGTGCAGACAGTACTCTATAAAGATGTAACCGATCGCAATTGGGAGCCAAGTAACGAAGGGCTTCATCATCATCGGGAGAATAGGGTGGCAGCTTGCGCGTGAGGCAGCGTCAGAGCCAGCAAGTCGGTAGCGTGGCTGGGAGTCAGCAGAGTGGCAGCAGTGGGAGGTCGGGAGGCAAACGTGCCCGTGCCTACCTGCCCAGAAAGTAGTGGTGCAGGGGTTCACAGAGGCAGCGGCGATAGTAGCCAGTCAGTGCGGAGTGTTGGGGTAAAATCACCTACTCTGCGGTGTGGCATTTTTTTGTTAAGCCGCCGGAGGAGGTGATTATGTTTATTTGCCGAATCTGTGAGCAGAAGGTGAAGCATGGCCAGGGTGCCAATATTGGCAGCACGGCCCTGCGTCAACATATGCAGCATCACCATAAAGTGGCCAGGGAGAACCGTGGCTCCAATGTGGTGGTCCAGTCTGCTGTCTGTCCTTCCCATGATCTACCGGTCCTGATGCTCCTGCTCCTCGGCCTCCTACTCCTCGTCAGTCATTCCCTCAGCAATTGATCACCAAAGCAATTTCCAAGAGACAACAGTATGTGTGCACTCATCCAACGTGCTTCTGGCCAAGTTGCTGGTGCTGCAGTCCCTCCCTTTCCAAGTGGTGGACTCTGCACCTTTCAGAGAACTAATGGCTTGTGCCGAGCCAAGGTGGAGAGTCCCAAGCTGTCATTTCTTTGCCAAAAAGGCAGTACCAGCACTGCACACACATGTCGAACAGAAGGTGGGCCAGTCTTTGAGCCTGTCAGTTTCTGCCAAAGTACACGGCAGCATCTATGTGTGGAGCTGTAACTACAGTCAAGGACAATATACCGTATTTCATTTACGGCACACTGGGTAAATGTTGTTCCTGCCCAGCCAAAACAGCAACTTGGCCAGGTGACACCGCTTCCGCCTCCACGTTCTCACGCCGTTGGTCCTGCGACAATGTCCGCCTCTGCCTCCTCATCCTCCACCGTGTCCTCAGCCTCCACTGCAGGGACAATTCACATTGCTCCTCCAGCATACCACATGTACAATGCACAGCGGTGTCACACTGTTCTACACCTCGTTTCAAAATTGAAACCATGGTGACCGACAACAGGAAGAACATGGTGTTGGTGCTGCGTCAAGGAGGACTGAGCCATGCGCCCTGCATGGCACACGTGTTTAATCTGGTTGTCAAGCATTTCCTAAACTCTTCCACCCATCTGCAAGACACCTGAAAAATGGCCAGGAAATTTTGCATGCACTTCAGCCACTCATACACCGCAAAGCACGCCTTCCTTGAGCTACAGCAGCAGAAAGGCATCCCTCAACATAGGCTGACATGCAACGATTCCACCTGTTGGAATTCCACCCTCCATATGTTTGATCGTTTATACAAACAGAGAAACACCATAAACGATTACTTGATGATCCAAGCGGACAGCAGTACTCCCCTGTGTAGCTCATGCGTGACACCTTCCGTTTGCTTAGGCCATTTGAGACTTCCACGTTATTTGTCAGTCGCCAGGACTACAGGATGAACAATTCATTCCGCTGCTTCATATCCTGGAACAAATGCTGGTAAATCTGGATGGTCAGGGGACTGGAGATGTGGCGTCTACATCTCACGGCTACATGAGCCCTGTGGTGGCTGAACTGGAGGAGGAGGAGGACATTGGAGCACAAGCAATGTAAGCGAAATGGGTGTTTTTTTCTACACATGTGACAGGAGAGGAGGGGCAGCCGGAGGAGCAAGAGGGAGATGAGGAAGATGAGTCAAATAACCCAGGCACACCGTGGCAGTATGCAGTGGAGATGGAGGCAGGGAGTCCCTCCGAGTCACTTGCGACAAATGGCCCGCTAAATGCTCACTTGCTTGCATAGTGACAGCCGAATTGTCACCATTCGGCAGAGGGATGACTTCTGCCTCTCCATCTTGTTGGACCCTCGCCACTGGTCCAAAATGGGGACCATTTTTTATACCTGCTGAGAGGGAGTACAAACTGAACTACTATAGAGACATTTTATGTAGTAATTTAGCCGTTTTCTATCTGCGTCATTGTCCATCCTTTCACAAGTCTGACTGGGGGCGGCCCACTGTGCTCTTGTTCCACTTCCATGACTGCTGTGGCGGGTTGGGGGGGGGATGTAGGAGCAGTACTAGCTCCATCATCAGCAGCTTGAGTCTAGAGTCGATGATGAGCAGCTTTCTTAACCCGCCTAGTGAAGAAACTACTCACCAGCGAGATCTGGAGCAGAACTTGAACCAGCAGGTGGTGGCATACTTGGACAGCACCCTGCCACCCCACATTGAAGATCTGCTGGTCTACTTGGCAGCCAAACTGGATTTCTGGACGCAACTAGCCGAGTTTGTCCTGGAAAATCTGTCCTGCCCGCCCAGTAGTGCGGCATCAGAGCTGGTGTTTAGTGCGACGGGGGCCATAGTTACCCCAAGGAGAACTCGCCTGTCCACCCAAAATGTGGAAAAACTGACTTTTGTCAAGATGAATCAGGTATGGATCAGCCAGGATTTCCACCGACCAATGCCTGATGCATCAGATTAGATCATCCATGATGCCACACAACTGATGCCAAGTGCTCCTTCTTATACCCAGCATCGTCAGCGGGTACTGTTATTGCCACCCACCTCCACACTCTGTCACCGGGTCACTCTGTGGTCTCCTGACTCAGCTGCCACCTCACCACTCAACTCTCCTCATGCTGCTGTTGCCACCTCTACACTATGTTATTGTGCAACTCTGTGGTCTCTTCATTCTGCTGCCAACTCACAACGATGTATCTGGGCCACTCTGTGGTCTCCTCATGCTGCTGCTGCCACCTCCACACTCTGTCATTGTGCCTCTCTGTGGTCTTCTCGTGCTGCTGCCACTTCACCACTCTGTGGTTTCCTCATGCTGCTGCCAAATCACCACTCTGTGGTCTCCTCATGCTGCTTCTACCTCAACACTATGTCACCGAGCCACTCTGTGGTCTCCTCATGCTGCTGCCAACTCACAACTCTGTCTTTGGGTCAGTTTGTGGTCTCCTCATGCTGCTGCCGCCACATCCACACTCTGTCAGCTTGCCAGTCTGTGGCCTCCTCATGCTGCTGCTGCCACCTCCCCACTATGTCACTGGGACACTCTGTGGTCTCCTCATGCTGCTGCTACCTCAACACTATGTCATTGGGCCACTCTGTGGACTTTTCAAGCTGTTCTCCCACCCTCCCCACTCCATGACTGGGACACTCTTTTGCCTTTTTGGCCTGGTTGACATAATCATTTATTTGACCCTTCTTCTGATCTGTCAGAAGGAAGGAAAAATGAGACTCACAACGGATCCTGTCTGCATAGCAGCTATAAGGCCTGTATGATCCCATCAGAATTGGCTAATGATTTGGTAGTCAAAAGCAGGAGTAGGCACATAACACAGAAGACATGCAAATATTCTATTCACGTGTCATCTCTGTTTTGGATCCACTCCTATTTATTTTTTTACTTTAGCAATACTGATGGATTACTGACCAAATACTGACCAAGTGAAGGCGGATGCTCAACAGACAGGATCCATTTTTTGGGGGGGTTATTGTTCTGGCTGATCAGAGGAAGGACAAAATAATCAATGACATCAACACAAACTTACTGCTGACACCCTCTCCACTCTGTCAGGTGGGTCTACTTGTATAAGCGTTTGATAGAACAGGTTCTGTAGACATCTACGTGGAATCAGCTGATGATGGTGTAAAAGTAGTGCGCTCTATCACGCTACAGTAGGATCTTGGTCCTCTGCACGGTTCTTTATACCTGGCACTAACATCGACCTATAAGGCTGAGTTGACACTTGAGTTATTTGGTCAGTTTTGGCCCCGTAACTACCACAGCTGACTCCCTATGCGTGTTACTGCAAGGCACAGTATTCTACACCACTATACAGGCTCTCTGCAGCCAGGAAATAGCTGTTTTCTAACGCTATTTGAGCAAATAAATTTGGATCGAATCGAATATTTTCGGAAAATTCAGCGAACCAGCTGCATCAAATTTTTTTGAAATTCGCTCATCTCTAATTGTACTCCTGTCTGTAAAGATAATGAGATGACTACAGTAAAGTATCTGTAGAGACCAAGAAGTAAAAGCTATTATTAAGCCTAGTGGCCAGGGTGAAAACTGCAGGATATTATAGAATTAAAAATAACATAATCCAAAATTCTTAAAACATATGTGTAACATAAAAACTTAAGTAAAAGTAGAGGGATGGCACTCAAACACCTGAGGTGTATGGAAAAAATAGTATTTAATAAGGAATAGCTGATGTTAAAAATATATCAAATATAATGGCTGTATATGTACATAATTAGATAAGTAAGTACATGATGGTAAGGCTACTTTCACACTAGCGTTCGCTGGTCCGCTCGTGAGCTCCGTTTGAAGGAGCTCACGAGCGGACCCGAACACCTCCGTCCAGCCCTGATGCAGTCTGAATGGATGCGGATCCGCTCAGACTGCATCAGTCTGGCGGCGTTCAGCCTCCGCTCCGCTCGCCTCCGCACGGACAGGCGGACAGCTGAACGCTGCTTGCAGCGTTCGGGTGTCCGCCTGGCCGTGCGGAGGCGTGCGGATCCGTTCAGACTTACAATGTAAGTCAATGGGAACGGATCCGCTTGAAGATGTCACCATATGGCTCAATCTTCAAGCGGATCCGTCCCCCATTGACTTTACATTGAAAGTCTGAACGGATCCGCGCAGGCTACTTGCGCACTTGCGAAATTTTTTAAAGTTATTAATGCAGACGGATCCGTACTGAACGGAGCCTCCGTCTGCATTAATATGATCGGATCCATTCAGAACGGATCCGATCAAGCGCAAGTGTGAAAGTAGCCTAATAGAGATAAAAAAATATAAAACACAAATATAAAAATACAATTAAAAATATGAGTGAAAAATATGAGGGTGGTTAAATGTCAATTCAATTATATCCTGCTGGAAAAAAAAGGATGAATCCTGCTGGAAAAAGAAACAGGCAATCTGCTGAAAAAAAATATTTTTCTTATATTGTAATGACCAGTGATATGGTGGCCAATAATATCCTGGTACAGTGTCAATGATGTGGAATCCTGTTGGGAGAGAAAGGTGCTCCTTCCTATAAAGGTCTAATTCATATATCCCAAGATTTTGGGTTTAAAAATCAATCCAATTCTGGTTTTGATTATTTGTTCACAGATCCATAAAAACTTATTTTAAATAACAGGTCTTATTTTAAATAACAGGTCTTTTTTTATCACACATTTGCATTAAGAATTTTTATGATATTTGTATACATTCAATTAAGTCAACTAAGTCAGGGGCTAAATCTTTTACTAATGAATTGAAGTTTCTTTGTGAATTCTTGTTAGTTACTGATTAGAACAGCTAAGTGTTCTCATAAATTTTACATTTTTATATGTTTGGCCCTTAAGCTCAATAATTACTGAGATACTAGTGCATAGTAGAAAGCAGCAATCTGTTTTGCATATGTTTTCTTTTTTATTCATTAATTTTCTAGCACGTGATTTTTCATTAATAAGGTACTAAAAAGAAAAACCCATAATGGTCACTGAAATAAAGTACTAAAAATGTACTAAAAATCAGCTTTTGCTTTTGAATTGTGGATCAAGAGAATAATTTATAAAACAAACTAATGACATTGAAAATCACTGAAAATGGTGCACTACAATGGAAAATGCAATTGACAATATATGGCTAAACCCTCACACTGATATTAAAATGAGACTTTTGCCAATATATTCTTATATCAAGAACATACCGGAGCCCGCGCACCCCGTCAAGGTCTCTCAAAATGGCACGGGACCTAATGCTAACCTACCTATGCCGGACAATTTATGATAGGTCCATGAAGTCCAACACACAGCCAGTAGCTCACAGTTACCTCTAGTGTGAAATCACACATACAATGGGAAGAGGGAAGAGGCTGTGAGTCCCATCTATAACTGGCTCATGTAACTCAGGCCGCACAGTTGCACCTGAATGTTACCCATAGATCAAAATTAAGTGACATTCAAACCTGAGGTTGCCAAACCTCCAGGGACAGTAGGAACAGTAATTAAGAAAGACTTTATTTGTAAAATGTTAGCTTAGAAGAGTTCAGGGACAGCAAAGGGATAGTGTAGGGAGAAAATAGGGAGATCATAGGGAAAATGTATCCACACTATAGGGAGAGCATAGGGAGAGTGCAGAGGCTATTTGAACAGTGTCCCCCTTGGTAAATAGATGAGCAATTCTATTACACCTTTATGGGTAATTAGGGTAAACAAAGCTGTCTATTACTACTGCTATTGTGGTGTCCTCATTGTTTTAATTCCATTAGGCCTTGATTCTGTAATTGGGGTGAAAAAGCGCTCTATTTATTCAGTTATTTTGGGGTTGTTCTTGTGATGGATCAGAAGAAGTGTAAAATAAACAGTGACAAACTTACTGCTGACACCCTCTCCACTCGGTCATGGGCCCAGTACTTGTATCAGCAAGTAACAGAACAGGTTCTATAGAAATCTATGAGGAATTAGCTGACGGTGTAAAAGGAGAATGCTCTTTCAGTCTATAGTAGAATCTTGGGCCACTGCATGGTTAAGTCCATAGATGACACTAGCTTTGACCCGTAAGGCTGAGTTCACACTTCAGTTATTTGGTCAGTTTTTGACTTGTAACTAGAGTTGAGCGAACACCTGGATGTTCGGGTTCGAGAAGTTCGGCCGAACATCCCGGAAATGTTCGGGTTCGGGATCCGAACCCGATCCGAACTTCGTCCCGAACCCGAACCCCATTGAAGTCAATGGGGACCCGAACTTTTCGGCACTAAAAAGGCTGTAAAACAGCCCAGGAAAGAGCTAGAGGGCTGCAAAAGGCAGCAACATGTAGGTAAATCCCCTGCAAACAAATGTGGATAGGGAAATGAATTAAAATAAAAATTAAATAAATAAAAATTAACCAAAATCAATTGGAGAGAGGTTCCATAGCAGAGAATCTGGCTTCCCGTCACCCACCACTGGAACAGTCCATTCTCAGATATTTAGGCCCCGGCACCCAGGCAGAGGAGAGAGGTCCCGTAACAGAGAATCTGTCTTCATGTCAGCAGAGAATTAGTCTGCATGTCATAGCAGAGAATGAGGCTTCACGTCAGCCACCACTGCAACAGTCCATTGGCATATATTTAGGCCCAGCACACACACAGGCAGAGGAGAGAGGTCCCGTAACAGAGAATCTGGCTTCATGTCAGCAGAGAATCAGTCTGCATGTCATAGCAGAGAATCAGGCTTCACGTCAGCCACCACTGCAACAGTCCATTGTCATAAATTTAGGCCCAGCACCCAGGCAGAGGAGAGAGGTCCCGTAACAGAGAATCTGGCTTCATGTCAGCAGAGAATCAGTCTTCATATCATAGCAGAGAATCAGGCTTCACGTCACCCACCACTGTAAGAGTCAATTTTCATAAATTTAGGCCCAGAACCCAGGCAGAGGAGAAAGGTCCCGTAACAGACAATCTGGCTTCATGTCAGCAGAGAATCAGTCTTCATATCATAGCAGAGAATCAGGCTTCACGTCACCCACCACTGTAAGAGTCAATTTTCATAAATTTAGGCCCAGAACCCAGGCAGAGGAGAAAGGTCCCGTAACAGACAATCTGGCTTCATGTCAGCAGAGAATCAGTCTTCATATCATAGCAGAGAATCAGGC
Source organism: Bufo gargarizans (assembly GCF_014858855.1). Taxonomy (NCBI): domain Eukaryota; kingdom Metazoa; phylum Chordata; class Amphibia; order Anura; family Bufonidae; genus Bufo; species Bufo gargarizans. The sequence continues at coordinate 169,782,071 of NC_058080.1, forward strand.
TTCACGTCACCCACCACTGTAAGAGTCAATTTTCATAAATTTAGGCCCAGAACCCAGGTAGAGGAGAAAGGTCCCGTAACAGACAATCTGGCTTCATGACAGCAGAGAATCAGTCTGCATGTCATAGCAGAGAATCAGGCTTCACGTCAGCCACCACTGCAACAGTCCATTGTCATAAATTTAGGCCCAGCACCCAGGCAGAGGAGAGAGGTCCCGTAACAGACAATCTGGCTTCATGTCAGCAGAGAATTAGTCTGCATGTCATAGCAGAGAATCAGGCTTCATGTCAGCCACCACTGCAACAGTCCATTGGCATATATTTAGGCCTAGCACACAGGCAGAGGAGAGGTTCATTCAACTTTGGGTAGCATCGCAATATAATGGTAAAATGAAAATAAAAATAGGATTGAATGAGGAAGTGCCCTGGAGTCCAATAATATATGGTTATGGGGAGGTAGTTAATGTCTAATCTGGACAAGGGACGGACAGGTCCTGTGGGATCCATGCCTGGTTCATTTTTATGAACGTCAGCTTGTCCACATTGGCTGTAGACAGGCGGCTGCGTTTGTCTGTAATGACGCCCCCTGCCGTGCTGAATACACGTTCAGACAAAACGCTGGCTGCCGGGCAGGCCAGCACCTCCAAGGCATAAAAGGCTAGCTCTGGCCACGTGGACAATTTAGAGACCCAGAAGTTGAATGGGGCCGAACCATCAGTCAGTACGTGGAGGGGTGTGCACACGTACTGTTCCACCATGTTAGTGAAATGTTGCCTCCTGCTAACACGTTGCGTATCAGGTGGTGGTGCAGTTAGCTGTGGCGTGTTGACAAAAGTTTTCCACATCTCTGCCATGCTAACCCTGCCCTCAGAGGAGCTGGCCGTGACACAGCTGCCTTGGCGACCTCTTGCTCCTCCTCTGCCTTGGCCTTGGGCTTCCACTTGTTCCCCTGTGACATTTGGGAATGCTCTCAGTAGCGCGTCTACCAACGTGCGCTTGTACTCGCGCATCTTCCTATCACGCTCCAGTGCAGGAAGTAAGGTGGGCACATTGTCTTTGTAGCGTGGATCCAGCAGGGTGGCAACCCAGTAGTCCGCACAGGTTAAAATGTGGGCAACTCTGCTGTCGTTGCGCAGGCACTGCAGCATGTAGTCGCTCATGTGTGCCAGGCTGCCCAGGGGTAAGGACAAGCTGTCCTCTGTGGGAGGCGTATCGTCATCGTCCTGCCTTTCCCCCCAGCCACGCACCAGTGATGGACCCGAGCTGCGTTGGGTGCCACCCCGCTGTGACCATGCTTCATCCTCATCCTCCTCCACCTCCTCCTCATCCTCGTCCTCCTCGTCCTCCAGTAGTGGGCCCTGGCTGGCCACATTTGTACCTGGCCTCTGCTGTTGCAAAAAACCTCCCTCTGAGTCACTTCGAAGAGACTGGCCTGAAAGTGCTAAAAATGACCCCTCTTCCTCATCCTCCTCCTCCTCCTCCTGGGCCACCTCCTGTTCCATCATCGCCCTAAGTGTTTTCTCAAGGAGACATAGAAGTGGTATTGTAACGCTGATAACGGTGTCATCGCCACTGGCCATGTTGGTGGAGTACTCGAAACAGCGCAACAGGGCACACAGGTCTCGCATGGAGGCCCAGTCATTGGTGGTGAAGTGGTGCTGTTCTGTAGTGCGACTGACCCGTGCGTGCTGCAGCTGAAACTCCACTATGGCCTGCTGCTGCTCGCACAGTCTGTCCAGCATGTGCAAGGTGGAGTTCCACCTGGTGGGCACGTCGCATATGAGGCGGTGAGCGGGAAGGCCGAAGTTACGCTGTAGCGCAGACAGGCGAGCAGCGGCAGGATGTGAACGCCGGAAGCGCGAACAGACGGCCCGCACTTTATGCAGCAGCTCTGACATGTCGGGGTAGTTGTGAATGAACTTCTGCACCACCAAATTCAGCACATGCGCCAAGCAAGGGATGTGCGTCAAATTGGCTAGTCCCAGAGCTGCAACGAGATTTCGCCCATTATCACACACCACCAGGCCGGGCTTGAGGCTCACCGGCAGCAACCACTCGTCGGTCTGTTGTTCAATACCCCGCCACAACTCCTGTGCGGTGTGGGGCCTGTCCCCCAAACATATGAGTTTCAGAATGGCCTGCTGACGTTTACCCCGGGCTGTGCTGAAGTTGGTGGTGAAGGTGTGTGGCTGACTGGATGAGCAGGTGGAAGAAGAGGAGGAGGAAGCCGAGAAGGAGGAGGTGGCAACAGGAGGCAAAGAATGTTGCCCTGCGATCCTTGGCGGCGGCAGGACGTGCGCCAAACAGCTCTCCGCCTGGGGCCCAGCTGCCACTACATTTACCCAGTGTGCAGTTAGGGAGATATAGCGTCCCTGGCCGTGCTTACTGGTCCACGTATCTGTGGTTAGGTGGACCTTGCTACAGATGGCGTTGCGCAGTGCACACTTGATTTTATCGGATACTTGGTTGTGCAGGGAAGGCACGGCTCTCTTGGAGAAGTAGTGCCGGCTGGGAACAACATACTGTGGGACAGCAAGCGACATGAGCTGTTTGAAGCTGTCTGTGTCCACCAGCCTAAATGACAGCATTTCATAGGCCAGTAGTTTAGAAATGCTGGCATTCAGGGCCAGGGATCGAGGGTGGCTAGGTGGGAATTTACGCTTTCTATCAAATGTTTGTGAGATGGAGAGCTGAACGGTGGTACATCCCCTGTTTGCTGGGCGGCAGGTGCCAACGTTCCTCCAGAGGCGGAGGAAGAGGCCGAGGCGGCAGCAGCAGAATAGGCCGAGGCGGCAGCAGCAGAAGAGGTAGCAGGGGGAGCCTGAGTGACTTCCTTGGTTTTAAGGTGTTTACTCCACTGCAGTTCATGCTTTGCATGCAGGTGCCTGGTCATGCAGGTTGTGCTCAGGTTCAGAACGTTAATGCCTCGCTTCAGGCTCTGATGGCACAGCGTGCAAACCACTCGGGTCTTGTCGTCAGCACATTGTTTGAAGAAGTGCCATGCCAGGGAACTCCTTGAAGCTGCCTTTGGGGTGCTCGGTCCCAGATGGCGGCGGTCAGTAGCAGGCGGAGTCTCTTGGCGGCGGGTGTTCTGCTTTTGCCCACTGCTCCCTCTTTTGCTACGCTGTTGGCTCGGTCTCACCACTGCCTCTTCCTCCGAACTGTGAAAGTCAGTGGCACGACCTTCATTCCATGTGGGGTCTAGGACCTCATCGTCCCCTGCATCGTCTTCCACCCAGTCTTGATCCCTGACCTCCTGTTCAGTCTGCACACTGCAGAAAGACGCAGCAGTTGGCACCTGTGTTTCGTCATCATCAGAGACATGCTGAGGTGGTATTCCCATGTCCTCATCATCAGGAAACATAAGTGGTTGTGCGTCAGTGCATTCTATGTCTTTCACCGCTGGGGAAGGGCTAGGTGGATGCCCTTGGGAAACCCTGCCAGCGGAGTCTTCAAACAGCATAAGAGACTGCTGCATAACTTGAGGCTGAGACAGTTTCCCTGGTATGCATGGGGGTGATGTGACAGACTGATGGGGTTGGTTTTCAGGCGCCATCTGTGCGCTTTCTGCAGAAGACTGGGTGGGAGATAATGTGAACGTGCTGGATCCACTGTCGGCCACCCAATTGACTAATGCCTGTACCTGCTCAGGCCTTACCATCCTTACCATCCTTAGAACGGCATTGGGCCCCACCATATATCGCTGTAAATTCTGGCGGCTACTGGGACCTGAGGTAGTTGGTACACTAGGACGTGTGGATGTGGCAGAACGGCCACGTCCTCTCCCAGCACCAGAGGGTCCACTAACACCACCACGACCATGTCCACGTCCGCGTCCCTTACTAGATGTTTTTCTCATTGTTATGGTTCACCACAACAACAAATATATTATTTGGCCCAATGTATTGTATTCAAATTCAGCGGGATATAAATTTGAGGCCTAGTATTTAGGCGCTGGGTGACCGGTATGGATTTAGTGACAGAATTAGACTTGGAAATGCACAGAAGCGTGTGTGTGAAGTTATTCTGAATGACCCAATGTGCACCTTGAATATTATATACCCTTTTTGGGATAGATTTCAAATAGCTCTGATATAGCAGGAACCACTAAATTATGAAATTGCTAAATTGGGAATTGTACTTCAACCCAGAACAAAAAATGTGCTTTGACGGGCACTAAATAACTTTCCCAGCTACAACAGGACAGCGGTAACGAGAGATTTAGAGGGATTTAAATTTGAGGCCTAGTATTTAGGCGCTGGGTGACAGGTATGGGTTTAGTGACAGAATTAGACTTGGAAATACACAGTAGCGGGTGTGTGTGAAGTTATTCTGAATGACCCAATGTGCACCTTCAATATTATATACCCTTTTTGGGATAGATTTCAAATAGCTCTGATATAGCAGGAACCACTAAATTATGAAATTGCTAAATTGGGAATTGTACTTCAACCCAGAACAAAAAATGTGCTTTGACGGACACTAAATATCTTGCCCAGCAACAACAGTACAGCGGTAACGAGAGATTTAGCGGGATATAAATTTGAGGCCTAGTATTTAGGCGCTGGGTCACCGGTATGGATTTAGTGACAGAATTAGACTTGGAAATGCACAGAAGCGTGTGTGTGAAGTTATTCTGAATGACCCTATGTGCACCTTCAATATTATATACCCTTTTAGGGATAGATTTCAAATAGCTCTGATATAGCAGAAACCACTAAATTATGAAATTGCTAAATTGGGAATTGTACTTCAACCCAGAACAAAAAATGTGCTTTGACGGACACTAAATATCTTGCCCAGCAACAACAGTACAGCGGTGGGTAACGAGAGATTTAGAGGGATTTAAATTTGAGGCCTAGTATTTAGGCGCTGGGTCACCGGTATGGATTTAGTGACAGAATTAGACTTGGAAATGCACAGAAGCGTGTGTGTGAAGTTATTCTGAATGACCCAATGTGCACCTTCAATATTATATACCCTTTTAGGGATAGATTTCAAATAGCTCTGATATAGCAGAAACCACTAAATTATGAAATTGCTAAATTGGGAATTGTACTTCAACCCAGAACAAAAAATGTGCTTTGACGGACACTAAATATCTTGCCCAGCAACAACAGTACAGCGGTAACGAGAGATTTAGAGGGATTTAAATTTGAGGCCTAGTATTTAGGCGCTGGGTGACAGGTATGGGTTTAGTGACAGAATTAGACTTGGAAATACACAGTAGCGGGTGTGTGTGAAGTTATTCTGAATGACCCTATGTGCACCTTCAATATTATATACCCTTTTAGGGATAGATTTCAAATAGCTCTGATATAGCAGAAACCACTAAATTATGAAATTGCTAAATTGGGAATTGTACTTCAACCCAGAACAAAAAATGTGCTTTGACGGACACTAAATATCTTGCCCAGCAACAACAGTACAGCGGTAACGAGAGATTTAGAGGGATTTAAATTTGAGGCCTAGTATTTAGGCGCTGGGTGACAGGTATGGGTTTAGTGACAGAATTAGACTTGGAAATACACAGTAGCGGGTGTGTGTGAAGTTATTCTGAATGACCCTATGTGCACCTTCAATATTATATACCCTTTTAGGGATAGATTTCAAATAGCTCTGATATAGCAGAAACCACTAAATTATGAAATTGCTAAATTGGGAATTGTACTTCAACCCAGAACAAAAAATGTGCTTTGACGGACACTAAATATCTTGCCCAGCAACAACAGTACAGCGGTGGGTAACGAGAGATTTAGAGGGATTTAAATTTGAGGCCTAGTATTTAGGCGCTGGGTCACCGGTATGGATTTAGTGACAGAATTAGACTTGGAAATGCACAGAAGCGTGTGTGTGAAGTTATTCTGAATGACCCAATGTGCACCTTCAATATTATATACCCTTTTAGGGATAGATTTCAAATAGCTCTGATATAGCAGAAACCACTAAATTATGAAATTGCTAAATTGGGAATTGTACTTCAACCCAGAACAAAAAATGTGCTTTGACGGACACTAAATATCTTGCCCAGCAACAACAGTACAGCGGTAACGAGAGATTTAGAGGGATTTAAATTTGAGGCCTAGTATTTAGGCGCTGGGTGACAGGTATGGGTTTAGTGACAGAATTAGACTTGGAAATACACAGTAGCGGGTGTGTGTGAAGTTATTCTGAATGACCCAATGTGCACCTTCAATATTATATACCCTTTTTGGGATAGATTTCAAATAGCTCTGATATAGCAGGAACCACTAAATTATGAAATTGCTAAATTGGGAATTGTACTTCAACCCAGAACAAAAAATGTGCTTTGACGGGCACTAAATAACTTTCCCAGCTACAACAGGACAGCGGTAACGAGAGATTTAGAGGGATTTAAATTTGAGGCCTAGTATTTAGGCGCTGGGTCACCGGTATGGATTTAGTGACAGAATTAGACTTGGAAATGCACAGAAGCGTGTGTGTGAAGTTATTCTGAATGACCCAATGTGCACCTTCAATATTATATACCCTTTTAGGGATAGATTTCAAATAGCTCTGATATAGCAGAAACCACTAAATTATGAAATTGCTAAATTGGGAATTGTACTTCAACCCAGAACAAAAAATGTGCTTTGACGGACACTAAATATCTTGCCCAGCAACAACAGTACAGCGGTAACGAGAGATTTAGAGGGATTTAAATTTGAGGCCTAGTATTTAGGCGCTGGGTGACAGGTATGGGTTTAGTGACAGAATTAGACTTGGAAATGCACAGAAGCGTGTGTGTGAAGTTATTCTGAATGACCCAATGTGCACCTTCAATATTATATACCCTTTTAGGGATAGATTTCAAATAGCTCTGATATAGCAGAAACCACTAAATTATGAAATTGCTAAATTGGGAATTGTACTTCAACCCAGAACAAAAAATGTGCTTTGACGGACACTAAATATCTTGCCCAGCAACAACAGTACAGCGGTAACGAGAGATTTAGCGGGATATAAATTTGAGGCCTAGTATTTAGGCGCTGGGTCACCGGTATGGATTTAGTGACAGAATTAGACTTGGAAATGCACAGAAGCGTGTGTGTGAAGTTATTCTGAATGACCCTATGTGCACCTTCAATATTATATACCCTTTTAGGGATAGATTTCAAATAGCTCTGATATAGCAGAAACCACTAAATTATGAAATTGCTAAATTGGGAATTGTACTTCAACCCAGAACAAAAAATGTGCTTTGACGGACACTAAATATCTTGCCCAGCAACAACAGTACAGCGGTAACGAGAGATTTAGAGGGATTTAAATTTGAGGCCTAGTATTTAGGCGCTGGGTGACAGGTATGGGTTTAGTGACAGAATTAGACTTGGAAATACACAGTAGCGGGTGTGTGTGAAGTTATTCTGAATGACCCAATGTGCACCTTCAATATTATATACCCTTTTAGGGATAGATTCCAAATAGCTCTGATATAGCAGGAACCACTAAATTATGAAATTGCTAAATTGGGAATTGTACTTCAACCCAGAACAAAAAATGTGCTTTGACGGACACTAAATATCTTGCCCAGCAACAACAGTACAGCGGTAACGAGAGATTTAGAGGGATTTAAATTTGAGGCCTAGTATTTAGGCGCTGGGTGACAGGTATGGGTTTAGTGACAGAATTAGACTTGGAAATACACAGTAGCGGGTGTGTGTGAAGTTATTCTGAATGACCCAATGTGCACCTTGAATATTATATACCCTTTTAGGGATAGATTTCAAATAGCTCTGATATAGCAGAAACCACTAAATTATGAAATTGCTAAATTGGGAATTGTATTTCAACCCAGAACAAGAAATGTGCTTGAACGGACACTAAATAACTCGCCCAGCTACAGCACTAGGGACAGATTTAGCTGGATATAAATTTGAGGCCTAGTATTTAGGCGCTGGGTGACCGGTATGGATTTAGTGACAGAATTAGACTGGGATATGGCCAAAAAATAAACAGACTATTGCTGGTTAAATGCACTTGGTGTGACAGCTTCACCCTGATGTAGGCTTTAGCCAAAAAACAACCACACCATTGAGGGTTAAATGCACTTGGTGACAGGCGCAGCTTGCCCCTGATTTTGTATATGGCCAAAAAATGAACAGACTATTGCTGGTTAAATGCACTTGGTGTGACAGCTTCACCCTGATGTAGGCTTTAGCCAAAAAACAACCACACCATTGAGGGTTAAATGCACTTGGTGACAGGCGCAGCTTGCCCCTGATTTTGTATATGGCCAAAAAATGAACAGACTATTGCTGGTTAAATGCACTTGGTGTCACAGCTTCACCCTGATGTAGGCTTTAGCCAAAAAACAACCACACCATTGAGGGTTAAATGCACTTGGTGACAGGCGCAGCTTGCCCCTGATTTTGTATATGGCCAAAAAATGAACAGACTATTGCTGGTTAAATGCACTTGGTGTGACAGCTTCACCCTGATGTAGGCTTTAGCCAAAAAACAACCACACCATTGAGGGTTAAATGCACTTGGTCGCAGCTTGTGCTGGCGCACCACAAGACACAAAATGGCCGCCGATCACCCCAGAAAAATGAGACTGACAAACGGTCTGTGCAGCCTAAAAACAGTGAGCAATTGAGGATCAGCAGCTCAATGATCCACAGCTGCAGATCGATCAGTTAATCAAGTCCTTTGGAGGAGTTAATCTGCCTAATCTCGCCCTACTGTCGCAGCCGCAACCTCTCCCTACGCTAATCAGAGCAGAGTGACGGGCGGCGCTATGTGACTCCAGCTTAAATAGAGGCTGGGTCACATGGTGCTCTGGCCAATCACAGCCATGCCAATAGTAGGCATGGCTGTGATGGCCTCTTGGGGCAAGTAGTATGACGCTTGTTGATTGGCTGCTTTGCAGCCTTTCAAAAAGCGCCAAGAAAGCGTCACAAAAGCGCCAAGAAAGCGACGAACACCGAACCCGAACCCGGACTTTTACGAAAATGTCCGGGTTCGGGTCCGTGTCACGGACACCCCAAAATTCGGTACGAACCCGAACTATACAGTTCGAGTTCGCTCATCCCTACTTGTAACTGACCAAATAAGCTAGGTGTGAACTGATTCTAAGAGTGACACCTGTCACCTGCCTGTCTTACTGACGCACATTAACTGTTTCACATCCACAGCGGACTATCTATGCATGTTTGTAGGTTAGAAGAAAAGGTAGCGGCACTCAGCGTTAAATAAACTTTGGCAGCTTTATTGAAGATAAAAAAGGTCAGACACAGGCACCTCACAAAAGGTCAGGCTACAGCCGTTTTGCGCACCTTGCACTTTGTCAAGCCTACAGTGAACTGGTGTGAGATACACCTCACTTCCTCCTCCCCTGTCCCGTGACATGCTTAATCAGACGAGTGTCTCCTACTCCTGTGTCAATGGACTTTTTGTGTTCCCTAAACCTGATATATAGGGGTCTAAAAGATTTGCCAATATAAAACTTTCCGCAGGGGCAAAGAATGACATATACCACGTATGGCATTTTGCATGGTATAAAGCTTTTGATAGAATGTTGCACCCTCCTATTGTTAGGTGCTTGGACTTATACATGTATCTGCACATTGAACACCTACCACACGCAAAGTTACCATTGAGGACACATTTTCCTAACCAGTTAGCGTCATCGATCTGTAAATTGCTAATGACAATGGCATTCCCTATAGTACCACTTCTCCTGAAGCTAATGATGGGATTCATCATTGTCTTAGCCTTAAGAGACTCATCCTGCAACAGCATCTGCCAGTTGTTAAGGATGGCCTTTTTTTTTTAATCAGGGGTGCCATCGGAGTGTAGTCAAATGTGAATATAGCCCGTGCATTATCCTGATTATCCTGTCTGATTTTTGTCTTTTTTCTACTACAGTCTATCTGCTTGAGTCTAGTGACTCTCTGATGGCTGCATCAATAACTCCCTCTGGGTACCCCTCTGCAGTAAACGGAGTTTCAGATCCATACATTGCTCCTTGAATTCATTATCATCTGAGACTATTCTCCTCAGACGCAGAAACTGCCCATAGGCGACTGCCTTTTTGACATAGGGCAGGTGAAAACTGTCATACCGCAGACAGGAATTCGTGGAGGTAGGTTTTCTAAAGACATTGGTGCAAATCTCACCATCTTTTACACTTATATTGACATCTAAAAAGTTCAATTCACTATGTTGAATCTGGCTTGTAAATCTCATATTCATGTCATGAGAGGTATTCAAGAAATCCACAAATTCCCCAAATTGTGTCTCTGTACCTGCCCAGATAATGAACACGTTGTCAATGTATCTAAGGAATAACCTAATATTTTGGACAAAAGGATTATTAATAGTGAACACAAACTTTTCTTCAAACATAGCTAAGAATAGATTAGCAGAGGGGCATGAGACGGGGGTCCCTATCGCGGTTCCTGATACTTGGCGGTACCATTTTCGGGCAAAGGTAAATGCATTATGTGTCAAAATGAATCTCAGTGCTTGCATTACAAATTCATTGTGATTAGCACTGCCACCTGCTCACTCCAGAGCTCCGCGGATGCACTGCACACCCAGTTCCTGAGAAATTCTAGTGTATAAGCTTTCCACATCTATAGACGCAAGCAAATATTCAGCTTGCCACTCAAAATCTTTCAAAACCTCCAATAAGTCAAAGTGTCCTCCAGGTAAGAAGGTATTCCCTTCAATAATGGACGCAATAATCAATCCAAAAATTGTGATAACGGTTCGGTCACGGACCCGATACCCGTCACAATTGGTCGGCCCGGAGGGCCCACCAGTGACTTATGGATTTTGTGATTACAGTACCAAACAGGTACAGTCGGAAACTGTGGGTACAGTTTCTCTGCGGTGCTCCGGGCAGGAAGCCAGTGACAACGTAACGCCAAAGTAAAGCTCTCAATTGCTGCTGGTACCTCAAAGTAGGGTTAGATTAGAGGGGTTCATAGGCATCGGTATCATGTACAGGCAATTTCCCTTCTGCCTCTCCAATATATGCACATCTGTACATGACCACTATACTCCCACCCTTGTCCTCCGGTTTAATTACCAGGTCGCTATGCCGTTTCAGCCATAGCAAGGACACCCGCTCACCAGCAGTAAGATTAGACTTACATTCCGGATGAATCAAGGCTTTAACTTCCTTTAATACCTGTCTTTGGTACAAATCCAAACTACTGCTGGCGATCAAAGGTGGAGTAAAAGTGGTTTTGAGCCCCTTAGTAAAGCGCTCGTTCACAGTAGTCAAATCTTGCTGTTGGTCGAACTCAATTCCCTGCAATTCTAAAAGGGTGTGAACCACATCTCTGTCCACTTGTTCAAGGTGCTCACCCCAGTGGAATCCTAATGCTCCAACTCTAGAAAGTTGCTGTGGATCTATATTGCTATATCCCATTCTCTCCCGTGCACTATTATAAAATCTATGCAGGTTCAACTTCCTTACCGCTTTGAACAAATCGACCTCAAAAGCCACTTCATCAAATTTATATACCAAACTGAAATTGAGGCCCTTAGCCAAGAGTAACAAACAATCATGATTCAACACCACATTAGTTAAATTCAACACATTTTCCCCCATCGGTGATAGCGGCACCTGCCCCAAATTGGAAGCTAGTGCTTCCACGCTACTTGTTTTCTTTTGAAGCCACTTTTGTGCACCCTTTCTTCCCTTAAAATTGACAAAGTGCAAGGTCTGCGAAACAGCTGTAGCCTGACCTTTTGTGCAGTGCCTGTGTCTGACCCTATTTAACAGTGAGTGCCGCAACCTTTTCTTCTAACCCACAAGTTTCTATTTTGATTACGCGGAGCAGAGCACCACTGATTGTCGCTTTTTGTTCAGTGCGTTGAACAGTCTATTAGACGTTACACACGCCCAGCAGTGCCGGCTGCGTTTTTCTTGATGGACATTGAGTATCTATGCATGTTTTTTCAATGCTCAGTGATGTACACTGAGATACACAGTCCCTGCAGCTGAAAATTGCTGATTTATAACGCGCTTCATCATGAATTAATTCGGAAAAAATAATTTTGTCACCTTAAATCACTAAAAGTGCAATACCAAGCGATCAAAAAGGCGTAAGCCCCCCCAAAATAGTACCCCTACCTAAGAAAAAAATGATCCCCTACCTAAGACAATTGCCCAAACAGTAGACTATGCAGACACTAAAACATGATTGTTTTTGTTTCAAAAATGATCTTGTGTTAAATGTAAAAAATAAAATAAAAGTAGACATATTAGGTATCGCCGCATCCGTAAAGACCTGCTCTATAAAAATACCACATGATTTAACCCCTCAGGTGAACACTTAAAAAAAAAAGTGTACAAAAAGCCATTTTTTGCCAACTTGCATCACAAAAAGTGTAATAGCAAGCGATCAAAAAGTCATATGCACCACAAAATAGTGCCAATCAGACCATCATCTCATCCCGCAAAATATTGTAACTGAGACATCTCCCCAAAAATTAAAAAACTATGGCTGTCAGAATATGGAGACACTAATACATGATTTGTTTTTGTTGATATCATTGTGCTAAACTTAAATAAATAAAAAAAAGTATACATATTAGGTATTGCCATGTCTGTAGCAACCTGCTTTTTAAAAATATCACATGACCTAACCCCTCAGGGGAACACCGTAAAAAAAAAAAAAAAAAAAAAAAGTGTGTCAAAAAAGCAATCTTTTGTCACCTTACATCACAAAAAGTGTAATACCAGGCGATCAAAAAGTCATATGCACACTAAAATAGTACCAATCAAACTGTCATCTCATACCAAAAAAAATGAGCCCCTACATAAGACAGTCGCCCAAAAAATAAAAAATAAACTATGGCTTTCAGAATATGGAGACACAAAAAAATTATTTTTTTCAAAAATGCTTTATTATGTATGGTACCTCATACCATATTTGGTATTGTCGCATCTGTAAAAACCTGCTCTATAAAATTACCACATGATCTAACCTGTCAGATGAACATTGTAAATAACAAAAAATAAAAACTGTGCCAAAACAGCTATTTTTTGTTACTTTGCCTCACAAACAGTGTAATATAGAGCAACCAAAAATCATATGTACCCTAAAATAGTACCAACAAAACTGCCACCTTATCCCGTAATTTCCAAAATGGGGTCATTTTATTGAAGTTTCTATTCTAGGGGTGCATCAGAGGGTCTTCAAATGTGACATGGCAACTTAAAATTATCCCAGTGAAATCTGCCCTCCATAAACCATATGGCGTTCCTTTCATTCTGCGCCCTGCCATGTGCCTGTACAGCAGTTTACAAAAACACTCCATATGTGGTTGTAAACTGCAGAATCAAGGCAATAAATATGTAGTTTTCTGCCAAAAAAGTGAAATTCTGAAATTTCATCTACATTTTTCTTTAATTCTTGTGGAACACCTAAAGGGTTTACAAAGTTTATAAAATCAGTTTTGAATAACTTGAGGGGAGTAGTTTCTAAAATGGGGTCATATTATGTAAGCCTCAGAAAGTGACTTCAACCTGAACTGGTCCTTAAAAAGTGGGTTTTGCTTCTAAACTTCTAAGCCTTCTAATGTCCCAATAAAATAAAATGTCATTTTCAAAATGATCCAAACATGAAGTAGACATATGGATAATGTAAAGTAATAACTATTTTTGGAGGTATCACTATCTATTATAAAAGTTGAGAAATATAAATTTGCTAAATTGCTAATTTTTCAAAATTTTTGGTAAATTTGGTATTTTTTAATAAATAAAAATGAAATATTTTGACTGAATTTTACCACTGTCATGAAGTACAATATGTGACGATAAAACAGTCTCAGAATGGTCTGGATAAGTAAAAGCATTTTAAAGTTATTACCACATAAAGTGACATATGTCAGATTTGGCCCAGGCAAGAAGGTGAAAACTGGCCCGGGGTTGAAAGGGTTAAATGATAAATAACCCCCTATGTACAAATTATTCATATTTTGAAGTTCGTGTGCGGGTTCGTGTTGTGGCATTTGCTGAATTGCCTTATGGATTCCGTTACCCCGGACCATAACGCAATTCCATGACGGAATGCATAATGGAACGCCTTTAGAGGAATTCCGTTATTCATTCCGTCATAATAGAAGTCTATGGCCTACATAACGGATCCTTCCGGTTTACGTTATGCATTCCATCATGGAATTGCTTTATGGTCCGTGGTAACGGAATCCATAACGCAATTCAGTAAATACCACAACACAAACAGCACACAAACTTCAAAATATGAAATTCGATCATCCCTAATAGTAACTCTTCTATTAGGGCCCATATCCTATGTTTCCATATGTGATATTAAGCAAGCTGGTCAACTGATCAATTGTTTTTCCCTTGTTCTAACACAAAGTGACCACTAGGTGGCAAAATAATCCCCCATTCACATATGGAAGTGTACTTTTAAACATGGTAATATACAAATCCACTTGTAAGATATTGAAATAAGGATTCATATGACAATGATGTTGCAGCCAAACTACAAATTCAGAAGTGTTTTTTTGTAGGTAAAATAAATGCAGTAATGCGAAAGAAAAGTGCATGGAATATATATATATATATATATATATATATATATTCATAAAATAGAAGACATCTTACCGTGCATGGCAGGCTAAAGAGAAATCTTACTGTGTATAACCAGTTTAAAAGAAATCTTAGGGTATATGCACACGGCAGTGTAGTTTATGTAGATTTTTGTGCAGTTTGTGCCGTGCCAAATCTACACCAAAATATTGATGCGTTACATGATTTGCCCCCAGATCTCACCCTTTGCATTGCACAAACAGTTGACATATTGCAGATTTCAGAATCCACACCAAAGGTCCATTTCCGCATGCAAAATGTCATCTACTTAGCTGGTACTGTAGCACGCTGCGGCTCATCAACACGAAAATCCACGTGGATAATCTGCACGCAACGCGCACAGTGTGCATATATCCTCACAGTGTATATCCAATGCAAAGTCCATCTATTTTTCAAACAGTCAAGATGGTGTTTGCTCACCAATGAATTATCTTCTGATTATTTGTTCATAGCATAATACCCCCGATTCTTCTGAAAAAATACATTTATATTTTACTTTGCTCCCAGTGAGTTTGTTGTTTGTTTGGCACCAAAGGATCCTTTATTTGAACGCATACAAGGGAAATAAACTTGATTGAAAGTGTTTGTGAAATTCAGTCATAACCTTGTCTCCTTCACAGTTCAGACCTGTGAGAGGAATTTCATGTTCATTACTAAGCGACATACTTTATGCCTTCTATGTGTTAGCAAAGAGACAAGTTTACCAGACCCTCTACAAGAGCCACACAAGATCTACAGCACAAGACAGAACTGGAACCGATTGCCATTTTTATATTTTAATTTAGTTTGAAAATGGATGCATTATTATTGGTAAGAATTTACGTTTCTAAATGTGCCTTCAGTTAAACCTTAATTTAACAGAAGGCACATTTTTATAGCATTTTATAGAATTTGTATATTTATGTGTAAAAAATCTAATATTAACAGATTCCTTTATAATAAGTTATCTAAGTTTCCAAGCTTTTGTCCTGTCTGAGATGGGATTCCTTGGCCTCCTTGTCTTTGTTATAGCACCTGTTGAGTCGCCAGGTGGCAGTCTGCATTCACTGGAACTCAAGGAAAGTGAGAGGGAAAGGAGAGGGGGAAGGAAGGAGAAGAGGGAGTCAAGTACTTTCATCAGCACTAAACTCTTTCCCATTTGTTGCAGCTAGGAGCAAACTTTAAAGAGACACCCACACTAAGCTCTCAGACTCCCAGCTAAGGAATTGTTTCCTTTTCACTCCTGAGTTTTTCCGAGGCACAGGAATCCCACCATCAAAGCAAGCAAACCCCTGAGTGACCTGCAGCCCTATTAAGCACTAGAAGATCACCCTGCTGACTGGAACCTGCTGCCTGGCGGAGAACTCACTGGCTCCATTACTTTCATGCTGTTGGGTCACTGCTCTGATCTGTAAAACAGTGTGAGGAAGTTTGGTGCCAAGCCAAAAAGTAAGGTAAATAATCAGCACAGCAGTGGAGCACAGACTTTGATACTGCCTAAAAAAGGGAACTGCCGGTGAGAAAAAAAAAAATGGGAGGTGTATAGAGACACGTTCCTATCCCACAATGTCCTGAGGGGACACGTTTGCTGACTATCACATTGTTTTCCCACAGGTTGTCATGCTACAGTTTCACATTTTTACAGCTCTGGATGAATGCTCTCACTTATAATGCTCATTTCTTCAGTATTCACTCATTTTTGGTTGTTTATACAAGGTGAACTGCCCCTTTCGGAAGGATTATTCCCTTTCTTCAAGCTTCGTGTAACTTTCGGTGCATTTGTTTCAATGTGAGGCTGACAGGTGGGTTTTTTCTATATATTTATTTTTTAGACTTTGTTCTGTCAGACTCTTTTTGTTTTGTTCTCCGTTTTTGACCGTGGTTCCTTGAAGGATTTAACACTGCAAGCGGGGGATTTTGGATCCATTTATACTTTGACTTTCAAACTGGAGACAGAAAAGAATAACAGAATCAGAAAAGAGTTGGCTTTGCATGGGATTATGAAGGATCTACCCAGCGATCATCTGCCACCAATGCTACCCAAACAGGCTCAGTGCTTTCTGGTGAAGGGTGCAGTTATCATGCTCTGCTGAGACTGACTGTGAACTTGCAAACCCTCAAGTGCCATTTGTATCTGTGCTCACCTCTATTCATCCAAATGATCCTCTTATTGTTACTTCTCAGAGTCCTCACGTGTACCCTGGACTTTCAGCTACATGGAGTGCAAGCTGAATCCAATCTCAGCAGTAAATTTCATTTTGGAAGTGCTAAGGAGCAGAATGGTAAGACAAAATTTTCTTTTTGTACACTGTCATAATTTATAGTTTTGAAAGGTCGCTCCTGGAGACACATTAAGTTTGGATAACTGATGTGGTATAGTCATTCCGTCACTAGACTAGGCTTAAAAAGGTACCACAAGAAAGGAATTGAAAACATGGCACCAAGGTTAAAAAGGCAGATAAATAAACCCAGGTCCCTTTTTCAGATATATTTATGTTTGCGCCTGTAGACCTAGATCCGTTGTGGTTTTGAACTGGTGAATAACTACTATTTGTCTCTGTCCTGGAAACAAGCTAATCCCACATAGGAAATGAGAATTACTTTCAGCTTTCAAGTGTACCTGAAATGTTTAGAAAACCCTCAAATGAAAGATCCCAAGGGCTGGAGCTCTGTGAGTGTAAAGAAAGGATTCTTTCATGTAAAGGGCCAGCTTCAGGGTGTGTAATTTGCCTAGCCTCTGAACTCCATAGAACTTGTATTATTCAGATTTCGAAGGTCTCACGTTGTTGATTCTAGATTATAAAGTCATTTTTGTTTGAGTGTATTGAAAGAAGAAATAAGTTACTGCATAGAATAGGAAGTATAAAAAAGTAAAGTTGATTGAAGGCATTGAACAGTAAAAAGCATGTGTATAAATAGTACTGGGCTATCTACATGCGTTGTGGTGCCTGCGGTAATACTTTGGCTCTAAAACACTGGCCATGTGAATTTCCTCACGTTTATGTCAGCTGAAAATTGTAAATCAAGCTGACTTTTACATTCATTTTTTATTTGCAGCTATGAATGGCCTTTTCTGTTACTTTGTTGTTTCTTTTTCCTTTCCTCTGAATGTGACTTTTCTTTTTTTTTCCCCCCTCCTCTCGTCTTCGTGTAGTACAGAACACATTATAGAATGGGTTAAAAGCCAGTAGAGATAAGAAACAGGACACAACCCTTTATCACATGCACTAGAGTTGTGTGAGAGAGCTGATATTGTTTTTGCATGCTGCTTGCTAATGTGTTGACATATGGCACCTGCAGACTGCCAGAGAGCCTGATCAAAGAGCAGCCTAGAGATCAGCCTCTAATCAGACTCCACTGTGAAGGACCAAAGGAAACTGATCAAACGGCTGGGGATCCCTGCAATGTTGTGACGGGAACTGATCAAGATGACCTTTGTCTATCCTCTTTGGTGTTGAAAAATAATGCCATTTCTTAAAGAAGTCAAATCTAAAGAAAATATCTCTTCTGCTTTGTAATCCAAGCTCAGACAGCTAGTAGATGTCTAGTTATTGTTTTGGACCCTGCAAGTTCTCTCATGTCTTACCAGTTAAAGGGCAGGGCAAATTATATATTGCTTCATTTTGGTGCCAAAAATAGTTCTAGTGTGCTTTATGTTTTTTTTTTTAAATGTCTAGACTCAGGAGGCGATCATGTTTAATATTCTTTATTAAAAGATATACAGTTACCAGAGAAGAAAAAACTAAATTCCCACAGCACCAAGTAGATGTTAGTTTATGACACTACTACACCCATATTACAAACCAAATTAACTAAAATAAGCATAATGTGTGCATATGCTATCAAATGCAGTATGTACTACCTTAAATCAAATCTCAGTAAATATAGCTCATGTTGACTGAAGGTATATAACAAAATCTGAGCTCATGCAGTCTTTGTTTCAATCAATTTTATAAAAAAATCTCTTTAAACATACAGAGAATGCGAAGGACAATAACAAGAAATCCTTTGTTATCATGAAGTTTGTTAACTGAAAGTTTGAAGGGTTGACACCATGCCAACTACTGAGTCTTTCAATGTCAACATGAATCTATTAGGTCCTGTTCACACCACAAATTTAAATCTTGTTGAAAGGTTCTGGAAAGGTACCTTTAAAACAGCACACAGCAAGATGCCAGTCCAGTTGCATCTTATTGCCAATGACTTCCATTTTCCAAAAAACAGGATATGTATAAATGATGTATCATTTTTGTGTCCCATTGCTTCAGGTTTAAAGTGGTTTTCTAGGACTTAGATATCGATAACCTAGCCTCAGAATGGGTCATCAGTATAAGATTGGAGGGGGTCTGATATTGATGATTTATCCTTTTCATAGGTCATCAATATCTAAGTCCCAAAAAACACTTTAATGGTAATTTTGCCAACAAAAAACTAAACTTGACAAATTGGGCAGAGTTCCCCGAACTGTAGGTTCATGTCTACCACTGTGCTGTATCCCCTCTGTAACTCAGTGTTTGGACTTTTGACTGCACCAAGTATATATAAAGTATTGAAGCTGGATTGAAGCTAAATACAGAAAATCTGTTCCTCGATGGTGCTTTATGTGCTGAAATGTAATACAATCGAATGTTGCATTTTTCTATGAATAGGCTTCCGGGGAATGCCGACGTAACGCACAGATTTACTTGGTGCTAATATTATATAGGAGCCACCACATTTGTCATTGCAGGATTTGCCAACAAAAAAAATCACAGAAAATAATGCACTAAAACAATAAATGCAAGAATAATATATAGACTAAGCCCTCACTCTAATGATAAAATCTTAGACAATATATTTTGATCAAAACACATCTGTGACCCCCTACCCATCACCACGGTGGTCTCGGTCAGGCAGGTCCTACTCTAAACCTACCTATACAGTTGGGCATCTATGTTCAGGAGAGCAGACCTCGCACATATAGTGTGCTGCTCTTAGTTAACACATGTGTTCATCAGCAACCAATGAGAGGAGGAGCAAGCACACCTATATGTACCACCTAATCAAGGCGGTCTATGAGATAGGTGGGGCAAAAGTGCACATAAATGCTACTCCCAGGATAGAAGCGCATTCACACCTGAAGGTGCCACTACTTCAAGACAAATAAAAAAAAATCACAGAAAAAAGATACAAAAAAAAATTCCCATACATTTCAACAGGATGCTATCACATGGTGTGAAGTTAGTCTTACTTAATGTTTTAGATAATCACTGATAAACCAGTCCTTTACTTGATAATATGCATACAGATGAAGCAGCAGACAACTTCAGCAAAAGGCCTCTTTCACACTGTCAGTATTTGGTCTGTATTTTTGCATCATTATTTGTAAGTAGGGATGAGCGAACTCGAACTGTATAGTTCGGGTTCGTACCGAATTTTGGGGTGTCCGTGACACGGACCCGAACCCGGACATTTTCGTAAAAGTCCGGGTTCGGGTTCGGTGTTCGTCGCTTTCTTGGCGCTTTTGTGACGCTTTCTTGGCGCTTTTTGAAAGGCTGCAAAGCAGCCAATCAACAAGCGTCATACTACTTGCCCCAAGAGGCCGTCACAGCCATGCCTACTATTGGCATGGCTGTGATTGGCCAGAGCACCATGTGACCCAGCCTCTATTTAAGCTGGAGTCACATAGCGCCGCCCGTCACTCTGCTCTGATTAGCGTAGGGAGAGGTTGCGGATGCGACAGTAGGGCGAGATTAGGCAGATTAACTCCTCCAAAGGACTTCACTTGATTAATCGATCGATCTGCAGCTGTGCATCATTGAGCTGCTGAAATTCAAATGCTCACTCACTGTTTTTAGGCTGCCCAGACCGTTTGTCAGTCACTTTTTTCTGGGGTGATCGGCGGCCATTTTGTGTCTTGTGCGGTGCTGCGACCAAGTGCATCCAAGCTGCGACCAAGTGCATTTAACCCTCAATGGTGTGGTTGTTTTTTGGCTAAAGCCTACATCAGGGTGAAGCTGTCACACCAAGTGCATTTAACCAGCAATAGTCTGTTCATTTTTTGGCCATATACTAAATCAGGGGCAAGCTGCGCCTGTCACCAAGTGCATTTAACCCTCAATGGTGTGGTTGTTTTTTGGCCATATACTACATCAGGGGCAAGCTGTGCCTGTCACCAAGTGCATTTAACCCTCAATGGTGTGGTTGTTTTTTGGCTAAAGCCTACATCAGGGTGAAGCTGTCACACCAAGTGCATTTAACCAGCAATAGTCTGTTTATTTTTTGGCCATATACTACATCAGGGGCAAGCTGCGCCCGTCACCAAGTGCATTTAACCCTCAGTAGTGTGGTTGGTCAAGCTATCACACCAAGTGCATTTAACCAGCAATAGTCTGTTCATTTTTTGGCCATATACTAAATCAGGGGCAAGCTGCGCCCGTCACCAAGTGCATTTAACCAGCAATAGTCTGTTCATTTTTTGGCCATATACTACATCAGGGGCAAGCTGCGCCCGTCACCAAGTGCTTTTAACCCTCAGTAGTGTGGTTGGTCAAGCTGTGACACCAAGTGCATTTAACCAGCAATAGTCTGTTCATTTTTTGTCCATATACTACATCAGGGGCAAGCTGCGCCCGTCACCAAGTGCATTTAACCAGCAATAGTGTAGTTATTTTTTGGCCATATCCCAGTCTAATTCTGTCACTAAATCCATACCGGTCACCCAGCGCCTAAATACTAGGCCTCAAATTTATATCCCGCTAAATCTGTCGTTACCGCTGTACTGTTGTGGCTGGGCAAGTTATTTAGTGTCCGTCAAAGCACATTTTTTGTTCAGGGTTGAAATACAATTCCCAATTTAGCAATTTCATAATTTAGTGGTTTCTGCTATATCAGAGCTATTTGAAATCTATCCCTAAAAGGGTATATAATATTCAAGGTGCACATAGGGTCATTCAGAATAACTTCACACACACGCTACTGTGCATTTCCAAGTCCAATTCTGTTAGTAAATCCATACCGGTCACCCAGCGCCTAAATACTAGGCCTCAAATTTATATCCCGCTAAATCTCTCGTTACCTCTGTCCTGTTGTGGCTGGGAAAGTTATTTAGTGTCCGTCAAAGCACATTTTTTGTTCTGGGTTGAAATACAATTCCCAATTTAGCAATTTGATAATTTAGTGGTTTCTGCTATATCAGAGCTATTTGAAATCTATCCCTAAAAGGGTATATAATATTCAAGGTGCACATTGGGTCATTCAGAATAACTTCACACACACCCGCTACTGTGTATTTCTAAGTCTAATTCTGTCACTAAACCCATACCTGTCACCCAGCGCCTAAATACTAGGCCTCAAATTTATATCCTGCTAAATCTCTCGTTAACGCTGTCCTGTTGTGGCTGGGAAAGTTATTTAGTGTCCGTCAAAGCACATTTTTTGTTCTGGGTTGAAATACAATTCCCAATTTAGCAATTTCATAATTTAGTGGTTTCTGCTATATCAGAGCTATTTGAAATCTATCCCTAAAAGGGTATATAATATTCAAGGTGCACATTGGGTCATTCAGAATAACTTCACACACACACGCTTCTGTGCATTTCCAAGTCTAATTCTGTCACTAAATCCATACCGGTCACCCAGCGCCTAAATACTAGGCCTCAAATTTATATCCCGCTGAATTTGAATACAATACATTGGGCCAAATAATATATTTGTTGTTGTGGTGAACCATAACAATGAGAAAAACATCTAGTAAGGGACGCGGACGTGGACATGGTCGTGGACATGGTCGGACATGGTGGGTGACGTGAAGCCTCATTCTCTGCTATGACATGCAGACTGATTCTCTGCTGTCATGAAGCCAGATTGTCTGTTACGGGACCTCTCTGCTCTGCCTGTGTGCTAGGCCTAAATATATGCCAATGGACTGTTGCAGTGGTGGGTGACGTGAAGCCTCATTCTCTGCTATGACATGCAGACTGATTCTCTGCTGACATGAAGCCAGATCGTCTGTTACGGGACCTCTCTGCTCTGCCTGTGTGCTAGGCCTAAATATATGCCAATGGACTGTTGCAGTGGTGGGTGACGTGAAGCCTCATTCTCTGCTATGACATGCAGACTGATTCTCTGCTGTCATGAAGCCAGATTGTCTGTTACGGGACCTCTCTGCTCTGCCTGTGTGCTAGGCCTAAATATATGCCAATGGACTGTTGCAGTGGTGGGTGACGTGAAGCCTCATTCTCTGCTATGACATGCAGACTGATTCTCTGCTGACATGAAGCCAGATTGTCTGTTACGGGACCTCTCTGCTCTGCCTGTGTGCTAGGCCTAAATATATGCCAATGGACTGTTGCAGTGGTGGGTGACGTGAAGCCTCATTCTCTGCTATGACATGCAGACTGATTCTCTGCTGTCATGAAGCCAGATTGTCTGTTACGGGACCTCTCTGCTCTGCCTGTGTGCTAGGCCTAAATATATGCCAATGGACTGTTGCAGTGGTGGGTGACGTGAAGCCTCATTCTCTGCTATGACATGCAGACTGATTCTCTGCTGACATGAAGCCAGATCCTCTGTTACGGGACCTCTCTCCTCTGCCTGGGTGCTGGGCCTAAATTTATGAAAATGGACTCTTACAGTGGTGGGTCACGTGAAGCCTGATTCTCTGCTATGACATGAAGACTGATTCTCTGCTGACATGAAGCCAGATTGTCTGTTACGGGACCTCTCTCCTCTGCCTGGGTGCCGGGGCCTAAATATCTGAGAATGGACTGTTCCAGTGGTGGGTGACGGGAAGCCAGATTCTCTGCTATGGAACCTCTCTCCAATTGATTTTGGTTAATTTTTATTTATTTAATTTTTATTTTAATTAATTTCCCTATCCACATTTGTTTGCAGGGGATTTACCTACATGTTGCTGCCTTTTGCAGCCCTCTAGCCCTTTCCTGGGCTGTTTTACAGCCGTTTTAGTGCCGAAAAGTTCGGGTCCCCATTGACTTCAATGGGGTTCGGGTTCGGGACGAAGTTCGGATCGGGTTCGGATCCCGAACCCGAACATTTCCGGGATGTTCGGCCGAACTTCTCGAACCCGAACATCCAGGTGTTCGCTCAACTCTATTTGTAAGCCAAAACCAGGAGAGGGTCCAAAACACAGGCACAAATATTTCTAAGATACATTTTCTCTCTAGGTTCCACTTCTGGTTTTGGCTTACAAATACTGACCATATATATACTAATGCAAAATACTGACCAAAAACTGACCGCGTGAAAGAGGCCATAGCGTGATGAATGTTACGCTATTTACGTAGTACAGTCAGACATTCTTTTAAAGTCTTCTTCATCTGTAGATCTAATTAAAACATTTTCCCAACATTTATTCCATGAACTTGCATGTGTCCATAAAATCTTTCACTTTTTTGGTCCTTGGTATTAAAAATATAGCTGAAGATGTCTGAAGTTGTCATTTGTGCTGGTATAAAAGTATATGGTATAAGAGTTTGGCTTGCTACTGAATTATCTGTTCTGCCTTTTGTATATCCATTGTGAGCACTACATCATTTCCTAATATGTGAGCCAGGTAGAGGAATATGGCATACAATAGACCCATATTGCACATTGGCATGGGGCGTCTATATTCTGTTCATCTTACCATGACTGGTCTAGAATGAACATCTGTGCTTTACAGTGCCAATTATTGTACAGTTTTCTTACTGACAAGTCCCAAAAGCTTGGACTATTACTTTTTCAGACTGAATATCTCTCAGATTTGGGGCACAGTCTCTCAACATGGAGTCTTTCTCAGTTCTGGGATCCCAAATCAAGAGAGACCATGCCCATTAACTCAACATGACGTGATTGGGCATTTTAAGGCCGGACTCATGCTTTTCCATGGTTTTCTGCAACACTTTGCTGTATTTTGGTAAACCGATTCAAAAGCTGCACCACAGCCATGACACAGCATGTGAACCCATTCTGAAGCTAATAGGGAGATTTATGGAAACTTATTCAAGTTTATGAGCCATGGCAAACAAGTTTCTGCTTTTGTTCTCCAGAGGACCTTCACAGAATAGGTAATACATGTATGATCACTGTGTGTATGTCTGACTACTGGAAACCTCACTTGTCATGAGAATGAGGGCCCCTGAGCCCCCTGAATGGGGCAATAGTTCACATGTATGACCACTACTGCATTCACTTCTATTGGACGGCCAGAGAAAATCAAACACTGTACTTGGCAGGCCCATAGGTACTAAATAGAACAGTGGTCACACATATCCACTACTGCTCCATTCAGGGACCATCATTCCCTTGATTGGTGAGGGTCCCAGTGGACAGACTTGCAATGATGAAAGGAAAATAAAAATAGAGGGTCATTTATTAAACAGAAATTAGGCGTGGTTCTGACACAGATTACAGTGCACAGGCCCGTTGCGCCACAATCTGTGACTTTTCCCCGCTCACGTCAGGTCTAAAAAAGTGGGCATGGTGGGGAAGGGACAGGCCAGTAGGCCCATCTCATTTACTATTTTCTACGTTTTAGGTATAGAAAATGGTCTAAATGTAAGACAGCTACAAAGTTGTCTTACATTTTGAAGCGGCCATGAATCCGCCGAAGTTATGTAGCGGCCGAAGCCTCTTTATAACTCTGGCGGATCCACCGCCAGCGCAGGGCCTTATTATGACTGGCATCTAAAACGCCAGTCTTAATAAACGTACCCCATAGTGATCTGGACAACATATCAACAGTACTATTGTATTACTACAGTTAAAGGGGTTGTCCAGGCTTTTAATATTGATGACCCTAAGATAGGTCATTAATATCAGATCATCTGGGGTCCGACGTCTGGCACCCCTGACGATCAGCTGTATGAGAAGATGGCGCATGCAGTGGCACGTGACATCTCCCTTCTCTCTTCCTGTTCGCTGCTGCTTTGCCATAGACAGCAGCGGACAGGAAGAGAGATGGTTGACGGCATGTGTGCACTGCGAACGTCGTCTCCTCATACAGCTGATTGGCAGGGGTGCCGGGTGTTGGACCCCCACCAATGTGATATTGATGGCCTTTCCTGAGGATACAACCCCTTTAATAGTTCAAAATTGTGGTCAAACATTCCCTTTCACAATTATTTTAACAATGATTCACCACGTTGACTTCTACTATATTATGTAGGCCAAAGTTCAATAGTTGCTTAAATGAGTAGACTAGTAAGTAAACAGTGGGAACTGAAGTGAATTCTGATGTGGATTCTTCCTGGTGTTAGTTCTTAGGGGATGTTTTGGCTCTCATTAACCTCCTAACAGTCACATTAAAATTGGAAAAAACCCTCTAAAAATGTCAAATTTTTATTGTACGTTTTTAATATTTGAAGTAAATCTAGTTGGCGCACAACACTGGTGACTGAAATGAATTTTAATCCCTTAGTGGCATAACTAATTTTAGCCTTTAAGGCCAGTAACATTTTCCCCTTCTGTGTTCCAGCAGTCATAACTTTTTAATTTTTTCTTCTAATTAAATTTTTCTTTTATTTTTCAGTATAAGGGTCCATTCACACATCCGTATGTGTTTTGCAGATCCACGGATCCGCAAAACACGGACACTGGCAATCTGTGTTCCGCACATGTTCTATTTTTTTCGGGAACGGAATTGCGGAGCCGGAAGTGCGGATCCGTATTTCCGGATCTGGACAGCACATAGTGTGGTCCATGGAAATTAATGGGTCCGCAATTCCGTTCTGCAAAATACGGAACAGAATTGCGGACGTGTGAATAGAGCCTAAGTTGTAGTTTCTTTCAGGAACCATTTTGGTGTACGTATAGCGTATTAAAGAGGACCTGTCACGTCTCCTGATGTGTCTGTTTTAGTAACTACTTGCATTCCCCATGTAATACCAATTCTGGAACATCTATTCTTATGACTCTATGTTGTACCATTCCTTTATTATTCCTGCTAGAAGTTTACAAATAAATTACCAGCAGTCTACAGTAAAGGTACTGGTGGAGGTTACCAGTAGCTGGTGTGTCTGACTCTGTCCAGTCAGTGCTGCTGGTAAAAAACTGTGCCGGGACACACCCTCAACTGGTAACACCCATGTGTACGTTTACTGCAAACTGCTGGCAATTAATTCATAAACTTCTAGTAGAAATAACAGAGGAATGTCACAACATAGACCCCTAACAATAGGTGCTTCAGTTGTTCAATTGTTATTACATGAAGATTGCAAGGTTACAAAAACAGACATGTCAGGAGTGGTGACAGCTCCTCTTTAAATAACCTGTAGTTTATTTTTATTTTTAAAACACATAAATTTTTACATTATTTTGTGGAATTTATTTACATGTTCATTGTGTGGTATACATAACATTATAACTTTATTCTGTGGGTCAGTACAAATATGCCTAATTTATATACTCTTTCCCTCTCTGTGAATATATATATATATATATATATATATATATATATATACAGTACAGACCAAAGGTTTGGACACACCTTCTCATTCAAAGAGTTTTCTTTATTTTCATGACTATGAAAATTGTAGATTCACACTGAAGGCATCAAAACTATGAATTAACACATGTGGAATTATATACATAACAAAAAAGTGTGAAACAACTGAAAATATGTCATATTATAGGTTCTTCAAAGTAGCCACCTTTTGCTTTGATTACTGCTTTGCACACTCTTGGCATTCTCTTGATGAGCTTCAAGAGGTAGTCACCTGAAATAGTTTTCACTTCACAGGTGTGCCCTGTCAGGTTTAATAAGTGGGATTTCTTGCCTTATAAATGGGGTTAGGACCATCAGTTGCGTTGTGGAGAAGTCAGGTGGATACACAGCTGATAGTCCTACTGAATAGACTGTTAGAATTTGTATTATGGCAAGAAAAAAGCAGCTAAGTAAAGAAAAATGAGTGGCCATCATTACTTTAAGAAATGAAGGTCAGTCAGTCCGAAAAATTGGGAAAACTTTGAAAGTGTCCCTAAGTGCAGTCACAAAAACCATCAAGTGCTCAAAGAAACTGGCTCACATACAGACCGCCCCAGGAAATGAAGACCAAGAGTCACCTCTGCTGCGGAGGATAAGTTCATCCGAGTCACCAGCCTCAGAAATCGCAGGTTAACAGCAGCTCAGATTAGAGACCAGGTCAATGCCACACAGAGTTCTAGCAGCAGACACAACTGTTAAGAGGAGACTGTGTGAATCAGGCCTTCATGGTAGAATATCTGCTAGGAAACCACTGCTAAGGACAGGCAACAAACAGAAGAGACTTGTTTGGGCTGAAGAACACAAGGAATGGACATTAGACCAGTGGAAATCTGTGCTTTGGTCTGATGAGTCCAAATTTGAGATCTTTGGTTCCAACAACCGTGTCTTTGTGCGACGCAGAAAAGGTGAACGGATGGACTCTACATGCCTGGTTCCCACCGTGAAGCATGGAGGAGGAGGTGTGATGGTGTGGGGGTGCTTTGCTGGTGACACTGTTGGGGATTTATTCAAAATTGAAGGCATACTGAACCAGCATGGCTACCACAGCATCTTGCAGCGGCATGCTATTCTATCCGGTTTGCGTTTAGTTGGACCATCTTTTATTTTTCAACAGGACAATGACCCCAAACACACCTCCAGGCTGTGTAAGGGCTATTTGACCATCAAGGAGAGTGATGGGGTGCTGCGCCAGATGACCGTGCCTCCACAGTCACCGGATCTGAACCCAATCGAGATGGTTTGGGGTGAGCTGGACCGCAGAGTGAAGGCAAAAGGGCCAACAAGTGCTAAGCATCTCTAGAAACTCCTTCAAGACTGTCCTTCAAGACTGTTGGAAGACCATTTCAGGTGACTACCTCTTGAAGCTCATCAAGAGAATGCCAAGAGTGTGCAAAGCAGTAATCAAAGCAAAAGGTGGCTACTTTGAAGAACCTATAATATGACATATTTTCAGTTGTTTCACACTTTTTTGTTATGTATATAATTCCACATGTGTTAATTCATAGTTTTGATGCCTTCAGTGTGAATCTACAATTTTCTTAGTCATGAAAATAAAGAGAACTCTTTGAATGAGAAGGTGTGTCCAAACTTTTGGTCTGTACTGTATATATAACATTTCTCTCTGCCCCCTACCTTCTCCAGAGTGAAGAGAGGGGGGGGGGGGCTGCTTTAGCTGCTCAAATATTGGGATTGGTAGAAGCTAGAGATATGTGTCTTGTTGTCCTGGTTTTGTTTTAAAGCTGGCATTCCAAACTTTCAAACAAGATTAGAATCACAGCATTATCTCCACTACATGGGAAGATATAGCTGTTTGATATCGGGATGGCAGTTATTTACTGCTGAAAGTGAAAGTAAAAGCAGATTTCACAATTTTCACTCCCTACTTGATTTCTAACAGCTATATCTCCCAATGTAGTGGAGATAATTCTGGGAATCTGGTCTTGTCTGAAATCTTGGAATGCTATATCTCTAACTGCTACCAATTCTGAGATATGAACCGCTAAAGCAGTCCTCCCCTCCTCACCCTGCTGCCAGAGCTCTGCTGAGGCTAAACTGTTTAATTTCTTCTCTCAAAGCCAGAGCAGAGCTTGGGCAAAACTGTTAGGGGGTTAAGGAGTCCAGCAGTGTATGGACACTTAGTAACAATGATTCGTGCAAAAGCAATATGGAATGAAGTATTTCCCAGAGAAAGAGAACCATCTCAAAACACCAATACTCTGTAACCATCTGTGACCAATGTTACAGATTTTGTATCAGGTCCATTGGCTTAAAGCTATGGCACTGATGCCATCATTATATCCACTGGAAGTTGTTAGAATTATAGCTTATTATTAGCAAGGGAAAGTGCAAGGTTTCTATTGTCCCACTAAGATAAAACTTTAAGGTAGAGATTTTTTTAGTCATTGACTTCTATATTAGTTTCTGTTAACTACTTCCTCCATATGTTCCCAGATAATTTGAACAGTTATAGGTAGTTGCTTTGGTTATGACCTAATTCTAGACCAGGTCTATACCCAACAATCAAGCACTGTCAAGGGCATATGTGCATTATGTTTGCCTGTCTTTGTTGTACAAGTCAGAGTAATCTTCTGTATACAAGTTAGGTTAAACACAAAACACACGTCCATCAAGTTTAACCAGAAAACAGAGCCTTAGTAAATCTTGCTTAAAACAAAGTGAGTAGAGAAAAAATGTCATAAAATATGGTCTAATTTACCTTAATAAGGGACACATTTCTTCCCCATCGCTACCTTGGATTTATCAGCAGTTGTATAGGAATTCAACAGGCTTGACTTCTTTTTTGTTTCCTAAAATACCATATTTTTCAGGTAGTTCGAAAGCATTTTACCTACAATTCAATATGGGTGAATTATGTGACAAGAGTCTACCTGTGTAAACCCATACAGTCATTGATCCGCATAGCAACTACTGATATAGATCATCCACATAATGTTGGATAAATACCATAGACCAGGAGGTACCTCTGATGACTTGTTTATGCCACAGTTTACAGAAGATAAGAGGTATTTAGAGATAAGTTTTTGTGTTCCTGTTACATTCACTGGTAAAACCAACTAGTTATGTGAGCAAAATGTATAGACTACACACATGATTATCTAAGGTACACAGAACATGATAAAACATTGCATGAGACAATATGTAACAATCACATATAGGAAAACAAATTATTTTAAGGAAGTCCTACAAATCTCAGCCACAACTGAGCCCATATGTATCGCTATACAGGTTAAAGAAAACAGCGAAACCAGGCTAAACAGACCGTGCACATACATGTAGACATAATATTATCAGTTAAGCTTATAAAACCTTTGAGATTTACACTGATACCATAAATCACTGAGCACTAATATGTACACATGTTGTTTATGGATTAACCCCTTCCCACAGTTGAGCCCAACTGTATGTCCATTTCTGTCCAGTAGATGGTGCAGGCACAGAAGCTGTGTCTGCGCCAATTGCAGTGGGTTCAAGCTGTAATATGAAGCCATCAGGGATCAGAGTTACCTCCACTTCTGGCTGGTTAACCACTTAAATGCTGCAATCAATGCAATCAATAGCTACCAACGCATCTGGATGATTCGACAGGGCAGTTTTGATGCTGTGCCATGGCTGTTAAAGGTCTTAAGATTATTAGATTGCCTTTTTCACTGACAGGCAATAATGCTTTGCAATAATGACTATACCAAAGCATTATATAAATGATTAACTGACTGAATTATTTCTGAGGAGAAATCACATGTCAAACAGCCTCAAAAAATGCTAAATCAACAGGGGAATTGCTATTTTTTCTATCCCCCAACTTTTCAGACCGCCAATTCTTATCAGACCCCCAAATAAGATCCCCATTCCTCATCAGACCACAGATCAGACATAAAATAAATAAATGAACTTACCTTTCCTGCTCAAACAGCGCCTCCTCCTGCACTCACTGCTCCTTTATGTTCTGCCGGGTGCCCACTGCACTGTGACCTGCCGTTGCATAGGTGGTAGTGCGCTATGTCCTGATGCTGTACACAGTCAGGATACAGCACAGCAGGCGCCCAGCAGAAGACCAGGGAGTGGTGAGTACAGCCAGCACCAGTCCTACTGTGTACTAATCATGTGTACCATAATAGAAGCGATCATTAGTATTCACTTTATAAGACTCACCATCATTGCCCCTACACATACACACTTTTGGACGAAGAAAGTTTATCTTATGGAGCGAACAATACAGTATTCATGCCACATGTTGGACAGTAAAAAATGTACTGTAAGAAAGTGCTTTTAATTATATTTTCCCCAGAAAGAGTTAATTTAAATTAATCAATAAGTTAGGGTACTTTCACACTAGCGTTTTTCTTTTCCGGCGCTGAGTTCCGTCCTAGGGGCTCAAATCCGGAAAAGAACTGATCAGTTTTATCCTAATGCATTCTGAATGGAGAGTAATCCGTTCAGGATGCATCAGGATGTCTTCTGTTCAGTCTTTTTGACTGATCAGGCTTTTCAGAAAACCGTAGCATGTTGTATTTATACCTCCGGCCAAAAATCCTGAACACTTTGACTGAACGCCGGATCCGGCCTTTTTCCCATTGACTTGCATTAACGCCGGATCCGGCGCCGTGTGTTCAGTCAAAACGGATCCGGCTTTTGCATGTTAAACCCGAAAAATAGGAAAAAAAAAGTTAAAGTCCATAAATGGCGGATCCGTTTTTTCCAATGCATTTTTTAATTGTGATCGAAAGCCTGATCAGGGTTCAAATGTAATCAGTTTTCACAAGTTTTTCCGGATCCGGCGGGCAGTTCTGGTGTCGGAATTGAACGCCGGATTCAAACAACGCTAGTGTGAAAGTAGCCTTATACGTATCCCAAAGTTGTACAATTGAAAAATACTCCACCCAAAAAAACTGCCCCATATGGAATGTTTTCCAAGAAAATGGAGACATCCGATATGAGTCATAACTGTATAATGTGCAATCAGCTAAGGCCCCATTCACACCAGTTTTATGGGCTTTGGATAGCAAAAAGGTATCTTAATATATTGTACTATTATAATGAATTGTGATGGACCCGTAGGCTCCTAGGGGAGAATACCTCTATAAAATAAGATTTGATGGAGTCACAATTTGTCTTTTGTTGCAATCCATAATCTTTGGAAAGAAATGATGGCACAGAGCTGCCCCACAGTCTCCACAGCTTGCGCAGAGCCATAATCCAGCCATGTGCATGTTTAACAGGTAAACATCTGGATATTTGTATGCCTTAACTGCATGGCCGTAAGGAGCTTAATGTGCCATCACTCTGCTGAATGTTATCTCTAATGCTCCTGAGATATGGTCTTCAGTGCATCGCTACCATTTGCTACGCATTCATGCTCACTTACCATCAGAAACAGTTTGCTAATAGGTAACGATATTGCTTATGGTTACACTAAACTCTACTGTTTAGGCTATTTAGTCACAATGTTCATGTGCAAATACTGAGAATTTTTATGTTGACAGTATAATTACCTCGTAATTGGCTTATTTTCAGAATGTCAGTAATTAACAATGCGTGGTTGACAAATGTAAGTTAATGTGCACTAACCAATTACATTGTTAGATCTACCAGTGATATAGTATGTGGCATTTGCTATCCTTTTTTTCCATATGAAAGACAACAAAAAAGACAGTCCAATTCATGACTCCACTTGCTAACAAATAACAATCACTTCTATTCAGTTACTTAAAGGGGTGGTCTCACTTCAGCAAATGGCATGTGGCATAGGCACTTACTAATTGTCCATATTGTTACCTTTGCTGGCTGGATTTATTTTTCCATCGCATTATATACTGCTTATTTCTAGGGGTTACGGGAGCTGCTGTGCATTCATGCCTATGAGAGCTTCCATGGTCCTGGCCACCAGAGAGGCTGGTGCTTTTTCCTATAGTTGGCAAGCACGGCCACTGCTGCTGGATTGCAGTATAGAGTTAGCACACATGCTTTATGAGGCGTGCTATCTAAACTGTGTTAAGCAAACGTCTTTAATGGCTTTTGTTTCGAGATTAAACGATGAGTTAAGAAACTTGAGTAAGGCTTCAGTTCACATCACCGTTCAGCCTTTCCGTTCTCCTGCTGCGTTTAGGGAAAGAACGGATTCTGCACATAACTGAGCCAAACGGAGCCTTACCCATAGACTATAATAAGGTCCGTTATGTTCCTGCTCAGAAGATGATTTTGAAGCAGAGACAAAAGTCCTGTGTGCACAACTTTTGTCTCAGCTCCAAAATCATCTTCTGAGCGGAAACATAACGGACCCCATTATAGTCTATGGGGTCCTTAGGATCCGTTCGGCTCAGTTATGTGCAGAATCCGTCCTTTCCGTTCTCCTAAGCGGAGCAGGAGAACGGAAAGGCTGAACAGTGATGTGAATGAAGCCTTAAGAATTTGAGTGTTAACTCTGCTACACCCATAACTCCTGGAAACGGGCAGTGTGTAATGTGATGGAAAAATTAATCAAACCAGTAAAGGAGGCAGTATGGACAATGACAATACATTAGTAAGTGCCTTGTATTAACTTTACCTGATAACACTTTAAGAGGTAGTCTGATTTCAGCAAATAAAGATCACTGTATAATGAAAAGTTACATATTTTTCCAGTATACTGTCTATATCGATTTCTCATGGATTAAGAACTCTGCTTCTAGTCTTTTAATAGGAACTGTGATGGCGCACTATGTCCAGTTTATTTGGAACCATGATATAATGTTATAATTTAGTCGTGTTTTCGCACTTCTGCTGGTTCTATGTGAGTGCTGTATTTTGCATTGTCATGTGTATCACCAGTGCCACACAGAATCACCCAGTAGAGATAATTGAATCTCTTTAGCTTACCTGTCTAGCTGACTGATTTTGGCTCCCTCCTGATGCCCTCCCATGGAGACTAGACTGTGGGGACACTGTCCAACTTCTGAGCTGCATGTCTTTTGTCTGGATGCTGGATACACTCCCTGGATTGATGCATGCAGCCTTCTCTCCTGAGGGACAACAAAAAACTGCCCAAGTTGGAGGTAGACCTTAGTGGAGCTGATGCGGTGGCCAACACTCTAGGAGCTACTGAAAGAGGATACAGTACATTGACCTGAGAGAAGTGACATACTCCTTTATAACAGATTTGTCTTCTGGAGAGACTTGCATGTGGATTCAAATGAAGAAGGGACATGACGCTGATGCCGACAACCCTGAGGGACACAGGAGGAGGATCTGGAGCTTTGCTGCCCCCTGTGACCAGTAAGCAGAGTTGTGTGGACTATTTCCCTTTGCCATATATCTGCTGGATTATACCCATGGATTGTTTTATTTCCTGAAATAAAATCTGGACATTTTGCTTGAAGAACTATAAATGCTTTTTGGGCTTTTCCATCATCACTCACTCTGTTGATTGTGCAACAGTCTTCATTGTTCACCATTAGTGGATGCACATCTGTCCTGATGGGTAACATGTGCACCAGGTTAATTTGTGGCCTGCTGTCTTGTGGATTGTTTTTTAACCTAAATCCATGCAGGAAATTGAACTAGGCACTTCACCAAATAAAGCAAAATTTGTCCTAGTGACATTAGAGTCAGGCTAGGGCTACTCAAGAAATTTGCCAGTGTGACACATCAGGTTGCCAAAGATCAGGATGTTACATAGTAACATAATGTGAAATGCAAGTTACCAGAAGTCAAAACGTGCTGACAATTTGTGGGTCATAACGTGACCACATTCGCTTTCAATACAGCCGCATCTTGATATTGCAAGCTTTGACCAAAGCTGCAGTGTACCCCTAACCTTACAGAAGCCATCAGAGCTCTGTCTTGTAACAAGCCTAGCACCCATGACTATCATGGATAGCAAGCAATGTTTTCTCTTGAGTGGATGCAAGCAGAGATCTTTAAATCAGCAAGGAATTAATACAGAAAGTATACCGAAAAAATAAATAACTTAAATAATAAATTGTGCATTATTCACCAGATTTGCTAATCCAGGGTTTCTGCTCTGGTGCTCTCCGCTGGTCTTTGTTTACTCCACTGCATGAGGATGTGCTTGACTACCTATGTGACAATACAGCCCATACAGCTACAGACAATCATTGGTATTACATCAATGAGGCAAGTGAGTGGCTGCAGAGATCACATGGATAGTCGGGCATGTTGTCCCTGCTCCGGCGAGCTTTGTTTACTGTGCTGCAGCGAGGACCTGGCCTTTCAAACAGCTTTATACATGATAGAAGGCATCCGTTACTGTGGTGTATATGGTTGTTTATACAATTTAAGATATTGCCTTATGAAGTAGCACAATTCAAGTTTCAATGGACTACACATGTTTTTTAACGTTCATTTGCCAGGATCCATGCACTTGAATGAAGAGCAATTTAATATAACTGCTGTTATACAAGGATAACATGTCCTCAGGCGTTTTATAGCATCTTGTAAATACACCCTTCCCTATTCATTTCCACACCCATGATGGGATTTGGCTTCACCTTCCAGTTGTTTACAACTTAGGCTTCTGAAATGTCCTCACTAGCAATGCTTGGTGGTGTATGTCATACCTATAGATTCATTACTTAAAAGCCAGAATCTGCAGCTCTACATAGGCTGGGACTACTCAGTAACTCTGGTGGTGACAAGTTTTATCCATCCAACCTGCCATGACACGATGGTGAAAGAAAATTGTGATACATGATTTGCAATGAAGAGGGATCTCAATTTTTCTCAAGATTAAAGCTAGTAAGGCATTATTTGATCACCACAGGTCTAAGTTCAGAGGAAATGTAGTATTACATGCTAGCCATTCAAATAATTAACCAACCATGTAATGGCGATCCATTCTTTTTTGATGTGTTTCGACTGTGAGGGTCCTGAGTAGCAGACCCCCTTTTTCCGCTATAGTGTCCTGTTTTCTATACTGATATATGTAAAGTATGGCAGTGCTTGATGCAATAGGTCTTAATAGCAGATACCATATGTTGGCTTTGACCTCTAAGCTGCAACAGCCATTTCTTTTAGCCACCACTTCAGAGACTAATGGGGCTTTTTCTTGGTCTTTAAATCAACAATACTGTTTTCAATTAAAAACTGAAAAGGCAAATAAAATGTTTCAGGCATGTGCACAGCTTTAGGGCGGAAAGCATGTTATTAAAGAGAAATCCTTGTAGCGAAAGACATGGGATGGGAATGAACTTGGCCTGAAAACTGTTTATAGGAAAAAGTCACATTCAATTTATGTAAGATTGTGATAATTGATCCTGACTTCAATGCTAATAGATATTTACACAGGGCCCTTAATGAGTTAAGTAAGATGGTAAGAGACTCTAAACCCTAAAATGGAATACACAAGACTGGTCGCAAAAATATTGCATATCAATATAACCCACAATTTATCTGGACTCAGTTTAATAAACGTGTTTGAAATGATTTTTCTTATGGTCTTTCAGCCGACTCTAGTCGGATTTGATGCGTATTTACTGCTTTCTGTCATGTTTGTAGTCCTAGTTCAGTTAACCAGATGAGGTCTTGAGACTTCTTTTGTGCGTCATCAGAAGCAATGCAACATGTCAGAAATGTAAACACCTGAGAACAAGTAACAGCATAAAACCATGGGCCCGACGTTCCTAATCTAAAACAGTGTGTGGCTCATATGCAGGTGTCTAATCATCAAGTAATGTCAGCACAATCACTTAGGCCATAGCTATCCCAGAACAAAATTACAAAAAATAGGCTTCTTACAGAGCACTCTTTGTAGATGTGCTGTTGAACCATAGTATTCTGACAGTAATGACCCTTCTAGGGAAATCCCACCGGGACTGCTATAGATTTTCCCTTTTACTTTTATTTTCATGCATTCATGCTTAAGGGACTCTTGATGGTTGAGTAGACAAGGTTTTATATGCACCCAAATGGGAATCACATGACATATTAGAATTTCTTTCCATTTTTTTTTTTTTTAACTTTCTTCACTAAACCACTGGAATGTAAATGTCTATGAAACTGTTTAACTTTGAAGAAGGCAGGAGAATCAAAAGCATTTTGAGGCCAGAGGATTTTTAGTTCAAGTGGCAAGCTAAATTCTACAGGTTGTGGGTGTTCGTGGTTCGTAAATAAATATTTTGTTTCCTGATTGTGGCCACATATCTTGTTTACATCAATAATATGTCACTGTTAAGATGGCTACACACATGAGATAACAGTCAACAGAGATCCTTCAGTGGAAAGTGATATCTCCTGATCTTCTCATACATGTCCATGTTTGACTGGGCCTATGTAGTGAATTGGGAGAGGGAAGAAAGCCACTGACACCTCTGGCAGTGCTTTGTCTCCTGAAGAACAAAAGGATTGGGCATTTGAAATCTAACGTACCTGATCCTTATCTCCCCTCGCAGCAGATGTTGGAAGGCCATTAAATGGTTGGACGAACTCGACATAGAAATAACAGAATGTTGCTTTTACTTCAGCTTTGTCAGTGGCATCAACTTTCTAAAGTTTCAGTAATTGTATGACAGCATACATCAGTCATAACATTGAGATCCAAATATTGTGTAGGAGCCCCGCCTTCCATTGAAACAGCTTTGAAACATTGAGACATAGACTCCACAAGACCTCAAAGGATGTATTGTCCAAGGGTGTAGTCAACATCTTGAACTCTTTTTCATGCTACACAAAACATGTCTGAACAGTTTTTTTGGTGTGGCAGGGTACATAGTCCTGCTGAAAGGGGCACTATGAAACACTGTTGTCATAAATGGGCATTTTGGTCTTTAACAATGTTTAGGTAGGTAGTAGGGTCAAGACACAAGGTTTTCCAGCAAAACATTGCCGAGAACATCACACTGCCTCCCCCAGTTTTTCTTCTCCTTATAAAGCATCCTGGTTCCAACCGTTTCCCAGATAAGGCATGCACCCAGTCATACATAAGGTATGATATAAAATTAAAGGTGATTTATTAGGCCATGCTACCTTCTTGGTTTTTTTCTATGGTCTAGTACGGATGCTTATATGCCGATTGCAGTTTTTTTGTTGATGGAAAGAAATCAACATGGGAACTCTGTTTGACCTGTGACTACCCAGCCCCATACACAGAAAACTGTTCTGACAACTTTCTATCATAGCCAACTGTAATTTCTAATTAGTTTGTGCTACAGCAGAGACAGGCTAGTCTTTACTTACCACACACATGAATGAGCCTTGGGTGCCCACTCACTTGGTTCACCAGTCGTCCTATTTTTGGTGGATACTAACCACCTCGTACTGTTGCGGGGACACCCCATAAGTCTGCCATTTTTTGGAGATGCTCAAACCATCACAGTCACGAAGATTAAAAAGCTTTCTAATTTTTCCTGCTTGTTGCCATACTTAATCGGCCCTATATGTTTTATTATATTTTACGTCTCCTGACACTCATTCTCATCCAATCTCTGCAGCTTCTGCCTCTCTCTAGCTGAAGACCTGATATTTCTGGTTATGATTTCCGGTGTACACCTCCAATTCTGTGACCTCAAATGCTTTCCTTTTCATTATCAGCAATGCTAAGTTAGTATAAAGACCTGTCCACTTGTTTGAATAAGCTATGAAATGAAAAGAAATGTCAGTACCGTATAAGTACGACCTTAGAGCAATGCAGAATGGAATGCAGAATAGATAAAAGCCTTGACGCTTTTAGTTTGTGCTCAAAACGCCTTTATCAACATCAAGGTTCATGTTCAGTTTATTACTTAAGGGCTTAATAACACATTTGTCACCACTAGGAAATTCTTTGTCCTGCCAGAAAAGACAGTGGTTTGCATTTAGAAATTCTTTAGGGAGGCTAATCATAACTGTGTCATATTTCCCTGAATAATTAGATTTTCTGCAGCTAATATACGCTAAATATGTTTCTGTGAGTAGCACATGTTGATGGATAATGGCATAAAGTGATAAAATAGAACAGGAAATTTATTTTCTTATATACTGAATATTTGACAAGCACGTTCTTTGAAATGCTGCATTAAGGTTCATATGGCAGCTGAGGTCCAAGGTTACCACTCAGAGACTAGAGACAATTCAGGCCCATGTAAATGTGTGTAAGGGCTCATGCAGTGCATGGAGGCTTCACAGTTCCTTAGTATAGAGTACAGAACTGATTCTAGAGAAGAATATCAATGCAGATGGTTTCAGATGGAGCATCCTCATAGAGGTGCATTATAAGGTCTAGCTCATAAGTTGTCAATGCTAGCAGTCTCACACTGTACTCAGCAGTAAGTGAGCAGTAGAAAAGGCCGTGCAACTCGGCAAACATGCCGAGAATCAGCCGGACAAAAAACACTGCACATATCTTGGGCAAACTGGACAAAGACTGCTACGCAATCAGCATTTAATGGGCAACCACCGGTGGTTGCAGTTAGAGAATCATCCAAGTATACTGTGCTATGCTTTTTCCATAACTAGTCCTATAGGAGTAAATAGGAGCTATGCAAACAGTATAGTACAGTGAGGTACACCTGGCTGCCGCTTATGAGGGTTATTCCCATCTTGGCTCTTTATAACCTTTTCTGACAGTAACACCATTTGAAATGTATGATTTGATGGTAAATTTGGTATGTTCACCCATGAGCTAAGTCTTAGTAACTAACTAGTCAGAACATACTTGTGATAGCATGGCAGATTAGCTGAAGAAAACCCTCTTGTGATGTCATAGCAGATTACCTGAAGGAAGCACAATTACAATGTCACAGCAAATTACCGAGTTGAGTCACTGTAATGATAGCACAGAAGTTCACCTGACAAAAATCATGATGCCACAGCAACTTGACTTTGTGATGTCAGGGCATGATGCCTGATGGAAGATATTTGTTGTCATAGACCACCCCATATGTGGCTCTTCAGAAAATACCTAACAATCCATGTGTATTTGCAATATAGGAGTAGGTCTGCCTTGCCTGGAGGCCCATCGTGCAGTTGTACAGGTTGCACAAATGGTACACATGGCCGTGTATTGGTATTCTATACATGTTCTTTTGGTCAACAATTTAATTGACAAGCTAAAACATATACAGGCCCTTCTAAAAAAATTAGCATATTGTGATAAAGTTCATAATTTTCTGTAATGTACTGATAAACATTAGACTTTCATATATTTTAGATTAATTACACACAACTGAAGTAGTTCAAGCCTTTTATTGTTTTAATATTGATGATTTTGGCATACAGCTCATGAAAACCCCAAATTCCTATCTCAAAAAATTTGCATATCATGAAAAGGTTCTCTAAACGAGCTATTAACCTAATCATCTGAATTAACTAATTAACTCTAAACACCTGCAAAAGATTCCTGAGGCTTTTAAAAACTCCCAGCCTGGATCATTACTCAAAACCGCAATCATGGGTAAGACTGCCGACCTGACTGCTGTCCAGAAGGCCATCATTGACACCCTCAAGCAAGAGGGTAAGACACAGAAAGAAATTTCTGAACGAATAGGCTGTTCCCAGAGTGCTGTATCAAGGCACCTCAGTGGGAAGTCTGTGGGAAGGAAAAAGTGTGGCAGAAAACGCTGCACAACGATAAGAGGTGACCGGACCCTGAGAAAGATTGTGGACTGTTGCTCAGTGGTCCAAAGTACTTTTTTCGGATGAAAGCAAATTTTGCATGTCATTCGGAAATCAAGTTGCCAGAGTCTGGAGGAAGACTGGGGAGAGGGAAATGCCAAAATGCCTGAAGTCCAGTGTCAAGTACCCACAGTCAGTGATGGTCTGGGGTGCCATGTCAGCTGCTGGTGTTGGTCCACTGTGTTTTATCAAGGGCAGGGTCAATGCAGCTAGCTATCAGGAGATTTTGGAGCACTTCATGCTTCCATCTGCTGAAAAGCTTTATGGAGATGAAGATTTCATTTTTCAGCACGACCTGGCACCTGCTCACAGTGCCAAAACCACTGGTAAATGGTTTACTGACCATGGTATTACTGTGCTCAATTGGCCTGCCAACTCTCCTGACCTGAACCCCATAGAGAATCTGTGGGATATTGGGAAGAGAAAGTTGAGAGACGCAAGACCCAACACTCTGGATGAGCTTAAGGCCGCTATCGAAGCATCCTGGGCCTCCATAACACCTCAGCAGTGCCACAGGCTGATTGCCTCCATGCCACGCCGCATTGAAGCAGTCATTTCTGCAAAAGGATTCCCGACCAAGTATTGAGTGCATAACTGAACATAATTATTTGAAGGTTGACTTTTTTTGTATTAAAAACACTTTTCTTTTGTTGGTCAGATGAAATATGCTAATTTTTTTAGATAGGAATTTTGGGTTTTCATGAGCTGTATGCCAAAATCATCAATATTAAAACAATAAAAGGCTTGAAACTACTTCAGTTGTGTGTAATGAATCTAAAATATATGAAAGTCTAATGTTTATCAGTACATTACAGAAAATAATGAACTTTATCACAATATGCTAATTTTTTTTTGAAGGACCTGTATTCATTTGAGGCTGGGGCAGATAAGTAGAAGCCATACACAAGTAAACTCTAGAACTGGATAGGAAAATCCAACTTTCAATATTTGTTTTCCAAATAAATTTCAGCCAATTACTCAGCCCTAAGGTTGTTGGTAGATTACATTGAAATCATCTACTACATGTCTCACCAGTGAATGAGCTTCCCTTTAAAATGACCTGACTAAAAATGATAGTAAACCTCAATCTGTAGAGCAATTTAATGGAATTTTATCAAATAACATGATCGGAGCAAGAAGATATTTTCACCCCACCTAGCTCTCCTTTCTAATTAACAGTTCCACAATTGAAAAAAGAAAAAGAATAAAGATTATGCGATTTTACTGCTGCATGACTAAACTCTTCACCTTATTTTGGTATGTTGCCACCACCCTCTGTTTATTGTGGGAAAGGAATGGCCTCTTGTTGAATGACCTGACAGCACTAACAATTGTTTTAGGTGGGTTGACACCATGCCCCCTTTCTTAGAGAATTATTCCAAGTATAATCCAATAATCCATCTGGTCTTGTGTAAATGTCAAAGAGCATAGATGACTTGGACACGTACAGACCTGCAGATGTGAACTGCAAATCTAGTCAGCTTTAATTGGATCTTCTGGACATTTATCCACCAGATGATTAGTACTAAAATATTGAAGGAAATTTTTTTTACCACCCAGTGGGATAAGGGCATTTTCTCAGATACTTAACTAAAATGAGCTTTCTATACCAGCTGCAAAAAGGCCGGGACCCCCACCAATAAACTGTTTGAGAAGGCAGCGGCGCACACAGAAGCCTCACAGCCTTCTTGCTGCTTCCAGCAGGCCAGTGACGTCACAACTATGTCACTTGGCCTGGGTGCAGCTCAGCCCCATTAAAGTGAAACAAAGTACTAGAAGAGCTCTACTGAGTGGTGTGCCCATTTGGTTGTGATCAGCTTTGCTCAACACTTCTTGGAAAAGTGAGCAGAGCAATGTACAGAGTTATATTTTCTATGGATCCATACATAGCTTTACTTGCTTCTCCTAGACAAACCGATTGTTTTAAAAAAATGATCGGGGTCATATATTAAGAAATATATGCCACTTTTTGTCATATTTAAGGCACAGATTTAGTTGCAAAAGGGGTTTTGCGTCAAAATCTGTGTCTTACCCCCCTCTCACTCCGTTTATCATTTTCAAAGCCAGTTTATGGTGTGGAAAATGGTTTTAAACTACATTAGCAAGGGAGCTGGTGTAGTTTAAACGATATGACACGGCTGGTGCAGGCCTCTACAAAACTTTTGCGCATCCAACGCCAGCTCATGGAGATTAAGATTGGTGTATAAATCACGGTCTTAATAAATGACCCCTGTGTTTTTGTATGTTTTCATATTTTACATTGAAGGCCGTATAACGTATTTTCCCCCTATAAGACGCACTTTTCCCCCCCAAAGTGGGGGGCAAATGTCAGTGATTTGAATACTAATGAGCGCTTCCATTAGTACAGGAATACCAGGAAGACATGACTGCGGTGGTCCCTGTGCTGGCAATAAAAAGGGCAAGTAAATTCAGCTTCGCAGCTAGTCAAATTTTTCCTGAAATTCGGATCGAAGTCAATTTGTTTGGCTTTGATTTGCTCAACACTAATTGGGGGTATGATTTGAGGTCTCATTGGGGTCTTAGTAACATTGAGGGTCTATGCTGAGGTCTGATTGGGGGTCTTATTAACATTAGGGGTATGTTCTGAGGTCCGATTAATATTGGGGGTTTGATTGGGGCTTCAAGCTGAGGTCTGATTAACATTGGGGGTCTGATATGAGGACTAATGAATTTTTTTTTTCTTATTCTACTCCTCTAAAAGCATCTTATGGGCAGGTGCATCTTATAGGGCGAAAAATACTGTAATTAGTACTTTAAAATTATATTTTTCTTACAATATAACATGAATAACACAAAATGTTCTAAATTATGTTTAATTCTTAGGATAACATGCATTGGGCAATCTTTTTTCCTACTAAATAATCAGCTGTTGTGCAAACCTTCCTAATATAGCGTTAAAGGGATTGTGCAACTGGACATATTGATGACTTATCCTGAGGATAGGTCATCAATATCCAATTGGCAGGGCTCTGACTCCCCTGTCGATTAGCTGTTTGAAGAGGAGGCACTCGTACAAGCACAGCTTTCTCTTCAAGATTACATTGAGTGTCGTCTCGTTTGTAGCAGTGGTGCGGTGTAATAAAAAATACTGGTCCTATTTAAATGAGGGAACCCTTCCTTCTCTTTAAACAACTAATCAGTGCTAGTGCCTGGAGTTGGACCCCCATCGATCAGATATTGATTACCTACCCTGAGGATAGGTCATCAGCATGTACCGGCTGCACAAACACTTTAAAGTCCATAAAACCCATGAAGTC
Organism: Bufo gargarizans; assembly: GCF_014858855.1. NCBI lineage: Eukaryota > Metazoa > Chordata > Amphibia > Anura > Bufonidae > Bufo > Bufo gargarizans. The sequence continues at coordinate 169,825,990 of NC_058080.1, forward strand.
CATTTTCATTCCTTTTGTCTCCTATTCACTTGCATCAGGCTGTATTATAAATGTTTATTTTTTTAGTTTGTATAGCTTTTGACATGCCAGGCACAAATAATATTTTCCTAAATTTTTACCTTCCCCGGCCTTTATTGAGGAGTGTATTTTTCTGGATCAAACAGAAATCCAACATCGCTTTATAGCACAGTAGAATGGATTCTATGCTAGTTAGAAGTCCCAGGAAAATGCTTGAAGTCTAGAGGCACCATGCAGCCTAAAATTTTCTAACAGCCCACTGATTATGTTTTTATATTATTTTTTTTACCCACCAACAGCAGATTAAATGAGGTAACAGTCTAACTCATTTGTGGTTCTGGGGTTGTTTCAAACACTCTAAACCGAAATAAATGGAATGGATGTAATAAAGTATTTTATGTAGAAAACCATAAAAAGCTACATAGCCATGTAAACAATTTAAGTCATCTTGAAGCTTTTTTTTCATGATGGAATTGCAGTCCAAAAGTGAGGGTGTGGGTTCTATTTAGTATGGGCTCCCCAGCAAAAATATTACACTCGATATGAAGTCCCATGTCAAAAGAGCTGTTTTTGGCCGAATCTATATTATTCTGTGGCTTCTGACTGGAATAAAGATTTTTTTTTTTCTACTTTTCTACTTAAATCATTTTGCCCCCTGGAAGAAAAGCTAGAGTCTATCAATTTCATAAAAGCATACATAAACATATAATGAAGAGAGTGATGCAGTGTTTTATGGAAAAAGCCTTCTTACATCACTGGCGTAATTACATCATAATGTAATACTACTAGTGAGGGCTGTTCCATTGGATCAGGATCATCATTTCTGAGTTTCCCTTTGTAGGCTCATACATGTCCGGGCTAGTCACTAAATAATCCTTTCATAGTTTACTTGATTTTGGATGTGGGTGATTGCCAGAACATAACATAACAGCAAAATAAGTACCAGAGAGATCCATGTTTTACTTTACAAGCTTTAGGTAATCCCAGTATTATTGTGCTTTTTCTACATTGGAGAGTCTTTTAATGATTTGTAGTTACAAACCAGATCACAGGGCAATTGTACAGTGGTTAGTAATACTGAAGAGGCTGATAAATATGTACTGCAATGATAAAAAAATGGACTGGTACGATATACACCACAGGTCTTGTATATAAAAATTATGCTGGACATACTATCATGGGTGGATTGACCATAGACCCTACAGGGAAATTTCCCAGCAGGCCAATGCCCAGGGGGCAACTCAAGCCCTCCTGATGGCCACAGGCCAGATACACAATGATCTGATGCTCAACGGCCGGAGGTGCCCTCCTGAACTCAACTGCATTACTGTCCTCAAGATGGTGATACAGTTGAATACTGTGATGAGGGCACCAGTTTTTTGTGCTGTACTGTGACATTTCGTTCTGCAGTGGCGGTATACTTCGGTTGCCACCAGTTACTTTTTTTGGGCCTGTCTTCTGTCAGTTTGAACACTTCAACATGGGGCCACTTTTTGGTTTTTTTCCAGGGCTACTTTAAGTTCCCAATCCGCCCCTGCCTACTATATACAGTATTGTAAAAAATGACATTATAAAGAGAATTTGACACTATTCATTATTTTACCCATTTCACGACCAAGTCAATTTTGACATAGTTTTGTTTTCTCTCTCCTCTTTCTAAGAACCATAACTCTTCTTTTTCCCATCAATATAGCCATATGATGGGTTGCATTTTGTGGGAAGAGTTAGTCTCCATTTAATCGTCCACGTAATGTATTGCTAAACAGTAAAAAACATTTGTGGGTCAGAATAGCTGGAAAAATATATAATTTTTATGGTGATTGTGATAAATAGGAAAAGAGTTTTAACATTTTTAATATCTGGGTTTATATTTTTTTAAAACTTTCAAGCTCAGGGCCGGGTGTGGGTGTAATAGAGGGACAGAAGGTATCTAAGGGTTTAAAGGGGGTTTTCAGGATTTTGATACTGATGACCTATCCTCAGGATTGTTGGGGATCTGACACCTAGGACCCCCGCTGATCAGCTATTTGAGAAAGCACCGGCGATCTTGTGAGCACCGAGGCCTTCTTGCTGCTTACCAAGCACAGCACCGTGCTACTATCACGCTCTTCCCCATTCACTTCAATGGTGCTGAGCACGATACCAAGCACAGCTGCTATACAAGGCACGACGCTGTGCTTCGTAAGCATGGAGAAGGCCACGGCGCTCACTGGAGCGCCGGTGCCTTTTCAAACAGCTGATCGGCTTGGGTCCCGGGTGTCGGACCCCAACAGGTTAGATACTGATGACCTATCCTGAGTATACATCATCAGTATCAAAAGTCCCGGAAAACCCCTTTAAATGGCCTGGATCAGAATTTTCTCTGTGTGTGGAGCAGGCTCAGATTCTGGATTCTCAGAACTCTGCATTGTGCAATTCCTTTTATTCCGCCAGCAGCTTATAATTAAAATGATAACTAGGTGTAAAAATATTTTACACCTTTTTTTTGGGCATAAACGAAGACTGAAACCTATTTCTGTTTTGAAGCATTGACTGTCGGAGCTGTGCCTAATTTATGACAATGGGTAAGTCTCATCATAAATTAGGAGCAGTGCACTGGCAAACCATAGACTGATATAAAATGCTGGTCTATGATACATTCCCTCCATTGCTCATTCCACTGCACATACCCCCTCATTGACATCTAGATGAGTAGATGATTCTGAACATTTCCAGAAAGCTTGGAGATGGGGAAAGGGAAACTCTTGAAGGTGATGAAGATGACAGCTTTAGCTAATAAGATGTATTACAATAGGTCATGTATTCATATGCAAAAAATATGCAGGTGGGTATGCTATAAAGTTTCAGCATCTTACAATACTATACTACAGTATGTTTAAAATACTCCTAGACTGGGTAAGGCCTCTTTCACACGAGCGTGACAGATTGGCTCCGGATGCGTTCAGTGAAACTTGCACCGTTTTGCAAGCAAGTTCGGTCACTTTTGTCTACGCTTGCATTCAGTTTTTTCTGCGCGGGTGCATGGCGTTTTGATGCGTTTTGATGCGTTTTTCACACGCGTGATAAAAAAACTGAAGGTTTACAAACAACATCTCTTAGCAACCATCAGTGAAAAACGCGTTGCATCCGCATTTGCTTGAGGATGCGATGGGTTTTTCACCAAAGCCACGTTCACTTCTATGGGGCCAAGGCTGCGTGAAAAACGCAGAATATAGAACATGCTGCGTTTTTTTAACGCAACGCAGAACTGATGCGTGAAAAAAAACGCTCATGTACACAGACCCATTGAAATGAATGAGTCAGGATTCAGTGCAGGTGCTATGCATTCACGTCACGCATTACTCCCGCGCGGAAAACTCTCTCGTGTGAAAGGGGCCAAAAGGTGTAGTTTCTAACACTAAGGCCCCTTTCACACGGGCGAGATTTCTGCGTGGGTGCAATGCACGAGGTGAACTTATTGCACCTGCACTGAATGCGGACCCATTCATTTCGATGGGGCTGTGCACATAAGCAGTGATTTTCACGCATTACTTGTGCGTTGCGTGAAAATCGCAGCATGTTCTATATTCTGCGTTTTTCACGCAACACAGGCCCCATAGAAGTGATTGAAGCTGTGGGAAAATCGCAAGCATCCGCAAGCAAGTGCGGATGCGGTGCGATTTTCACGCATGGGTGCTAGGAGAGGATCGGGATGGGGACCCGATGATTATTATTTTCCCTTAATGCATGGTTATAAGGGAAAATAATAGCATTCTTAATACAGAATGCATAGTACAATAGGGCTGAAGGGGTTAAAAAATAATAATAAATACAAACCGGATTCCAAAAAAGTTGGGAGACTAAACAAATTGTGAATAAAAACTGAATGCAATGATGTGGAGATGGCAAATGTCAATATTTTATTTGTAATAGAACGTATATGACAGATCAAACGTTTAATCCGAGTAAATGTATAATTTTAAAGGAAAAATACGTTGATTCAAATTTTCACGGTGTCAACAAATCCCCAAAAAGTTGGGACAAGTAGCAATAAGAGGCTGGAAAAAGTAAATTTGAGCATAACGAAGAGCTGGAAGACCAATTAACACTAATTAGGTCAATTGGCAACATGATTGGGTATAAAAAGAGCTTCTCAGAGTGGCAGTGTCTCTCAGAAGCCAAGATGGGTAGAGGCTCACCAATTCCCACAATGTTGCGCAGAAAGATAGTGGAGCAATATCAGAAAGGTGTTACCCAGCGAAAAATTACAAAGACTTTGCATCTATCATCATCAACTGTGCATAACATCATCCGAAGATTCAGAGAATCTGGAACAATCTCTGTGCGTAAGGGTCAAGGCCGTAAAACCATACTGGATGCCCGTGATCTCCGGGCCCTTAAACGACACTGCACCACAAACAGGAATGCTACTGTAAAGGAAATCACAGAATGGGCTCAGGAATACTTCCAGAAACCATTGTCAGTGAACACAATCCACCGTGCCATCCGCCGTTGCCAGCTGAAACTCTACAGTGCAAAGAAGAAGCCATTTCTAAGCAAGAGCCACAAGCTCAGGCGTTTTCACTGGGCCAGGGATCATTTAAAATGGAGTGTGGCAAAATGGAAGACTGTTCTGTGGTCAGACAAGTCACGATTCGAAGTTCTTTTTGGAAATCTGGGACGCCATGTCATCCGGACCAAAGAGGACAAGGACAACCCAAGTTGTTATCAACGCTCAGTTCAGAAGCCTGCATCTCTGATGGTATGGGGTTGCATGAGTGCGTGTGGCATGGGCAGCTTGCATGTCTGGAAAGGCACCATCAATGCAGAAAAATATATTCAGGTTCTAGAACAACATATGCTCCCATCCAGACGTCATCTCTTTCAGGGAAGACCCTGCATTTTTCAACAAGATAATGCCAGACCACATTCTGCATCAATCACAACATCATGGCTGCGTAGGAGAAGGATCCGGGTACTGAAATGGCCAGTCTGCAGTCCAGATCTTTTACCTATAGAGAACATTTGGGGCATCATAAAGAGGAAGGTGCAACAAAGAAGGCCAAAGACGATTGAACAGTTAGAGGCCTGTATTAGACAAGAATGGGAGAGCATTCCTATTTCTAAACTTGAGAAACTGGTCTCCTCGGTCCCCAGACGTCTGTTGAGTGTTGTAAGAAGAAGGGGAGATGCCACACAGTGGTGAAAATGGCCTTGTCCCAACTTTTTGGGGATTTGTTGACACCATGAAATTCTGATTCAACATATTTTTCCCTTAAAATGGTACATTTTCTCAGTTTAAACTTTTGTTCTGTGATTTATGTTCTATTCTGAATAAAATATTAGAAGTTGGCACCTCCACATCATTGCATTCAGTTTTTATTCGCGATTTGTATAGTGTCCCAACTTTTTGGGAATCCGGTTTGTAATTTAACTCACCTTAATCCACTTGCTCGCGCAGCTCAGCTTCTCTTCTGTCTTCATCTTTGCTGTGCACAGGAAAATGACCTGTGGTGACGTCACTACGCTCATCACATGGTCCGTCACATGATCCATCACCATGGTAAAAGATCATGCGATGGACCATGTGATGAGCGCAGTGACGTCATCAAAGGTCCTATTCCTCAAAGAAGAAGACAGAAGAGATGCCTGCTGCACGAACAAGTGGATTAAGGTGAGTTAATTTTTTTTTTATCCCCTCCAGCCCTATTGTACTAAGCATTCTGTATTAAGAATGCTATTATTTCCCCTTATAATCATGTTATAAGGGGAAATAAGTACACCTACACAACCTTGAACCGAAACCTGAACTTCCATATTCAGTTTTTTATCACGCGTGTGCAAAGCGCAGTGCACCCTGAACAACTGAACAACGGAAAGCAATTGCAGTCAAAGCTGACTGCAATTGGGTACCTACTCGCGCGGGTTTACCGCAACGCACCCATAATGCATCGTCTGCAAGGGGCCTAATGGTGGGTTTAGATGGGGCAAGCAGCAGCCGAGAATCGGGACGGAAACATTCCTTCCCAACAACTCGTTCAGTGGGAGTGGAGCCCAGAACCTCCACAGTATGGAATTGAGCTATAGTTTACTTGCTCGAACGACAGTTTTACCTGAGCGTTTTGCTTGTTTATCGGGTGATTGGTTGCACCTTTAGGCTACATGCACACGATAAACTATCCATTTTTAATGGACGTTTTTTTTCACTGATGCCTTTCGGAGAAACAGACATTAAAAACAGACCCATTCAATTATATAGAGGCAGTCGGTCAGTGAAAACACGTTCTATTTTTTTTAACATCCGTTATTCACTGGCCTTCAAAAAACTGGCATGAGAATAACTCTATAGCCTACCATTGGTCTTAAAACAGATGTGTGATGGCCGTTAAAAAAAAGTCCATAAAATGTCCGTTGTGTGCATGTCGCCTTAGACAGAAAGATTGTTGGGAACGAATGTTCGCAGGAACGTCCGTCCCTGATATTCTCTCCAACAATCGAGCTGTGTAAATCCCCCACAAGCAATTATGCGTAGGAGAGCAGCACTGAAAGAAAGATGTTCCTGCTTGGGGGGTAAACCACTACAGTTAAATATGGACATATGAAAGATTTAATTACCTTGAGTTCAGAGTACGACATTAAAAATTGTGAAATTATTTTACACTTTTAATACAAAAATCACACAGCGGCCTAGGCTGCAATGCAAAGAAAACGGTGGGAACAGAAAACGAGCATTATATTTTAGTCCATACAAGATACATGTTAAACAGACCAGGTTGGAAATGTCAGAATACTTGCACACCAGGCTTTGGCAGTGCACAAATAAACAGAAAAGCCATGGCTGTAATCTCCGTGCAGCACCATACAGACTGGAATCTAACACGTTACACATGTGCTTATTCTTATGTCTCTGGTGTTCCCCCAGTGGAATAGGCTTCTGTTTTGTCCAGATGCCAGCGCTGGGAAGTGCAGCTCTTTCAGAGAGGAAAGCCATTTCAGCTCAAGCACAGAAAAGTAATTCAAAATGATTTCTATTTTTTTTTGGCAAAGTAAAAGACTCTGCTTCCCACTGAAAGTCTCAGCAAATTTGTTGACAGTGGTAAACATGGTATAAAACGTCTTCCCGTCAAATCTGGATTTAAAGCCTTTTGTTTTCCTGAAGCTGAAAGGGATTTAGAACGAGCAGACAAGCATTTATAAATCTGCTCTATAGAAATATGTCTAGGTTATATGACGCTTGCAGTGAGTGAAAACGCAAGCAGATACAGGTAAAGATTGTATATTGTATATACGCGTATAATGCTGCTATACTGTGGCTAAAGGTCCAACACACTTTAGTGTGTAATCTGAGAAACGGACAGGAATCGTGTAATTTCAATATAGAGACTTAGGCCTCTTTCACACGGGCGTCACGTTTTGGCTCAGGGTGCGTCCCGGGTGCATTGCGGTAAACCAACGCGAGTAGGTACGCAATTGCAGTCAGTTTTGACTTTGATTGCGTTCCGTTGTTCAGTTTTTATCGCGGGGTGCAATGCGTTTTGCACGCGCGTGATAAAAAACTGAATGTGGTAACCAGACCCGAACTTCTTCACTGAAGTTCAGGTTTGGGTTCAAGGTTGTGTAGATGTAATTATTTTCCCTTATAACATGGTTATAAGGGAAAATAATAGCATTCTTAAAACAGAATGCATAGTACAACAGGGCTGGAAGGGTTAAAATAAATAAATAAATAATTTAACTCAACTTAATCCACTTGTTTGCGCAGCCCGGCATCTCTTCTGTCTTCATATGTGAGGAAAAGAAGCTGTGGTGACGTCACTGCGCTCATCACATGGTCCGTCACATGATCCATCACCATGGTAATGGATCATGTGATGGAGCATGTGATGAGCCAGTGACGTCACCACAGGTCCTTTACCCAGGTCCTGAAGAAATAAGACAGAAGAGATGCCGGGCTGCGCGAGCAAGTGGATTAAGGTCAGTTAAATTTTTATTTTATTTTTTTAACCCCTCCAGCCCTATTTTACTAAGCATTCTGTTTTAAGAATGCTATTATTTTCCCTTATAACCATGTTATAAGGTAAAATAATATAATGATTGGGTCCCCATCCCGTTTGTCTCCTAGCAACCGTGATTGAAAATCGCACTGCATCCGCACCTACTTGCGGATGCTTGCGATTTTCACGTAGCCCTATTCATTTCTATGGGGCCTGCGTTGCGTAAAAAACGCACAAAGTAGAACATGCTGCGATTTTCACGCAACGCACAAGTGATGCGTGAAAATCACTGATCATGTGAACAGCCCCATAGAAATTAATGGGTCCAGATTCAGTGCGGGTGCAATGCGTTCACCTCAAGCATTGCACCCGCGTGGAAATCTCGCCCGTCTGAAAGAGGCCTTAGCCCTCTTTCACACGAGCAAGTTTTCCACGTGGGTGAGATGCGTGAATAGAACGCATAGCACCTGCACTGATTCCTGACCCATTCATTTCACGCATCAGTTCTGCGTTGCGTGAAAAACGCAGCATGTTCTATATTCTGCGTTTTTCACACAGTCCTGGCCCCATAGAAGTGAATGGGGCTTCAGTGAAAAACGCATTGCATCCGGAAGCAAGTGCGGATGCAATGCATTTTTCAATGATGGTTGCTAGCAGATGTTGTTTGTAAACCTTCAGTTTTTTATCACGCGCGTGAAAAACGCATCAAAATGCATTGCACTCTTGCTGAAAAAACTGAACAGCTGAACGCAATCGCCGACAAAACTGACTGAACTTGCTTGCAATATGATGCAAGCTTCACTGAATGGATCGGGACCTAATCCGTCACACTCGTGTGAAAGAGGCCTTATTGGTGATTGCAAATAAGTCTTAGGCTGGGTTCACACGAGCGTGTCCGGATTAGGTCCGGATGCGTCCCGGTGTATTGAGGCAAACCAGCACGATTAGGTACGCAATTGCAGTCAGTTTTGACTGCGATTGCGTTCCGATATTCAGTTTTTATCGTGCGGGTGCAATGTGTTTTGCATGCAATGTGTTTCGCGTGATAAAAAAATGACTGTGGTACCCAGACCCGAACTTCTTCACAGAAGTTCAGGTTTGGGTTTGGTGTTGTGTAGATGTTATTATTTTCCCTTATAACATGGTTATAAGGGAAAATAATAGCATTCTGAATACAGAATGCTTAGTAGGTGGTCAATTGAGGGTTAAAAAAAATAAAAAAATTAACTCACCTTCTCCTCTTGATCGCGTAGTTCCCGGTCTCTTCTTTACTTCTTTAATGATGAACTACCGGCTAGGACCTGTGGTGACGTCAGATCACATGCTCCAATCACATGTGATCTGACGTCACCACAGGTCCTTTAGCCGGTAGTTCATCATTAAAGAAGTAAAGAAGAGACCGGGAACTACGCGATCAAGAGCAGAAGGTGAGTTAATTTTTTAATTTTTTTTAACCCTCAATTGATCACCTACTAAGCATTCTGTATTCAGAATGCTATTATTTTCCCTTATAATTATGTTATAAGGGAAAATAATACAGTGAATAGACTGTCACCTAGAACCCATGCGTGAAAATCACACCGCATCCGCACTTGCTTGCGGATGCTTGCGATTTTCACTCAGCCCTATTCACTTCTATGGGGCCTGCGCCTCGTGATAAACGAACAATATAGAGCATGCTGCGATTTTCACGCAACACATAAGTGATGCGTGAAAATCACAGCTCATGTGCGCAGCCCCATAGAAATGAATGGGTCCAGATTCAGTGCGGGTGCAATGCGTTCACCTCCCGCATTGCACCCGCGCGGAAATCTCGCCCGTGTGAACTCAGCCTTAAGGCTGGTTTCACATGGGCGTTGTGGATTGGGGCCGGATGCGTTCAGACTGCGTTCAATGAAACTCGCACTATTTTGCAAGCAAGTTCAGTCAGTTTTGTCTGCGATTGCGTTTAGTTGTTCAGTTTTTTCCGCGCGGGTGCGATGCGTTTTGATGCGTTTTTCACGCGCGTGATAAAAAACTGAATGTTTACAAACAACATCTCTTAGCAACCATCATTGAAAAATGCATCGCACCCGCACTTGCTTGCGGATGCAATGAGTTTTTCACGCAGCCCCATTCACTTCTATGGGGCCAGGGCTGCGTGAAAAAAGCTGAATATAGAACATGCTGCGATTTTCACGCAACGCAGAACTGATGCGTGAAAAACGCTCATGTACACAGACCCATTGAAATGAATGGGTCAGGATTCAGTGCGGGTGCTATGCGTTCACGTCATGCATTGCACCCGCGTGGAAAACTCGCTCGTGTGAAAGGGACCTTAGGCCTCATGCACACTACCGTATCCGTTTTGCAGTCTGCAAAATGCAGATCAGCAAAATATGTCCGTGTGCGAACCACAATTATTGCAGATTATTGTCTTCTGTGTGCTTTCCAAATCTGCATCTCCGTGCCTCAACAGATAGAGTATGTCCTATTCTCGTCTGCAAAAAGATCACACACTATATGCATGGGGCCTTAAGGTTTTTTTCTGATACTTTATTCTTGATGGCCATCAAGATCTAGTCTGGGGGTTTGCCTTCTGACACCCAAGCAATTGGTGGAATGAAGGGACTCTTTTAAGCACCTCGTCTTTTTCATTGTGTACCTGGGGCCAGTATGGCACATATGGTTGTGGCTGTGCCTGTTACTGGTTCACTTGAATAGGACTTAGATCTTGTGAACTTTAGTTCCAGGCACAGTCACAACCACAACCAAGTGTACGGCACTGTGCTCGGTTAAAATTATATAGAACTGATGCAATTGTAAACATGGCTTAATTTACCTTACACAGACCCACCTACACACAAAAAGGTCAATTTCATAGGGAGCCAGTATGTTTCTAGAAATGAATAGGTAGAGCCACTGCTTTCTTGGTCCAAATTGAACCAAGGACCCATGTGTTACAAGGCCGAAATGTAGTGATGAGCAAATTTTCCCGGAAATTTAATTAGGATTCCATTTAGCCAAATCACTGGGCCTAGTCAAGTCCGGTCTGAATAAATGTGCCCTGAGTCGAAGTGCCTCAATTTCCCTGTTCTGGATGGCATTCTGGGATCTCCTAAGACTGTATGCAAACTCTTTGATGCCAAGACGTCATTATTGGTGAACAGATGGCTGGTGGTGGTAACAAACAACCTTTTTTTTTAAATGCTTAGAGGTTTTTTTAAATAGTCCAAACAATGTTTCTATCAAATGTCTGCTCGAAAATTTTTTGAGAAATTTGCCCAATTGAAATCGCCGCAAAATCAGATTTGGTTTCAACTTGAATTTGTGGAAAATTTGGGGTTGAGTTGGAGTAGAACCAAATCGATTTCCGCTGACATCCCACTGGTACAATGCATACCATCATGTTCGTATAACACGAAAAGTTGGACATAGAGGACAAGCTTTAGCTTTTGATCAGTGGAGACTAGAGAGATGAGGTCTTATTCTCCTGGTGGTATAATTCCAGAATGAGCGGTGCAGTATATAGCTTTCAGCCATGTGTGTACTCAAGAAGCAGGTTGGAATGTGAATGGTATAAGGGCCGTTTCACACGAGCGGATGATTAACAGTCATGTTACTGCTCCGTGCCTTTGCAGTCTGCAGCGGGTCTTGGCACTCTTTCACGGAGCGGATGCCACGCACGGCATCCGCTCGTGTGAAACAGCCCTAAGAGATACAGCTACTAAAGACCTTGACCCTCCAACAGCTGTCTCCAGCAGTGAGTGTAGACATGAGAGCTGTACATGACTGCAGTTATTACCCGATCTCTGGAAGCAACTAAACTTTCTGTGCTGTAGTGTATATATATGTATAATAGATGGCTAATCATATGTACTGTAAATCTGTGTTGCTATATAATCAGGTGATTTATTTTTGGGGAAAAAAAGGAGTTATCAGCCAGCTTTCCCAGACTTTACAATAGAAATATGCCTACTTCTGCTTGGATTTTCTGCCGGCTCCAGATTTGTCATTATGAAATCAGGGAAAGCATGAGTGATGCTCTTTCTGGGAAAGTTTATGGGTAAAAGTCGATCGGCTCACCCATCCTCCTGATATCCTCAGCGGACAGGCGTTGTACCTGCATGTAGACAGACATTCCCAGTGTCAATGGGCGATTGTCAGGCTCTAAGAGCTTGAGTATTCTCATGATTTTTATCATTGTTCGAATTGGAAAATGAACAGCATGCCAAGCTATATTAGAACTCAGTAGCATTGCCACTCACCTGAGCCTAGCTTATAAGGGTGGATTTGCATGCAGTAACCTAGGAAGGTCAGATCAACCGGAAAGCTCTGTGTGCTTTGTGGAGATTCTCAGAATCATTACCCTTAGGGCTCATGCACGCGACAGTATTGCTTTTTCAGTATGTATTCCGTATGTATTCCATTTTTTTGCGGACCCATTGACTTGAATGGAGCCAAGCACTGTGATTTGCGGACAATAATAGGACATGTTCTATCTTTTCACGGTACGGAAATACGGAAATACTGAAACGGAATGCACGCGGAGACACTTCAGTTTTTTTTTGCTGAACCATTGAAATCAATGGTTCAGTATATGTACCGCATACTGAACTAAAAAAACGGCCAGTATACTGAATGCAAAATACTGTAGTGTGCATGAGCCCTTATCTGGCCTACATAAAATTTCTCTGGTGTGCTGGTGAAGCCAAAACCTGTTTTTTGCCAGTCTGTCTTATCTATATTAGGCCTCATGCACATGACCATATTTTGTGTCCATGTCCATGTTCACTTTTTTTGAGGACCCATTAATTTCTGTGTTGTCTGCAGAGAGCATCCGTGCGGCCACACCACAAATTATAGAACATGTCCTGTTCTTCCCCCTCATGTTTACCATGTGGACCGTAAAAAATCCAGGATGCACATGGGTCACGTCCATATTTTGCAGATCAGCGATTTGCGAACCGTGCAGGAAGACTTACACTAATACCTCAAATTTATGAGAAATGCCAATGTACAGTGGTTTTTCTCAAAATGTCATAAACAGTCATGTAGACTCCATACAAGCATACATGACCTGTCCCCAGCTGTCATACTGAAGGCTGCATGATGGCGGCAATCATGTTCCTGCATGCCAGGTGCTAAACAGCAAATAGATGTGTCTGACAGAGGCGCGGATACAGGCAGCAGAATCCCCAGGAATTTTAGGATACTGCAATGCCTGTGATCTTTTTTTTTATCGTCTAGTTATTTTTACTACGAGGAAAGTGGGATGATTAGAATTTTTATATTTTAAATTTTACTTTAGCTTCTTCCATTGACTGCAATAATTTAACATTGCAAATTTGCAGTCTATGGGAGATTCACTATGTTACTATGGAGCCCTTCCACAAGAACATTGTTGTGGAAGACCTTGAATCCTTCAAAAGGCCCAAAGCTGCCATAGCAATCAAATGACTCCCTCCATTTCAGTGCAGAGGGGTCATTTGGGCCCCAGGAGGGAAACACTTCCAGGAGAAGACCTCTCAGATGCTCTGGTCGCTATTGACCACAGTATCTAAGGGGTTAAATGTCTGTGATCAGTCTTATATCAATCTTATTGCTGATCACGGACTTTGCCTCCGGGTGTCTGCTGTGTAAAACAGTAGAAACCCAGCAGCTATGGCACTTGATCATCTCATGAGCGTGTGGCATCTTTAAAGTTCCGCCATACATGTACAGCCATGGTTGGGAAGGGTTTAAGCTGCCTGAAGGCATCACTATACTTAGCATTCTGTCTCAATCCAATGAGTGAAATTTTCCACTTGAGCAATAATAAATGAATAAGCAGTGTTTTGGAAAAAGTTCATTTCTCAAGCCAGAGTCTTATGGTATTGTTCAGGCAGTAAGGATTAAGTCACTGTGCAGTCCTGTCTGAACATTAATATTACATCTCAAGTGTATTCTCCAGATATAGCAAAGATAATGACTTATATGTAATATTAATCATTTTGTGATACATACGTTTCCTTTGCCTTTTTTTTTTTTTTAAGATTAAACTTTCTCCCAGAATTCTGGCTAAGAGAAGCAATATGTATAAGATGATGGAAAAAAATGAGACCAAATGTGAAAAAAGGGTCAAAGAGTTAACGGCCATCTGCAGGAAAAGTGTTCAGATGTTATCAGTACAACACAACAACACCATGTTCTTTTTGTAACAAGTCAAAGGGGAGAATGCTATTCTGAACTGATCCAGGAATTTCACTTTTTTTCTACAGATATTTTATTTTTTCAAAAAATGCAGTCCGCAGGCAACATGTAGAACTTTTAGAAAAGAAGGAGAGGAGCAGATTGATGTATAGATTTCTGGGAAACGTTTAGGAGAACCTTGTAATGTAGTCATTGAAATCTCTGCACATTCTGGTTTAATGGTCCAAGGGGCCATCCTACTCACTGACGGACTACAATCTCTAGTGTGCATACAGAGACCGCTATGTAGGACCGCCCACATGACTCCTAAGCCAGAAGGAGCTGAAATTTAAATAAATAGTGTGATAAACATATGACATTTGTAATGAACTCTTTGTGTTTCTTGTATTCATGCCTAATGTTTAAAAGGGTTAATGGCTAAATTGTAGTGTGTTGGCCAGTTGAAGCACCACCTGCAGGTTCATGACCTCACATTTCTCTCTAGACCTGGGCAAAGCAAGGATAATGGGATTTTTAGGCTCCATCTGGCCTTATTTATCGCCCTATAAGACGCTCCTAGGTTTTAGAGGAGAAACATAAGAAAACATTTTTTTCATGAGAGCTCAGCTCAGACCCCCAATTTTAATTTGACCTCAGAACAGACCCCCAATGTTAATAAGAACCCCATTCACACCTCAGATTAGACCCTCAATGTTATATGAATACATCCTTGCCCAAACAGCCGGGAAAAAGGCAGCCTGGTCGCGGATATGGGGTAATTGGAAATGATACTCGGTGCAGTGACGGTGGCTCCGCGGAAAAAATGGGAGGGAGGGAGGGAGGGTCAAAAGGGAGGGAGGGTTAAAAATAAGAGGGAAAATTAGTATAAGATGACATGGTGAACTAGTACATTGTTATGTGACGTTAAATTGTAAGATTGTATCTGTCTACCCTATGGAAAATAAAAAGCATCTAAAAAAAAAAAAAAAGACCCTCAATGTTAATAAGGCCTCTGGGAAAAGCTGGGAAAAGCAAGGATAATGAGAATTTTAGACTTGCATTTTAAAATGAGCCTGAAACTATCTTAGGCTATTTTCACACTTGCGGCAGTGTGATCCAGCGGGCAGTTCCGTCGTCGGAACTGCCTGCCAGATCTGCCGATCTAGATGTGACTGAAAGCATTTGTGAGATGCATCCGGATGCGGATCTGTCTCACAAATGCATTGTAAGAACGGATCCGTCTCTCTGCTTGTCTTGCGGACAAACGGATCCGTCTTGTATCTTTTTTCCCCCCACATTTTTACGGATTTGTATTTTGAATGCCGGATCCGGCACTAATACATTCCTATGGGGAAAAATGCCTGATCCGGCATTCAGGCAAGTCTTCAGTTTTTTTTGCCGGAGATAAAACCTTAGCATGCTACAGATTTATCTTTTGCCTGATCAGTCACAATGACTGAACTGAAGACATCCTGATGCATCCTGAACGGATTACTCTCCATTCAGAATGCATGGGGATATGCCTGATCAGTTCTTTTCCGGTATAGAGCCCCTGTGACGGAACACTATGCCGGAAAAGAAAAACGCAAGTGTGAAAGTACCCTAAATGGGGTTTAACGCCACACGATGATACAGCCGGTTGTTGGGAAGGAAACTTTCCTTCCTGACAGTCAGCTGCTCATTCAGTGAAGGGGAAAGCCTCACATGCAGCGATCTGCTTCACAGTATGAGGTCTCCATACAGAATCATTGTTTCTGGTCAGCAGATCGCTGTTTAGACAGGGCGATCTGCTGCCCAGAAACGATGATTAATGTGCCTGCCTGTGAGTTTCGCTCGTTCATCGGGTTATCAGCGGCACATTTAGATGGGCAGATTGTGGGGAGCGAGCGTTCGCAGGAACGGTCTGAATCCACCTTAAACTCCGGTCACCAAATGGAATGGCTGGAGGGCAGGACACATGAAATAACATTATCTGTTAACCATATGATTGGGCTAAGGAAATATAGGATGTGTTTAAAAAAACTCATCTGGTTATGGTAGAATCTGTGTGTGTGGAGCCATGGTATAACATCAGAACACAGCTCCCTGGATAAAGGATCTGAAGAACCAAATGCCAAACTCCAGTGGCAGGAATACCTGTACCGAATATTTTAAGGATGTGAGCTTAGTTTTTATGTAATTCATTTTTCTTTTATCTTTGTATTGTCCTTCTGTAACTTGTATGCACTGTTGATAAATTATATTAAACCCTTTAATAGCGGCTGTAATGTCCTGTTGATGGAACCCAGTTATATTTATTCTTGCGATCTATTGTGGCTATAGCAGTGTATTGGCTGGCTACAGTTACTGCGCAGTGAGTGGGAATATTCCCAGCACAGGTAGGAGTCACAGCAGGTAAGGGTGGGGTGTAATAGAATAGAGAACCGTATCCAGCTTTGTAGAGCCTGGGGTATTCTTGGGATAACCCTTTTGTATTAGCCCACAAGCAAGTGAGCATAGGGCTAGCCAAGAAATGGTTGAATGCTGGTGTCTGGTGTAGTGTGCCATGACAAATAGAGTTTTGCTGAATCTTTCCCCATAAAACAATATATCAATCTGCTCAGCTCCTTCTGTTCTATAACATGCTACCTGCAAACTGCATTGCATTTTCAATTAGATGGGTTACTTGAAAGTTTTTTTTTTTTATGTTTGCCATTAAACTTAAAGGGGTTGTCTCACTTCAGCAAATGGCATTTATCATGTAGAGAAAGTTAATTCAAAGCACTAATGTATTGTGATTGTCCATATTGTCTCCTTTGCTGGCTTGATTATTTTTTCCATCACATTATACACTACTCGTTTCTAGAGGTTATGACTACCCTGCAATCCAGCATCAGTGGCTGTGCTTGGACATTATAGAAAAAAGTGCCTTTTCCTATAGCGTACAAGCACAGTATCAATGAGGATAAGAATCCATCGCAAAATTCTAATTGCTATTCCAAAACCGCCACATTTCTTAAAAGTACAGTATTTTTCGTCCTATAAGACACAAAGACACAAAGTAAGGAAAAAAATATTTTTCACCAAAACTTAGCTGAGACCCTCAATCAGACCCCCAATGTTAATCAGACCTCATAACAGACCCCAATCAGACCTCAGATCAGACCTCCATGTTAATGATCCCCATATTAATCAGACCTCAGATCAGACCTCCATGTTAATGACCCCCATATTAATCAGACCTTGTGTTACTAAGACCCCCCCATATTAATCAGACCTCAGATCAGAGATAAAAAATAAACCAACTCACCTCTCCTGCTCTGGACACAACCACTGCTCATGACATCCAGTTCTCTTCTTGTTTTTTCTGCCACGCATTGTGCTGTGACCCAACTCCCCATGGTGTGTGGTCACAGAGCCCCAACCTCATTGCGCTGTGCGCAGTCACAGTACAGCGAGTGGCCAAGGAAGACCAGGAACCTGTGAGTACAGAACTCGGCGAGCACTGCCTTCACTGCTTTCTCCTGGTCCTCCTGTACTCGCCCTATAAGATGCACTGACATTTCAAGTGCGTCTTATAGGATGAAAAATATGGTATATACTTCTTGATACTGGTGCTATTGCTTTTATAGTTCCTAGTGCCACTTGATGTAAAGTGACCTGAAACTGTTGAACTGTGTTGCTGGAAACGTCTCATTAATTATGGGCATCACAATTTAGATTGACAAGATTTGACCTACTGTCATCCTTTACTGAAATAGAATGACTCTCAGGGTCCTGTGATGACAGCTTCCCACATACCATAACATGTGAAGCAAGTTAAGATGGGTTGGTCTATGAAAGCCCAGACAAATGTGATCTAAGTAGGATAACATTTTCCTTCTATTTCTCTTCATATACGTTGATGGTTACTTGTATCCTATGAAATAATATATTTAACAAATCATACTATCTTACAAAATAACTATGTAAATTTACTTTTTTAACTGCTATTATCTCCATGTAAAATAGCATGTTTAGGGAAATAAATGTATACCAATTCCTAACCTTGAAGGTTTATGGGGGTTTTCTTCTGCAGAGCTGCTCCAGTGGTCCCTCACTGGTCTATATCGTATTGAATTTGAATTGTCTTAAAAGAACATGACTGTTTCATGGGTGATATACTAAGCAGTTGATGCATTTCCAATAAAAAAAAAAGGTTTAGAAATTCAGTATTTGTAGTTTCTGAGAAACTGGAAATAGTGGCTCAGTGGTTAGCACTGGTACCTTGCAGTGCTGTGGTCCTGGGTTAAGGGCAACATCTGCATGGAGTTTGTTTGTTCACGCTCTATTTGCATGGGTTTCTCAATTTTTCTCCCACACACCACAGACATACTGATCTAGGGAATCTAGATTTGAGCCTCACTTGTGGGGACAGTAAGGGAATCCAATAATAATATTTGTTTTAGTCTTATATTTTTGGACTTCTGTACAGTGGAAAGGTATGCTAAAAATGAAAAACCAAAGTATGCTGTGCTGTAGAACGTTAATTGCTAATAGGATGGTGCCATCCTAATAGCAAATAAGGTTGTGTCTCTACAGGGATAGATGCATTGGCTTTTCTTTACTAGTCCACCCTTTCACTGTGTGGCAGTCTTTGAGAAAATTGTGCTTTCAACCATAACACAAAGATTGTTTAGATTGCCTTTTAAAAAAATAAATTAAAAAAAAGCAATATCAGAACATATTGGGAACACAAAGTTTTTTCTAAATGTATAGTAGTGGCATGTGACCTGAATCAGATCAGAATGAACGAAAATATAAAAATTGTGAAAACAATTATGATAATTATTTATTGCCTGTCCTTGGTACATTAACATCCTTTGTATTGTATTGTCTATTCTTCTGATTTGTTAAATAATATGGTCTCTTCCTTCTGGGTCTTGTTAAGCAGTGCTTGTTTACTCTTCCTTCTAGACATCACAGCAAAAGCATTAATCATAGGCTGTCAGCACAAATATAATTTCCTACCAAATGGACTTCAGCTTCTCTTGCCCTTCACAACAACATTGACATCTCAATAATCACCATTCAGTTACTTCACTTTAGAACACAATGTTGGCACAATATAAATTTGTCAAACAGCTGAAACCTAAAGACAAGTAAATGTGAATCAAACTAAAACATATACTTTGTTTAGAAAGAGACATAACCAAGAGTTGAAAAAGTGAAATAAAAAAAAGTAACTAAAGTCATGGAGATCTGAAATGCTATGTTGACCCTTGAAGCATTTTCAATAAAATGTTTTAGAGATAGCATTTCCGATAAAAATGTTTTAGAGATATATTTATTTAAAATTTTGAGCAACTATACTATACTGCTTCTCTCTTCAAATAATATTCAGTAACTAGCTTCTTTGTTACCTATTCACCCTTCATTAATAATTTCCTGGAGCTAGTTATAAAATACAGAGCTGGCCAGAAGAAGGCAGTGGTGTGTTCCTTAATTGCTTGTAATGGGTAATGGGTATGCTGAAATCTCATATGGGTTCAGTTCAGCTTCTTAATCAACACCCTAATATACCAAGTTGTGCATATTTGTTAGTGCTTTTATTAGAAAAACTTCACATTCTAAGATGTTTTCCACAGTTTAGATCTTTAGTTTTTCTTGTTGAGTCAAGAGCTTATGAAATAGTCCTGGGTAGAGACATTTCATGCTAACGATTCTTTGCTCACGAGTTATCTTTATAGCTATTCCAGTTGTATTTAAGATTTTTTGCTAGATATACTATCTACCATTCACCATTCCTACTGTGATTCTATCTTTAGTGGTTTGGGTTTTGATAGAACCCTGCCTACGTGATGTACCTACCAGCATATCCAATTGGTACCATCATGAAGACTGCACTGACAAGCACATAAAGGAAATCAGTTAAAAATTTTGATGTTAAGGATACCGGGTTCTCCAATGTCTAGAGTTGATGTGTTTGATACAGAAATTACATTATTAAGAGCCCTCTGGATATAGTTTTCTACCTTTATGGTAAAGCCCTAGTTGGTATAGCTATGGGAGATTTAAAGGTTGCAGTTTTACCTGGAATTTTAAGCCTGAGGGAAGGCTGCAGTGCCCCTTTGGCACATAAGAAGATATCTGTTCTATTAATAATATGTCTGGTATAGCCTTCGTACAAATACACAATTCATGCTCAGGAGCTAACAGCTTTGACTCTAGGACTCATTTGAGCATAGCCATCTACTGTACCTTCTCGAAGACATAAGATATTTATTGTTGTGATCCATGAACAGCAACATGTCTATGGAGCCAGGAAAAAATAGGTAGACCGTTTTCAAGTCTGATTGCATTGTTTTCACACTTTCTCTGATGTATTATTTTTTTTAACTGTAAATGCACTAGAGGCATCTGTCAGGAACTCATATGTACAGCGCCATAGAATGAATGGCGCTTTAATAATAATAATAATAATTAGGGATTTTCAAAAATTCTATTCGGCCAGTTCGCTGAATTTTTTGGAAAAATGTGTTCAATCTGAATTTATTTATAGCGAATTGCGTCAAAAATGGCTATTTCCGGGCTGCAGAGAGCCTTTATAAGGGTGTAAAACACTGTGCTTGCAGTAACACGCATTGGGAATCTGCTGTGGTAGTGAAGCAATACTGTGAGTCAGTATGACAAACACCTAACCTACCTGGAGGGTGATGGGTGCAGGAGGGTGATTACACACACAGACAGGATCCGTTGTGCATCTAATTTTTCCATCCTTTTGACAGATTAGAAGAAAGGTCAAATAAATCATTAAGTCAGCCAGGCCAAAAGGCAAAATAGTGTCCCAGTCATAAAGTGGGGAGGGTAGGAACAGCATGAGAAGTCCACAGAGTGGACCTTTGACATAGTGGTGAGGTGGAACCGAGTCTGGAGGTGGCAACAGTAACAGCATCATAAAGATACCACAGAGTGGCAAGGTGACATAGTTTATAGGTGGCGGTATCAGCATCAGCAGACCACATAGTGACAAGGTGACAAAATGTGGATATGGCAGTAGCGGCAGCATGAGGAGACCACAGAGTGGCAAGGTGACAGTGTGGAGATGGCAGCACCATGAGGAGACCACAGAGTGGCAAGGTGACATAGTTTGGAGATGGTAGCAGCATGAGGAGACCACAGAGTGGCAAGGTGACATAGTGTGGAGATGGCAGTAGCAGCATCAGGAGACTACAGGGTGGCAAGGTGACATATTGTGGAAATGGCATTAGCAGCAGGATACCACAGAGTGGCAAGGTGACATAGTTTGGAGATGGCAGTAGCAGCAGCAGCATCAGGAGACCTCATAGTAGCAAGATGACATAATGTTTAAATGGCAGAAGCAGCATCAGGAGGATACCACAGAGTAAGTGGTAGTGTGGAGACATAGTGTGGAGTTGGCAGCAGCATGAGGAGACCACAGAGTGGCAACGTGACATAATGTGGAGATGGAAGCAGCAGGAAACCACAGAGTAGCAAGGTGACCTAGTGTGGATATGGCAGCAGCAGCTGCATCAGGAGACCATAGAGTGGCAAGGGGACATAGTTTGGAGATGGCAGCTGCATCAGGAGACCACAAAGTAACCCAGTAACAGAGTGGGCTGGTGGGTGGCAAAACCAGTACCTGCTGACGAAGGTGGGTGAAATAAGGAGCACTTGGCATCAGATGTGTGGCATCAGGCGGGTTCTAGGGTTCAGATGTGTGGCACCATGGATGATCTAGTCTGATGCATCAGGAATTGGTGGTTGGAAATCCTGGCTGATCCACGCCTGATTCATCTTGACAAAGGTCAGTCTCTCCACATTTTGGATGGACAGGTGAGTTTTCCTTGGAGTAACTATGGCCCCACCGCAATAAAAACCCGCTCTGATGCCACACTACTGACCGGGCAGGATAGCTTTTCCAGGGCAAACTCTGCTAGAGGAGGCCACAAATCCAGTTTGGCTACCCAGTAGTCCAGCGGATCTTCAATGTTGGGTTGCAGGGTGGTGTTTAAGTATGCCACCACCTGCTGGATCAGTTACTGCTCCAGGTCTACCTGCTCCTGTTGCTGGTGAGTAGTTTCTTTAATATGCGGGTAAAGAAAGCTACTCATCAGCGAATGTAGACTCAGGCTCCTGCTGATGGAGCTGGTACTGCTCCTGCCAGCCCCCCCCCCCCCCCCAGCAGCCATGGCAGTAGAACGTGAGTGCAGAGGGCCCCCGGTCAGACCTGCAATAGGATGGACGATGGCGCAGATAGATAGCGGCCAACTGACTACATTAGATGTCTCTGTAGTAGTTCAGTTTGTCCTTGCTCTCGGTGGGTGTTAAAAAGGCCCCCATTTTGGACTGGTAGTGAAGTGGAGAGCCAGAAGTTATCCCTCTGCCGTATGGTGACAATTCGGCAGTCACTACGCAAGCAAGTGAGCATGCATTGTGCCATTTTTACAAGTGACTTGGAGGGACTCCCTGCCTCTATCTTCACTGCATACTGCCACGGTGTGTCCGGGTCCTCTGTCTCATCTTCATCATCGCCCTGTAGCTCTTCTGGCTGCTCCTGCTCCTCCTCTCCTGTCAGTTGAGTAGAAAAACCACCCATTTCGCTGCACATTGCCTGTGCAACAATGTCCTCCTCCCCCTCCTCCTCCTATTCTTCCAGTTCAGCCCCCCTCAGGGCTCATATGGCCGTGAGATATGCGCCACGTCTCCTGTCCCCTGACCAGCCATAGTTACCAGCATCTGTTCCAGGACATGAAGCAGTGGAATGATGTTGTTCATTCCGTAGTCCTGGTGACTGACAAATAATGTAGCCTCCTCAAAGGGCCTGAGAAAACGACAGGTGTCACGCATGAGCTGCCACTGGCTGATATCAAAGTTACACAGTGGAGTATTCCTATCCGCTTGCATATTCAAGAAAACATTGATGGCCTTTCTCTGTTCGTATAGGTGGTCCAACATATCGAGGGTGGAATTCCAACAGGTGGAAACGTTGCATATCAGCCTATGTTGGAGGATGCAGTTCTGTCGATGCAGCTCAAGGAGGGTGTGCTTTGCGGTGTACGAGTAGTGTTGACCATGAATATTCGAATAGCAAATTTTTATCACGAATATCGCCACTTCGAGAATTCACTAATATTTAGAATATAGTGATATATATTCATTATATCGAATATTCAGCATTTTTTTCATCTAAACATATGATTTTTCTCTGCTTCTTGCTTGTGGGCCATGAGAAGGAAGCAATGTCACGTTCACAACAATACTTGGTGCACCAATCAGTAAACTGTAGTTAGACCAGCTAAAATGTGAAGTTGCACGTAGTGCAAATTTTTGGGGAATCACTGCTGATTATTGCAATCACGAATATATTGGAGCACTTGACTCTATCTGCATATAAAGCTATTCTAATGTTCTGCCGTGCCAACCATTTTCTCCAGTCTCAGGAAACCTATACCAGCTTGAAAAATGTAGCCAAATTGACCCACACCTGTACCACGTTACGAATTCGCATTACGCGATTTTTACATTGCAGATTTTTCGCATTCAATAAAATAATCTCGAATTCTTGAAATTCGAGAATATATGACAAATATTCTACAAAATATTTGTAAAATATTGCGAATTCGAATATAGCCCCTGCCGCTCATCACTATGTATGAGTGGCTGAAGTGCATGCAAAGTTTCCTGCCCATTTTTAGGATGTCTTACAAATTTGGCGGAATACTTCAGAAACCGCTTGACAACCAGATTGAACACGTGTGCCATGCAGGGAGCATGGCTCAGCCTTCCTTGACACAGCGTTGACACCATGTTCTTCCCATTGTCGGTCAGCATGGTTCCGATTTTCATTTGATGTGGAGAAAGCCAGGATTCGATTTCTTGATGCATTACACGGAGCAGTTCCTCCCTTATGTGACTCCATTCGCCAAGGTAAACCAGGTGCAAAACAGCATGTCACCGCCGAGCCCTGCGCATGTGGTAAGCTGGAGGGGCAGTGTGACTTGCCCCTGCAGTGGAAGCTGAGGACACGGTGGAGGATGAGGAGGCAGTGGCGGACATTGTCGCATGACCAAGTGCGTGACAACGTGGAGACGGAGGCGGCATGACCTGGCCAAGTTGCTGGTGTGGCTGAACAGGAGCCACATTCACCCAGTGGGCCGTAAAGGACATGTACTGTCCCTGACCGTAGTTACAGCTCCACATGTCCATGCACTTTGGCAGACACTGACAGGCTCAAGGACTGGCCCACCTTGTGTTCTACAAATTTGTGCAGGGCTGGTACTGCCTTTTTCACAAAGAAATGAGGGCTTGGGACTCTCCACCTTGGCTCAGCACAAGCCATCAGTTCTCTGAAAGATGCAGAGTGGGTAGGGGCTGCAGCACCAACTACTTGGACAGGAGCACGTTCAGCTTCTGCGCCGTTGGATGCATGCACGCATACTGCTGTCTCTTGGCAATCACTTTGGTGATCCATTGCTGACGGAATGACTGATGAGGATTTTGAGGAGGATGAGCAGGAGCATCTGGACCTGAAGAAGATGGGAATGATAGACAGCTCCCTTCGGCTGAGGTGGTGGAGCCTTGACTGCCTGAAACCAGGTGCATGCCACTTGGTGATGTAACGGTAGCTGCGGCAGACTAGCCCACCACATCGGAGCCACGGTTCTCCAAGGCCACTGCATGGCGACGCTGCATATATTGACGCAAGTCCATAGTGCCAACATTGGCACCCTAGCCACGTTTCATCTTCTGCCCATATATTCTACATGTGGCCACATTAACATCCTCTTGCAGCTTAATAAAAAACTGCCAAACCGCCGAGTAGGTGATTTTCTTCCCAACAGTCTGCACTGACTGACTACTACCACCGCTGCCTCTGTGAACCCCTGTACAACTTCTTCCCGGGCAGGTAGACTGCTGCGAAGCAGGTGGTCTACCCCGGGCATGTTTGGCTCGCGACCTGCAACTGCTACCACCCTGCTGACTCCCAGCCATGCTCCCACACAGCTTGCTCAGCCGCTGCCTCACGGCAAGCTGCAACCCTCTTCTCCTGATGATGATAAAGCCCCTTCTGCACCCGGCTCCCAAGTGCGATCGGCTTCATCATCAAGTAGTGTCTGCATGTCATTGATGTCCTCCTTAACAGTCTCTGGTCAGGAGCCTCACCGCTCGCAACACAAGCTCCTGCGCCACTCTCCTCATCACTACTTGCCCGCCTAGCGGAGGAAGCGGCGGATGTCTCCTCCAGATCTTGGCTAGGCAGTAGTTGCTGACTAACCTCTAGCAGCTCGTCCTCTCTGTATAGTGGAGCTGAGCCCACAGCATACAATACTTCTGTGGCTGAGGGAACAGCAAATGATAGAGGCAGGTTGAGGACAGGTGAGGGCACAGGACCTGCTCACGGGCCATGCCAACTAAGGGTTGTGTCTGACGAACCCACCGACTGTTGGCTGGGGGTGTCTGATGTCACTTGGGATGATGTGGATAACCGAGTTAACCAATCAAGAACCGCTGGGTTGCTGGTCAAGACACAACCGCTAGATGACACCGGGAGCTCAGGCCTCTCGCTGCAACTCCTGCTGCCACGCCGCCTTACTCTGCTTGCGCCCGAAACATTCAGGCCTCTGCCACTCCTCTGTGCATGGCCTGGCACTTCTCTGCCTGACATACTTATAGCTGAACTACACAAATTAAATGGAATGTAAAAAAACCCTAAAAGCGACAAATTATATATATATATATATATATATATATATTTGTACTAAAATAATCCTTAAAATATTTTCCTTTTTTACTGAAATACGCCCCTATATGCTTTCACCAGAAATAACTGCAGCAGTGCAAATGCGTATATATTTTTATTTTCGTACTGAATAAGATACTAAGACATAAGCCACTAAAAGCTTTTCAACAAAACACTTGCAGCCCATAACAAAAAGCTGGAATGACAGAGCTGTCGTTTTTCCACTTGCTGTCCCTAGCGCCTTCACACGTCTGTCCCTGCACTCTGAATGCTGGAAAATGGCAAAATCTAAAATGTCTGCCGTATTTATAGGGCTGTGACATCACAGGGCTGACTGGCTGCTGATTGGCTGCATGCAGGCATGTAAATATGGGTGATACCGCCTTCCCAGAGTTCCTTGCTCTATGTCCTTAGTCCTCACACGTTGTCATGGCGGGCGTGCACTCAGATTCACAGATAACCCACCAACCAGGCTCTGGGCGAGAGACAGGGGAAGGGTCACCTCCTAGCTACTCCCTGACGTCTTTCCCTGCACTGCTCAGCCCACATGCAAACTTTTATGATAGGTATGATGTGTCCCCGTGCCTGGGCTGAAAACACCCTAAATTCCCTGAGATGGTGAAGAGGGGAAATAGGAGAAGCCTGCTCGCACAGAACCTGGATGGGAGAGATGACACAAAACAACCAAACTTGAAATCACACTTATCTTTCTGAGCTGAAACAGACAACCTTCCTTCCTAGCTTCCAAGTCCACAATGATTCCTATAATCCGCTCAGAGCACTGGGATGGTGTGCTATTTAAACTAATGACCCCACCCAGTGCACCTGATGAGAGGCGGATCCAGCACGGCTCCAAAACAAACACTAAACTCGTGCTGCTATCCTGGCTGACCTCCGCACATCGTCAGAGTGGGGCATGACACATGTGTAGCCGCCATTTTAGGAAAATTGCGATTCGTTACCACGATTGCGATGAAATTCGCATTTGTTGCGAATCAAATTTTTCCTGAATTCGGATCGAAGTATACTTCATCAGCTTCGATTCGCTCATCTCTAATAATAATAATAATAATAACTTATCCACCATCCCTGATCTACAAAATTAAAGGGTTTCCACATCAACTAGATTTGCATTAAAAGGTTTATTGGAGGTTTGATCTCCGTCAACTTCAGCAATCTTATTAATAAAAGATATCTGTGAAGAATAATAATACTGTAGGTACCTTCCATCTTATGCAGATGATATTTTATTAAATGTTTACAGCAATAAAAAATGCTCATATATTACTAGTTTTTACTGAAAACTACTTTTGGACGTAATTGGTAGCAGATTGTTTAGTCAGTATATCCATGTTGAAACAAGAGCTCTTAACTTGCTAATTAGTTATTTCTATCCCTCCTTAGTCTTGCCCTAAAGGCAAGGATTCTGCAGAGCACACTTACACTAGTGTGTGGATTGTGTTTAGGCTCTAAGTGGTTCCTAATGTTACCAAACACAAAAAAAATATGCAACTCTTGATGGTTGATATAACTGAGACCTATAGATGGTGGTGGGCACTCCGTTCCCAAATCACCTTCAATATGCACACATTAGCGTGGACCTCAAGAAATACTAAGCATTTTTAAGTTTGTTTTTATGTCATGGTGAAGTGTATTTTCTAATTCTTAATATGATCATTTTAGGGAAAACACAATGAATAATATGTTCTATTAAACCTTGACATTTATATATTGAATGCATTTTAGTTTCATTAAGTAAATTTAGGTATAGACAGTACAGCAGTGTGTATGTACTTTATAGCAGCAGCAATACATGGTAGATTACAGAAAAGTAGACTAATCCAGTCTTTAGTTCAGTAAGAGGTATGTCAGTCAAAATAGCCGATTTGTTTGAAAATTCCATAAAAAATTATTTTGTTCAAAATAGCCGATTTGCCATTTTTGGTGGCTTTACCTCCCACAGAAAATTAAAAATTGACCAAAAAGTCTTGCACACCCCAGAATGGGATCAATGAAATAACATATCGCCCCACAAAAATTGAGCCCTCACATAGCTCCGTACACATAACTACAAAAAAGTTATAGGGGTCAGAATAAGGCAATTTTCTATATATACTTTTTTTTATATTAAAATGCAAGAAAACTATACATATGTGGTATCGCCATAATCACACTTACCTGGGGAATGAAAGAAACAGGTCAGTATAACCGTATAGGGAACTCTATAAAAACAAAACCCATAAAACTGTTGCAGAATTGCGTTTTTTAACAATTTCACCCCATTTGGAATTTTTTCCAGCTCCCCACTACATCATATGCATTATTTAATGGTGGAATTAGAAAGTGCAACTTGTACCACAAAAACCAAGCCCTCATACAGCTATGTAAATGGAAAAGTAAGTTATCACCCAAGAAAGGCAGAGAGTGAAAAATGAAAATGCAAAAATGAAAAACTCTCTGGGGCTGAAAGGGTTAAGGGAAACAACTATTAAATTCAACAGAAAGTTGAGCAGCCATTGCAAAGAATTTGTCAGAGAAAGGTAGCACACCTACATTAAGGCTAAAGACATCTCTGCATGTGGTGGGAGCAAGCCTCAGATTTTTTATCATATTATAAGGACAGACAGAGCTTTCCTGTTCAGAGACTGTATTCCACTGAGGATACTAGAGATATATGTATATATCTGGAGATAGAGAAAGTCCGCCCTTTAGACTGGGAAAGGAAAGATTGTACAGCCTGATTGTGTCATGATAGCAACTACCATCACAAGCAAAGAGGGAAAGTGCAGCCATAAACTGCCTGGACTATTCCTAACTTCTGGCACGATCATCCTAGGCAGTGACCCACAACTGGATGACAGTCTCCATACTGCAATAAGTCAAGGGTGACACACAAACAGGGACAAACAGATGAACAAATACAATAAGAGTAGTCATACGGGTCCAAAGCCAGACAGCCAAAAAGTAGGCCAGAGGCAAACCAGAAAACCAATACATGCCAAAGAGTCAGAACCAGGAGATCAAATAAGAAGCCGAAAACGTAGTACAATCCAGAAATTCACAGCCTGGGGACTCTTTAAATATCACTAGAAACAGTAGGGGAAGCTAGATCACAGAAATTCACAGAAAGTCACTGACACCTGCACCCTGCTGCCCGTGCACCCTGACGTTCGGGAGCCCTGGCGCACTCTCCTCATTGGCCCATGGCTCTGATGTCAGATTGAAAGAAAGACCAGCCTTCCATACACGGCCTTGGGAATTACATATGCCAGCTGTACAAACTACATTTAATGTGTACAGCTATGGGTCTCAGTAAAATACAGTAGACCCATAGCTGCAGAGGATCTGCCGTAGTTATTAAGAGGCGCAGCCGTCTCCATAACGTCGGAGCATCTAGCGCCAGTTCTAAATGTAAGACAGCTTCCTAGCTGTCCTACATTTAGACAATTTTTTACACCTAAAACAGGCATAGAAAATGATGAATGAGATAAGTCTGCCGACCCCTCCCCGCCCACAATTTTAGACCTGGTGTAAGAGGCGAATAGTCGCAGACAGCAATGCAATGGTTAGGCGTATTTTAGATTGATAAATTACCCCTGTTATATTTTCATGGCAAAACTATTAACTCATTTAGAACTTAATGGTAGGAACACATCTCACAAAAAGTTGGGAAACGGGCAACAAAAGGCTGGAAACGTAAGAGGTACTGATAAAACAGCTGGAGGCTTTAGTTGCAACTAAGGGCCCTATCACACCGGCAGACGAAGCAGGCAACTGTTGGGAAGGAAGCGTTCATTCCAGGCAATCGCCTGCTCTTTAGCAGAGGAAACCGCTGCTATTACATGCAGCGATCTCCTCTTCAGTATGGGGACAAGCGATCGCTACGCCATTGCTCGTCCCTATACTGAATCACTGTCTGCCGGCAGCAGATCATGATTACACAGCACGATCTGTCGCCGACAAATGAGGATTTTTAAGCCTGCTAAAAGGTTCCAATTACCCGATGAATGAGCGGATCCTACAGACGCTTGACTACAATGAACTAGTATTTTTACAGTCTACCATAACTTACGGTAACATAATGTCCATCATCTGCTAGAAAGAATATTCAGCTTTTCCTTATTTATGAAATATTTCTGTTTCCAGGGTTCTCACGCATCCATAATATTACACCAAAACAAGATCAGAGTCTTTTATGTGACAGTAATAAAACTGCTGTTTATTGCATTACTGTGTTACTGTGATTCTTGAGCATTGTAGCTTTCAGGAAATATTTTAGCTGCGGCAGGTATTTCCTAAGATTTTCTCACTTTTATAGAGCCAAGCTTTTTGATGCTATTTGTGACAAAAAAACATATGACAAACTGTACATAGAGTATTTAGTCATTTCAGTTCTTTCATTAGTTTATTGGCATATTTTTGTAGAGAGTTGTGCCAAATTTACAGGGCAAAATAACAATTGTTGGCGCTCCAATATTCTGTACAGCATACACTATACTTATAAACATTGCAGTCAGTTTTAATTAAAAGTGAGATGTAAGATAGGTATCGGCCATGTGAGACTGCATGTCCAAAATACTCCTCTTAAATTATTCAAAATTATTGTGTATAAATTGCACAGGATCCATGGTGGCCTGAAGATAAATCTTATAGCATTGGAGTACTGGATTGAAATCAGACTAGCGTACATTCTAACCATGCTTGCATCTCTTGATTTTGAATACTGGCTGGGCTGGAACTTACAGCACCATAGATCACTATGATGCAGTGAGTTTGACTCAGAGGAACTGTGATCGGTCCTGGAAATGCACATGATGTGTAGATCACACCCGCCGGTCTGAAAGCACTCTATGGGGGTCATTTATTATACTGAAATACACCTATATTAGGCATATTTCAGGCGCAGCTGGACCATTGCGCCACTATCTGCGTCTTCTCCCTGCTTACACCAAGTCTAAAATTGTAGGTGTGACATGGGCGGGGAAGGGGAGGGCTGGCAGACCCGTCTCATTCATCATTTTCTATGCCTGGTTTAGGCCTAGAAAATGGTCTAACTGTAAGACAACTCGGAAGCTATCTTACATTTAGAACTGGTGCTGGATGCACCGAAGTTATGGAGAGACCTGCGCCTCTTTATAACTTCGGCTGATCCTCCGGACGGTTATGGGGCTTTCTTAAGACTGGCGTCTAAAAAAAAAAGTCTTAATAAATGTGCCCCTATATATTTGAGTTAGATTAACTGGTCTAGCCCAAACTTGGTGTCAATATAATGTTGGAGCTCTCTCAAATAATTGACACTTTTTGCACTAAAGGGAACAGCAAAGTCTTTCTTCATGAAATAGGTCCTTGGGGAGGAAACAGCTTTGCTGTTGCGAAACCTCAAAATCTAGACTAGATGAGACTAAATGTGACTAAATGTTTCCCGTGAATCAAATAGTTATTTCATAATCACATAGAACCCTTTTTAAAGCCTAACATGTTAATGAGAATATTTGCAAAATTTTTAAATGGAAAGTACAGTTGCATGTGAACCTTGTTTTAACAAGGTAATGCTTCTCAGGAAGATGATGGGCCTTCCAGAAACCTTGCCTTTGAGGTTTAGTAGGTCTCTGGAAAAAGGTGAATAATGTGCTTTTTATGTGTAAAGTATGAAAATAACAGCTATCATTAAACCTGTTAAAACAAGTTGAATAAAGTGCAGGATGTTAAATGCCTGTCATGTTACTAGAAAGAAAACAGATTTTGATGTAGAAGCAGAATATGATAATTGTTACTGTCGAGAATGAGGCAATGTCTATCCAGTCTGTTGTGTCTATAATGACTGCATTATTTAATACCATAATTTCTTGTGTCCTTAGTACATTTGAAAATTGCAAACAATACATTACACGGAACCTGCCACCAATCTATACCCCTATAAGCAGTATTTTCAATGCAGTAGCAAGTGTTTTCTAAACCTATGGCTATATATATGCACATATTGTAATTAGGACTGAAGTGTCTGCTGGGTGTATGCAGGACTCCCTAGTATCCAAGTGAATCAGCAGTAATCTGGCCCAACTTTGGTTGATTGACATGAACCACTCCTCCTATCTATGTTAACTTGCGCAAGTGCATTGTGAATCCTCTGTTAGCAATAGAGCATGTTCCTGTGCCGAATTACATTTGGAGAGGCTTGTAGATGTGGGAGGCATCTTCCATGTAAGTTGACCAAAGGTGGCCCGGGTTACTGCTTCTTCATACTTACAGAGGACATTTCATCTCGAATTACCATACGGCACAAGATTTTCATTATATCTTTGATCTGTAAGGTACTTGACTGTACTATGGACACGGTTGGAAAGAGTTCTGGCTGCAAAATGTCACAAAATAGGAGTTTGGGACTTTTTGTGGTTACTTGAATAAAAATGTAGTGACTTTTTACATTTTAAAAAGTTGCAAACTTATGCCAGTAGTTGGGTGACAGAAAAAATAGAGTAGCATTTCTAGACAAAAGTGTTTGGTTTAAAAATACACCAAATTTAACAAACATGCAAAATTTTATATATTTGGTCCAATTTATGCCAACGTAAGGCAAGACTTCATGTTGAATTCCCCACCACAGATTCAAGTTTAGAAAGAGATTTACATTTGCTACACCATGGCGAGACAGTTTATAGGATGTAAACTTGGTGACAAATGCAAAAGTCTTCAAATGCCACTTAGAAGTTCAGTGAATATATAAAAACATGAGCCTGCAGAGCTCAGGCCACAGGTCATAGAATTTCTATTTTTTATTTATAGTTGGGGACACAGTATTCCTTTAAATACTCAAGGTGCTACGACCACCCTGCAATCCAGCAGCGGAGGCCATGGTTGCACAATTTAGGAAAAAGCACCGGCCTCTCTACTGGCCAAGACCGTGGGAGTGCGCATAGTCCAGCACTTTTTTTTATATAGTGTGCAAACACGGCCACCGCTGCTGGATTGCTGGATGGTTATAACCACTGGATATAAGCAGTGTATAATGTGATGGAAAAATAAATCAAGCCATCAAAGGAGGCAATATGGACAATCACAGTACATTAGTAAGTGCCTTATATTAACTTTCTCTACATGATAAATTACAGTTACTGATATGAGACAACCTCTTTAAGGAGCTTCTTTTAGAAATGGAGAATTAACTTTATGCTGAAGTTCATTCACATTTCCGGTGTGTGTGTGTATGTATATATATATATATATTCCTCTGTGTATAGAATTAGAATTATCAGCAGGAGACATATTTCTTAAAAGCTTGTGATAAGTACTTTACAATATTCATAGGTTTGATTGTACCTTTGTAAGGACATATATACTTGGGTGGGAATTTAGGCATTGCCTCTTCAGCAGGACACACTGTAATGTATTTCTTCTCATATTATTGGATGATATCATGAGTATTTTGGCTAAACTGTCGAGACTATAAGCAGCTTACAGATTGCATGTGATGATAAAGCCTTCATTTTGTCTTTGACATAAAGTGCCATGTTGGAGGGCAGCAGTGTTTAGGTTGGGGTGGACAATTTAGCTGCTGGCAAATTCTCAACAATGTGCACAATGAAATGTATTTTTATACATCTGTAAATACGCTCCTACATGTTCCACTGCAGAACATTTACAGTCCTTTTACGGTCAACATAGATTTCTTCAAGGGTAAGTCTTTGTTTTAAGTTTAGTTGGTTCGGTGCATGGTTCTGGTGCCACAAAGTAATATACGTATTTTCTAATATGAACTGGTAAAGAAATAAGTTGCTCTTTCTTTTGTACTACATGTGAGGCCAGACCCTGGTATATTGGGATCATTTTGCCTATGTCCTTTGTTCATTTTTGGAATGGTTCCCTATAAGTTTAGCTGAAGTGGCTCTTATTCAAAATCATTAACACCCTAAAATGCAGCCTTAGATATTCAAATTTTAATTTATGCTATTTGGATGTCTAAGTGTTAATACACATCATGAACCATGTGCTAATGACTTGCTCTGGGTTGTCACAAAAAATATAAGCAGAATACTTTTTTACACTACAGAAGAGAATTAAAAGAATTTTCCAAGATATTTTTACTGATGACCTCTCCTCTGGATAGGTCATTAATATATGATTGGTGGGGTCCGACACCCGAGACACCTCGCAGTAGTGCCGTTGTCTTCTCTCTGCTCATCAAGCATAACGCCATCCATTTGATAGTATCTGTGCTTGGTATCTCAGCTCAGCCCCTTTCACTTTAATGGGGCTGAGGTGCGCCTAGGCCATGTGACCAATGAACGTGACATCACATGGCCTAGGGCCACCTGCAAAAAGGCCATGGCGCTACTGCAAGTGCTGGTGCCTTCTCAAACAGCTGATTGGCAGAGATCCCACCAATCAGAAAACAGTACTGAAAATAGTAAAACAAGAATTTAAGGTATATTACAAATACATTACATTTAACATTTGTTGGCTATATAGCCAATGCTAATCAGAGGTAGAGCACCATGTTAGCAAATCATCACTTTCAGGCAATGATTTCTAATACATCCCTGTCTGATGTTATAAAACTTTATGGCATACTAATTCATTCCAGCACTGCTACCCGCTCTGGTCCAGGATACAGCTCTGTGTTTTCAGGCTGCAGAGAGGACATAGCCATACACGGCATATAACCACTGT
Source organism: Bufo gargarizans (assembly GCF_014858855.1). NCBI lineage: Eukaryota > Metazoa > Chordata > Amphibia > Anura > Bufonidae > Bufo > Bufo gargarizans. The sequence continues at coordinate 169,860,520 of NC_058080.1, forward strand.
AACCAATTGCTGGTCTTAGTGGTATATGACTTAGCACTCCTTAGGCCACTGATTGGCTACAGCAGTTACGTGCCATATACATGACATATACTTTGCCACTGCTACAGCCTACAAACTCAGACTGGAGGTGAGGCCCAGAGTGGTGGAAATGTTGGGGAATTAAGTGGTGAGTATACAATATTTTATTATTTTAACACATTTTGAGGCTCTGGGGAGATTATCGAATAAGTTGAACAAGCTGTTCAAGTACATGGATTTAGACCCTATTCCCTTATAATGCTTATATTGCCATAAACAACATAAACACTTGGGGAGAAAATGATCAAAACTGGTGTAAATGGTAACTAGAGTTGAGCGAACACCTGGATGTTCGGGTTCGAGAAGTTCGGCCGAACATCCCGGAAATGTTCGGGTTCGGGATCCGAACCCGATCCGAACTTCGTCCCGAACCCGAACCCCATTGAAGTCAATGGGGACCCGAACTTTTCGGCACTAAAACGGCTGTAAAACAGCCCAGGAAAGGGCTAGAGGGCTGCAAAAGGCAGCAACATGTAGGTAAATCCCCTGCAAACAAATGTGGATAGGGAAATTAATTAAAATAAAAATTAAATAAATAAAAATTAACCAAAATCAATTGGAGAGAGGTTCCATAGCAGAGAATCTGGCTTCCCGTCACCCACCACTGGAACAGTCCATTCTCAGATATTTAGGCCCCGGCACCCAGGCAGAGGAGAGAGGTCCCGTAACAGAGAATCTGTCTTCATGTCAGCAGAGAATTAGTCTGCATGTCATAGCAGAGAATGAGGCTTCACGTCAGCCACCACTGCAACAGTCCATTGGCATATATTTAGGCCTAGCACACAGGCAGAGGAGAGAGGTCCCGTAACAGAGAATCTGGCTTCATGTCAGCAGAGAATCAGTCTGCATGTCATAGCAGAGAATGAGGCTTCACGTCAGCCACCACTGCAACAGTCCATTGGCATATATTTAGGCCCAGCACACACACAGGCAGAGGAGAGAGGTCCCGTAACAGAGAATCTGTCTTCATGTCAGCAGAGAATTAGTCTGCATGTCATAGCAGAGAATGAGGCTTCACGTCACCCACCACTGCAACAGTCCATTGGCATATATTTAGGCCTAGCACACAGGCAGAGCAGAGAGGTCCCGTAACAGACAATCTGGCTTCATGACAGCAGAGAATCAGTCTGCATGTCATAGCAGAGAATGAGGCTTCACGTCACCCACCACTGCAACAGTCCATTGGCATATATTTAGGCCTAGCACACAGGCAGAGGAGAGAGGTCCCGTAACAGAGAATCTGTCTTCATGTCAGCAGAGAATCAGTCTGCATGTCATAGCAGAGAATGAGGCTTCACGTCAGCCACCACTGCAACAGTCCATTGGCATATATTTAGGCCCAGCACCCAGGCAGAGGAGGGAGGTCCCGTAACAGAGAATCTGTCTTCATGTCAGCAGAGAATTAGTCTGCATGTCATAGCAGAGAATGAGGCTTCACGTCAGCCACCACTGCAACAGTCCATTGGCATATATTTAGGCCTAGCACACAGGCAGAGCAGAGAGGTCCCGTAACAGACAATCTGGCTTCATGTCAGCAGAGAATCAGTCTGCATGTCATAGCAGAGAATGAGGCTTCACGTCACCCACCACTGCAACAGTCCATTGGCATATATTTAGGCCTAGCACACAGGCAGAGCAGAGAGGTCCCGTAACAGACAATCTGGCTTCATGACAGCAGAGAATCAGTCTGCATGTCATAGCAGAGAATGAGGCTTCACGTCACCCACCACTGCAACAGTCCATTGGCATATATTTAGGCCTAGCACACAGGCAGAGCAGAGAGGTCCCGTAACAGACAATCTGGCTTCATGTCAGCAGAGAATCAGTCTGCATGTCATAGCAGAGAATGAGGCTTCACGTCACCCACCACTGCAACAGTCCATTGGCATATATTTAGGCCTAGCACACAGGCAGAGCAGAGAGGTCCCGTAACAGACGATCTGGCTTCATGTCAGCAGAGAATCAGTCTGCATGTCATAGCAGAGAATCAGGCTTCACGTCAGCCACCACTGCAACAGTCCATTGTCATAAATTTAGGCCCAGCACCCAGGCAGAGGAGAGAGGTCCCGTAACAGACAATCTGGCTTCATGTCAGCAGAGAATTAGTCTGCATGTCATAGCAGAGAATCAGGCTTCATGTCAGCCACCACTGCAACAGTCCATTGGCATATATTTAGGCCTAGCACACAGGCAGAGGAGAGGTTCATTCAACTTTGGGTAGCATCGCAATATAATGGTAAAATGAAAATAAAAATAGGATTGAATGAGGAAGTGCCCTGGAGTCCAATAATATATGGTTATGGGGAGGTAGTTAATGTCTAATCTGGACAAGGGACGGACAGGTCCTGTGGGATCCATGCCTGGTTCATTTTTATGAACGTCAGCTTGTCCACATTGGCTGTAGACAGGCGGCTGCGTTTGTCTGTAATGACGCCCCCTGCCGTGCTGAATACACGTTCAGACAAAACGCTGGCTGCCGGGCAGGCCAGCACCTCCAAGGCATAAAAGGCTAGCTCTGGCCACGTGGACAATTTAGAGACCCAGAAGTTGAATGGGGCCGAACCATCAGTCAGTACGTGGAGGGGTGTGCACACGTACTGTTCCACCATGTTAGTGAAATGTTGCCTCCTGCTAACACGTTGCGTATCAGGTGGTGGTGCAGTTAGCTGTGGCGTGTTGACAAAAGTTTTCCACATCTCTGCCATGCTAACCCTGCCCTCAGAGGAGCTGGCCGTGACACAGCTGCCTTGGCGACCTCTTGCTCCTCCTCTGCCTTGGCCTTGGGCTTCCACTTGTTCCCCTGTGACATTTGGGAATGCTCTCAGTAGCGCGTCTACCAACGTGCGCTTGTACTCGCGCATCTTCCTATCACGCTCCAGTGCAGGAAGTAAGGTGGGCACATTGTCTTTGTAGCGTGGATCCAGCAGGGTGGCAACCCAGTAGTCCGCACAGGTTAAAATGTGGGCAACTCTGCTGTCGTTGCGCAGGCACTGCAGCATGTAGTCGCTCATGTGTGCCAGGCTGCCCAGGGGTAAGGACAAGCTGTCCTCTGTGGGAGGCGTATCGTCATCGTCCTGCCTTTCCCCCCAGCCACGCACCAGTGATGGACCCGAGCTGCGTTGGGTGCCACCCCGCTGTGACCATGCTTCATCCTCATCCTCCTCCACCTCCTCCTCATCCTCGTCCTCCTCGTCCTCCAGTAGTGGGCCCTGGCTGGCCACATTTGTACCTGGCCTCTGCTGTTGCAAAAAACCTCCCTCTGAGTCACTTCGAAGAGACTGGCCTGAAAGTGCTAAAAATGACCCCTCTTCCTCATCCTCCTCCTCCTCCTCCTGGGCCACCTCCTGTTCCATCATCGCCCTAAGTGTTTTCTCAAGGAGACATAGAAGTGGTATTGTAACGCTGATAACGGTGTCATCGCCACTGGCCATGTTGGTGGAGTACTCGAAACAGCGCAACAGGGCACACAGGTCTCGCATGGAGGCCCAGTCATTGGTGGTGAAGTGGTGCTGTTCTGTAGTGCGACTGACCCGTGCGTGCTGCAGCTGAAACTCCACTATGGCCTGCTGCTGCTCGCACAGTCTGTCCAGCATGTGCAAGGTGGAGTTCCACCTGGTGGGCACGTCGCATATGAGGCGGTGAGCGGGAAGGCCGAAGTTACGCTGTAGCGCAGACAGGCGAGCAGCGGCAGGATGTGAACGCCGGAAGCGCGAACAGACGGCCCGCACTTTATGCAGCAGCTCTGACATGTCGGGGTAGTTGTGAATGAACTTCTGCACCACCAAATTCAGCACATGCGCCAAGCAAGGGATGTGCGTCAAATTGGCTAGTCCCAGAGCTGCAACGAGATTTCGCCCATTATCACACACCACCAGGCCGGGCTTGAGGCTCACCGGCAGCAACCACTCGTCGGTCTGTTGTTCAATACCCCGCCACAACTCCTGTGCGGTGTGGGGCCTGTCCCCCAAACATATGAGTTTCAGAATGGCCTGCTGACGTTTACCCCGGGCTGTGCTGAAGTTGGTGGTGAAGGTGTGTGGCTGACTGGATGAGCAGGTGGAAGAAGAGGAGGAGGAAGCCGAGAAGGAGGAGGTGGCAACAGGAGGCAAAGAATGTTGCCCTGCGATCCTTGGCGGCGGCAGGACGTGCGCCAAACAGCTCTCCGCCTGGGGCCCAGCTGCCACTACATTTACCCAGTGTGCAGTTAGGGAGATATAGCGTCCCTGGCCGTGCTTACTGGTCCACGTATCTGTGGTTAGGTGGACCTTGCTACAGATGGCGTTGCGCAGTGCACACTTGATTTTATCGGATACTTGGTTGTGCAGGGAAGGCACGGCTCTCTTGGAGAAGTAGTGCCGGCTGGGAACAACATACTGTGGGACAGCAAGCGACATGAGCTGTTTGAAGCTGTCTGTGTCCACCAGCCTAAATGACAGCATTTCATAGGCCAGTAGTTTAGAAATGCTGGCATTCAGGGCCAGGGATCGAGGGTGGCTAGGTGGGAATTTACGCTTTCTATCAAATGTTTGTGAGATGGAGAGCTGAACGCTGGCGTGTGACATGGTTGAGACGCTTGGTGACGGAGGTGGTGGTGGTGGTGTTGGTGGTACATCCCCTGTTTGCTGGGCGGCAGGTGCCAACGTTCCTCCAGAGGCGGAGGAAGAGGCCGAGGCGGCAGCAGCAGAATAGGCCGAGGCGGCAGCAGCAGAAGAGGTAGCAGGGGGAGCCTGAGTGACTTCCTTGGTTTTAAGGTGTTTACTCCACTGCAGTTCATGCTTTGCATGCAGGTGCCTGGTCATGCAGGTTGTGCTCAGGTTCAGAACGTTAATGCCTCGCTTCAGGCTCTGATGGCACAGCGTGCAAACCACTCGGGTCTTGTCGTCAGCACATTGTTTGAAGAAGTGCCATGCCAGGGAACTCCTTGAAGCTGCCTTTGGGGTGCTCGGTCCCAGATGGCGGCGGTCAGTAGCAGGCGGAGTCTCTTGGCGGCGGGTGTTCTGCTTTTGCCCACTGCTCCCTCTTTTGCTACGCTGTTGGCTCGGTCTCACCACTGCCTCTTCCTCCGAACTGTGAAAGTCAGTGGCACGACCTTCATTCCATGTGGGGTCTAGGACCTCATCGTCCCCTGCATCGTCTTCCACCCAGTCTTGATCCCTGACCTCCTGTTCAGTCTGCACACTGCAGAAAGACGCAGCAGTTGGCACCTGTGTTTCGTCATCATCAGAGACATGCTGAGGTGGTATTCCCATGTCCTCATCATCAGGAAACATAAGTGGTTGTGCGTCAGTGCATTCTATGTCTTTCACCGCTGGGGAAGGGCTAGGTGGATGCCCTTGGGAAACCCTGCCAGCGGAGTCTTCAAACAGCATAAGAGACTGCTGCATAACTTGAGGCTGAGACAGTTTCCCTGGTATGCATGGGGGTGATGTGACAGACTGATGGGGTTGGTTTTCAGGCGCCATCTGTGCGCTTTCTGCAGAAGACTGGGTGGGAGATAATGTGAACGTGCTGGATCCACTGTCGGCCACCCAATTGACTAATGCCTGTACCTGCTCAGGCCTTACCATCCTTAGAACGGCATTGGGCCCCACCATATATCGCTGTAAATTCTGGCGGCTACTGGGACCTGAGGTAGTTGGTACACTAGGACGTGTGGATGTGGCAGAACGGCCACGTCCTCTCCCAGCACCAGAGGGTCCACTAACACCACCACGACCATGTCCACGTCCGCGTCCCTTACTAGATGTTTTTCTCATTGTTATGGTTCACCACAACAACAAATATATTATTTGGCCCAATGTATTGTATTCAAATTCAGCGGGATATAAATTTGAGGCCTAGTATTTAGGCGCTGGGTCACCGGTATGGATTTAGTGACAGAATTAGACTTGGAAATGCACAGAAGCGTGTGTGTGAAGTTATTCTGAATGACCCTATGTGCACCTTCAATATTATATACCCTTTTAGGGATAGATTTCAAATAGCTCTGATATAGCAGAAACCACTAAATTATGAAATTGCTAAATTGGGAATTGTACTTCAACCCAGAACAAAAAATGTGCTTTGACGGACACTAAATATCTTGCCCAGCAACAACAGTACAGTGGTGGGTAACGAGAGATTTAGAGGGATTTAAATTTGAGGCCTAGTATTTAGGCGCTGGGTGACAGGTATGGGTTTAGTGACAGAATTAGACTTGGAAATACACAGTAGCGGGTGTGTGTGAAGTTATTCTGAATGACCCAATGTGCACCTTCAATATTATATACCCTTTTTGGGATAGATTTCAAATAGCTCTGATATAGCAGGAACCACTAAATTATGAAATTGCTAAATTGGGAATTGTATTTCAACCCAGAACAAGAAATGTGCTTGAACGGACACTAAATAACTCGCCCAGCTACAGCACTAGGGACAGATTTAGCTGGATATAAATTTGAGGCCTAGTATTTAGGCGCTGGGTGACCGGTATGGATTTAGTGACAGAATTAGACTGGGATATGGCCAAAAAATGAACAGACTATTGCTGGTTAAATGCACTTGGTGTGACAGCTTCACCCTGATGTAGGCTTTAGCCAAAAAACAACCACACCATTGAGGGTTAAATGCACTTGGTGACAGGCGCAGCTTGCCCCTGATTTTGTATATGGCCAAAAAATGAACAGACTATTGCTGGTTAAATGCACTTGGTGTGACAGCTTCACCCTGATGTAGGCTTTAGCCAAAAAACAACCACACCATTGAGGGTTAAATGCACTTGGTGACAGGCGCAGCTTGCCCCTGATTTTGTATATGGCCAAAAAATGAACAGACTATTGCTGGTTAAATGCACTTGGTGTGACAGCTTCACCCTGATGTAGGCTTTAGCCAAAAAACAACCACACCATTGAGGGTTAAATGCACTTGGTGACAGGCGCAGCTTGCCCCTGATTTTGTATATGGCCAAAAAATGAACAGACTATTGCTGGTTAAATGCACTTGGTGTGACAGCTTCACCCTGATGTAGGCTTTAGCCAAAAAACAACCACACCATTGAGGGTTAAATGCACTTGGTCGCAGCTTGTGCTGGCGCACCACAAGACACAAAATGGCCGCCGATCACCCCAGAAAAATGAGACTGACAAACGGTCTGTGCAGCCTAAAAACAGTGAGCAATTGAGGATCAGCAGCTCAATGATCCACAGCTGCAGATCGATCAGTTAATCAAGTCCTTTGGAGGAGTTAATCTGCCTAATCTCGCCCTACTGTCGCAGCCGCAACCTCTCCCTACGCTAATCAGAGCAGAGTGACGGGCGGCGCTATGTGACTCCAGCTTAAATAGAGGCTGGGTCACATGGTGCTCTGGCCAATCACAGCCATGCCAATAGTAGGCATGGCTGTGATGGCCTCTTGGGGCAAGTAGTATGACGCTTGTTGATTGGCTGCTTTGCAGCCTTTCAAAAAGCGCCAAGAAAGCGTCACAAAAGCGCGAAGAAAGCAACGAACACCGAACCCGAACCCGGACTTTTACGAAAATGTCCGGGTTCGGGTCCGTGTCACGGACACCCCAAAATTCGGTACGAACCCGAACTATACAGTTCGAGTTCGCTCATCCCTAATGGTAACCAATCAGATTTCACCTTTCATTTTACAAAGGAGCTCTGAAAAAATGGAAAGTATAGGTTGTAATTGGATTGAAAACTGGCTGAAGGACCATGTCCAGAGAGTTGTGGTCAATGATTCCTACAAGCTGACACTCTGAGTGATTTGGCATCAACTTGAATGAAATGAGGTTCAATGTGGATAAATGTAAAGTTATGCATCTTGGTAGTAATCTCTGTGCATCATATGTCCTAGGGGAGGTAACACTGGGAGAGTCACTTGTAGAAAAGGATTTGAGTGTCCTTGTAGATGGTAGATTAAATAACATAAACATTTACAAGAATAGGTGCACTAAAGTGGTGGATGCAATCAACAAAATCTGACTAAACCCTCACACTGAAGATAAAATTTATTTATTATACACACTTATATAGCGCTACTAATTCCGCAGCGCTTTACAGACATTATCATCCAACTGTCCCCAATGGGGCTCACAATCTAAGGTCCCTATGAGTATGTCTTTGGAGTGTGGGAGGAAACCGGAGGAAACCCACGCAAACACTGGGAGAACATACAAACTCCATGCAGATGTTGCCCTTAGTTGGATTAGGACCCCAGTGCTGCAAGGCACCAGTGCTAACCACTGAGCCACCGTGCTGCCCACGTGTGACTTTAGCCCAAATATCCTTGTATTAAGGACATACCGGAGCCCGCGCACCCCATCAAGGTATCTCAAGTAGCACAGAACCTAACGCTAACCTACCTGTGCCATATGGGCAGTACCAGGGGCCAGTGGGCGAATTACAGGAGTGTAAGATCTGACTCGCCCAAGGCTGACTAATATGACATATGATATTAAACGAGACATGGACTCGCGGGGCAGGGATGTGATATTACTACTTTACAAAGCGTTGGTGCGGCCACATCTGGAATATGCAGTTCAGTTCTGGGCACTAGTCCATAGAAAGGACGCTCTGCAGCTGGAAAAAGTACAAAGAAGAGCCACTAAACTGATAAGGGGCATGGAGGGTCTTAGTTTGAAGAAAAATTCAAAGAATTGAATTTATTTAGTCTTGAGAAGAGACGTCTAAGGGGGGACATGATTAACCTATACAAATATATAAATAGGCCATGCAAAAAATACGGTGAAAAACTGTTCCATGTAAAATGCCCTTAAAAGACAAGGGGCACTGCCTCCGACTGGAGAAAAAAAACGTTCAGTCTCCAGAAGCGTCAAAGCTTCTTTACTGTAAGAACTGTGAATCTGTGTAATAGACTTCCTCAGGATGTGGTCACAGCAGGAACAGTGGACAGTTTTAAAAAGGGTTTAGATGAACTTTTAAAAGTAAACATTAATGCTTAGGAAAATGTGTAGAAATCTTCGTTCAATTTCCTTCTGGGATTCACGTCCCCACCTATCCCTTGGTTGAACTTAATGGACTTATGTCTTTTTTCAACCATATTAACTATGTAATTATTTTTTTGTAATTGAATTCATTGAGTAACCTGTATAGTAGTTAATATGTCACATAATGACATGAACTTTGGTCAGTTAGTTGTAATTACTGAAAACCATACCAGGCTGAGAATGTCACTGTAATGATTGGAATGCTTCTGTGATGAAGTTTACTTGGATGAATGCAATAACTTATCACTGAGTAATGCAAATACTAAGGCTAAGGTTTTAAGCGTCCATATTTTGGCAGCATGACTTGGAGTTCTTGTTGTTTTTCTGAACTGAACATTGAGAACAATAGGGTGCACTGGAAACCGGCATAAATATGAAAGTGCTACAATATTTTAATGCAAAATTTTAGTAAAAAATAAGTAAAATTCAAATATTTTTATGATATGTAATTTGCAAAAATATGTAATGGGAGTCTTTGAAATTGTATTGGGGGAATTTTTCACTGCAGGTGTATTTGAGGCTATTTTTTAGACTGGAGTTGCTTTGACCACCTGCGCTAAATTTATGAAGATGGTGCTTACTTTTATAAAATTGGCACAAATGTGATGTAAAAAAAACTAAAACCTACACAAATGACCTATGAGGGCCACATATATTAATTAAATCACAGCCTATAACACTATGTGCATACCCAGATCACCAAAGAAAAAGCGACCATATGGAAGCAAAAAAATATATACTTTATTAGAACACCACAATAAAACACATATAATGGAGTCTTACATCATTGGATGGAGTAAAACAGGTATAAAAGAGAGACACAGGGGGGAGGGGACCGATAAATGTGAATACATATAGGGAAGCAGCAAATGTAATTAAATAAATAAATACACAATTGTGAACACTACCCCAATTTAGTAAAAAAAAAAAATGAAAGAAATAGATACTACAGCAGGTTTCCACACACGGGCAAAGAGCCTAGTAAAGTACATAGCAATAGTGCCTCAGGTAGAAGGACACTGGATGGGTGATGTGACCGTTAATACGTTTGTTTACAATTGAATGAGCTACTATATATGGTTCCTGGTCTACCTGAGGCACTATTGCTATGTACTTTACTAGGCTCTTTGCCTGTGTGTGGAAACCTGCTGTAGTATCTATTTCCTTCATTTTCTGTTACTAACTTGGGGTAGCGTTCACACTTGTGTATTTTTTTATTTAATTACATTTGCTGCTTCCTTATATGTATTCACATTTATCGGTCCCCTCCCCCCTGTGTCCCTCTTTTATACCTGTTTTACTCCATCCAATGATGTAAGACTCCATTATAAGTGTTTTATTGTGGTGTTCTAATAAAGTATATATTTTTTGCTTACATATGGTCGCTTTTTCTTTGGTGATCTGGGTATGTACAAATGTGATGTAGTTTTGCCACTGTCAGTGAAAGTATGCCAGAAGGTTGCCTGGCTTGGAGATGTGACTTTTTAAAAAGTCACACAAATGTGTTGTAATCTGTAATCCAAACCAGCTTTTTACTCCACTTTTGGAAGTAGCAAAATTCATCGACAGTTGCAAAATTTCCCTAAAAGGAGCAAAAAAAGGACTAAATGTCCCATGTGACATTTTTACACCACAAAACTTGTGTAACAGATTTGATAAATGTCCCCTTATGTCCATTGTCGGACTGATGTTCCTTGGGCCTATAAGAGGAAATTATTTTGAATCAAAGAAAGTGGCCTGTGATTGGCTCTAAAGGAAGCCAAACATGTTTTTCTCCTGGATCTTAAAGGCCTATTATGGTACCAGAACCTGGGCCCACAGAAGGATGTTATGATACTCTGGTGGGCCAGTCTTATTGTATGGTCTGCTGAATCTATGGTCAGTGACTTCTGCTTAGCTATATTATCTAGTGAGGGGCTGAGGTAGTCAGTAATCCACATGAGCTCACCAAGAAGTCAATGTATGGGGAGCTTATTTCCTTAACAGCTAAACTGCCACTGAGGAAAGAAATCATAAAATAATGGCCATATGTGTACTGAGGGTTATTAGTAAGTGTAGAGATGTCCCTAGAGAAATTATAAAATTTCTGCAATGTGGCTCTTTAAACCATGTTAACATGGCCAGTCACATAAAGTAAAGCTTATAGGGAGTCTGTCACCACCTTTTTCCATTATAAACAGCTTCTGGTGCCCTGTTGATCACATTTACTGTATCCCAGACATACCTTTTTGTTGAAATATAAATTTTTGTTTCCCCGTAAAAAGATCTTTATTCTAATATACAAATTAGCTGAAAAGAGCCCAAGGGGCAGTACCCTTAGGCATTGGAGCCCTGTAACTCCCATTAGAATGGAGGTCTGCTCCTTCTATCTTTATCTTCTCTACGCCTCCCCCTTTCCTGACGTCAGCAACCCAGTACTTAAAATCTCTGGAAATCTTGCACAGGCACAAATCCCCCATCTGTTTGCTCCTGCTCCATTTTCTCCCAGTGGATACTGCCGTCATCAACTGTGGTGCGCATGTGCTGGAAAGGTTGATGAAGCCAATGTCACACAAGGGAACAGACGGTGCAAGCGCAAACAGGTGGGTGATATAAGCCTGTGCAGGATTTCAAGTGCTGGGTTTCTGACGCCAGGAGAGGAGGGAGGTGTAGAGAATATGAAGGTAGGAGGAGCAGGCCTCGATTCTAATGCCCCTTGTACTCTTTTCAGCTTGTTTGCACATTGAAAAGATCTTTTTTAAGGGAAGCAGAGATTGATATATATCAGCAAAAAAGTATGCCTGGGATATAATACATGTGATCTATAAGGAACTAGGAGCAGTTTATAATGGAAAAATGTGATGATCTACTGTTTAGCTTGCCTTCATTAGCATCAGTCTACAATAACAATTATTAAACGGCATTAACTGGTTCTTTAAAATTTGATAACTTATCATCAGTAGTGTTGACGCGAATATTCGAAAAGCAAATTTTTATTGCAAATACCGGCATTTCGAGAATTCGCAAATATTTAGAATATAGTGCTATATATTCCTAATGACGAATATACTTTTTTTTTTTGTGTTTTTATTTTTAACAGTACACATGTGTGGTGATCATCCCTCCCTTCTTTCAGCTTGTGGGCCAATGAGAAGGCTTTGTCACAGCTTAGCAATATATAAAAACCTCCCCAGCAGCTATTTTCTAAAGTTTATTGCAATTCTGAGATAGACAGCAGTCTCATTGCTGTGCTCTGCGCTTTGTGTTATTACATTAGAGAGTTAACTTATATCTATAATTCAGATAGTTAGGGGGAGATAGTCAGTGTAGGTTAGATAGTGCTATAGTGTAGCTGATAGGTTCCAGTGCAGGGTGTTAGGCAGTGTTATAGGTTCTGCTGCCCATACATACTGTCTATGCTACAGACATGGTGCTGTGATGTCACAAGTTGCACGTATTGCAAAAAAATATGTGCATCATTAATTGCCGAGAATTCGCAAACACAAATATATTGGAGCACTCTATCTGTATATAAAGCTATTCTAATGTTCTGCCGTGCCAACCATTGTATCCAGATTTAGGAAACTTATACCAGCTTGTAAAATGTAGCATAAGTGACCCACACCGTTATTTCACGCACATTACGCGAATAATACATTACCGATTTTTTAAATCAAGAATATAATCGCGAATTCGCGAATATATGATGAATATTCTACAAAATATTAGCAAAATATTGCAAATTTGAATATTGCCCCTGCTGCTCATCACTAATAATCAGGAACCATGCCCCCGATTAGCCAATTACCCTGAAGAAGGGGAGATGAGCAGCACATCTTCTTTAACACAGCTTCATAATTTTAGAAGGGGCCTGGTAAACAATCAAAAGGCCCCTTCAAACAGCTGATGTACGGTATGTGGGGGCTGACAGTCGAACCCTCACTAATCGAATATTGATGGCCTAATACAAATTCTGATGCAAAACACTGCCCACAATACTGCCATGTGAAAGTGGTCTACGTCTTAATACAGTATTTAGTCCAATAATAAATTAAATAACGTATGTTTTCTAATGGGAGGGGGGGTGAATTATATATTTCCAGTCATTTATTTTTTCCTTCTTTGCCTGTTGTCTAGAAATTCTACAAAAGGATCTTGTTAATTGCCAGATTCTCAGGTTCAGCTGGTGGTACCAATTGATGGCAAGTCACTTCACAGCTTCTGTAGGTTCTAAGGTTAGCTTTTAAGTCCTGCCAACAAGGAGTGAACCCTTGAGGTGGAATAACAGAGAACACGTCAGTACAGTGATCTATAAAAAAAATAGTTAATTAGCAAACGAAATAGAGGTAATTAGGATTTTCTTCCAGGCTGAGGCAACTATGTCGTCCATCTATGGAATGTTTTACTGAGTTTTTACTCTTGTCTCCTCTGATAGAAAGATCTACTCTTGTGTAATATTCTCCTGAAAGACACATTTTACAGAAAGTCATTTTGTGGCCACATTTAGATCGGGTACTGAGCGGTAATATAAACTCTATTCACAGACATTTATTCAAACAGCAGTGAGTACGGTAATCAAACTTGCTGCTTTCACTTGTGACACCTTCTGTCTTAGTTCAAGGATGTCCAAGGTTTTTAACATTTTCCCCAAACTTTTCTATATACTTGTAAGGTGTGGACTTTTTTGTTATTATCAGTTTCCTACTGCTATCCCCGATTTGTGATAATATGTTTGGTTGCCTGGGACGTAACAAGTCCCATGAGGCCCCATAGCTAAACTTAGAATGGGTTCCCACTCCACCATGTCCACCTTTAGCAGTAAGTTCAGAATATGGACATTTTATTGATCATTTCAGTCTCTCTAATGAACATATAATGCTGCTAATTTTGATATCAAGCAGGTAACTTTCAAAAAGTAGAATAAAGACACGCTAGTGTAGATTTTTTAAGTAAATGCAGCATCCTCATAAGAGCTTTGTTTTTTATATATAATGGATGCAGTTTGTTTTAAGAAATCTTGTGACAGACTCTTTTTAAAGGGGTTGTTTCACTTCAGCAAATGCCATTTATATGTAGATAAAGTTAATACAAGGCAGTTACTAATGTATTATAATGTATTGCTTAATTCTTTTTTCCATCACTTTATACACTGTTTGTTCCCAGGGGTTACGGTGACTGCTGCAACTTGCTGAAGTCAGACAGGTGTTGAAGGGGTTGCTGAAATGTGACAACCCCTTTAACTCTCCAATGTTTAAGGGCATCTGTCAGCAGATCTGTACCTATGAAACTGGCTGACCTGTTCCATGTGCGCTTGGCAGTTGAAGACATCTGTGTTGGTCCCATGTTTATATGTGTCCACATTGCTGAGAAAAATGATGTTTTATTATATGCAAATGAGTCTCTAGGAGCAACCATTGCTGTTACACCAAGAGGCTCAGTTGTCTCTGCAACTGCTGTGCCCTCTGCACTTTGATTGACAGGACAAAACGTGATGACTTTTTCACTGCCTGGCCCTGTCAATCAAAGTAAAGAGGATGTGTCAGTTGCGGAGAGAGCTGAGCCTCTAGGTGCAATGTTTACGCCCCAATTTCTCCTAGAGGCTTATTTGCATATAATAAAACATAATTTCTCTCAGCAATGCAGCTACATATGAACATGGGACCAACACAGATGCCTTCAGCTGCCAAGTGCACATGGAACAGGACAGGCAGAGTCATAGGTACAAATCTGCTGACAGATGCCCTTTAAGTAGTTTATGTAGTCCTTCATAACAGCCATAAACTTTCTCCTGCAGATCAAAAGGTTGCTACAAGTATTTCTTGTTACAGCAAATACTTTCCTATGATACCCAGCAAACAATAAAAGTCATGTTTTGGTCACACATCTGGTTTCAGATGACAAAGGTTAGACTTTCTGTGCCACCACATCTTTTTCCTTCACAATTCCTGTCCGCGATGCCTGTAGACAATGCCCTTGCTTGGATTTCCTATATTCTGTGGCTGCATTTTTTTTCTGGAATTCAGGAAGATATAATTATTGTGTCTCTCAGCAGAAACAGTGAATTATGGTGACGCTGAGGAGGCAAAGAAATGTGACACGGTAGAACTGTAAGCCATTTATGGCGCTTTTTCTTCACCAGTGTGGTATGAACTGAGATATTACTGAGTGCTTTTTCATTGGATAGGAGGAAGTCATCTTTAGGAGTGAATTTAGGCATATATGTGTATGAAATAAAAGAACTAATTAGAGCACCAAGTGGGAGGTAACATGTATGAGCCAAACCGTAGATCTGTGTAAAATGGACCATTATAATGTTCCAGGTGAATCATTTCTCACCATTCATATCCAAGCAAGGATTATATTCATTATAACAGTGAGTTTTGGATTTATGGTATTCACTGCACTGTCATATGTTGGTAGAACAACCAGAAAACTAACAAAATGAATATTAGAGCATATGAGCATAATCAGATCCTAAGGACCATAATATTTGAAATGCAGCAAGACACTGTGAGGGTCATTACAGATATACACCACTTTTGTGCGACTTCTTCCCCGCTCATGCCAGGTTGACGTGGGAGGGGAAGGAGACGGCCCAGCAGGCTGGTATTGTTCATCATTTTCTAGGCCTGGTTTAGTAGTAGAAAATGGTCTAAATGTAAGATACCTGTAGTTATCTGCTTATTATTACAGGCTGGATTTGAATAACAGTGAATAACAGTTAAAATATATATATATATGGGAAAAGTGGCAGCACCGGCAAAAATATAATGAGACACCCTAGGTGCACAGCCCAATGGGAATAAGCTCACCCAATATGCAAGGTATAAAAAGCGGGCAGCACTCCAAAAATCGTAACCAAATATAAAAAGACTTTATTCACCCATATGGGCCTTGCCTTATGGGTGAAGTCCGCTTTTTATACCATATATATATATATATATATACATTCTCTCATAGAAGTCAAGGAGGTTCCCTTCTCCAATTCTCTAAATGCTCTTTAATTTCTGTTAAAGAAGGCCTGTCTGAAAGCACCATGTTATAGAGCAGGTGAAGCTGAGCAGATTGATGTATAGTTTTATGGAGAAAGATCAGGTAAAACTTTAGCTATTTTTTCACCTCCTGAGAATCGGCATGATACATGGGGGATATGTGCCACTGCCATGTAATCTATGTAGCAATGAATGTTAACACAAGCGGGAGTGGCACAGGGGAGTGAAGGAGCCATAACCCAGTGGCGGGGATCAGATAAGTGTGATTCCCTCTGCAGGGAAGGGGGTTGAACAACCCCTTTAAAGGATTACGTTAAATATTCCTAAAAGCAGTGTAAGCTTTGGTTTTCCAAGTGCTGGACTGATCTTTTATGTTTGCTAAAGACAAGGTAATCAATAAAATAATATCGCCTTTTGTGCACTTATAGCATAAACCACTGATTGATAGCTAAGTTACTGACAGTGAGAAGGGAAGACACCACAACATGAAATAAGTGATTGAAGTTTTACTGTCTCGGGTAATGATGCTGCATGTAAAGAAGATAGTGTCAGACTTGTGCCAGATAGATTTGTTCTAGCAATAAAGTCTGTTTACTCAGCACACATATATTTTAGCAATGTTTTATAATCCTATAAATATTGGCTTTGCATTTGACTTTGTGCACATAGTTTGGACCAAATTCTACATTTTTGTCTGGGCTCTGAACAAACTGGTATAAACTTGAACCTGTTGATCATCTGGCACATTTTTATCATGTTAGTTGAGCAATACTGATTGCTTAAAGTGGCACTATAGTTTCATGAAACTTTTGATAAGTTATAGGGAGTTATCAAAAATTTTGATCGGTGCCTGAGCACTGAGACCCCCATCGTTCACTAGAATGAGGGGAAAGATGCGTGCACTTAACAACCCCTGATAATTATTATCTCCATTGAGTTATAGTCCACTAGTGCACAGCTACTAGCAGTAGGGCAACCTACTGCTGGAACCCTCCACAGTAAGGCTAAAGGGGTCATGCAGTGCAAAGATAGTGATGACCTATATTCAAGAGAGGTCATCAATATCAGATTGACAGGGGTCCAACTCCTGGCACCCCCACTGATCAGCTGTTTGAAAGGGGATTGGCACTCATGCAAATTCGGCTTCGGATTCACTTGAACGGGAAGGAGCATTTGTAATAACACTACGCCACCTCTACAAGTGAGACGACATGCAGGTAATTTTGAAGCAAAAGCAGCACTTGCAAAATTGCTGCTACCCCTTTAAACAGCTGATCGTCTGGCTCACCGGGAGTGGGACCCCTGCAGATATGTTATTGATGAACCTTAGATTGTGAGCCCCATTGGGGACAGTTGGATGCTAATGTCTGTAAAGTGCTGTGGAATATAGTAGTGCTATATAAGTGCATAAAATAAATGAAATAAATAATGATCTACCCAGGGTATAGGACATTAGTATCTTTGCATTGCATAGCCCCTTTAACCTGCTTCTGCCACAAGAAAAAAAAGAAGCATTGCACTAAAGACACCATGGTAGATACTGCTGTTACAGACCTTTTAAGGTGCCCCTTGGTGTCCTTAACCAGTGCCTGATGTCCTGGTACTTAAGGACACAGGGCGTACCTGTACCCCCCCCCCCCCCTCCGAGTGTCAGAAATTGCAGCAAACCACAGGTCAATTTAGACCTGCGGTTTGCTGCGTTTCCGGGTTATTCGGGTCTCTGGTGACACGATAACCCGGAATAGGACGGTGATCGGTGGTGACCAATCAGGATCGCTGCTGATTGGTCGGCTGGGCACGTGGGCGGGTGGATTGTCAGTTTTGAATTGCCAGAGCTCCTCTCCCCGCTCATACCGGTCCATGGAGCGGCAGAGAGAGGAGCCCGGCTGTTGTGTTAGTTTTTTATGTGCCATCAGACACAAATCTGTGTTTTTGGGTGAGGTAGGGAGAGGTAGATTAGACAGGGATAGTGAGGGACAGTTAGGGGGAGAAAAAAGTTTTTTTTATTGTGTTCTAGCACCGGTTCGGGTGTCTGGGGTCCACAGCACTCAGCTGTGTGACCCTAGACCCCCCAGGGGTGCTGCAGCTTGCCTCACTGCCCCACACACATTTTTCTTGGCGCAAGTTTTTTTGCATGCGCTGACTGTGGCCAGCACTCTTAGCGTCCGACCACTGTTAGCGCATAGCCCACCCCACCGCTGATCAGCTTCGTACCGCTGATCAGCGCGTTTTAATCTTTGTTTATTTTTTATTTTAGGTTTAGGGCAAAGTCTGTGAACACCCATGCCCCCCCACACACACACACTGAATAAAGTTTTTCATGCACGCACACACACACTCCCCTATGGCCCGCCAGAAGTTCTCGGCTGAGGAGGCATACACCCTGCTTGCCTCCGACTCCGAGAGCCCCAGTGAGGATGAGGATGACCCCACTTTCCTTTTGTCCTCCGCTTCCTCCTCATCATCTAGCAATGATGATGAGCCCTCAAGGCGGCGGAGACGCCGCCAGGCGGAGCAAGGGGACCGCCATGCTAGTTTCACAGGAGGGGGATACGGAAGGACACCAGCACTCAGTGTGACACGTGCCCCGATCATCCGGGCCTCTGCAGTATTTGTTGCTTTACACTTCCATGGAGTACTAAATTTATATTCGCCTTCCCCGATTTTAATTCCATTTAGCCGCTGAGAATGGAAAAAAACTATGGTTCTCAGACTTGAGACACTAAAACAAAAAATAATTTTTTCAAAAATATTATCTTGTAAAACAAAATAAATAAAAAAGTAGACATATTAGGTATCGCCGCGTCCGTAAGAATCTGCTCTATAAAAGTACCCCATGACCTAACCCTTCAGATAAACACGGTCATAAAAATAAAATAAAAACGGTGCAAAAAAAGGTATTTTTTGGTCACCTTACATCACAAAAAGTGTAATAGCAAGTGATCAAAAAGTCATATGCCCCCCAAAATAGTGCCAATAAAACTCTCCTCTCATCCCGCAAAAAATGAGCCCCTACCTAAGATAATAGGCTAAAAACTCTAAAAAAATTGACTCTTAGACTCTTTTTTTGTTTTCAAAAGGATAATATAGTGTAAAACCTAAATAAATAAAATAAAAGTAGACATATTAAGTATCATCACATCCATAAGAGTCTGCTCTATAAAAATGCCCCATGACATAACCCCTGAGATGAACACAGTCAAAAAAAATAAAATAAAAACGGTGCCAAAACAGCTATTGTTTGACACATTTTCCATTTTAAACACATTTTGGAAGTAACAAAGCAAAGGGCTAACAGCCAAACAAAACTTAATATTTATTACCCTTATTATGCAGTTTACAGAAACACCCCATATGTGATCGTAAACTGCTGTATGACCAAATGGCAGGGGGCGCAGAAGGAAAGGACGGCCGTATGGTTTCTGGAAGGCAGATTTTGATGGCCTTTTTTTTTTGGGCACCATGTCCCATTTGAAGAACCCCTGATGCACCCCTAAAGTAGAAACTCCATTAAAGTGACCCCATCTAAGAAACTACACCCCTTAAGGTATTTAAAACTGATTTTACAAACTTTATCAACCCTTTAGGTGTTCCTCAACAGTTTAGGGTAAATGGAGATGAAATTTCAGAATTTCTATTTTTGGTAACCTTGCCTCACAAAAATGCAATATAGAGCAACCAAAAATCATAGTACCCTAAAAATAGTCCCCAAAAAACTGCCACATTATCCCGTAGTTTCCAAAATGGGTTCACTTTTAGGGAGTTTCTACTCTAGGGGTGCATCAAGGGGGCTTCAAATCCAGCAGAATCTGCCTTCCAAAAACCACATGGCACACCTTTCCCTCTACGCCCTGCCTTGTGCCCGTACAGTAGTTTACGGCCACATATGGGGTGTTTCTGCAAAGTACAGAATCCGGGCAATAAATATTGAGTTTTGCTTGGCTGTTAACCCTTGCTTTGTTACTTAGATTAAAATGGAAAATTTGCCCAAAAAAATGTATTCTGAAATGTCATCTCTATTTGCCAATAACTCTTGTGGAACACCTAAAGAGTTAACGACGTTTGTAAAATCAGTTTTGAATACCCTGAGGGGTGTAGTTTCCTAGATGGGGTCACTTTTATGGAATTTATACTCTAGGGGTGCATCAGGGGGGCTTCAAATGGGACATGGTGTAAATAAACAAGTCAAGCAAAATCTGCCTTCCAAAAACCACACGGTGCACCTTTCCCTCTCCGCCCTGCCATGTGCCCGTACAGTAGTTTACAGCCACATATGGGGCGTTTCTGCAAACTACAGAATCAGGGCAATAAATATTAAGATTTCCTGTCAGAACATTCACCTAATGTCTCCAGTATCTGTGGACATACTGTACCTGCCCAGTAATTCGGTACTTGTACCTTGATCCTGCGCGGAATTCATTAGATGGATGTTCTGAGAGGCAAACAAAAGAATCCCAAAGGGTGCCCCTACAAGATCATTCATGTAATCTAACAGAAAAATGTAATGTTTAATTATGTGACAACTCCTTTAAAGCTTTATTATTAACAGCTTGAGGATTACTCCTCCCCAAGGTAAATTTACATTTTGGACCCTTGGTCTATAAACCCAAATCAATTAATATTTAAGCCAGCGGCTGAATATGGAGAAGTCAAGTCCTTGGAGAAATGGCAAAAATAGGTATGGCATATCTTGACCACAGCTTCTGTGATTTTAGCATTTACTTTCCCTAGCTCAATATAGCTTTTAAAATCAATGTAATTTGTCTGTCTATTAAAGGTGTACTCCCTAACAGGTACAGGCAGCCTTATTGTGGAGTTGCCAGACATCACATGCCTAGCAGCTAGTCTACCTCACATTACTCATACACTCTCTTCCGCTAAATCCTGGACTGGCGTGGAGCTGAGGACACAAAGGAGAGGGAGGCATCATTGTATTCATACGTTTTTCACTTTCCATTACTGCTCTATTCATTAGATTTTTGTTTGCAAATAATTTAGGTGGAGGGTTTGTATCTTATGTATGTAATGCTCTTATTACTGTATGGGAAATCATATTCTTCAGTTAGAGTAGCTGTTTTTGAGATTACATTGTCACTGACTTGCTTTTTAGGTTTTTACATGAAGGAAAACAGGACGTACATAATTTGAACACTAATTGTCATACACAAAACTTTCAGAGAATGGAATTGCACCTAACATGAAAGAAACACAAAAAATTGCTGATTGCAGAGAAGCATTGCTTGTTTTTACATGTACAGTACATGCTTCCTGCATACTACCTGGCCATAGGGGTATGAGGATTGTCATTTGATCCCATTGATTTTGATAGGACCCACTTACAACCTTGTTTTTATAGGCACAGCCATATTTCCTATTGTGGAAAGCAAGGTTGGAAATGATTGTTTTAGCCTATCAAAGCCTTTGTTTACCTGGGAGATGGGTGGCATAAGAGGTATCTGTCAAATGTCCATGTTTGTGGAAAGTAGGAGTAGATAGATATTGGTTGAATTGTCTATCATTTATATGGGATTCGCTTTGACTCCTGGTGGATTAAATATAAAGTAGGGCTTGTGCTGATGTATATGTCTTGAAGGGATCCCAGCTCTGAAATTGGCAGAATCCCTTGACTTTTGACCCCTCCCTCTATGTTTCTTTGGCATCAGATGGTCAGCTTTTTCACCCTTGAAATCAGTAGGCTTTGCGTACCGTGATTTTTGGCTATGATCAACTACCAAAATGTACAGGTGACGGCTAAAGGGATCTAGCACTAAGAAAACCTTTTTTGGGACATTAGTAGCAATCTCAGCTTTGTAGTAGAAAAAAATAGGAAAAATTGAGAACCCCCTTTAGCCTTAGCATAAACCATACAGATCCTTTACGCATTACTGGAATAACCTCTTTGACACGAGTCAGACGTATTTGTGTTTTAATGTAATCTGAGCACCTTAGACATTATGTTGGTGTCTATCGGCATCTATAAAACTTCTAGGAGATAAAGCGTATGAAGAGCGTCTTGAATTTCATGTATGTGCTTGCATAGTGTCCTAACTTCTGCACATTCCACCACTCAGAATCTACAGATCAGCATGCAGTAGCAGGTTCCTCAAAATGATTTGTATGCTTTCTGTTCTGTGCATGGAATGTGTAAATCATGGTTTACACGCAGACGAGCATACAGATCATGTTAATATTACTGACCTTCTCATTAAGATACATATGCAAGCTGTTTAGAAAACTCTGTGCCGCCCCTGGAGCACTTATTAGATGCGCAAGGAGAATGCAAAAAACTGCTGTTCCAGGAAAATATCGCTTTAGGTTATTATGAATATTGTTAGATGCTTCGCATTAGGCTTGAGCGAATTGGGTTCAATTTTCTCTATCCGAACCTAGTTCATTCGAAAATTTTGTTAAGAATATGTGTTCTGTCCTACTGTAAAATATATGGCCTTTGGTCCTTCCAAAGTTTTAGCAAATATAGCAAGACTTACCTCGTCTCGCCTCTATCATTTTGTTTATTTGCATACATTACTGTACCAAAATACTAAGCCTAAGTCTTGCGATATTTGCTGAAACTCCACAGAGGCCATACATTTTACAATAGGATGGAGCCCATATTTTTAAGGTAGTATTTAAAATAATTGGGCTTCGATACAGCAATCCGAACCCGATTCGCTCAATCCTACTTCTCATCTAAAATATTTTCCAGACAGGACATCTCTTTAGCTGATTTTTACTCTTTTTTTTCAAGATTTAAACATTTTGCTTTCAGTGTGTTCTTTCCCTACTAGGGTGGCAGGGGCAGCACTAGTGATAATTTGCTATCCAGACAGCTATTCAGTACATTACTATAGTGACTAATGAAAAGCCCAGTGATGTATGGATTATCAAGATGATAGCAAGTACTGCTGTAATGCCAAATGGTAACTATACTATTGACAGAATATTTTCATCCCTAATTATAGTGTGAAAAAGAAGTTGTATTCCTAACAGCAGCTTTCTGGCCCAAACTGTGGCTGGTGTCAAATGTCAATTTTATGGCTCTGAGCTGGATGTAAATTCTGATGATCCTGTGTTGACTATGCAAATTCATGCTACAGTAAAATTGCAATATCATTACTTGCCCGCAACCTCAATGTTTTCCTATGGTGGAAAACATTAAGTAACAATGACAAGAATTTTGGCATATTCAGAATTCTTATGTTCTGAAGTCATCATTCTTTCCTTTAATAAAGAAACATTGAGGTTGTTTGCAAGCGTTGGCAATGCTACCATTTTATTCAATTGTACGCATTTTCCCCATGCAGGGGCCATAGTTTCCCCAAATGATAACTGTCGATTGTCAGGGAGAGGCATTACCAGTAGAAAGAGGGAGGTGCTCATGCCGCTCTACAGAGCACTAGTGAGACCTCATTTGGAGTATTGTGCGCAGTACTGGAGACCATATCTCCAGAAGGATATTGATACTTTGGAGAGAGTTCAGAGAAGAGCTACTAAACTAGTACATGGATTGCAGGATAAAACTTACCAGGAAAGATGAAAGGACCTTAACATCTATAGCTTGGAAGAAAGACGAGACAGAGGGGATATGATAGAAACTTTTAAATACATAAAGGGAATCAACAAGGTAAAAGAGGAGAAAATATTTAAAAGAAGAAAAACTGCTAAAAGAGGACATAGTTTTAAATTAGAGGGGCAAAGGTTTAAAAGTAATATCAGGAAGTATTACTTTACTGAGAGAGTAGTGGATGCATGGAATAGCCTTCCTGCAGAAGTGGTAGCTGCAAATACAGTGAAGGAGTTTAAGCATGCATGGGATAGGCATAAGGCCATCCTTCATATAAGATAGGGCCGGGGCTATTCATAGTATTCAGTATATTGGGCAGACAAGATGGTTCTTATCTGCGGACACATTCTATGTTTCTATGTTTCTGTGGTGTCTTTTGAAACAAAATGCGTTAAAAAAAGAAAGCTATATAAAAAAGTTATGTTTTAAATAGGTGGGTATGTTTATAGCAAGTGACAGACAGCATAAAATTTATTGATATGTGATCCGATAAAACTTTCAGTGAACCTACAAACCATATTTTAGTTATTTCAGTTGGGACACACAAGCTGTAACATTAGAAGGATCCAGTGCGGTGTCAATTAGAGACATGCATTTGAAGCTGTCAAATTAGATTTGATCAGTTTGTCAAGGGGAAGTTGTGTAAAGCTAAAGAGAAAACTTTAATTGTAAATCTGGAATATAAATGCTTTAAAGGGAACCTGCCACCTGGATTTTGGGTATAGAGCTGAGGACATGGGCTGCTAGATGGCCACTAGCACATCCGCAATATCCAGTCCCCATAGCTCTGTGTGCTTTTATTGTGTAAAAAAAACGATTTGATACATATGCAAATTAACCTGAGACGAGTCAGAGCTTGAAAATATGACTCTTCTCTGGTCACACAAGTAAGATATGACTCTTTTATGTTAATTTGCATATGTATCAAATCCGTTTTTTTTTACACAATGAAAGCACACAGAGCTATGGGGACTGGATATTGCGGATGTGCTAGTGGCCAACTAGCAGCCCATGTCCTCAGCTCTATACCCAAAATCCAGGTGACAGGTTCCCTTTAAAGAGGACTTTTCATCGGTCCAAACATTGTAAGATAATTATCAGAGTACATAGAGAGAGGCGCCCAGGGATATCACTGTACTTACTATTATCCCTCAGCGCTGCTCCCCCTCTTCACCCGCTGTGTTCTCCGGTATCTTCACTGAATTGGTTCTACTAGGCGGAGTCTGCCCTGTTTTACCCTGGGCGTTCCTTCTCCCAGGCTGTGAGATCTGCCCTGCGATTGGACAGCGCTACAGCCTGAGAGGTTTTTTTTCTGCTGGGAGAAGGAACGCCCAGTGTGAAACAGGGCAGACTCCGCCTAGTAGAACCACAGGAGGACACAGCAGGCGAACGGAGCGGCGCCCAGGGATAATAGTAAGTGCAGTGAGATCCCTGGGCGCCACTCTATGTAGCCTGATAATTATCTTACAATGTTTGGACTGATGAAAGGTCCTCTTTAAACAATATATATGCTTGGAAAGAAAAGGAAAGTGGGAACGCTATAGAAGAGAAGAAACCCATGAAAAGTTGGTGTCAACAAATAGTCATTATGTTTAAATTTGTCAATGAAAAACTAATTTTGCAGTTGACACCACATCTCAACAAACACCTCCTTCTCTCAGCCCACTAGTCCAACCCTCAGACTCTTCCAGCTTCTTTTACCTGAGAATTAATGACCCACATCATTATGGTAGCAATATCCTTAAAACCCTTATTTTGGAGATCCCAAGATCCACCTTCTCTTCAGTCCCTGATTCATAAGAAGAACTCATGGGCTCTGTCACGAGTAGTGGGGAGGGGATAACACCATATGACACACAAAAGGAATAGACCGGAGTCTAGGCCTCAAAGCTAAGGGAGAGGGATAATGACCTCCTATGAATCCCTAGACCTCTCCCTGACTCCTGCAAGTATGAGTAGACCCTGAAGGTGGAACTACTCATACACCAGAACCTAGGCCCAAAAGACCCTGGAAAGCCCTAGGAATGGTGGCAGGGAATGAAACTACTGGTTCCTTTCCAGATGAAGGAACCAGTCTCTTCCTGAGGCTTAGACAAAAACACACACACACAAGCGAACAACAAAATGCAAGACAAAATGCACTTATCTTAAAGCAGAATGGAGGAGCAGGAGATCCAAATGAACAACACACCAGCTCAACCAACTCCTGCAGAAAATATCAACCGCATGGTAAGCAGTGTGAGTCAGAACTAAATAGGGTCTCAGTATTGGCTACAAGCAGCACATGGCAAGAGATGTGGTCATTACCAAACACAACACTGAAAGGAAAAAACAGAGAGACTGTCAGACACCCTCATGTGCTACCAGTCTCTCCGAACTTCTCACCTCTGTCATGGGAGGGACCGTGACAGGCTCATTTATCAAACTGGTGTAAAGTAGAACACCTTTCATTTTTGACAGCACCTTTGAAAATGAAAAGTTAAATCTGATTGGTTGCTATGGGAAACTAAGCCAGTTCTACTTTAAACAAGTTCTTAATAAATTACCACATCAGTGTTTAGAATGGAGGAGCTGGCCAGCTAGTAATATAGGCAAGATGTGCTTTTCAGAACCACCCTTGGTTAGCCTTCCAAGATTCCAGGAATGTTAATTCTTCTACCCTCTTTCCACACCCCTTTTAGCTGGCCCCAGCGTATTCTGGTCTTTCTACTGTCCGCTGTAACAAATATTGCTATCATCCTTTTATAATTTTCAGATTGGTATCTTAAGAAGTGCCTTTTGCACCATTCTAACGACTCCCTTCTATTTCCCTAAAGGTACTGTCTGATTTCAGTAGGGAACTAGGAAACATGCTTTATGATCTACCTGCAATAAAGAATAGATTTTTATTTACCTGAAAGATGCCAAGTCGCCACTCCAGTTCTCCCGGCTGGGCTCTGTTTGCACTGCTGCAGCGGTGACATCACATCAACATGTGACTGCTGCGGCCAATCACTAGCCTATTTGATACACTTCTGAGGCCAGGGGTTGGCTACAGTGGTCACTTGTTGTCAATGTGGTGTTACCGCTGCAGCTGGGTAAACAAAGCCTGGCCAAGAGCACCCAAGCAGTGGAGTGGAATCTGGTATGTGAGTAACTATGTGTTTTTTATTGCAAGCAGATTGCATGTATTGTCTAGTTTCCTCCTGAAACCGGACAGCCAGTTTAATTCAATATATTTTTGTAGATAGTTTAATTTATTTCTCTCTTCCTACATTAGTATTACTTTCTGGAGTAACCATCAGGCCTGTGTACCTTTACTCTTGTTATGCCTTCAGTTTTGTACCAGGTACTTATGTTTGTTTTTGTATTTGCCTTAATTCTAATAAAAAAAAGATTCATAAATAGTAACATAAATATTTAAATAAATGAGTAAATCAGGAGGATTAGTGGAAACCTGTTTTCAGTCTGCAGACCACTTGTGTTGAGGTCAGGAGGGTAAAAGACATTGCCCGAGTGTTTAATACTGATGACCTATCCTCAGGATAAGTCATCAATATGTGATGGCGGGGGTCCAACTCCTGACTCCTCCACTGAAAAGCTGTTTCAAGAGGCTGCGGCGCTGTGGTAGATAGCAGCTGTGCTTGGTATTGCAGCCTGGTATTAAACTTCTCTAAGGGTTCATGTACAGAATTTTAGGCTATGTTAACTAGAAATTGATATTTCTGGTTATTTCTATGTACAATGTGTGGTCTATTTCGGTGTGACTTTTTCTACAATAGAATGTGTACCTTTTTTGTATAAAATTGAGACATAATAATATTAAGCTACTTGTAAGAGCAGAGATGAGACAAATGAATCATAAGGACATTTATTTGATCAGGTAGAAGATTATTATACTGTATGCACTGTAAGCCAAGACAAAGTAATTGGTGGAATATTAAAAGCAGTTGTGAGTGAAGTGATATTTGTTTAGATTGGACATAGTATTCTAAGGATGTGTTTAGAAGTTTACCAGACAAAGAGATTAGAAAGATGAGATTTTATTAGTGAGGGAAATGTCGACTGGAAGCACTATGAGGGACCAAATGCCGAGCTCTCTGGCTGCACGTAGCTGGAGCTGCAGTAGGTTATGAATGGTTTCTTCTATAAACTTTGACATTTTACATTCTAATAGATAAAGAGTTTATCAATGAGTAACGTCTCTTGGCATGATCTTAAAGGGATTGTCCTGCCACTTATATTGATGACCTATCATTAAGATAGGTCATCAATATCTGATCAGCGGGAGTCTGATACCTTTCACCCCCGCTGATCAGCTGTTTGAAGAGGAAACGGCACTCCATGCGAGAGCGTTGCTTCCTGTTCATTACACTGCCTGATGTCTCGGAAGTTTTAGTGGTACACTACGCCACTGCTCCACAGGAGACGGCATATAGTGTAGTGAAGAGAAAGTAGCGCTTGCATGGGGTTCTGCCTCTTCTTCAAACAGCTGATTGGTGGGTGTGCTGGGTGTTGGACCCAATATCAATGGCAGGACAACCCCTTTAACACTAGTCTAAACATCTGTTTTAAGAGCATCTTTACTCAATGACATTGATACTACCAGTTGTCACAAACTCAGCTGTCTGGGCTCCAGCAGCGCAATCTCCTGCTTTTATGCAGCTGCACTGGGAGATGCGCGCTACTAAGCCATGATCCCTGATGACAAGACAGCATCTTTAGCAACAGGATGCAATGCTCTGCTTCTCCCTGTAGCGGGCATGTTCTGGAAGAGATAGCAGTGGGCTGATTGCTCAGCTGCTCTATTCCTATGTGCTAGTGTTTCTGAGCCAAGTCATGACCTATCAGTTTCTGATCCTGGAACTCAATGCTCCATTTAAACCCCTTCCTGGCCATACAGTACTAGTGATAGTCTCTGACTCGCTAACTGTGTTTCTGTGCTTGTTCCCCTGACCCAGGCTTGTCTTCTGACCACTCTCTGTTTTTTGTTTGCTACTGCGTTGTCTGTCTGGTTCTGATCTCAGCTTGTCTTCTTACCACTCTCTGTCTCTCATTTGGTATTGAATAGCCTGCCTAGTTCTGACCTATTTACATACAACCTTGTTTTTGTGTTGTTTTGTCTCTTGGTGTTTGTCTCTGCACATAAGTAGCACAGTGGCTCTCTTGCTACCTAGGGCTTGTACTGCAAGTAGGCCATGGCTTACTGTCAAATATTCCAATATGAACAACAAATATATCAAATAATAGTGAGTCTTTAGCTGGAAAGAACAGTAAGTATTAGAAGATTTATTAGAAAGTCATAGAAGCAACTCCAGGGAAGAAGTCAACCCTGCATCTTAGCTCTTAACAAAAGCAGATACAATGACAAATCAGTGGTTTGGTAACAAAACACCTTAAATGCTTTAAGTTCAGAGTCCTAGGATCAATTGAACCTTAAAGTGGATTTAAGGTCTAAACGGAGATCTGCTGCCCAGAAATAGTGCAGCTGTATGGGAAAAAGGAAATGCCGATCCCTCATTCTCATACTATGAAGGAAATTGGTGCATGGAAATTGCAGCCGACTATCGGGAAGGAACGCTACCTTTCCAACATTCAGTGTACATTGCAGCATGTAAATCCGCCTTTAGTTTCTTTACATGTCTGGCTGATCATAGGTGCCATATTGTGGCTGTTTCTGTGATTTAATGTATTTATACAATGTTATTCAAATATTCCAGTCAGCGCTAATATTCGCTTACTGATTGAACAAGTATTTTAAATGTTTATTGCGGTAGTAAAGGTCAATGCTCATGTGCCACAAGTAAGATTTTTGATATCATTCTCAAGCCACCAGGAGATCCAAGAATGGATAAATGTGTCAAAAGATCTAGTATCTTAGATTTCATATGACTGCAATTTTCTTGGTACAATATTTGCAACATAGAACTCGTTTGAATATGGGGGGGGGGGGGGGGGGGGCAGCATGAGAAGTTGAACTTCCTGGCTCTGTGTGTTTGAAATTACATCAAGAAGACAGATCACAGCTATTTACTATCTGGCAGTCATCTTTCCCCTGGTACAGCATTTCAGTGAACCTATGTTCAAGTAATTACCCCACTTACTAATCAGGGAAAATGTGTGGGAAATTTATCAAGACCAGTAAAATGGAAAACTGGCCTAGTTCCCCACAGCAACCAATCAGATTCCACCTTTCATTTTTCAAAGCTCCTTCTGATTGGTTGCTATGGGCAATGAAGCCAGTTTCTGATAAATCTGTCACACATTTTCCCTAATTGGTAAGAGGGGTAGTTACTTAAAAAATGTCCCTGGGGTCAATAAAAGGTTGTACCAAGGGAAAGATGACTAGCTGTCAGATGTCTCTTGGAGATTACCCTTTTCCAACCATCCATAAGGCAAAACTCACATCACTATTTTTGCTCTGCATTTTTTGCGCATTGCACACGGACCCATTCATTTCTATGGGTCATAGTAACATAGTATATAAGATAGAAAAAGACATTTGTCCATCCAGTTCGGCCTGTTATGCAAGTTGATCCAGAAGAAGACAAAAAAAACTGTGAGGTAGAAGACAATTCTCCCCACTTATGAGGAAAACAATTCCTTCAGAATAACTCCCTTGATCAACGATCCCTCTCTAGTAGCTATAGCCTGTAATATTATTACACTCCAGAAATACATCCAGGCCCCTCTTGAATTCCTTTATTGTACTCACCATCACCACCGCCTCAGGCAGAGAGTTCCATAGTCTCACTGCTCTTACCATAAAGAATCCTCTTCTATGTTTGTGTACAAACCTTCTTTCCTCCAGACGCAGAGGATGTCCCCTCGTCACAGTCACAGTCCTGAGGATAAATAGATGATGGGATAGATCTCTGTACTGACCCCTGATATATGTATACATAGTTATTAGATCTCCCCTCAGTCGTCTTTTTTCTAAAGTGAATAACCCTAATTTTGATAATCTTTCAGGGACTGTAGTCCCCACATTCTAGTTATTATTTTAGTTGCCCTCTTCTGAATCCTCTCCAGCTCTGCTATGTCTGTCTTGTTCACATGAGCCCAGAACTGTACACAGTACTCCATGTGTGGTCTGACTAATTATTTGTAAAGTGGCAGGACTATGTTCTCATCACGGGCATCTATGCCTCTTTTGATGCAACCCATTATCTTATTGGCCTTGGCAGCAGCTGCCTGACACTGGTTTTTACAGATTAGTTTGCTGTTCACTAAGATTCCTAGATCCCTTTCCATGTCAGTGTTACCCAGTGTTTTACCATTTAGTATGTACAGGGTTAGTTTTGCTCTCTTTGGCAATTAATCTCTCAGTCTTTAGTTTGACTGCTAATATTCTATTTTATTCCTTAAAAATTTTCAGTGCTTTCTCATTACCCTCCTGTTTTAGTGATTGAAATGCTTTCTTTTTGTCATTTATTGCTTTCTTTAGAGTTCTATTTATCCACATTGGTTTCTTCTTGTTCCTTAACCTTTTATTCCCATTAGGTATGTACCTCTCACAATTAGAGTTTAGGATGCTTTTAACAATATCCCATTTTGTGGTTGTATTTTAATTTTTGAGGACTTTGTCCCAGTTAGTTAGGCCTATGTCCTCTGTTTTTTTTTATTTTATTTGTATTATGTCTTTATTACTTTTTTTACAAACATCTTACAAATCCTTCAGTTTTTCATTACATTGCATACAATAACACCACCACCCCTCCCTTTTAGCCACTGCTTGCTAAAAAAAACAACACAATTTCTCCCCTCCTCCCCCCGCCCCGACCCTATGTCCTCTCTTAGTTTGCTAAATTTAGCTTTTTTGAAGTTTGGTATTTTTGTTCCTCCCTGTAGAAACGCTCTTTTGAATGATAATTGGAAGGTTATTACTTTATGGTCAATATTTCCCAGGTGTCCCCCGACCTGCACATCTGTTGCTCTGTCAGGCCTATTGGTTAATACTAAGTCCAGTATGGCCGTCCCTCTAGTCGGGTCCTGAACCAGTTGGGAAAGGTAATTGTCTTTGGTTATTGCCAAGAACCTGTTTCCTTTATGAGATATACAGGTCTGCCAGAAAAACAGACAGCACATGTGTGCTGTCCACATCCATATGTCCGTTCCACAGTCCCAAAAATAGATAGAACATGTCCTATTCTCGTATATTTTGCGGACAAGAATAAGCATTGTTACAATGGATCCGCTAAAAAATGGATGCAATACAGATGTCACACCGATGTCATCCGTATTTTTTGTGGATACGAGTTTTGTAGACCACAACATAAATACGGTCCTGTGAATGCACCCTTACAAACACACAGAACCAGAAAGGAAAACTTTTAATGCGGATCCCATCTTTAAGCAAGTACTATGTCACAAATATTGTACCAAGAATATTGGTGTAATTTGATATCTAAGATACTGGGCTTTTTCAACACACTTGTTCATTCTTAGAGCTCCTGGTGACTTAAGTAAGATCTCAAACCTTTGGAATATGTGCATTGACCAACATCCACCTCCTCTCTGCTGCAAGAAAAGCTTGGATTCTGTCACATCAAGTACGACTTTTCAAGTAGACTTACAAAGTCATTACATGACGAATACTATAAAAACATTGGCTGAAATATGTTCTGAATCAAGGAATAAAGAAAAAAGTCCATAAATATGCACAATGTGAAGTCAGCCATCCTTCAAGGCACTGTTTGCTTTCTGAGGTGTTAAGCATTTTGTAGTCATATGATC
The DNA here is from genome assembly GCF_014858855.1 of Bufo gargarizans. Lineage (NCBI taxonomy): Eukaryota > Metazoa > Chordata > Amphibia > Anura > Bufonidae > Bufo > Bufo gargarizans. The sequence continues at coordinate 169,892,837 of NC_058080.1, forward strand.
AAAAAAACACTTTGGTAATGGCTCATTTAAAATCTACAATCACAATCTAATGATAAATCACATGCTCGGAGAAGTGTTAAGATCTCTTGAGCTGTATACGTGGAAAGTAACTATTTTGTCTTCCTTACTTTGTGAAAATATGTAACATTCTTTATGCAGTTTGATAAGTTGACTCGCTGTGAAAGGAATGTCATCATATGGTAAAAATAGTCTAATTTCCATCAACCACATATAGTAACACATAAAATATACCAAACATTGGGCTTCAAGAGCGACCATGTCACTTCAACTTTTCTTTACATACAATATCTCCACCAGAAACCAGCACCAAGATTTCTTTTACATCTACAGCTTTTCTATACATTTGTATTACCATATAATAGGTGGAACATATACTGTAGATGATGTGTAACTGTCGTCCAAGTGACTGTAGTGAATTTAGCTTTGGGAGGATCTGAGTAGACATATACTGTGTCGGTCATTAACCCTTGCCGAACTATTTTGGCACAACAATCTCGCATTTCTTTACTTTCACATTTTGAAAGCCACAACTTACAGTATTTTATTTTGACATGGATGTAGTTGCATGTGGGCTTCTTTTTTTACAGGAAGATTTGTATGTTTCAATGGCACCATTTTGGGATTTGTCTAACTTATTGACTAAATCTGATTAACTCTCTCTAGGGAGAGTAAGATAAAAAACTAATTATAGTATTTTTGGTTTTGCTTTTTAAATATTCTGCCATTACCCTAGCAGCATAATTAACAAGTCATGTTTACAATTATGCAAATACTATTTGTTTTATTACGGTACTTTTTTTTAACAAAATAATTGTTTTTGTTTTTATCATATTCTGAGAGCTATGCCTTTTTAAATGTTTCTTTAAATTTTGGGAGATAAGCTGTAAGATGACTGATCACTTTTTATTAATTTTTTTGGAGGCAAGATGTACCACTTGGAACTGAACCCTAGTTCAGGAAATGTTTTTTTTTTATAGTAGAAATTGATTTATGAAGTTATGTGAAATCTCGCGAGACTTTGCAAAGTAATAACTTCGGCTCATAGGAGCCAATACTTTCTAATATTGTACGGAGCGCTCGCTCTGTACAGTATTCAAACAAAGTATTGTGCGAATCGACTTCTGGTGTTTCATCCGAAGTCGATTCACTCATCCCAAATTGTATTGTATGGTGCTGACAGCCATCCTATTAGGCTCTGCCTCTTGAAGGACCTAATAGGTGTACTAGTATGGAAGACTTGAGGGTTGTTAGTCATAATTACTTATTGGCAACCTGCAATTTCATTGTGCGAGGTGTTTGAGGGAGAAACTAATGACCACAGGATCTGAAGGCCTATTTACACTGACCAAACATTGGGCAGATCATCACTAACAAGTGTTTTTAGGAACGCTCGTTAGTGTTTATCTGCTGGTATAATGGTGCCACTGATTACCAAATGAACAAGCAAAACACTCATTCATCTGGTAATTGTATTTTTCATATAGTCACTTAAATTATGGTTTGCTAGCAGCAGATCATGACGTCTAAATATAACTTTGCCGCCAGCAAACAATGATTCTGTATGGGGACAAGCAATAGCATTAGTGATCGCACCTCCCCATACTGTGGAGGAGATCACTGCATGTAATTGCAGGGCTCTCAGTCACTGATGAGCAGGCGATTATTGGGAAGGAACACTTCCCATTGAGCAGTGTAAATGGGCCTAAAGCGGATGATACCCACTGCTGACGCCACAGGCTTAGCTTCTGAAGCCCTGCCATCACTGTGCTGTACATATATAAAGGGTTGAAGGAACTTGAAGAGGTATGTGAAGAGGTAAAATAAAATGACTACTACCTCCAGTAGAAGAGGTAACTCTTTCTATGAGCCACAACAGAAATCCATACTGTAAGAATGACTCTCACACTGCCAGACCCACCCCATCCATCATGCATTATATGGTCAACTATGAACATACAACTGACCATACAAAAGCCAGTCTCTGAGGGGGTTAGAAAATCGTCTGATCACTGTGCTGAATTCTATTTAAAAAGAGGTTGTCCTTGAGGCCCCACCCCATCGCTCTCTTATGAGTCTCTGCAGGTAGTGACAATCTGCTCTGCTCATATTCTAGGACAGGTTGCTGTTGGCCTTTTTAAATAATTCCTGGAGAACCCATGTAAATAATTTAGAGTTAACAATAAAAACTGATAGCTATAAATGCTGGGTACTTTTACGCGATGACATCCGCTATAGAAACACTGCATGGAGCACATTACAGGTGACTGCACAAATTAGTCTAAAGTTGATCAAAATGGATTATTTCAACCACAACAAATGTTCAGTGAGTGAAACTTAACAATGAATGATTGTGTTAGCAGAACGATGATAGATAGACCATCACAAAGGGTTGTCCAGGTTCAGAGCTCAACCTGGTCATAAGCTCCCCTTCACTCATTTACCATGTATGAGTGGAGCATAGGAACATTTCTAGCTCTGATGCTCCACTTGCCATATGCTGTATACCGCAGGACAAAGACTATTTGTTTACTGCCGATGACGTACCCAGCTTTTTCTCAGTAGGTTAGGCTGAGGCATCTGCCTAGCAGCAATCCCGCTGATGTCTCCGGCACTAATTGGTAGTCTTTTGTGCTGCCCTAGCCTGTGAAGCCCGGTAATAGCCAACCAACAGAATCAACAATCATGACATGCATGCTGCTAATTGGGTGTAAATGATCATTTAATGAAAGGAAGGGGGGTGTTCAAATTAATAGCAGTGTGGAGTTCAATTAGTCAGGTCATTCATTCTATGAAGAAACAGGTGTCAATTATGGCCCTTATTTAAAGAAGGAGGGCAGCAAATATTGTACCTGCTGGTCTTAGCCCCTGCTCAGTGAGCAAAATGGATCATTCCAGACATTGTACGGAAGAAGTAAGAACTTTGATCAAGAAGTTGATTGGAGAGGGGAAAACATATAAAGTAGTGCAGGAAATAATTGGCTGCTCAGCTAAAATGATCTCCAGTGCTTTAAAATGGCAAACAAAACCTGAAGCACATGGTAGGAAAATAAATACTACCATCCGTGTAGATCATAGAATAACAACAATGACAAAGAAGCATCCAATGATCAGCCTCAGGGAAATCAAAGATCTTCAGTTATCTGTGAGTACTGCATCAGAAGACACCTACGCCAAGCCAAACTACAAGAAACCCTCCTAAAGTACCATTGCTGAGACATGTTGAAAAGGTTACAGTTTGCCAAAGAACACATTGACTGGCCTGAAGACAAGTGGTGCAACATTCTATGGACAGATGAGAATAAAATATCTGTACGCAGGTGTCAGATGTTAGTAGACTCCATGCCACACAGATATAAAGCAGTTATCAGAAATAAAGGTTATACAACTAAATATTAGCTCAGTGAATAACAGAAAAGCTAAATTTTTGCACAAATTTCAGTGTATAGTGGAAATATTCGAGATTGTAACAGAAAAGGCAAACACTGCTATTTTTCTGAACAGCTTAATTATTCCTTTTTCTTCATTTTCAGTTTAAAAATTTATATTTTGTTCACCTTTTCATTTGAAATTAAATCTGCAGTGCTCCCGTGCCTTTGCGTATATGGAAATAAATGTCATAATGAGGAATGAGCTTTTCTTAGTGATTTTAAACACTGCTGATATTTTGCACGTAACTGTATTATGTTTTTCGATCTCGTTCCTGTCACTAGTATTGGGCTGTGCTTTATTTGCATTTCATGAATGTTGATGAAGGTAAATGGTGTGTTCTTTTTAAAATACAGGGTTTAGAATGTAATTATAGTGTATCATATATGTGTCATCTTTAATGAATATAAGGCATAATCATTCCAATAGGATTTACTAAGGATATTTAGGAATCTCAGGGTATTTTTGGTAGTGGAAAAGTAATTTTTTGCATATTTTGGAGATTTTTTTCTATTGTTTAAATTTGTATTAAACTTTACTAGTTGGTAACTTACATTTCATTCTTGACCTGTCAGTATAGCCTTGCTATATAAACAGCATGCAGTATAGCATATGGTACTTGGAGAAGGAATTTATTAGATCATTCCAGAAGCAAGTGTTTGATGAATGTGTCTGCAAGGAGTTTAAATCTTTGGTACAAGACCCCACAGCTGCAAATAATATTTCTTTGTGACGATCTACAAGACTGCACTGTATTCTTTTATTGCTCCATAGCAATATGCTCTGTGCTGTTTCTAACACAAGCGTTAGTGCCATGTATCACAGTAGCAAAACTGATATATATATATATATATATATATATATTCTTAAAAAGATAAACTTTGTGCTTCAATGGTTGCTTCATATATAGACACACTAGACCCAAATGTCTCCTCCATATTGTACAAGAAACTCAGAGTCTGCCTACTATTTTTAAAGCTTAGCTTTTCCATATCTCCATCAGCTACATTTTGCAGCATCTACATAGTACAGTTTTTTTCCATTAAAACTTGCCTTGACATGTTTCTGGGATGAAAGTAAAACCACTGTAGACATCTGGTTTATGTATATTTGCAGACAAAATAATACCAAATATTCTATTGGGGTGGTTCTACAGATGTCGGTCTCATTCTCATGTTTTACTTTAGTGTTCAGATCTCTAATATATTTCATTGGCACTGTATATTAAACATTATGCCCTACATACTGTACAAGTGTATAACAAAGTTCCTATTAAACCTACAGCAGTATCCTTGAAAGACATCTTTCTATTCTGTGTAGGCAGTAGCCTTCTCCTTAAAGATAAATGAATAATTAACCTCACTGATTACAGAATATCCTTTTTTTCTGTTTTGCAGACACCTATTTCCTTTTGTGTATTTTTTTGCATTGCTAACAGTTTCCTTTTAAGATATTATGCTGGTTGCATATAGTTTTACCTTACTAGACTAATTCATTCCAGTAGCCAGTAATCATTACTCACCTTACCCTTTTCCAGCCCCGGGTCCCCGCTGATAGTCAATATAACTAACCTTTTCTCTGCTCCAGTGTTGCCTCTGCCAACAGCTTCAACAGTCCTCCTCTTCTCTGCTATTCGTCTCTGGTTGTCTCAGCTCCTCGAACCTCCTTCTGTTGTCACTCTTGTTGGGCTATTTAAAAGGGGCAATGGCTTCACTAACTTGCCTGCCAAATAAGATATTTACTTGTACTGGCTCTAATATCTGCAACGTCCTTGAACTTGATTTTGATCCTGGCATTGGCCTTGTTCCACAATTTCACTCCCATCTCGCACCTTAGAGGGTTGACCTGGTCCCTGTTGTTCTACTCCTGGTTCTGACCCCTTGATTACATTTCTGAATCTTCTGCATCTTCCTATGGTGTAGGAAGAGGCTGGGAGAAAAGTGGTAAGTATATCTTCTTTTGTTATTTTATTACAATTACAGCTGCTGCCTGAGTTTCTTTTAAAGGGGTTATCCCACTTTACGTTTTTATACTTACCTGCTGCCACCGCGAGTTCACTTCCTGGATTCTAGCTGGGGGGCGGGCTTCATCTTGATTGAAGTCTTCTTCCGGCCAGGCCGCGCACTGGACTGAAGGCGTGCGCGTTCGCAGCTCTGTACTATTCTGGCCGAGAAGAAGTCACCGTCGCGCATGCGCGGCAATGTGCGCGTTCAGGACAGCGAAATATGTAAGAAGAAAACTCCTTTCAGTTCTATGACAAGCAGTAAGACCAGTGGCTGAAGCAGGAGCCTCCCTGCTGTTTCCTGTCTGCAGTAGGGCAAAAAGATTTAAGTTTAGCCTTACTCCCTTGGCAAACACCACCTCACAGTTGGTCTTCATTGAGAAATCAGCAATAGATTAACATCTTTGTTCTATACACGATTTCTACAAGGCCGTCGGTGTCAGAATCCTGCAGAACGTGCTGCATATTGAATGAGGGCAACTATATTTCTTGTTTACATTTAGCAGTCCTTTCTTGGTTTAGTGTTCTTTTAAAAATGACATATGTCCAAGCAGACATTGCAGTGGACCGAGCCAGTTTGCAGTAAGCAATTGTTTTGCATGACAGCAGTTTAATGGCTTAGGCTACTCTCACACTAGCATTTCTATTATCCAGTATTGAGATCCATCATAGGGGCTCAATACCCGAATAAAACGCTTCCATTTTGTCCCCATTAATTTTCAATGGGGACAAAACGTAACTGAACAGAACAGAATGCTCCAAAATGCATTCTGTTCCATTTGGTTGAGTTCACATACAGGTGAGCAAACCGCAGCATGCTGTGGTTTTGTTTCCATCATGGGATGTGGAGCAAAATGGATCCGTCATGACCCACAATGCAAGTCAATGGGGACGGATCCATTTAACTCTGACACAATCTGACACAATAGAAAACGGATCCGTTCCCCATTGACTTTCAGTGGAGTTCATGACGGATCCGTTTTGGCTATGTTAAAGATAATACAACCGGATCCGTTCATAGATGGTTGTATTATCAGTAGCGGAAATGTTTTTGCTGAGCCCTGCCGGATCCAGCTAAAACGCTAGTGTGAAAGTAACCTTACTGTAATGCTTCTGGTCCTTACATATGTTCAGATTTGGTTTTGGTCATCAGTATGCTGCTAGCCCCAGGTGTAAGGTGTGGTGTTTTCCTGGAGTAACGCTGACAAGCTAGGCCTAACAGGACAATGGGATGTTAAGGATACCACAATATAAACCATGAAAAGGGATTTAGTGGTATCGCAATATAAACCATATAATGCTTTGCAACAAGAAATGTTATACTATCTTTTCTTAGCAATTTTATAAATGTGATACACAAAAAATCACCAAAATATGGGGTTGTAGCATTTTAATGAAGCCTTTGTAGTAAATATCTTACATGTAATTTATTGTGTAAAGCTGGACATAGTAATGAGGAAACTATGGTTTTAAGCGCTTGATAGCTTCTATAGCGTTTATGCCTCAGTGAACGCTCATCACGAGCTTAGCTTAACATCATGTTGGATCTATTAAATTTGTTTGCCAGCCGCTATAAATTTTATTTGTGGAGCATTTACGAGGAATGGTGTACTTTTAATAAAGGACATCCATATAAAGTTATTGTGTCTTGTCTTGATAGTAAATTTTGTTAAGCATTTAATGCATGGCTTTGCCTACTAACATTATTCCCAACTGCAGTAAATGTGAAAGCTACTATTTGGCTTCAAAAGTTAATTGGGGACAAAAATTCTTGTCAAAAAAACTTTGACAAGAAACTTGATTTGTTACAAATTAATTGTTCAGGAATCGCTATGTGAAAACCCTATCAATGAATGGGAACGTTTTAAATGGCCACTTAGAGAGAATTGCAACCGTCTGATGGCCGTTAAAAATGGTGATACAGTAGTGCAATATGGCCTTTTGGGTTTAAAAAATCACTCATCTCATCCACGTGAAGGACCTGCACTGAGTGTGATGATGTCTCCACATGCTCCCAGCGTGATCACGTGGTGAAGTTATTACACACAGCACAGGTCCTTCGGCAGGTCTTATTCAATGCACGAGCACGTAGATGAGGTGAGTGATTTTTTTTCTTCCTTTTTTTCTGAGACAACTTCAGTTGCCATTTTAGGAAAAATGATTTGTTAACACAAGGCACGAGGAAATTTGGCTTAGTTTAGAACCACATTTTTGTTAGAATTAGGACAAAATGTCACTTTGGATGCTTTGCTTCACTCAAACTACTTAATGTATATAACCTACTGTAAAATGATAACTGGATCAAAATATGCTGCATTACAAAAGTTTTAAATAACATAACAGTTTTTTTAATATTTCTGAGTATGTATCATTTCACAGTACGTATATGCTGTAAAATACAATAATACCAAGTTGTTATTAATAATTTACAAAAAAGTCAAAAACTGATTTGATCACAGTTGAGAGTCTGATTTAGTAAAACTTGAGGTCCATATACACAGTTGAATCACATAATTCTGACCACCAGCTAATATCCAGAATTACCGCTTTGTGCAGCATGTACAGCAGCTAGACAGGCAGGGAGTAACTCAAGGTCCTGGTAGGTTGTTATAGGTATCTGGAGCCATGCTGACTGTAGTGCATACCACAGCTGCTGGAGGGTACATGGGGGAGGATCCATAGAGTGAATACAATGATCCAGGTGGTCCCTCAAATGCTCAATTGGGTTTGAGTCTGAGTAATTAGGGGGCCAGGGTAGTACTTGGAAGTTTTGGTCATGATCATCCAATCAGTGTCGAATATTTCGAGCCATGTGACATATGACAGGACAATCAGCATGTATGAGTGTATGTGATCACAATGATGGCTTGAAAGTGCCCTGCACATTGATAAGTGGGTCTAGAGAATGCCACAAAAACATTCCCCAGACCATAACACTGCTATCACCAGCTTGTGCTCATGCCCATGGTTTTATGGTGTTTGTTTCACTGGCACTCCAACATCCATCCGTTTGCTGAAGCAGAAAACATTACTCATCAGAGAAGGCAACCTGGTGGAGGATGAATTCCGATACAGCAAAAATGGAGGCCTTTTCTGCCAATGCAACCTTGTTAGCAGAGGTGCGGTGACCATCTGTCTGCTTCGGAGCCACATACAGAGCACGGTTCTCTGAACTGTTTTAGACACTTGTCTGGTAGCCCCCTGGTTCATTGTGGCTGTGAGCTGCTCCACTGTAGTGTGTTGGTCAGCCCTTATGCACCTTCGTAGCTGATGCTCACCTCTCACAAATGGTGATCCACGGTTTCCATGTCGTTTATTCACAAGGGTACCATTTGTCTACTCGTGATAGACTTTAAACAAAGCAGCATGTGAACAGTTCACAAAATGCGCAGTTTCAGAAATACTCCCACCCTTGTCCCAAAAGCCAATAATCATCCCTTTTTTCAACTCTGATATATCTCTTTTACCTATGACACCAACGAGGGATATGTGTGCAGACAGCTTATCCCACACCTTATGTACCCACCAAGCCAGCTCAGCACACGTGACTTCCTTCATGAGCTACACGCTGCTGACATCTAAAGTAGGAAGTGGTCATAATAATGTGACTTGACTGTGAATTTAACCCTTTCATGACCGGGCCCAAAAAAGGCCTGAATGTCCAGGCAACTTTTTGTGATTTTGTGCACATGGTGGTTTAATGACCATAGCTTTTTTATTTGTTTGACTACCAAAATAATTTTTGCAATTTTTTTTAATTTAATTATTAAAAAGTTTTTTTTTAATTATAGCTTTTTATTTCTTAAATATTAAAACTGACACAAACATTTATTATTACAACAGGTTCCCTATTTAGTGACGATAATTTTTTTTTTTACTTTTTTTGTATATATATATATATTTTTTTTACTTATATTTATATTTCTTTTTGGCACATAATATCTCTCCCAGGAAAACACTGAAGAACATTGACTTTTTTTCTTTTTAAACTTTTTTTATCACTGTTTTCACAAACAGCCCCCTGTGGGGGCATCACACAAAGGCAGAGCTTATCAGGGTCTGCTCCTGCCCCTGCTTCAGACACCCCCGGTGGTCACGTGACCGCCAGGACTAACAGAGGAAGCTGCTCTGCCACTTCCTGCTCCCTCCACCATGCACTTATTCAGCACTCTTCTGTCTGCACAGGAGAAGGCAGAAGCAGTAATAAACTTCAGGGTCCCTGCTGTGTCTGTCAGCCGGGACCCGACCTGCTAGATTGCAGGAGCAGGAGCTTTAATCCCAGGGATTAAAGTGCTGCCTGCACGTGTATATACGTGCTATCTGCACAGGGCATGTGCAGATAGGATGTATATATCCAGTGGGCAGTCGGGAAGGGGTTAATGAAGATTATAATTGCCTGTTCTCACAGTGTGCTTAAATTGTTTTATGGAGAGCAGCACATTGATGGATGTATATTTACGTAATTTTTTTTATTACTGTCACATTAATTTTGTATTATTTAATATTAATATTTTACTTTCTATACATTGAATCATATTTGACAACTCCTTTGTGGATGGGGCACAAAAGTGGCCAAATAAATACCATTTGTGTTTAAGTTTTTATCCTGTCAAAGAAGAAAGTTGCCAGTTAGTCTGGTAAGAAGCCTAATAGTCTTCAATTGCTTCCCATCTTTTTGCTAATCTGCTTCTACGGGCATATAGAACACTGAGGTTGTCCAGAGAGCAGCTTTACAGGGAAAACCTACTGAGCTCTGAACATGCAGTCCCACAAGCAAGTACTGTATATAATAAAAAGCAGGTATTGAACGCAAAAGAAACAATGCTAAATTAATGATGGTGCAACTTTAACATGTCGAGGTACAGAGATGCAAATCCCAAATTATGTCCACTTTTTTCTCAAAGGGCCACTTTTGTTTTCAGTCTGTGCTTATATATTTTAGTAGGTTATATGATGAATTTAATTGCCAGTGTTTCCAGTGTGCCTACATCACTTTGTGCTGGCAGTGGATGGAAGAGGTACAGGCCTCTCCATAACTTCAATGCATCCCGCACCAGTTCTAAATGTAAGACAGCTTCTGAGCCCAAATCACGCCCACAATTTTAGATCTGGTGTGATCGGGGCGAAGTCGCAGATATTGGTGCAACTAACAGTTGCGCCACCATCTGCACCTGAAATATGCCTAATATAGGCGTGTTTCAGTATAGTAAATGACCCCCTTTGTGTTTTAGTGTCATGTTAATTTTGTGTTTAAAATGTTTGTTTTCATAGCTTTGTATTTCGATGAATCATACTGAAATCATAGCAGGAATGTAATAGATTGTCATGTGTAAGATCTAATTGTATACAATATAGTGGATTTATCTTCTAGATATCTCTAAAAAAGCTAACTAATTTGAACAGTAACGCAAATGAAAGCTAATAATCATCCTCTGCATATTACATTTTATGTGGACACATGTTGGATACGTTCACATCTGTGTTCAGAAATCCAGCAGGCTGCTCCAGCAGAGGAACAGCCTGAGGGAGTTAACCGTATTTGGCATAGCCAGATAATGCCGTGAACTGCTGGATCCCTATTGACTTTCCGGCAGCAATAGAGCATTTGCATGGACAAAAATTTGTGCATGCAGGACGTTTTGTCCAGCTGAAAGCCGGAATTAATGCCAGAAACAATCCAGTTCCCCAACGGATCCCATTAGACTAAATGAGGATCCGCCAGTTTACTGCATTATCCAGCTATGTTGGATACGTTGAACTCAGGCAAGCTGTTCCTCTGCTGGATTTCTGAACGCAGATGTGAACCTACCTTAAGGATATATTAACAATAGTGGCACTCCACTTACTGATGCAAAAATAGCATTTACCAAGCTTTAGGGGAGTGTTTTTATTCATCTTCAGGCGCTTACAAAAAGATTTCAGACTTTCTGGAGAGTTCTTTGGCAAGCACACTTAAACTCAAGAGAATTTATGAGCACACGAATCCTTGGAGGATTTAATGATTATTTAAAATAGGGCTTAAACAATTCCTGTGTTTGGGGGTATTACGACTCTGAGCTAGACATTTCAATTTGTAGTTCAAGGCATAGTTCAAAATATTCGAGCCCCACCAGCCTCACCTGATAAAAAGACTCTTTCACAGTTCAGTAGATTTCATTTGTCTTTCACCTTGCTGCTCTCTCTTTTTTAAGACCTGTGCTGTCATTTAAGGATAGGAGAATCACATCTGGTTTATAATGTCATTTCAGAGCTTTATGAAGCTGAATTGTTTGTAGAAATGATCAGAATTTATTGGGATAGGTATTCTTTGTTCTACAGGTTCTCATTCTGATGAGAATTAACAATAATTTTACTGTCTATACTGTATAAAAACAAGAGCTAGATTCTCTATGTTGTCTATATGCAACACTAAAGGTCTGGACTCTGGATCCATATGATCTGTAATATCAGAACCCTGTGCCATGTCCTGCTTTGAGTGCTAAATTGACTTGCTATATGGTGTCTATCTACTCTGGTTCTGTACATAATCCCAATCTCATCTGGTTCATATTTTCTGTATACAAACTCAAAGACCTGTGGTTATAACACAATATATGACCCTGTGTCCTATGGTTCTACTGCTGTATACAACCTCTGTCCTCTCGTTTGAGTTCTATATCTGGCCTCCATGCCCTTTGGTTTTATTTCTTTAAATGACCCATATTTGCTATATTTTCTATTGTAGTTCTGTATATGGCCTCCATATTCTGTGATTTTATCCTTTTATTATGACAAAGTCCTAGGGAATTTCCAGGAGTTGTCTTCAGGAGACAGAATCAGACTAGCCTAGCATTTAGAGGACATATTACAAATAACATCGAACAGCAAAACACCTTTAGTATCTCTAATGTTATCTCCTCTATATGCTTTAGGCAGAATGTAAAATCCAGGCTTTTAATAGGCTGCGTAGACATATCCTATTCTATTTCACTTGAATTCATACGACTTTATTACATGCTCAGCGATAAGTAGGAAACATTCTATTATAATTACCATCGTTTTAAAATAACATTTTGTAAAGTTGTAAGATTTGCCATAAAACATACTGTAGATATTTTTTTTGCTTAGGGTATTCTCACACTGCATCTGGAGTATATGTTTGCCATATACATTGGGAAAATGTCTGATACATACATTAAATGGCCCTTAGGACCCCAGAGAGTATCCTTTCGAACTCCATTTAGCAGTTTAATTTATTTAATGTAAGACTATGCTATTATATACATAGGCATCCAATAAAAAATGCATGCCAACTAATATTAAAACCTGAAGTGTAATTGAAAAAATGTATACCATGTGGTATAGCCGCAAGAAAATTTAGACTAAAACCTTCAGGATCACAGGTGCATATCCATGAAGCAAACATAATTACATTTGCTTCATGGATATGCACCTGTGATCCTGAAGCTTTTAGTCTAAATTTTCTTGCAATATATTGGGGGTGGCACCCCTTTTAGACTGGACACGCCCATCTACCTGGGACTTCTGAGCAGAATATGTTTGTAGCTGGTTCCTACACTGCCCTGAATATTGTAGGCTTAAGGCTACTTTCACACTAGCGTTGTTTTAATCCGGCGTTCAATTCCGACACTGGAACTGCCCACCGGATCCGGAAAAACGTGTGAAAACGGATTACATTTAAATCCTGATCAGGCTTTCGATCACAATGGAAAAATGCATTGGAAAAAACGGATCCGCCATTTATGGACTTTAACTTTTTTTTCACATTTTTCGGGTTTAACATGCAAAAGCCGGATCCGTTTTGACTGAACACACGGGGCCGGATCCGGCGTTAATGCAAGTCAATGGGTAAAAAGCCTGATCAGGCGTTCAGTCAAAGTGTTCAGGCTTTTTGGCCGGAGGTAAAAATACTGCATGCTACGTTTTTCTGAAAAGCCTGATCAGTCAAAAAGACTGAACAGAAGACATCCTGATGCATCCTGAAGGACTGACTCTCCATTCAGAATGCATTAGGATAAAACTGATCAGTTCTTTTCCGGATTTGAGCCCCTAGGACGGAACTCAGCGCCGGAAAAGAAAAACGCTAATGTGAAAGTACCCTAAGTAAGTCCAAAGTGAGGCGCTTTCTTTAGTGATAGGGACCCATCTGCGGAAGTCACCTTGACGCCTGGTAGATGGGCCCGACATGTATGTGCGCTAAGAGCTTCCATTATTTATGTATACTCATTTATAGTCGGTATTGCACCACTTTTATCTAGAATGACCCCCATTTCTTAGCTCTATTGTTTGTGTATATATAATGGTGTGCAGCCCTTTTGTTTTTTTGTAATTACCATGTGGTATCCATTTTTTTTAAAACATGAGTGCATATTGGTGACTGGGAAGTCTTCCTGATAGATGATTTGGATGCACACTGCTAACACAGTTATGAAAAAGCCTTATAATCTGAAAAATAAACTGACCCTATACCACTAATCTTCAACCTGTGTGTTACAACACAGCCCAGCTAATCCAGAAATAAATAAATAGGATTCGGTGTGCAAATAAAATCCAAAAACGTATCAGTCTTAGTCGTAGCATGCTATGACTAAGACTGCTACAATTGGTTGACACATATCAGCGATGTACAGGAGGAGATGTGTTTTTTAATGGATTTACTTTAATACATTTTTGGATTTTAATTACACGCTGGATACTATTTCTTCTATTTCTATTGCAACAGTGGCCTGTACCCACCCCCATCCCACATTCCCAGGCAGGCACAGGTGCAGCCTATCCCTGGTTGGGGCAGTCTGACCTTCAGAGTCCTCTCCTTCCTCTTTGGCTGCAGACCACAACCTGTGCTCCTCAGCCTGGCCTGCTCTTTCTTTCTTTCTTTTTTTTTATTGTTTAATCTTATTTCCTTTTTGTGAAAACATGTACACAAATCGCAACAATACTACAGTATAAAAATCCATATTACAGCTTAATACATATTATCCCTATTCATTTTAACCCAAATACCCACCCAGCACCCCTTAGAGAGAGGGAGAAGGGGACGAGAAAAAAAAATATTTGGCCATTTCTTTCCATATTTCCTAAATTTTTTCTGATTTTTTTAATATAACTCTCAGTCACCTGTTGAACTTTTATTAGGTTAACAACCGCTTCTAGCCACTGTTCCACTGTAGGGGGTTCTTCCTTTACCCGTTTCCTAAGTATAAGGAGTCTAGCTTGAAAAAGTACCTTACCCAAAACCAATCGCACTTCTTTGTTTAACTTCAGATGTTCAGTTGCCCCCAATATACAAACTATTGGATCTTCAAAAATTTGAACATCCAAAAATACTAGTATGATCTCTGCTATCTCTTTCCAGTATCTAAAGAGTCTGGGGCATCTCTAAAAACAGTGTATTAGATCTGCATCCTCTCCCCTACATTTTGGGCACTTATCTGAAGTTCTCACACCCATTTTCTCTAATATCCTAGGAGATCGGTGTAATCTGTGTACTATAAAAAACTGTGAACCCCTATCCAAATCCATAATATAACTTCTAAGAGTGTCTTTCCATTTCTCTTCCGTAAAAAACTGAAGTCCTTATTCCCATTTTCCTTTAGCAAGTATTGTAACCCGTTTTTTTCCCCTCCATCAAAATCCCATATCTTTTTGCAGCTATTCCTCTTTTTTCTCCTCCATTGGTGAATTTATATATTCTATCTGATTGTTCCTTTCTATATTTATCTACATGCACCACTGTCTTCAGAGCATTCCTAAGCTGGAAATATTTATAAATATCCTTTTGAGGGATCCCAAACTCTCTGGCCAATGTATTGAAGTCCTTCAGTTTATCATCCTCAAATACTTGACTTAAATATTTCATCCCCTTTTTTTCCCAGTCAATGTAGGTCCTAATCATTTGCAATTCCTTTAAATTAAAATTATCCAGATAGGTGTATACGGCAAAAACCCTTTAATCTCTAATATTTTTTTTAACTTCCACCCATATGTACTCCAGTGAATTCAATATTGTATTTCCTATAATATTTTTTCCTAGTGTGCCAGATTCCAATACCTCTAATTGATTCCATTCCCCTCTCCAACCCATTTTATTTAATTCCTGTCTTCCCACTTAACCATTCAGACTACCTCTTATCTGACTATATTGTGTTATTAAGTAATATAAAAACCAGTTAGGAACCGCCAGTCCACCCTCTCTTACTGGGAGCTGGAGCACTTCTTTTTTTATCCTAGGGATAGCACCTTTCCAAATAAAATCCCCCATTAGGCTATCTAATAACCTAAAAATCTTCTGCGGCAATCTCAATGGGGCATTTTGTAAGACATAAAGTATTTTTGGAAGAAAAATCATTTTTATTAGGTTTACCCGACCCTGAATTGACAGGGGTAATCTTTTCCAGATGTGTATTTTAGTTCTAAGTTCTTATTACGGGAAGTACGTTTAATTTTTCATACTTCTTCTATATTTCCGGAAATTTGTATACCTAAATATTTAAAAATATTGTGTTTCTCAGGCACATGCACCCTTAAATCCTTGTGTGATTGACCATCTCCCAATAACATCATATGGGCTTTTCCCCAATTAATATTTAAACCAGAAAAAAAAAAATCTATTATATCTAACACTCTATTAGGCTGATCCCCAGTATTGTGCATAAATAATAAAATATCATCAGCATACTTGATGATATTGGCCTGCTCTTTCTGCTTGTAGAGCGCACATGCTCTTAAAGAGCCAGCTCACCCTAATTCTTGACCATCCTGTGGCTGACTACTCCAGGGTATTTAAGGCACCTTCACCCGTGGGAAGGTGCCTGAGCAATAGGTTGATCTAGCTGGCTAGTCCCTGTGTATGGTGTGCTGTTCCATTTGCCCGTTTACTGATCTCTACCTGATTACTGACTCTGACCTGTTGCCGCCTGACCTGACATATGCCTGATTACCATATTGGGTCCTTGAAGCCTGCCCTGACCTCAGACCTGTTTCATGGAGTCGCACAAACTCTGCCTGACTTAACCTAGACCTGTTACTGACTATGGTTTTACCTGATCCCTCAGCACTCTGCACCTGGGTCTCTGACTCTTTTGGATCAGCTGTCAACAACACTGGGACTACTTCAAGAAGTAGCGGTCTGGTGGCTCCCCTGCAGTGATGTGCAGATCCCTGTATAGAAATGAGAAGTGTAAATACCAAGGGACTGTCTGGATAATGCCCTTAGGTCTAGCCCAAAGTCAAACCAGTTGCTCGACACAGTGGTTCCACACCCACTGATCTTTACACTGTAGTGTTCTAACTACAACACCCAACATAAACAGATAGATAGAATTTTTTTAGTATATAATGGACTATCTATCTATCTATCTATCTATCTATCTATCTATCACAAAAGCAAGCCCTGATGCTACAGAAGTTTCTTAACAGTCTTTGTTTCCATTTGTATCCTTGAGTTCTGTCAGTAGATCTTGAAGGCATATTTAATGGATTCATGCTGACTGATGTCTGATGCCTGAGGATAAGTATAATAGACTTGTCAAATGTGGTAACATGTTTTCATATCATTACATGCACATAAGAAAGGGATTTATTTCAGACACAGAGGGCAGCTATTCAGATATTGACAACTATTTCATCTGTCCTTTCCTGTTCAAATTATTTACAAAAGCAAGTACTTGAATTGCAAGTCATTTTACTGAGCAGTGTACAGCAACAAAGAAATTGATATTATAATGAATGTGCAGGACTTAGAACTGCAGAACTTTCTAAACAGAGAATCACCATCTTTGTACTGAATACATGATGTGCGTTCTTTCATACAGTATGCTTCCATTTGTCTTCAGTTTTTTATTTCCTATTAAATTTGTTACAAAAATGCATTACCATTTGCTGCTTTAATCTGTTAAAGTTAATACTGAATGTCCTTACATGACTCTCATCTAAGCTGTCCTACAACAGGTTTTCCATGTAATCCTCCACCATGGAAACTGTCTAACACAAAAATGATCTGAGTTGCCCACAAACACATTTACTTTTACACAGTGGTTTGAAGGGGGTTTCCGAGAATTTTTTACTGATGACCTATCCTCCGGATACAGAACTGTGTCATAGCATATGTTATGAATGAAGCCATGGTTCAAATGTTAATATAGCCTAATATAAAGCTGGCTTTGTTGCTCATAGCAACCATTTGGAGTGCATATTTTATTTCTTAAAGGGGTTTTCCAAGACTTTTCTAGTGATGCCCTATCATATGCATAGGTCATCAGTAGCTGATCATAGAGGTCTGACAACCAGGACCTCCACCAATCAGCTGTTTGAGAAGGTACCGCCGCTCACAGTAGTGCCAGAAATTCTCTCAGCTCACCAAGCTGGTATCGCAGCTCAGCTCCATTCACTTCAATGGGGCTGAGCTGCACCTAGGCCATGTGACTGATGAACATAACATCGCATGGCCTAGAATAAGCTGCGAGAAGGCTATGACACTACTGGGAGTACCAGTACCTTCTCAAACAGTAGATTTGCGGGGTTTCCCAGTGTTGAACCCCTACCAATCATATACTGTTGATCTATCCACAGGATAGGTCATCACTAGAAGTCTCAGAAAACCCTTTTAAGAAATAAAAGATGCACTCCAATTAGTAACTATGAGCAACAAAGACAGGTTTATATTAGGCTATGTTAACATGTATTAAACAAGGCACGGATTCGTGGGGCAGGGGTGTAATATTACCACTTTACAAAGCGTTGGTGCGGCCTCATCTGGAATATGCAGTTCACTTCTGGGCACCCGTCCATAGAAAGGACCCACTACAGCTGGAAAATGTACAGAGGAGAGCGACTGAACTCATAAGGGGCATGGAAGGTCTTAGTTTTGAAGAAAGATTAAAAGAATAACATTTATTTAGTCTTGAGAAGAGACATCTAAGGGGAACATGATTAACCTAAACAAATATATAAACGGGCTATGCAAAAAATAGGTGAAAACTGTTCCATGTCAAATGCCCTCAAAAGACAAGGGGGCAGTGCCTCTGACTGGAGAAGAAAAAGTTCAGTCTCCAAAAGCGTCAAAGCTTCTTTACTGTAAGAACTGTGAATCTATGGAATAGACTTCCTCAGGACGTGGTCACAGCAGGAACAGTGGACAGTTTTAAAAACTAAAAAGTAAATGACATTAATGCCTAAGAAAATGTGTAGAAATCTGGGTCTCATTCTTCATTTCCTAAAATTCATGTCCCCTCCAACCCTTGGTTGAACTTGATGAACATACATTTTTTTAATTGTATTAACTAAGTAACGTGTGCATCAGGGCTTCCATTCATAACATATACTAAGACACTGTTCTGTATCTGTTGTACAACAAATCTTAAAACCATCCCATAAACTCCGGACTCTTAATGGGGTCTCTCAGGGTTTCATCATTGTTCCTGTGGGTATGTTTAGGAGTAGCACTGATAAGTAGGCCTTATTTACCCTGACCTTTCCAGAAACATTTACATTATACCATAGTTATTAAATTATGTTTTTTCAGCATTTTTTAATTTAATTAATACAGTTATGGAGGAATAAGTAGTAAAACTTGTAACTGGGTCTTCAATCTCGGTATGAACATATTATGTTCTCCACTGTATTACTTTATCTCCCATTGACTCTTTTTTTCCACTTTCTCCATCCACAATAATCACTTCTGCGCCTCACCTCTAAGAGGGAATGTGGACCCTATGCCTGCTACTGCTACGGTGGTAGTTTTGTCCATGGATGTAGTCATCTGTTCATGCAACCAGTATGATGGACATGTGCATGTGGTTTATCTTGTTTATCTTCTATATATCCCAATAAGAAATGAATATATTCTCTTTGCTTTTACTTAAAGCATTTTTTAATTATTAAGTCAATGTGAAAATGTCTGCATGCTGGCGAGTAACACATTTTTTCCAGTTAGTCTACATTTTCTTTCTTAGTGTCTCAGGTCTTATCTAATTTTTCATCAGCTCTGCGGCTGGAAACTTATTTATCCAGGTCTGCTGACTGAGATATTCCTGCCATCTTTTGTTCAGAGTTATGGTGGCTGGAATTCTGCCGGCTTTACTATGTAAACCGTTTGAAGCTTGTGGCTGGATTTACATCTCTTGGGACCAGTTTCACTGTCACTGACTTTGACATCTGGAACCTCTTATTTCATTATGTTTTAGAAGTTTAGTTTTCCTATTAGAGAAAAAAATGAAGAAATCTAATTAAATGGATTAACTACCTGGTCATAAACCTTTATCAGTAAAGTTTTCTCATTATGGATTAACAAATTTGATTATCTTCTCAGTAGAAACGCCAGTAGAATCGCTCTGTATAAACAGGAGATGTGCTGCCAACAATATACAAAGTCAGTGGGGGATGAATGATCGTAATATCAAAGGTTTTTCCATTTGTGTTCTAATGTGAGATTGATTAGTGTTTCATCTTTTTCCATTCTGCACCAGATTTGCCAATCCTGGTTGTTTAACCCTTTAGATGTTGCCATCAAATCTGACCATAGCTTCTAAGTGGTTTGAAAGAGAAAGGGGGGCTATGTTTCACAATGCATTGCCAACCCCCCCCCCCCCATTCACCGCAATTGCATTGCCATGGTAGTCTGGCTGTCTGGGTCCTAAGAATGTCCCCTTTGCCTGTCATGTACATCTGACTATGTCAGATTTACTGTAACTAATATAATACACTGCAAAAATTCTGTATTGCAGTGTATTATATTGTTGATCAGAAGATCACAAGTTCAAGTCCTCTACTGGGACAGGACTGGGACTCCTCCATTCATGGCGTCATCAATTCATCCTCACTAGATGAGTTATGAGAGAAGTGAATTTTTATGAGTGAGCCATTTTCTAACGCTATACTACTCAATTAATTATTGTGAATCAGCCCAATCTTCTTCACAAAATTCACAATCGGCTTGTCTATCACTCTGTCTGTCTGTCCATCATGTTCCATACTGTACTGATGCTATCCCTGCTGCTGCTACTTCTATCCCTACATAGCCCCACATCTTCTGCCTTGTCCATGATGTTCCATACTGTGCTCCTGCGACCAGTACTACTAGTTCTACTCAGCACCCTTCTTCTGCCTGGTCAATGATGTTCCATATTGTGCTGCTGCCGCTACTTATACCTTTACACAGCCATTTCCTGCCTTGTCCATTATATTACATACTGTGCTGCTGCCGCCACCACTACTAGCCCTGATCAGCCACACATTTCCCGGTCCATTATATTCCACACTGTACAACTGCTGGTGGGAACCCTACCGTGCACAATATGGTAAACCTGAAACTGCTACCAAAAGTGGCGTCATTTGGTGGTTTTTCTACTAAAAGGGATCGTTTTTTTGAAACAATCCATTGGTTCTTCTGATACTGCTCTCTAGTTATCAAGAAATGGGTTTGAAACAGTCCTATAATGCTTCCTTTTTCTTGCGACTATATGTCCCTGGAAGGTCTAAGTGTTCACTTTGCAGTAGACATACATATGTTTTATGTATTAATGCAGTATCCAGGAAAAAAGTGATCCCATTAAATAATGAGTAGTATATGCACATCACATTTTAACATAATAAATGACCCAGTCCCTGGCCATCAGTAGCTTAGTTTTCTGCTTGCCATTGTATGTTTAAAGCACTGTGCTTCCAGGCCTAATTATGTCTATAATTCCAGATCTTGTAAGAATAAATATGTTTCTAGTAATACTAAAGCTGAGACGACATAGTGGCAATGTTACGTATTACTGCAATGATCATTTTACACTCATCGCGACTGAGACAGCCTAGTACACAGAATGAGCAGAGGGAAAACACCCAACCTCCGTCTTCAGAAATAGAACACGGGTCTACTGTAATCACATCACACCTTGCAGCCGGATGTGAAATAGGGTGATAAATTTAGCCTGTGGTTAAATTGCTGCTTGAATCCTTTAACTCATTAATTAAAATGCATGTATAATTATTCTTGCTCTATTCTACACATTTCAGAGTATCCCTTGCCACACTGAACAGTATAAGCAAAGAACAAAAGCGCAGACAGAATTTCAACTTTGGGAATATAAAACCCTTCATTCCAACTGTAAAACTCATTGCTCGCAAGCTCTTGACCCCAACACATCTCCCTGAGTAGTCACATTAAGTCTGCTTAAAAACTATTCAAATCCTAAAATGCAGTAGCATCATGTTGGAAAGAATTTTCTAAACCAAGGTAGTTTTTTTTTTTTTTTAAAGCCAACATTTCTCAACAAGCCATAAAAGTGTTTTGTGCTGAATACAGTTTGGAAATTACAGTTTGCAATAATACATTCATTGTGCAGCATCCAGAATGCAGTATAGCAACATGTAAGAAATAAAAGAGCTATAATTATGCAATCCCATGTGCATGGATGGACTTGTAGGAACTCCGTGATTCACTGTGCATTGGATAGAAACAATATCAAGGGTATAACTTACATGGTAGAGGCAGAGCAGCTTCTATAGTGCTTCCTGCACTGGTTAAAGGGGTTGTCTGGGTTCAGAGCTGAACTTGGACATACCCCCATTTTCACCCAGGAAGCCCCCTGATATGAGCATTGGAGCTTTACATGCTTCGATGCTCTCCTTTGCCCTGCGCTGAATCATGCAGGACAAAGGCTTTTTTTGGAGATCCCGTGATCTCCATAGGGTAAGCTAGGTGGAGGCTTCCGCCTAGCAATGAGCCCGGTGACGTCACCAGCACTGATGGGTGGACTTTAGCGCTGCCCTAGCCTCTGTGAAGCCTCCGCCTAGCAGTGTAAAAATAATATAAACAAACCAGCATGAAATGCTCTGATGCTCATGTTAGAGGGCCCGGAGGGGTGAAAATGGAGATATGCCTGGTTCAGCTCTGAACCCGGACAACCCCTTTTAAGTAACCTCTCAGGTGGTAGAACTAGCAGGGTGCACACACAGAGGGCAGAGTGAAAGCCATTATAACGACAACCTGTCTATCTCATGCACATACTTAATGCTGGAGTGGAGTTCCCCTGAATTACTTCTCACATCCTGATCATGACTCTGGCTGTTAATGGAGTTATCTGGCAGAATTATATATTTTTTACATATGAGGAGCTGCTGCTATTTTGAAGCATTTTAGATTCCTGCTGGTCTCCACTAGACACACAGGAAATCTCAGGATATGTTGGCTAAGCCAATCAATAGGAACACTGGTGATCTGTCTTGGCCCTACAGACATTTCTTATGTGTTGAGCCAGAACCAGGACGTGGAGAGCACCAGGGATCTAACAAGAAATTAGATAGTGAGGGATCAGTGAGGTATCATACCTTCTTTTAACCCATTCTTCCCCATATGTAAAACATTTAATCCTTTTTAAATATGTTCTCCAATAAACAGCATCTGATTAAATTAGAGGGGCAAAGGTTTAAAAGTAATATCAGGAAGTATTACTTTACTGAGAGAGTAGTGGATGCATGGAATAGCCTTCCTGCAGAAGTGGTAGCTGCAAATACAGTGAAGGAGTTTAAGCATGCATGGGATAGGCATAAGGCCATCCTTCATATAAGATAGGGCCAGGGGCTATCCATAGTATTTAGTATATTGGGCAGACTAGATGGGCCAAATGGCTCTTATCTGCCGACACATTCTATGTCCAGTGACAAAAAAAGAATTATATATTTTCCATTGCTTATACAGCATAGCAAAAACCTATTCTGCAGTACTGTATATAGATTGTCAACACTCACATCAGACCCTGCGCCCAACACTATCTAAAGTGCGAGAGAAACCCGAAGCAAACACGTGGAGAACATCCAAGGTCCATGCAAATGTTGCTCTTGGTTGAATTCAAACCCAGGATCTCATTAGCAACAATGTTCCACATTCAGCTGCCCGTTTCTGTCTACGGAAATGGAAAATGGAAAAAGACAACCACATTTAGCTGTTGTATTGGGATAGAAGCCTACAAAATATTAAGTAAATGCATAAGGCCTCCTGCACGTGACCTTATCCATTTTGTGGTCCGCAAATCGTGAATCTGCAAAATATGGATGCAGTCCATGTACATCCTGCCCCATTGTAGAAATACCTATTCTTGTCCATGGCATGGCCACATGGATGCAGACAGCATACGGATGAATGAATGGTTCCACATTTGATCCGCAAAAAATGCAAATCTGGGGCAGAGTAAAAATACGTTTGTGCACATGAGGCCTAACTGTACTAAAGAAATTGACCCTTTATCTCTTTATGTTTACACGTTTTCACTTCCATTATATAATCCATTTAGAGGAAAATAATCTGTTCAAGTAAGAAGAGCCATGAATTGTTCATCATAGAGTGTTCAAGTCACCAGTATTCACTAGGTAGATAGGTCTGGTATTGCATTACCTTAGGCGCATCCTTCCCAACCATGTCTGGTTTTGAAGTCTAATTACCTTCACACCTTCCAACTCTTGATCCTAATTATTTTGGTTAATTTATATTTCAAAATATTTTCTGCACATTCTGATAATCACGGTATTTTATATATTATGTATCTCATAGTATCAGTGCCTTCAAGGTTAAGTTTAAAAAAAATATATATTGTTTTTATTATGTACAGTATGTGTTGTTGTCCAAGGCTTTAGATTGTATTTTGGTGTGCTGTATCTCACTGTACTGCGATGAGAGAGCGACACAGAAACCAGACTTGATTTGTCATCATTATTATTACATCTTATCTGGCTTCTGCCCCCTGTACATATTTGTGTTGCCCGGCTTCATATAAAGTGCCATATAATGGATGTTGCTAATTCTATTTGAATTTCTATTGTGATCAAATATTTTCCATTTTTAATATCAAGAATTGATGATGCCCTTTAAACTGAGATAGCCATGGCCAGATGAGAGCCTTTACCACACTTCATGTAAATAGCCATCCATCTTTAGCTTTCAAGAAAGTTAATTATTACAAGGAATGATACCTCTGCTTGGAAATAAATGTATGCTAGCCTGCTTTCCTTCACAAAAATAGTTCATTTATTTTGTAAGTCATGCTTTGTAGTCTATTGAAATGTATTAATGCAAAAGTTTGAGTCCTCCACCTAGTGGTGTTACTGAGTACAACATCTACCTGTTTACCAGCCTGGTTTTATCTGCACACTCCAATTATAGGCCTAATACGAATAATTAGCTACTAAGGAATAGTTAATATAAATAAATGAATTCATGATATTTACTACTTCCCAAGCAGCACATATGTAAAGAATAAGCAATAACGATTAATTGATTACTTTATGACTCCATAAGTGTGTATGTTGAACATGTAATAAATGATGGCATATACCTATAACTGAATGATACAATGGAGAGCAGAGTTCAGGAGTAGGAGTACATACTGTAAGTTAACATGCTCATGGATACTGTTGCTGGTGTTTTATATACACCATGAATGTAATATGATCATTTTGCCTAGTAATATTTTCTAAGCACTTCTCTGTTTTCATAATTAATTTTTTTTATCTGCCCAGAGAACCCCAAACACATTTTTCACTCATACCTTTTTTCATGTCAGTACTTTCTTTCTCATTTTTTTCTATATCATTTCATTTGGGCATGTTGTTTATGTGGGTAACTTCCTGTTTTCATCAGCTTCCTGCATTTTGACTATTTTCCCTCTAAAAAGGGCTCATCAGTTTCATAATTACATACTTCAATCACTGTACAGTATATTTTTGACCCATGTGCTTGTTTTTCCATGTGAGCACTTTCTTTCCAATTTTTTCTGTATCATTTTTTCTGGGCAGGATGTTTACATGCAGAACTTCCTGTTTTAATCAGTATGCTGCACTTTGACTATTTTTCCCCCTTAAAGGGGTTCTCTGGTTTCATAATTATTTTTTTTATCTGCCCAAGGTACCCCAAACAGTGCATATTTTGACACACATACTTGTTTTTGTTTTTTTCCATGCCAGCACTTTGCTTCCTCTTTTTATATCATCATTTCATCTGGATAGGAAGTTTACTTGCTTTATGCTTTTATCAGGTTACTTCTGGGTTTTCTAACCAAATCATATGTTTCACCCTGTTTCACAGGGCTTGCTCCGCCTAGCTAATATGGAGAAGGAAGGTATGGGGGGGGGGGGGGGGGTGTCTACTGCAAAGAAAATAGTCTGGGTGGAAAAGCATGCCCTGAGAAACAGTACAGAGAAAAGCATGTTGGGTTCGGTTAGCGCAGGAAGTTCTGTATGTAAACATCCTGCCAAGATGAAAGGATGCAGAAAAAAGGAATGAAAGTACTGACATAAAACACAGGTATAATGATTATGATCATTATGAAAGTAGAGAACAGCTTTAAGTGCTGTGTACTCTTCCAAAGCCAAAAGTATTAATTACAAAATATCCTACTATTGTGTTTACATCTCCTATATAGTCTTATATGTCTTCATGATGACACACTACACACAAACTAATCTTTAGAAAAAAAAAGACATAGATTGCACATCTACATGCCATGCATGGACCTATTTGCTTCTCATTCATAGGCCCAGTCATCTGCTCAAGGTTGCCACTTATACATGAGTCCCTACTCTAATTTCTCCCAGCACCACATGATGACCACCACTGCTGCAACACAGCACCTTCAGGCATCGAGACCCAGCAGCTCAACATCACCCTTGCTGTCAGGCTAAGCCCCCTTGGCACTGGACCTACAGCTCACAGGCACAGCAGGGGAGCTTAGCCTGAGAGTAGGCAGGGTGTTGGGCTGCTGGGTCAGTCTGCCTGCGGGTGCTGTATTGAGGCGGAGGCAGTGTTCGCCATGTGCTACCGCACAAAATTGTAGTATGGAACCACTCGTGGTGAGCTGACCTGTGCATTTTTATCAAAATGTGTACTAGGATTCTCAATGGAGATGTTTTTAAATTATGTAGAGAAGCAATAGGTCAATGCATGCCATGTGGATGTACGATAGGGGGCATTATTAAGCACTTCACTCCAAAATTCCGTCTCCAAAATAGGTAATTTTTTTGCATTTGCATTTTTACACCACTTGCTCCAGTTTTAAAAAGTAGGTTGGAAAGTGGGTATGTCTGTGACTTTTAAGTCACAAAAAAAATCTCAGTCACTCCAGCAGGGGCGGTGGTGTACAAGACTGGAGTAACATTTCTATATAAAAGTGGTAGTTTTAAAGATGAGACAAACGCAAACTCGAGGAAAACTGACTTTAGATATTTCCCCCCTTCCCAAATGTATTTTTTAAAGATACAATACGAATAAACCCTGTGTAGTCTGATCCTGCCACATTCCCTCATCTGTCCCTATGTCTTGTAACTTACACAATAAACAGAAGAATGTAGGAGACAGATAGAAGGGAGTATGAATGAAAGATCAGGCTGAAACAATAAAGTCACTTGAAGACATCATGTTCTCCAGTGTTAAAATAACCCTAACATTAAAGCTTCCTAACACAACTGGAAAACACCACAATCACCTGTTACCGCCACTGCTTCACTAACTGTTCACACGTGAGTCAATCCATCATAGTTTTATAAATTCCAGGCCACTACAATGTTTATTACACATGAACCCAGTTAAATGATTAGTAGGTTAAAGTTTACTTAGTACATAGTTATATGTGCAGGGAATTTCTTTGTAATGTGTTTCCTGCTTTCTGGTATGAAAATGTCACAGCCTCAAATTTGTTAATTACCCTGAATACCTATGCAACCAAGACCCGTCTTAGTTTTTTGTTTTTGTTTTTTTGTTCACAATAGTCAGTAGTTCAATATCTTGCAAATGAGTGTATATTTGTTCTGGTTAAGTCAGTGTTAGTTCGTCATTGTGAAAAACTAAACATACTGTATATGTGTGTGTGAGTGTATGTATAATTTGCATGTACAATACAGTATGCTGGTATCCGATGGGCTCAGTCAAAATTACTATTGCTGCCTCGCTTTGCTAAGTTAGCACTGTGATCCCTGACTCTGCTACTTCTCTTACTGTTATGGCTCATGCATACAAATGTATAAATTATCTGTGTATTAACCATATTAATATTTATATGTTATATACAGTACAGACCAAAAGTTTGCACACACCTTCTCATTCAAAGAGTTTTCTTTATTTTCATGACTATGAAAATTGTAGATTCACACTGAAGGCATCAAAACTATGAATTAACACATGTGGAATTATATACATAACAAAAAAGTATGAAACAACTGAAAATATGTCATATTCTAGGTTCTTCAAAGTAGCCACCTTTTGCTTTGATTACTGCTTTGCACACTTTTGGCATTCTCTTGATGAGCTTCAAGATGTAGTCGCCTGAAATGGTTTTCACTTCACAGGTGTGCCCTGTCAGGTTTAATAAGTGGAGACTGTGTGAATCAGGCCTTCATGGTAGAATATCTGCTAGGAAACCACTGCTAAGGACAGGCAACTAGCAGAAGAGACTTGTTTGGGCTAAAGAACACAAGGAATGGACATTAGACCAGTGGAAATCTGTGCTTTGGTCTGATGAGTCCAAATTTGAGATCTTTGGTTCCAACCACCGTGTCTTTGTGCGATGCAGAAAAGGTGAACGGATGGACTCTACATGCCTGGTTCCCACCGTGAAGCATGGAGGAGGAGGTGTGATGGTGTGGGGGTGCTTTGCTGGTGACACTGTTGGGGATTTATTCAAAATTGAAGGCATACTGAACCAGCATGGCTACCACAGCATCTTGCAGCGGCATGCTATTCCATCCATTTTGCGTTTAGTTGGACCATCATTTATTTTTTAACAGGACAATGAGCCCAAACACACCTGCAGGCTGTGTAAGGGCTATTTGACCATAAAGGAGAGTGATGGGGTGCTGCACCAGATGACCTGGCCTCCACAGTCACCGGACCTGAACCCAATCGAGATGGTTTGGGGTGAGCTGGACCGCAGAGTGAAGGCAAAAGGGCCAACAAGTGCTAAGCATCTCTGGGAACTCCTTCAAGACTGTTGGAAGACCATTTCAGGTGACTACCTCTTGAAGCTCATCAAGAGAATGCGAAGAGTGTGTAAAGCAGTAATCAAAAGCAAAAGGTGGCTACTTTGAAGAACCTAGAATATGACATATTTTCAGTTGTTTCACACTTTTATGTTATGTATATAACTTCACATGTGTTAATTCATAGTTTTGATGCCTTCAGTGTGAATCTACAATTTTCGTAGTCATGAAAATAAGAACTTTTGGTTTGTACTGTGTTTCTTTATATAGCACTATTCTGCAAATTCTGCAGCCCTCTCTCCATTAGGGCTTACAATCTAAAATCCAAATTTACCTGTCACTAAGGTTTTTGAAGTGTGGGAGAAAACTGATATACCCAGTGGAAACCCACTCAGACTCCTTGCAGATGTTGTCCTTGGTGATGTCAGATACCAACAGTTACAGGATGTGTACTTCAAGTTGCCCATAGGAATCAGTCAGATTCCATCTTTCATTTTCCAAAGGAGCTCTGAAAAATGAAAGGTGGAATCTGGTTGGTTGCTATGGGCAACTAAGCCAATTTTCATTTACACTAGTTTTAATAAATCTCCCCCCATATGTTTATCCTGTGTTGCCACTGTAAGCACTCATTGATACCATGATTGTCTCCATTTTCTACTATTGGCCTTCCACCACCCAGGCCAATTTCTGTCTATTCCCCTAAAAAACTTGGGACAACTCCATAAAGGATAGGTTGGGAGGACAGAATATACTAAAGCTAAACTAGAGACGGGTTCCTGCACAGGGTTACCCTTTTCAAAGTGATTGATCTATTTTTGCAAGAAGGACCTTTCAGGTTACAATAGGGGGACAGATCTCTAGAGATGACAAATCAGCTCATGGTCACACAAATCCCTAAAGATACCCCTAAATCATGGTAGGAGCACACATGCCCATCCTGGTTTTGACCATTTTTTTTTTTTTGGAACCCTTCTCAAAGGCTTTGGGAAAGACTTTCCTGATCTTCGACGATGAGATCCAATCCCATCCTTGGCCAATATATATCTTATGCACAGAGAATTAAAATCATGTGAACTATAAACCATATCATATTAGGCAGGTTTTTGTAAGAGGAGGGGTCACTGTATGGTATCGCCTGTCTCTTCTGTGCATACCATTCAAGTGGCTAGTAATTGCTCATATATACAGCCCAATTCTAGTGGTACAACCTTCTTCTTCTTCTTCACTTCACCTGTTCAGCGATCCATTTCATTGGCTACGGTTGCTCCTAGTGACCCTAAGTCAAAGTAAGGTACAACAGAGAAATGAAAATTAAAAACTGAAATTTGCTTTTCTACATTCCTCATACACAATACCAAATACACACAATACTAACCATAATAATTGTTGTGGTCTGTTTTTCTTGTATCCAGAGCCAAGCAATACTGAATAACAAGCACATTTATATCCACAAATCTACACTGCATTTAGTTTAGGTTTCCATTAAGTGGTCTGCAGCAGTAAAGCTGCCTGTGATAGACAGATCATGCAGAGGAAGAGCAAGAACAAAGAGGTATTAAAGTTTAGGACACACTTCTCAAATTACACTTTTCCTTGCAAAGTCATACTGTAATAGGTTATACTCACTTCCTGTGCCAGAAGACAATGTGCAAAAGTAATCACACTGCTGCCTACACTGAGACATTCCTGCAGTGTGAGAAGTTTGGGAAGATAAAAGTATATGGACTGAAGATAAACTAACGCTTTTCATCATAGTAGAACTGGTTTTGGAACGTTACTTTAAGCATGCAGAGATTTAATACAAAAGTTTGTGGAGTTTTCTACTTAACAGAGCTCCAGGTGTCTTTCATCCTAAACTTTCCTTGACATTTTATGGTTGATTTTATGGTAGACTAGTTTAGCTTCTCAAGCACCCATTTTGTCTCTTTAAAACTGAATATAACTCATTCATCTTTGATGTGTGTGGTCTCCTGTCTCTCCAGTCTGCTGAGCGCCTAAGCTGCTTCAAAATGACGGATAAATTAATTTCTCTTTTCAGAACTTCACACGGAGAGAACTAAGGAAGCAAATAGACAAAACACCTTTATTCATTTTGTACTTTTGAATGACCTCTCTGCTGTACCGTACAGTAGAAACATGTGCTTAACATTGCATTTTTGCCTTTTGATTTATATTAAGTATAAAAAAGGCTGGATCCTTCAATACAGGCTCTTTTATTTTGTTTTCCTGTGATGAAACGTTACTAGAAGACATTTTGTTCATAAAAGGGCCATACATCTCAGAAGCAATATTACACTCACTGTTTATACACTGAAAGCTCTCTTCAGATTTATCGTTGTTGACGTTTCCTTGGCCGTCAGATTGAAAATCACACATCAGCCATAATTTTTAATCCTATCATTGTTTCAACCACTGTTTTCTCTTTTACTTCTTTTTGGTGAGAGATCAAGACTTGGTGTGAACAGAGAATGATATCTGTTTTCAATGAAAATATACAAAGGAGGTGGCAAGAAAACCTGTCATCTGCTTTCATCTACTTATTGTTGGCAGAATCGAACATTATTTCATAAGATTTTATGGCTTTAACAACTTGGGTGTCCTCTTACTAAACCAGTGTACAATATGTTTCAGATAAACCCAACTAGCTTTTCTTCAATCTGCCTTTGTGCAGGATTAGGGTGGCATTTCATCACAGACAGTTTATATTACAATCCTATGAAATCATCATCATATACCATAGTGCTTAATGCCCATTCCATGTCCAGTTGTCATACAACCGTTGGGAAAATCTCATTGAAGTGCTTCAATTGCTACAATACCATATAAACCAGAGTAGGCCTCTGCTATAGCAGCAGTCTGTGCCCACTGCTGCTCTGCTCCTAGGCATGGCCACGACTCTGCTAACCCACTCCCTGGTTCTCTTTAGTGGTCTAGTCATTCCACCTTCACTCTTTGCGGCCCAGTGGTTCCAAATCCTGGAGCAACGCTGATACAACTGCCTCTTTGCTTGATTTGGCCCTTCCCTGCCTGGCCTGATTTCTGCCTGATCTTCATTCTGACTCTGAGCTGCCTGCTATGACTTCAGACTGTTTGATCACATCAATTCCGCCTGCCCTGACCTTGATCTGTCTTTGCCTACTGTTTTGTCTGAACATCTGGTGTTTCTTGACTCTTTTAGTCAGCAGTCACTTGAACAGAGACTACTGCAAGAGGTAGCATCCTGGTGGTTACCCTGTAGTGGAGTCCAGATCCCTATATAGTAGTTAAAGGAGAAGAACAGGGGGCCACTTAGATGGCTTCCTTAGGAGTAGCCCCATGCTAAATCTGTTCAAGTGACACAGAGGATCCACATCCGCTTTGTAACAACCTGTATCATCACCAAATTGTTTCCTATGTGGAAACCATAATTTGGTTTCAGCAGACATATATGGGGCCTCTACTATTCCTCAGTATGATTTTTGATGGCATACAGAAACAGAGAGGGTCATTTATGACCAGATATACGCCACTTTTGTGGCGTATATCTGGTGCAGATTCTGTCGCACACCATGGTGCAGCATAATTTGCGACTTCTACCCCGCTCACGCCAGGTCTAGCAAAGTGAGCATGATGTGAGCAGTGAAGAAGGCAGGCCGGCAAGCCTGTCTCATTCATCATTTTTAATGCCTGGTTTAGGTGTAGAAAATGGTCTAAATGTAAGACAGCAAGGAAGCTGTCTTACATTTAGAATTGGCACTGAATATGCCGAAGTTATGTAGAGGCCTCTACATAACTTCGTCGATCCTTCGCCAGTTATAGGGCTTATGAAAATGGGCATCTAAAACACCAGTCTTAATAAATGTGCCTAAAAGTTGTATTCTTCCAGATTTTTTATGAATGCTGGCCCATCCCCTTCCCTGCCCACTCCGCTCCCCCAATTTTTGACCTGGCGCCACAACTAACCGTTGCGACACCATCTGCACCTGAAATACGCCTAATTTAGGTATATTTCAGTATAATAAATGACCCCCAAAGTTTTATTCCACTAAAGCAATACTTTTATAAGAGAATATTACCATAAATATGACACCTGTAAAAGCCTGTATGACAACCTCTACCTGAAATATTCACAGAGACATCAAGAAAGGGCATCAGTAGGGGCCCACCGCTAAAAAGTTCCAAAGAGTGGGCAATGGTGTTCTGACATTTTCGTTCTACACTATTTATGCACACATTTTAGTGCCATTGTTTTCAATCATTTTGTACAGTATATTTTTCCTGAGATTTCTAGTGACAATAACATGTGAGGAAACTAAAAGAAGTTCAGACATTGCAAAGATAACCATTACAGTTTGTGTTTTAAAATGTGGTGAGGATACAAACCAACAGACATCACCAATATCATCTTCCAGTATGTCCATATGAAATGTGAGAAGACGGCCCTAAGTGGATTTACTGGGAAAAGCTAAAGCCCCATACTCATTAGACTACTGTCGACTGATACTTTTAGTACCAGCCAACATTCTAGTGTGTATGGTGAGCTCCGTAGGTTGAAATTAAATGGACTTGTTCCTTCTCTCCAAAGACATCATCTGTTGGGGTAGAGAAGGAACATTTCCATAAAATTTCAATGCCAGATCCTTTTAATCTCCCAGGATGACTTTCCCAGAAAAAACTTTTTGATGTTTGCCACGGGTTCCAAGAGCTGGACTACTGGCAATCTACTGAATATTGTATTTAACTATACAGTTAGAGATGAGCGAATTGAAGTTGACGAAGTCGAATTCGATCTGAATTTCATGAAAAAATTTGGTTTGCACCGAATTTCCTCACACTTCATGGTAACGAATCGCATTTTTTTCAAAAATGGCTGCTGCACGTGTAAGGACATGGAGCAAGGAACTCTGGAAACATGGGATCACCCATAATGCCATGCATGCAGACAATCAGCAGCCAGCCCTGTGATGTCACATCCCTATAAATAGCCTTAGCCATCTTGGATTCTGCCATTTTCCAGTGTACTTAGTGCAGGGAGAGATGTCAGCAGGCGCTAGGGACAGTGGTAGGAAAGACTTCATTGTGCTAAAAAAAATTATTTACAAGTTCAGGGAAAGATTATTCAAGGTGTAGGGAAAGCATAGGGAGGTATCATTCCACAGCATTTACTATATGTAGAACAGGGTTCAGTAGGGGAGGTTACAGACTGGGTAATAGGAACAATTCTATTACACATTCCTGCACTGACTGGAGATCCAAATTGCCATTATACAGCTCTGTAATTCCAGCAAACCGTTTTTGTTATTGGGGCGTTACAGCCATTAACAGGGTTTATTACAAGGAAATATTTATACGTCTTATTTGCCCTTGTGCGGTGCAATTATATGTTCTAAAGCATTTTTTGGCTTGAATTAGTGGGAAAAAAGGGCTTATTAGCCGTTGTGTGGTGGAGTGCGAAAATGACAGCCATTTTTTGCGTATATTAGTGGCACAAATTATTTTTTTATTTGCTGTTCAGCGGTGCAGTTATATGTTTTAAAGCCCCTTTTGTTGTGTATTAGTGGCAAAAGAAAAATATATTTGCCGGTCAGGGGTGCAGTTATATGTTCTAAAGCCTTTTGTGAAGTGTATAAGGGTAAAAAAATAAATGCCTATTTGCTGTTCAGCGGTGCATTTATGTTTTAAAGCCTTTTGTGGAGTGTATAAGTGGAAAAAAGAAAAATATATTTGCCGTTCAGTGGTCCAGTTATATGTTCTAAAGCCCCTTTTGTTGTGTATTAGTGGCAAAAGAAAAATTGTTGCCGTTCAGCGGTGAATTTATATGTTCTAAAGTCCTTTTTGTCGTGTATTAGTGGCAAAAGAAAAATATATTTGCCGTTCAGCGGTGCAGTTATATTTTCTTAAGCCCTTTTTTGCGTGTATTAGTGGCACAAAAAAAGTATTTGCCGTTGTGTGGTGAAGTGAGAAAATTACAGCCCTTTTTGGTGTGTATTAGTGCGGAAAAAAAGGGCTTATTAGCCGTTGTGTGCTAAAGTGAGAAAATTACAGACTTTTTTGGGGTATTTTAGTTTCTTTTTTATTTATTTATCTAATCTAACAGTATGTCAGACAGAGAAGTGCCAGGCCATGCACAGGGGAGTGGCAGAGGCCTAAATGTTTCTGGCGCAGGCACAGGTCGCAGCAGTATTGGGGCGTGGCAGCAGGAGTCGCAGCGAGAGGTCTGAGCTCCCAGTGTCATCTAGCAGTCATGTCTTAACCAGCAACCCAGCGGTTCTTAAATGGTTGACTTGGTCATCTCAATTTTGGATCCACTCCTGTTTTTTTGGCAATAGCAATACTGATGGATTACTGACCAAATGCTGACCAAGTGAAGCAGATGCTCAACAGACAGGATCCGTTTTTTGGGGGTTATTCTTCTGACGGATTAGAGAAAGGGCAAAATAATCAGTGACGTCAACACAAACTTACTGCTGGCACCCTCTCCACTCTGTTGGGGGGCTCTACTTGTATAAGCGTTTAATAGAACAGGTTCTGTAGACATCTATGTGGAATCAGCTGACGACGGTGTAAAGGGAGCTCGCTTCTTCTTGACGCTAACATTAACCTGTAAGCCTGAGTTCATAGTTATTTGGTCAGTTTTGGCCCTGTAACTGCCCAAATAAGTGAAGTGTGCAGTGATTCTAAGAGCGACGCCTGTCATCTGCGTGTCATACTGACTCACAGTATTATTTCACTACCACAGCAGACTCCCTATGTGTGTTATTGCAAGGCAGAGTGTTCTACACCACTATAAAGGCTCTCTGCAGCCAGGAAATAGCCATTTTTTAACAAGATATACCGCGATTAAATTTGGATCGAACCAATTTGTTCGAAAACTTTGGCGAACCGGCTGAATCGAATTTTTTAGACATTCGCTCATCTCTATATACAGTATTTTCAGATATTTTGTGATCTTATCTGTTACTGTGTTTTTTTACACTTTATTTTCCAGTGTAAAATATATATGTATACCTACATGGTGACTTGGTAATTTGCGTAATTCTACTGTATCACATTGAATCTATTAAATGATAAAACATGGAAATCGCGATATAGTATAATGCTTTTGATCTCTTTTAAGGTTATTTAGTATTCATAAACTTGGACAGACTTAAGAAAGACCATTTATCTGCAGGATATTTACAGTAAGGGCTGGTACAATGCAAACTTCCTCAGTAGATTTGGAACCAGACCTGTAATATTTGATCATTTGTGACTAATGCTGAACAATAATATATCATACTAGTATACCATCCAGCTATAGCAAAAAATGTGTTGGGAGTGTGACTTGAAAATGTGGCAACTGGACAGGGAAACTTTATTCAGTGCATATCAATGTCCATGCGGTTGTTTCATTTATTTCATTTTCTGTTTTTCTCACATTATATTTCTCATTTATAGGAGTGCAGGATCACCAGCATGAGAAGATTGTGTCGGTTTCATTCAATGGATCAATTCACAGTCCCAGGTTTCCCCATTCATACCCAAGAAGCACTGAGCTGGTATGGAGATTGGTAGCAGTGGAAGAACACTTAAGGATACAACTGACCTTTGATGAAAAATTTGGGCTTGAAGACCCAGAAGGTGATATATGCAAGTAAGTATTATTGTTTATAATGTTTTACATAAAGGAAGGCTTGCTGGGGGGGTTAGTAAAATGGAGTTGCCAGTTCATATGCTTGAAACTATTTATTGGGAAATGCGTTTCGTCATCACAACAGTGACTTCTTTTAGGCTACATAAATGAGGTGCAAACATGTGAGGTTTAAAAACATCAGAAAAGCGAGAAGCAAGATACACGGAAGGGCTCAAAGGTTACCATTGAGTTATCAAGTTACCTGCTAGAGACATATCAACATGGAAAAACCACTATGTAAACACATGTAACATTTGAAGTGCGCAGAGTATCCCTGTGGATACTACCAATAGACTTCAAAAACTCAAACAATGTGAAGCCTTTTGGATGTAAAAGATGTCAGTGCTACAGCCCAATGGGTAAATACAACGACCAAACCACTTTTTGAACCCATTTCCCCCCCTTTGTGAGTCCATACATCTCTGCAGCCCTCCAGAGGCTCCCTCCCCTGTTCTTGCTAAGTGTCTTTTACACCTATTCAGAATTCCCTCATGTTAGGGTACTTTCACACTAGTGTTTCTATTTTCCGGTATTGAGATCTGTCATAGGGTCTCAATACTGGAAAAAACGCTTTCATTTTGTCCCCATTCATTGTCAATGGGGACAAAACGTAACTGAACAGAACGGAGTGCTCCAAAATGCATTTGGTTCCGTTCTCATACTGTAGAGCAAACCGCAGCATGAGGAGCAAAACTGATCCGTCATGACCCACAATGCAAGTCAATAGGGATGGATCCGTTTTCTCTAACACAATCTAACACAATAGATAACGGATCTGTCCTCCATTGACTTTCAATCGAGTTCATGACGGATCCGTCTTGGCAGTGTTAAAGGTAACACAACTGGATCCATTCATAACGGATACAGACGGTTGTATTATCAGTAACGGAAGCGTTTTTGCTGAACCCTGCCGGAACAAAAAATGCTAGTGTGAAAGTAGTCTAATAATTGATATTCTCTCACTTGTAACATTTCTAGCGAACATATTTTGACATATATTTGTTCTCAAGGCTATCTATTCTCTACCAGTCAGATACTGGCAGCTTATCCTGAGAATGGGTTATAAATATACAGTAAAAGGGCCAGACAACAACCCCTTAGAGGGACAGTGTTGTTAAACAAAAAGCAATAGCTAATAAACACTACTTACTATGGAGTTATTGTGTTTAACTACTATCCAAGAACGTAGGGTATATAAAATATAGAATTTGAAAAGAGATGCAGAAACCTTTGCAAAGCAAGCAAGACTAAATCATGCCCGTTAAGCAAGCACTTCCCTTTTCAACACTTCAGCCATCACGAGAGATAACATTTGT
Organism: Bufo gargarizans; assembly: GCF_014858855.1. Lineage (NCBI taxonomy): Eukaryota > Metazoa > Chordata > Amphibia > Anura > Bufonidae > Bufo > Bufo gargarizans. The sequence continues at coordinate 169,930,203 of NC_058080.1, forward strand.
GATGGCAAAGGTATTACCGAAGAGTCCTTGGGTGTGCCAAAATATCTATTTTTGAAACTATAAGTATCTCTTCATATACAAATGTAAATACGTTTTAATATTGCAGCCATGAATGTAAGATATAATGTGTGCCTTACTTATAAAGATCATCTTATAGTATTTTTCTACTTTGAAAATTGAGAGGTTGGGTATTGTTTTTACTTCAGTTTGAGCCAGCTGTTTGCGACATTTAATAGGCATCATAGTGCTTAACATGTCATACTGATACGTTACCACTTGAGGCTTAGAGATCAAACAAAAAGAAAATCACTGCATCCACATTTATGTTCCACATAAGCCTTTGCATCTGTTTCTCTCTTTTCAGCTACATGCTGGACTATTATATATATCATGTTGCATGTGAAACACAGTGTTCCCAGACTGATTACAATAATTGAAAAAATATACACTTTTAAATATATCTATAGGAGAAATAAGGTAAGGAATCGAGGACACCAATATGATAATATCTCCAATATTTAGGTTGAAGTCCTTCAGGAGCAATCTTTTTCTTTCAATGGTCGACACCTGTAATTAGAAGTCTGTCATCGCCTATTGTGTACGGAAATGGCAGAGAGGCCTGATACTCGATCCATCGATCAGGGAAAATTTGAAATAATTGCCTTAATTGTAGTAATATTATAATAAATAGCAATTTCAGAATTTCCTTGAGTTCAAATTTGTACGTACATTTACTATATAGTGGTCCAGTGATGAAGTCCCCCCAGTCACCTGATGGTGAAAGCCTTGTGGTTACAGCTCATATGCATTTTAACCTCTGAGTGATTTAGCCTATTTGGGACCTAATGACCAAGGTTTTTTCATCCTCACATTCCAAGAGCCATGACTTTTTAAACTGATCCTTCAACAGAGCTGTATGAAGGTTCTTTTTGTAGGACAATTTGTAGTTTTCAGTGTCTTTATGATCACTTTTCATTTTCTTTTTTTGGGAGAGAGATGAACAGTTTCCAACTTTTGCACAGTAAAAACACAATAAAAACATTAAAATAATGTTTTTGTGGTGCCATATTCCCAGATTTAGTGCCATACCTTCAATAAAGGCAGACCATGCAACTGCTACGGGGCCTGAGAGAGGGGGGCTCTACACTAATTTCCTTCTCTCCTCTTCCTTTTGGAGCTAAAAACACTAGGGGGAGGTCCGTTCAAAGACAATATTATAGCTTCCCTTGCACTATATAAACTCCTATGCCCTGAGCTCCACCTAGTGGAAATTGCAGACAGACATCTTGGTAATATTTGAAGTGAAGCTTGAGAATTTATCAGTGTATTTATGCCAGTTGTCTGGTGTAAATACATTGAGAAATGTACTGTTCAGGATGAGCACCATATTTTCTGAAGTACTTTTTCCAACAATAAAATGTATTCTACTAATTAAAAAAATTGTAAATTCACCAGAAATCTGGGGCCTCGTGCTTTGCGTTCTGCATTGTCTTGGAGTGTTTGACCTACTGGGAAATTGGTGGCACAGGGGGCCCATCCTAAGTTTTGCCAAGACCCTTACCTTTTTTCTTTTTTCTTTTGAGCTATATGCTTGTTTTTTGCAGGGCAAGTTGTAATCTTAATTTGTATCTTTACTGGTATCTTTATTATTTGCCTTCTTTGTTGCTAATTTAGGGTACATATTACTTTATAATAGCTTTTTATTCTTTTTTTTTGGCAAATAAACAAAAAACAGCAATTTTGAACATGATTGCATAGTTTAGGTTGTAACAGATAGATGATACCTATTAAGTATATTTGAGCATTTTGTAAAGAAAACCTGTTTCAAAAATTCAATTCACATTTTTTTACATTTCACAGTGACCGTGCCTCTGGCAGGACGTAATAAGCTTCATAGATGGAAGATCCATTGTCCATTTTGAAGTCTCTTAATGCCATAGCAACCATGGGCAACCTGCAGTTGCATTGCAGTGAGAGAGATGGGGTGGAAGAGGGATCTCCATCCCCGTGAAACCGCATAGTAGTCCAAGCATGTGACAATTTTCTGTATCTTTGTCTTCTATTTTTCGTCTTTTAAACTCATAATTGGAGACGAAAGAACTTTAGAAAAATTTGATTTAGCAGCGTCGCCGAAGTTTGACAAGAAATTCGATTAGCTACAAATTAATTTGTCACAAATCACTGTGTTAAAACGCCATTCAGCCTATCAGTCAATGGGAACATTTTTAATGGCCGCTTAAACAGAAGTGCACCCGTCTAACAGCTGTTAAAAATAGCAATACGCTGGTGCAATATGGCCTTTTGGGTTTAAAAAAATCACTTACCTTATCCACTTGCTTGGGCAGAGGCAATCTGCTCCTCTGTTGATCTGCCGAAGGACCTGTGCTGAGCAGGATGACATCACCTCATGCTTCCAGCATGATCACGTGGTGACATCATCACTGATGATTTCACCACATGATGACACTAGGAGCGTGCAGTGACGTCATCATGCTCAATGCAGGTCGTTCGGCAAGTCTTTTTCAATCAAGAGAAGAGCGGAATGCCTTGGTGCAAGCAAGTGGATGAGGTGAGTCTTTTTTTTTTTCCCGCTCTTTCTAAGACAACTCCAGAGGCCATTTTAAGAATAAAAATATTTTTACCATGAAGCGCAAGGGAATTCAGCTTTGTTTAGAATAATAAATTTGGACCGAATTCCACTTCGGATGCTTCGCTTTTCTCAACGCTGCTCATAATCCTTCGTCATTCTCCCATTTTTCTGGCCCCGTCTCTTCTACATAAAGTACCTCTGTATACTTCGCAGGGTTGTCTGCTGCTTGTCATCTCTGGTGTCTGAAGTTGTTTGAGACTCTCACTGAATTCCTCTTCCAGCATAAGGCAGTCTTCTGCCAATTCTCTTTTCTTCCTCCCTATTATACAGTGTTTACCTATGGCACATGATGGTTTAAAGAAACACTATGGGCCAAAACATAGTTACCTTACTGTGCTTGGGGCAGGGTCTGAAGGAGCAGTGCGTGACTCAGGGATTCTCTCTATAGTGTTCTTTATATCCTTCAGACTCTTTGCTATCAGCTTTGGCTTAGGGTATATTTTGCCAGATACACATCATGTTGGATATTACAGCTATATTATTAGGTGCATAAAATTCATTTATTTATATAGCGCTGGCACACTATATTCCAACGGAGCTCACAATCTAAGTTCCTTATCAGCAAGTCTGTAGTTTTCCACTTTATGCCACAAGTTGTGAATTTTCCTTACCACCCAGGAGCATACCGTAGGCTTCAGAGATGTTGGATTTACAAAAATGTCACATAAGTGGGGAAAGTGCTTTGGTGCATTTTAGCTTCATAGACACAACAAAAGACCTAAAATTAACATGTGACTTGAAAAATGTATTTCATTTTTTTTACCGTAAGGTACCTTGTACTAAACTGACGTGACTACAGGTCAGCTGAACCGTTCACATTACACTTGTTGCCATTTTCATAAGATTCACTGAGCATCATTGAAAAGACAGAGATTCAGCCGCTACATTTTTTGTGGGGGAAAAATGTATAATTATCATACTTTGGTGTTTGGACAGTTAAATAAAAGAAGAAGACAGGCCGCATTTGCATTCCAGAGCCCAGTGCTTTTATCTGCTCTCTACAATAAACTGTGCTGTGGGAATTGGTCTACTCATGCTAATGATATACAACTGGAATGGAAACATTTGCTGAATGAATTGCTGTAGCTTGTGCTTGTCATGTAAGAGACGAGAGCTCCGATACTTGTACTGGAAGGGGCCATGCACCTAAAGTATATTAAACATTTTAATTTGAACTTTTCATTATAGGATGAAATGTACAGAAATTCTCTCAGTTCTCTAACTGTGGACATTATGATTATTAACATATGAACGATCCCGGTCGGAAGTGAAATATTAGACCTGTCAAAACAGAACAGAATTAATTTACTAAAATGACTGCACCTAGACCTTGTTGTTAAATTGCATCAAGTTTTAGACTCATCTATGAAGCAAATGCGTCAAAAAGAATAATGCACTGCACCTAGCTTGTGTGGTTCAGTTTGACAGCCAAAGAAGGGATGTGTGGCTTAGCGGAAAGGGATGTGGCTTAAGATGGAACAGCGTGCCCCAAAATTGTTACCAAATTTTGGTGCAAAGTAAACCAGCCAATAATTGGTGTGTATGTAGCCATGCTCCAAATGTTATGGATAGCATAAGCCACTGTGATGAATTTGACACATCGTTAGACTGCCTGTCTCAGTAACACAGTGTACATTTTATACAGCATTATCTGCCTGAATTATTCTCTATGGCACATTACTAATCCTGCCAAATAGGAAGACAGTGTAAGATGCGCTAAATTTTAAGTGGATCATGCTAAAGGATATATTTGATGCATTATTATAGTTTACACCAACTATTGGTTTGCTTACTTTGAGTCCAAATTTTCTTGCCTATCTTGAGTCATGCAGCCTTTCCCAGTAAACCATGCATGAGGCACAAAAAGAGTCTAATAAATATGCTGCAAAATAAGCCAGAATGCTGACGCGTTTAGCTTAGTAAATCTTCCCAGTGTTTGCAGGCTATAAGACAATCGAAAGCAAACATGATGAAAACGAGAGCTATGTTTAGCAGTGCAGTAAAAATAACCCGACATGTGGGAGCTGAAAATAACACAATATGTGATGCACACAGTCATCTAAAACGGGCTGCGATGAGCTTTTTTCTATATTTATGCAGTATATTTAGTTTGCAGCAGAGATTTACACCACTAAATGCGTAAAATAACTCTATTCTCACGTTTCATCTGCTGCAATATAGTAGACCCCGTTTATATATTTGTCAAACAGTAATATCTGAGGCTGTGGTAAATTAGGTATTTCAATGCTGAATCCTCAGAGCTGTATGAAGAACTCTTTGAAGTGATGTAGATTACATGATTGATTGATATACACAGCAAACAATATGGCATTCTGTCATGAAACACGTGTTGTCATCTGTAAAGCAACCCTTAAAGGCATTCCAACATAGAGCTTTGAGATAATGAATTAAAGCAGTTTACAAGATTAATTAGTCTGGAGTCTATTGAGAGACTACAGGCCACCCTAAACAGCTAATGGATTCATACTGTACATTATGCATCCTTAATATCTGAATGCTGTTTTTATGTTAAAATAAACCTAATGTCCGAATCGATTCTAGCCGAATCAAAAGTGATTAATTGGCCTGAAAAGCTGTGGAGAACATTCTCTCTCTCTTTCTCTGACTTTTTTTTTTAATGGCAAGAGCATGGATTCTCCAAGTGTATATGTATTATACATACAGTATCTCACAAAAGTGAGTCCACCCCTCACATTTTTGTAAATATTTTATTATATCTTTTCATGGGGCAACATGGAAGATATGAGACTTTGATACAATGTACAGTAGTCATTGTACAGCTTGTATAACAGTGTAAATTTGGTGTGCCCTCAAAATAACTCTAATGTCTAAACCGCTGGCAACAAAACTGAGTACACTCCTAAGTGAAAATGGACAACTTGTGCCCAATTTCCCTCCCCTGGGTCATGTGATTTATTAGTGTTATGAGGTCTCAGGTGTGAATAGGGAGCAGGTGTGTTAAATTTGGTGTTATCGCCCTCACACTTTCTCATACTGATCACTCGAAGTTCAACATGGCCCCTCATGGCAAAGAACTCTGAGGATCTGAAAAAAAGAATTGTCGCTGCACATAAAGATGGCGTAGGCTATAAGAGGATCCAAGACCCCGATACTGAGCTGCAACACGGTGGCCAAGACCATACAGCGGTTTAACAAGACAGGTTCCACTCAGAACTGAACTCGCCATGGTCGACCAAAGAAGTTGAGTGCATGCATGTGCTCAGCGTCTTACCCATAGGTTGTCTTCTCAAAATAGACATATGAGTGCTGCCATATGGGGTCAGTCTGTCAGTGCTCAGACCATACGCCGCATACTGCATCAAATTGGTCTGCATGGCCCCCGTAGTTCTTCTAAAAATTATGCACAGGAAAGCCCAGAAACAATTTGCTGAAGACAGCATACTAAGGACATTAATTACTGGAATCATGTCCTGTGGTCTGATGAGACCAAGATAAACTTATTTGGTTCAGATGGTGTCAAGTGTGAGTGCCGGCAACCAGGTGAGGAGTACAAAGACAAGTGTATCTTGCCTACAGTCAAGCATGTTGGTGAGTGTCATGGTTTGGGGCTGCATGAGTGTTGACGGCTGTGGGAAGCTACAGTTCATTAAGGGAACCATGAATGCCAACATGTACTGTGACATACTGAAGCAGAGCATGATCCCCTCCCTTCAGAAACCGGGCTGCTGGGCATTATTTCAACCTAACGACCCCAAACACACCTTGCTAAAGAAAATGAGGGTAAAGGTGCTGGACTGGCCAACCATGTCTCCAGACCTAAACCCTATTGATCATCTGTTGGGCATCCTCAAACGGAAGGTGGAGTCTCTAACATCCACCATCTCCGTGATGTCGTCATAGAGAAGTGGAAGAGGATTCCTGTGGCAACTTGTTAAGCTCTAGAAAACTCCATGTCCAAGAGAGCTAAGGCAGTGCTGGAAAATAAGGCCCCTTTCACACGGGCGAGTATTCCGCGTGAGTGCAATGCGTGATGTGAACGCATTGCACCCGCACTGAATCCGGACCCATTCATTTCTATGGGGCTGTGCACACAAGCGGTGATTTTCACACATCACTTGTGCGTTGTGTGAAAATCGCAGCATGTTCTATATTGTGCGTTTTCCGCGCAACGCAGGCCCCATAGAAGTGAATGGGGCTGCGTGAAAATCGCAAGCATCCGCAAGCAAGTGCGGATGCGGTGCGATATTCACACACGGTTGCTAGGAGACGATCGGGATGGAGACCCGATCATTATTATTTTCCCTTATAACGTGGTTATAAGGGAAAATAATAGCATTCTGAATACAGAATGCATAGTACAATAGCGCAGGAGGGGTTAAAAAAAAATAAAATAAAAATTTAACTCACCTTATCGCGCAGCCCGGCTTCTCTTCTGTCTTCTTCTTTGCTGTGTGCAGGAAAAGGACCTGTGGTGATGTCACTCCGGTCATCACATGATCCATCACCATGGTAAAAGATCATGTGACGGACCATGTAATGACTGGCGTGACGTCACCACAGGTCCTTTTCCTGCACACAGCAAAGAAGAAGACAGAAGAGAAGCCGGGCTGCGCGATCAAGTGGATTAAGGTGAGTTAATTATTTTTTTAAAATTAACCCCTCCAACGCTATTGTACTATGCATTCTGTATTCAGAATGCTATTATTTTCCCTTATAACCATGTTATAAGGGAAAATAATACAATCTACAGAACACTGATCACAAGCCCGAACTTCTGTGAAGAAGTTCGGGTCTGGGTACCAAACATGCCGATTTTTCTCACGCGCGTGCAAAACGCATTACAATGTTTTGAACTCGCGCGGAAAAATCGCGCACGTTCCCGCAACGCAACGCACCCGCACCTTTTCCCGCAACGCCCGTGTGAAAGAGGCCTAATGGTGACCACACAGAATATTGAGAATATTGACACTTTGGGCCTAATTTGGCAAATTTCACTTAGAGGTGTGCTCACTTCTGTTGTCAGTGGTTAAGACATTAATGGCTGTATGTTCAGTTAATTTGCGGGTACACCAAATTTACACTGTTATACAAGCTGTACACTGACTACTTTACATTGTATCAAAGTGTCTTATCTTCAGTGTTCTCAAATGAAAAGATATAATAAAATATTTACAAAAATGTGAGGGGTATACTCACTTTTGTGAGATACTGTATGTTATGTTTATATGTTATAGGTGCACAACCTCATTTATTGAGTTTTCTGCCATCTTGAGTGTTTAGTCCAATCAATAATTAAGGGAGCAGACATGCACCGTATACTGGAGAGCTATCTACTTTTCCTTTGGAAGTAAAGACAAAAAAGGGACTTTCTCGCAGGCCTTGCTTGTTTGATAGAGCTTCCGAATCCAGAACCTTGGTAAATCTGTTTATTCATGTAAAATAGGAATGCATTTTGGGCCTTGACCAGCCCCTTCTTCAGACAATACACAGTGAATAGAAGAAGGGGCTGGTCCAGCCCCGAAATGTGTTGCCATTCTACACAAATATACGGATTTACCAAGGTATCACATTCGGAAGTTCTTTCAAACAAGCAGTGCCTGCGAGCAAGTCCCTTTTTTCCCCTTTTACTTCCATTGATACCTTCTTATCCAGTTTGATCTGGTGGGACAGCGAGGCAGCAGCTCTAAATACTTATCCTTAAGGAGAAGCACAGGCAAGAGGACCTCGTCCCTGAGGAAGAAAGGCAATCTTTTTGAAATTCATCATGTTTTTGGTCCACAACAGCTCCTGTAGCTGTAAGCTAGAATGACATCACCAAGCTTTTTTGAATAGGAAACATGCTGCCATCTGGGGCACGTTTTCCAACTACACAGCCTGACTGCTTCCACTGAACTGGAGGATCTGGACAGCTATCACCACCAGTGATGGCCAGTTCGCATTGTTCGCCTGCGAACATATGCAGGCTGCCATCTTTTTTCACAAGCCCTTACCTGTGCCTGTGCGTAAGCTGGTCTGAAAACAAGTGCGGTCAGCGGGAGCAGGCAGTTTCTGAGAACAGCCACCGGGGCCTTCATCGGGCTGTTCTCGGAACTGCCTGCTCCCGGTGACCGCATTTGTTTTCAGACCGGCTCGCGGCACAGGTAAGGGCTTACCTGTGCCTCGCTGGACTTGTGAAAAAAGATGGCAGCCCGAATATGTTCGCGGGCGAACAATGCGAACTGGCCATCACTGATCACCACTTCACCACTACACATCAACATCATGGACTCTCCTCTATAAGTAAAGGTAGGCAGGATGGTCACATGTAGATACTACTTATAACTTACAGGACAGCAGATGTGGTAGACCCCCACTTCTAGTCACTGGTACTTAGGTGCAGTCAGAAAGTAAGCTCAGGAATTCTTCTTTTACTTCTACACTTTGTCATTGTGGCACTGACCTTCCTTGCAGCATACTCACAACATTTTTAAATAAGAGTGCCAGGAACTTGTTTTATTTCTGATATGTTCATTTGTTTTTTTTATGTTGTAAATGGGCAATTCTATTATTGCTAAATAGTTTTATATATTTTTTTTTTATCCCTTGAGTCTCTCTTTTTCCACTGTTTAGAAAGAGGTTAACTAGATTGGAAGTTCAAACCACAGTTTGTTGTGTAGAGCATTTTTGAGCTATTTTGGCCGCTCTGATTTACAACTGTGTATTGACTGTGTATTTTCACTTGCAATTGCTGGGAAATGGGACTGGGGAGAAAACAAGCACTGGCATTTCATTCACTCATGAGAACAGCAAGAAATCTCATCATTTAGAGTTGCTGCTTTATATTTTCCCATCCACAATAGGTATCAACTCAGCTTCATGCAATCAAATATCTTCAATGCTGTAGATGTATACTTGCACTACATATGGAAAATCTACATAAAAAGAAGAATGCAAATTCCTGGATAAAGCTACACCTCAGAACATTAATGTTAATGGGAAAAAGGTCAACTCTGGCTTTAGTCAGAGGTTTGTTCATTATAGACTGTATATAAAAAAAAACACTGGAAAAAAGTGGCCTAAACGGGTGAAAATGCTCCAAACCCAGACACTGTGGCGTGTCTATAACCGGGGGAGCAATTCCTCCGCATGCGGTCTGCAGACAACGACAATTCGCAGCAAAAAATGCGTACAACGGAGGATGCCGGCGTGGACCGCATGCACCACAAGAACATCTTACGCAAAATGATACATTGTGCAGATGAAAAATATACATACAAAAATCACTGCAAAAAATGCACCAAAATGATACGCAACTGACAATACTAGCTAATTCCCCAGGCTGACGTTAAAAGCTGAGAACTTTGCCAATATCTTCCAGTCAGGAACATATCGGACCCCCTCATGCACCACGTCACGGTGTCTCAGCACGCACGCAAGACTGTATATCCATAATTAATCTTTGTGTAAGTCGGCCTCATTACTAGAGCTAACTATATGATGAAAACCGAACTTTAGAATTTATACTCTACAAAAGTAAAATAAGTATTTCTGCTATAAAGCCCCCTCCGTCCAATGACCTCTGTAAAGAATTTAGAGCAAGACTCTATCAGACTGGTAGTTATGTCTCTTTTACTTATAGTGATAATACTATTTTTCTGTTTTGTTTTGGCAGCCATTGGTTATCACATTTTTTAATTATCTGCTCATAAATTTAATGGTAAAGCTGTTGCTTTGTTTTTTATAGAACATATTGATTTAAAAAAATTGATAGTTTGCTTCAGTTTCTTAAAATAAAGATCAAAAAGTCAAAAGTGACAACTAATATGCCTGCATGCCCTGCACTTTTTAAAATATGGCTAGTACAAAAAAAAATTATGAACCATAAACATTTTAACTCTTTCACCACCAAGGGTGTTTAGATATTTTGCACATCTGATAGCCAGGACACTTTTCACTGTTTTGACATGAACAAATAAAAAAAAAGAGTTAAAAGTTAAAATATAAAAAATCATACTTACCCCCATACCTAAATTTTACTGAGACCCCCCTCTAAGTGCTGTAATTCACGATTTATTGTGGCTAGTGCCATGGTCCTGGTCTTATTCTAAAGCTGAGATTGTCAGCTTTAAAACAAGTCCCTGTTACTGATGACTTACATCAGATCCAGCCATCCGGAAAAAGGACGTACCAGATACATCTTGGACTACTGAATCGCCACCTTGCAAGGATATATGAGATACTGTACTCTTTATTTGCCTATTTGAAATTAAGGATTATCTGGGAAATCATTTTGAAGGATAGACACTTCATCATCACCTCAGTAATCAAATCCACAGCAGTTAAGGTGTAATTATTCTGAACTAGTACTTTGGCTGTTAGTCAATTAGCATTGCAAAATGAAGAAAAATTAAAAAGCCCTGCACAGAATTTCAGCATTGACATTTTAAAGGAAACCTGCCCACACACTTTTGTACAGACAATATAAATTTTGAGAAAAAGCATAGGAATGGGTGTGGTGATGTGGTTTCCTTGCATTGAGCATGATTGATGTCCCAAAGATGGCCCAACATCAGCAGAAACCCTCCTAAAAACTTGAGGATGTGCTATTGATTCCTGCTCCCCAGGCACGAGTAGCTTCCCAAGCGGTTAACTCAGCATGGAGCTCTATCATTCACTACCTCTGCTGACTCCCATAGCAGATGATGCTGAGATTTGGAGGGTACTATCTCTCCTTGGAGACAGAGTGAAGGGTCAAACATTGACTTATAGGATAGCTACCCTTACATCTGGTGGCAGTTTTCTTCCATCAAAAAAATGTAGATGCTTTTTTTTTTTTTTTTTTTTTTTTTTTTTAAAGTGGATAGTGCAGGGTTGGGCCAGCACATTTATTATAATTTACACTATAAAACTGTATATTATAGCTCTGGTGCACAGTTGTCCAAAGATGAGCCACAGTTATTAAGAAGTGTTAAAGGGGTTGTCCCACGAAAAATATTCTACAAGTATTGAAACTAGCGCCTGTATATGAATCCTTTTGTAATTAAAAATTTAGCATAGCCACTCTTGATTTTTTTCTTATTTCTTTGACCGGCTCATTAAGAAGGCCGCACATGCTCAGTGTCATCCTTCAACTGCTTTCTGAGCTGTGATAGGGAGAGCTGAGACACGCCCTCTAAGATGCAGCAGATAAGACACTCCCTCTGAGCTCTCAGCTTGATATAAATCTAGCAGAAATCTCTGGATCTAGCTTTGTTATGCACTTTGTCCCATGTGAAAGGAGACGTTTGCAGCAGCTGTGAGTGAATGGGCCCTAATAGCCCTGTGTGTCTGTCCTGGTGAGATGATCCCTATGCTAGGTGTACCTGTGTGTGGTACTTCCGGAAACACTCCCCTAAGCATAGGGCAGGGTGGTCAGGACAGTCAGGACAGAAATAGCGGGTGTCACGCCTTATTCCACTCCTGCTACAGACACGACATCTTTTTCGGGGTGACGGGTGGGTTGAGGTACCAGCAACGACATTGGGGAAATGTCGCTCGTGTAGACGGCTAACTACACTGGTGGATGGGGCCACGGAACCTCCTGGATACAGGAGGTTCTCGATGATCTCTTCCTGAAATTTGAGGAAGGATCCAGTTCTCCCAGCCTTACTGTAGAGAACAAAACTATTATACAGAGCCAATTGAATTAAATATACAGACACCTTCTTATACCAGCGTCTGGTTCTGCGGGAAACTAAATACGGAGACAACATCTGGTCATTGAAGTCCACCCCTCCCATGCGAAGGTTATAGTCGTGGACTGAGAGGGGCTTTTCAATGACACGGGTTGCTCGCTCAATTTGTATTGTCGTGTCTGCGTGAATGGAGGAGAGCATGTAAACGTCACGCTTGTCTCTCCATTTCACCGCGAGCAGTTCTTCGTTACACAGTGCGGCCCTCTGTCCCCTTGCAAGACGGGTGCTAACGAGCCGTTGGGGGAAGCCCGCGCGACTAGTTCGCGCGGTACCACAGGCGCCAATCCGTTCTAGAAACAAATGCCTAAAGAGGGCCACACTTGTGTAAAAATTGTCCACATAAAGATGGCACCCCTTGCTGAATAAGGGTGACACCAAGTCCCAGACTATCTTCCCACTGCTCCCCAGGTAGTCAGGGCAACCGACCAGCTCCAGGGTCTGATCTTTTCCCTCATAGAAACAAAATTTGTGTGTATAGCCTGTGGCCCTTTCACAGAGCTTATACAATTTGACCCCATACCGTGTGCGCTTGCTTGGAATGTATTGTTTGAAGCCAAGGCGCCCGGTAAAATGTATAAGGGACTCGTCTACGCAGATGTTTTGCTCTGGGGTATACATATCTGCAAATTTCAGGTTGAAATGGTCTATGAGGGGCCGAATTTTGTGGAGCCGGTCAAAAGCAGGGTGGCCTCTGGGACGGGAGGTGCTGTTATCACTAAAGTGCAGGAAACGCAGGATGGTCTCAAATCGTGTCCTGGACATAGCAGCAGAGAACATGGGCATGTGATGAATCGGGTTCGTGGACCAATATGACCGCAATTCATGCTTTTTAGTTAGACCCATGTTGAGGAGGAGGCCCAAAAAAGTTTTAATTTCGGAAACTTGGACTGGTTTCCACCGGAAAGGCTGGGCATAAAAGCTTCCCGGGTTAGCGGTTATAAATTGTGTGGCATACCGGTTTGTCTCTGCCACAACTAAGTCTAAGAGCTCCGCAGTCAAGAACAGCTCAAAAAATCCCAGGGCCGAACCGATCTGAGCTGTCTCAACCCGAACTCCAGACTGGGCGGTGAAAGGGGGAACTACAGGTGCGGCTGAAGTTGGGGACTGCCAATCAGGGTTTGCCAGCACATCTGGGATTCTAGGGGCTCTACGGGCACGTCTTTGCGGTGGCTGCGACGGGGTCACTACTGCACGTGCCACCGTACCAGCTTCAACTGCCCTTCTGGTGCTCGCTACTTCACCATGTTCTACGGCAGTGCTGGTACTAGGTCCAGGAAGGGCTGGGCTGCTGGTGTATGCCGCACCACGTAATCCGACAGAACCAGCCCCACTCTGCTGCTCTTGAAGCGGATCCTGCGCAACCTGCGGTCTAGCGACACGGGGCCGGGTACCCCTGCTGCTATCAGGGACCTCAGCCTCCTTGTCCGAACTTTGGGTCAGAGAGCCACTGCTTTCTACAGGTTCGTATTCTGACCCGCTGGATTCATCAGATGAGGGTTCCCACTCCTCATCCGACTGGGTCAGAAGCCTGTAGGCCTCTTCAGAGGAATACCCCCTGTTTGACATGTGGGCAACTAAATTTAGGGGTATTCCCTGAGACTACCCAAGAAAAAAAAAGCAAGCCTGTCTTACAAATGAGAGGCTAGCGAAGTACCGGAGGCCGCTGCGGTTGATAAAAAATATCAAAACTGATTTTTTTATCGCCGCAGTGCGTGTAAAGTGAATGTGCAGCGATCAAAAAAAATTTTTTTTTGTCACTGCAGTGGGGCGGGCGTGGGCGAACGCACGTGTGGGCGACCGATCAGGCCTGATCGGGCAAACACTGCGTTTTGGGTGGAGGGAGAACTAAAGTGACACTAATACAATTATAGATCTGACCGTGATCAGTTTTGATCACTTCCAGATACTATAAAAGTACAAATGCTGATTAGCGATACGCTAATCAGCGAATAACGGACTGCGGTGCGGTGGGCTGGGCGCTAACTGATCCCTAAACTACCTAACCAAGGGGCCTAAACTATACCTAAAACCTAACGGTCAATACCAGTGAAAAAAAAAGTGACAGTTTGCACTGATCACTTTTTTCCTTTCACTAGTGATTGACAGGGGCAAGAAGGGGTGATCAAAGGGTTAATAGGGGTGATCTGGGGGCTAAGTGTGGTGTAGTGGGTACTCACAGTGATGTGTGCTCCTCTGCTCCTCTGCTGGAACCAACCGACCAAAAGAAGGAGCAGAGGAGCACAGCAGCCATATAACCCCATCATATTTACTAATATGATGGGTTAAATGGCTGCTGATTGGTTTTTTAAAAATCAGCAACCTGCCAGCCAATGATCGTGGCCGGCAGGTTGCTGACGAAATACTTTGCTGCGAAATGCCGGCCCGCGATGCGCATGCGCGGGCCGGCTGTGACGTAATCTCGCGTCTCGCGAGATGACGCGCCGATGCGTCCAGGAGGAACAAATCAACCACCGGACGCATCGGCGCGTTAGGCGGTCGGGAGGTGGTTAATCAATATCCAGGACAGCGCCCTGCCCTCTTAAATTTTAGCTCCACTACACCCTTCCTTCCTTAACAGTGACCTCCACTGCTCCACAACACCTTAACACTGACCGCCCACAGCACCTCACCACTTAACTGCAACCTCCACAGTGGCCTTCCCCCTTAACTGTGACCTCCACAGCAGCCTGCCCCTTAAATGTGACCTCCACAGATGCTTGCCAGCTTAACAATGACATTCACAGTGGCCTGCATTCTTAACAGTGACCTCCACAGGACTCCACCCCTTTAACAGCGACCTCCACAGCACCCCACCCCATATCAGTGACCTCCACAGTGGCCCACCCCCTTAACGGTGAACTCCACATCACCCCCCCCCCCCCCCCTTAACAGTGACCTCCACAGAGACCCTCCCCATAACAATGACCTCCACAGCACTCCATCCCCTTAACTGTGACCTCCACAGCACCCCATCCCCTTAACTTTGAGCTACAGCAGAGAAGAAAAATGGCTGAGTTTTTATGGACTATCTCAAGAACCATATGTCCTAAAGAATAAACAGACAGAAAATAATTTTTATATAGATAAGAGATACGCCCATGTACTGTATGTGTGTTCACAAAATGTATAAGAAATCGTGTATGTAAAGCTATATAAGCAAGGAAATAATGGTGCTGGTGGTTTAGTGGGAAAGATCCAGTGATAGATTTTCTTTAACCTGGAAGGTATTTGCATATTATTGCACCTACTGTATCATTAAGCCCAAAAACAAAGGATTCTGTCAGATTGTAGGATAGTCATTTCTATTTGGCCCAAGTCATGTATTCCATCTTGTATGTTGAGTGAAGTCAGTAAACCATACATTTTTCAAAGCACCTGTAACATTTTAGAAAGACTTAGGTTTCATTAGGGTCTTGAGTGAGACAAGCTCTTTCATTGGTATTATTAGCCTGAGAAGGCTAAGACAGATATGTCTTCTTGTCCTAGTTTGCCCGCTGTTTATCTCATATTCCTAATCAGCTGAAATCTATCCTGTGACTTCCTTGGATGACAAAACACTTTATGGAGTCTAAATGCTTTAAAATGTAGATTTTGAACATGAAATCTCAGATTTCAGAATATTTTTAGAGGGGTTTTGGAATTTAAAACAAAATATCAAAACGCGTCTGGAAACTAAATGTTAACATGCTATGAAAGGCATCTCATTAACTTGGCATACAGTCATTGGGCGATGTCTTCGGTATTGAATGTTTGTAGGTATTTTCCAGGCAGCTTGCTGTCAAGTTGAAAAGAATCCTTTCCCAGTTTAATCAGCTGAAATAGCAGACATACCATCTGTCCTGTCTCAACCAGACACTTGTGTTTCTTCACCTGCCACACAGTGTCTTTCTAGAGTCTTGTTTCTTATCATGTTTCTTAGTCATTACAGACAAACATTCAGCACCTCTGAACGTGGAACATTATTGCTGGGTCCAGACGGCTATGTTTCGGAGTACTATGGTCATCTAAGTTTGGTTGAGAAGAACTACTGAGGGTCCAGATGATGCATCTGTAATATGGAGACTTAAAAGTGGTCATCTTATAGCTGTCATCTGACATAAGAATATTTTTAAGAAAGCAATATGACAATTTCTACAACCAGAACCCTGAACTACGATTCTAATTACCATTTTCCTAAAGACCCGGAATGATCTAAAATAAAAAACAACATTCTAACCTGCTCAATCTCTGGCCCTTCCAGTCTCATCGCTCCAGTGGTCCGGCCATCTTAGTTTCTGGTACTGCAGAGAAGACATCACTGACTACTCCACATGATCACTGCAGCCAATCACTGGTCTCAGTGGTAATCTGGTGTAATAGGACATAGAATCACTGCAGCACTGGTATCTTTACATCTAGTAATCACTGACACCATTGATTAGCTGCAGAAATCATGTGGAGAAATCAGTGATATCACCGTTGCAGCACCTAAAACAAACATGTCGGGACCATGGCCTATTTTGATGCTTCCAGCGCATCATCTTTATGAACTCCTTGTTCACTTGCGGCCTAATATATCCCACCCCTTGACCAGCTCCATTGTAACAAGATAATCACTGTTATTCACTTCACATTACCAAAGTTGATTAGTGTACACCCGGGGTGCACAACTTTTTTTGGTCTGAGGGCTCTATGTTCACATTGCTGTGTTTCAAGGGGACACAAACAAAAATGTTGATTGGGGCTCATTTTCATCGGCATATTACACAGAATGGGGAGGAATGATCACCACCAGAGTCAGATTCTGATTATAAGTAGCACCTCCAAATGTGCGGACAATAACTGTGCATCTTTCATCCTGATAAAATATGCAAATCGGACGACAAATGAGTAATTGCTCATTTTGGCTGATCAGCGTCACGATTATACAGGCCAGTTATCAGGATTGTGATTTCCTATGAGCACTTGTTCCCAGTAATTTGCCCGAATATCATGCAGTGTAATAGGGGCTTAAATTGATTTTCTGTTTTTTTATGCCCACATCATAGCCTTGAAACAGAAAATGTATACCTCCCTGCTCCCCTTCAGTACCCTGCGCTGACCTCACTATCTCTATCTTCCGAACCTTGCGCTGTTTACATTTGGCTCGCTGTGGCCATAGTCACATGTATTGCTCCTGCTAATGGGGCGTAGCTAAAAGCTCATGGGCCCTGGTGCAAGAGTTTAGCTTGGGCCCCCGTCCCTCAGTGCTAGTTGGCAAGGGCAGGGGAGCACATAGCCTTCCTGCTGCCTGAGGCAAACATTGAAAGGGCACCCCCTCATGCCAAATTCTTAATCTAACCCCTTCCCTCCAGCCAGAGGTGTAAATTAACCAGCATGCACTTTCTATAATGCCAGTGTCTTATGTGGCACAAGGGTCTTTGGTAGTGATGAGCGGCAGGTGCCATATTCGATTTCGACGAAATTCGCGAATATTCGATAGAATATTCGTTTTATATTCGTCGAAATCGAATATTCGTCATTATGCTAGTTATCGCGAATAATATGCGATTTAAAAAATCGCATACGCGGTTTTTTTTTTTTTTTTTTTTTTTTTTTAAACTTAAAGGCTACTCTCCTATTGAAATCTCAAATGCGATTAATATAACACGAAATAATCGCATTTGCGATTTCAACGTAATTCTCAAATCCGACAGTACATTCTAGTATATGGAGACGTTACCATGGTGATGGGGACGCTCCATGAGCATGGCATATAGCAGGGATCAGCAACCTTTGGCACTCCAGCTGTGGTGCAACTACAACTCCCAGCATGCACACCTCCATGGCTGTTCTCAGGACTCCCAAAGAAGTGAATGGAGCATGCTGGGAGTCGTAGTTTGACAACAGCTGGAGTGCCGGAGGTTGCTGATCCCTGGAATATAGCATTACTAAGTAAAAATCGCAAATGCGATCATTTCGTGTTATATTAATCGCATTTGCGATTTTTTTTTATTTTTTTTACTATGGTTGGCTTCAATGGTAGAATTAGCGAATATGACGAATATATTCGTTATATTCCACAAAACGAATATACGAATGTATTCGTCATATTCCACAAAACGAAGATAACGAAGTATTCTGCATCTCAGTTATATCTACCTATTCATCAACTTCGCTAATTCTAGCAATCATATAGGACAGTTTACTATAGAGACAGCTAAGTATAATTCGCTATGCGATTATATGACTGCTTTTTTTTTATATAAATAGAATAATTATAATACCTGATAATTATTATAATCTATTTATATAAAAAAGCAAAGTAATATAATCGCATAGCGAATTATACTTAGCTGTCTCTATAGTAAACTGTCCTATATGATTGCTAGAATTAGCGAAGTTGATGAATAGGTAGATATAACTGAGATGCAGAATACTTTGTTATCTTCGTTTTGTGGAATATGACGAATACATTCGTATATTCGTTTTGTGGAATATAACGAATATATTCGTCATATTCGCTAATTCTACCATTGAAGCCAACCATAGTAAAAAAAAAAAAAAAAAAAAAAATCGCAAATGCGATTAATATAACACGAAATGATCGCATTTGCGATTTTTACTTAGTAATGCTATATTCCAGGGATCAGCAACCTCCGGCACTCCAGCTGTTGTCAAACTACGACTCCCAGCATGCTCCATTCACTTCTTTGGGAGTCCTGAGAACAGCCATGGAGGTGTGCATGCTGGGAGTTGTAGTTGCACCACAGCTGGAGTGCCGAAGGTTGCTGATCCCTGCTATATGCCATGCTCATGGAGCGTCCCCATCACCATGGTAACGTCTCCATATACTAGAATGTACTGTCGGATTTGAGAATTACGGTGAAATCGCAATTGCGATTAATATAACACGAAATAATCGCATTTGCGATTTCAACGTAATTCTCAAATCCGACAGTACATTCTAGTATATGGAGACGTTCCCATGAGCATGGAATATAGCATTACTAAGTTAAAATCGCAAATGCGATTATTTCGTGTTATATTAATCGCATTTGCGATTTTATTTTTATTTTTTATTTTTTTTACTATGGTTGGCTTCAATGGTAGAATTAGCGAATATGACGAATATATTCGTTATATTCCACAAAACGAATATACGAATATATTCGTTATATTCCACAAAACGAATATACGAATATATTCGTTATATTCCACAAAACGAAGATAACGAAGTATTCTGCATCTCAGTTATATCTACCTATTCATCAACTTCGCTAATTCTAGCAATCATATAGGAAAGTTTACTATAAAGACAGATAAGTATAATTCGCTATAATACATTGAGTTGCGAATCTTCGTAAGGCGATTTTATTAGCGCACATGCGAATATCAGCACTTGTCCCAGAACAGAGGCAAAGGGCTTTGCATTCATACTGTATGAATGCAAAGCCCTTTGCCTCTGTTCTGGGACAAGTGCCGATATTCGCCTGTGCGCTAATAAAATCGCCTTACAAAGATTCGCGCCTCAATCACTTTCTAGGCAATGTGAGTAAGATCTGAGCTTTTGGACTTTTGGGAATCAATCGAGAAACAGTGGGGGGTGATGACAGTAGTTGACAGAGTACAGATCAATGTCATCTGTAAGGTGGAAAGTAAAATAAAAAATACGAATATTCGTAAATCGAATTTTACGAAGTTCTACGTATTCGCGAATATGGTGCTATACTATATGAATGCACAGGCCTTTGCCTCTCTGTTCTGGGGACAAGTGTAGATTTTCGCATTTGCGTTAATAAAATCGCCTCACAAAGATTCGCAGCTCAATTCAATCACTAATGTAATGCAAAGCCCTGTGCCTCTGTTCTGGGACAAGTGTAGATATTCGCATGTGCGCTAATAAAATCGCCTTACGAATATTCGCGCCTCAATCACTTTCTAGGCAATGTGAGTAAGATCTGAGCTTTTGGACTTTTGGGAATCAATCGAGAAACAGTGGGGGGTGATGACAGTAGTTGACAGAGTACAGATCAATGTCATCTGTAAGGTGGAAAGTAAAATAAAAAATACGAATATTCGTAAATCGAATTTTACGAAGTTCTACGTATTCGCGAATATGGTGCTATACTATATGAATGCACAGGCCTTTGCCTCTGTTCTGGGACAAGTGTAGATATTCGCATGTGCGCTAATAAAATCGCCTTACGAATATTCGCGCCTCAATCACTTTCTAGGCAATGTGAGTAAGATCTGAGCTTTTGGACTTTTGGGAATCAATCGAGAAACAGTGGGGGGTGATGACAGTAGTTGACAGAGTACAGATCAATGTCATCTGTAAGGTGGAAAGTAAAATAAAAAATACGAATATTCGTAAATCGAATTTTACGAAGTTCTACGTATTCGCGAATATGGTGCTATACTATATGAATGCACAGGCCTTTGCCTCTCTGTTCTGGGGACAAGTGTAGATTTTCACATTTGCGTTAATAAAATCGCCTCACGAAGATTCGCAACTCAATTCAATCACTAATGTAATGCAAAGCCCTGTGCCTCTGTTCTGGGACAAGTGTAGATATTCGCATGTGCGCTAATAAAATCGCCTTACGAATATTCGCGCCTCAATCACTTTCTAGGCAATGTGAGTAAGATCTGAGCTTTTGGACTTTTGGGAATCAATCGAGAAACAGTGGGGGGTGATGACAGTAGTTGACAGAGTACAGATCAATGTCATCTGTAAGGTGGAAAGTAAAATAAAAAATACGAATATTCGTAAATCGAATTTTACGAAGTTCTACGTATTCGCGAATATGGTGCTATACTATATGAATGCACAGGCCTTTGCCTCTCTGTTCTGGGGACGTGTAGATTTTCGCATTTGCGTTAATAAAATCGCCTCACAAAGATTCGCAGCTCAATTCAATCACTAATGTAATGCAAAGCCCTGTGCCTCAGTTCTGGGACAAGTGTAGATATTCGCATGTGCGCTAATAAAATCGCCTTACGAATATTCGCGCCTCAATCACTTTCTAGGCAATGTGAGTAAGATCTGAGCTTTTGGACTTTTGGGAATCAATCGAGAAACAGTGGGGGGTGATGACAGTAGTTGACAGAGTACAGATCAATGTCATCTGTAAGGTGGAAAGTAAAATAAAAAATACGAATATTCGTAAATCGAATTTTACGAAGTTCTACGTATTCGCGAATATGGTGCTATACTATATGAATGCACAGGCCTTTGCCTCTCTGTTCTGGGGACAAGTGTAGATTTTCGCATTTGCGTTAATAAAATCGCCTCACGAAGATTCGCAGCTCAATTCAATCACTAATGTAATGCAAAGCCCTGTGCCTCTGTTCTGGGACAAGTGTAGATATTCGCATGTGCGCTAATAAAATCGCCTTACGAAGATTCGCAACTCAATTCACTAATGTATGAATGCAAAGCCCTTTGCCTCTGTTCTGGGACGTGCCGATATTCGCATGTGCGCTAATAAAATCGCCTTACGAAGATTCGCGCCTCAATCACTTTCTAGGCAATGTGAGTAAGATCTGACCTGTTGGACCTTTGGGAAACAATCAATTATATGTGTACTGTAAGTTTGTGAGAAAAAAAAACCAAAAAAAAAAAAAAAAGAATATTCGTTTTTACGAATATATAGCACTATATTCGAAATATTCGCGAAATCGCGAAGTTGCGATATTCGCGAAAAAAAATCGCTTTTCGAATATTCGCGCTCAACACTAGTCTTTGGGCCCCCTCAGGCTCCTGGGCCCGGTAGCGACTGCTACCTCTGCACCCCCTAGAGTTACGCCACTGGCTTTAGCGGTGATGTAACCATAAGCAGCATTTAACCGCTGAAGCCAGTCAGCCGGCCAGATGTATACAGCACAGGGGCCGGAAGATGTTTTATTTTACCCAAAAATATGGTACTTTTGTGATGACAAAACCCTTTAATGTAGTTTGGCTGATAAAAAGAGCTATGGCAAGGCTGTCACCACACTTTTCTATCCTAGATTCATGTATATTCATTTACTCTGTGGTTGTAGATTGGTTGCCTGTACAGAATATTTAAATGTTTGCTTCTTCAGTCATTTTAGCTTGTTGTATAATAATGTAATATTCTTGGTTGAACATTGTACTTTTTTTCTTGCCAGCAAAGTACAAATGTAATATAAGATTTACAATGTTCTCTGTGTCTTTTTGAAACTTGCTGATTCTGCACTTCCAGAGGATTTCCCTCTGACATACAGAGAGCTTGTGGCCAACTGCTTCTAATTCAGAAAAGCCATGCTACAGCATTTTACATTCCTACATTGCTTAAATGCTGTGTGTAATTTACAATGCCTAAAACTAGCCATACACTTTACATGTATGTTGGCCGTCCATCTAATGTGTTTGGGCCACCTGACTCTCCCCTCGGGCATGTGTATGGAAGGATCAGGAGACAGGGCTGTTGGCCGAATACTCGCTCAAGTGTATGTCTGGCTTTACTGACTGACAGTGCTCAGAAAGCTCTAAGAGTGATTTTTTTTTTATCTGGGCTAACATTTCAATGTTTCATTAATAAGAACCTGACAGATGGCATGAAAATGAGGTACAAAGCATGCAACGTATTTGCATCCCATCCCATTTTGTTGGAAAACTTGTTAGATTTCCATTTTTAACAGTGTTTAAAGGGAACCTGTTGCATTGAACATGGTCTGAAAGAAGACAGTCAGCACTCCGTGTTTCCAATGGCGTGGTGCACGTGTCGAGTTGGCATCCCCGGGACAAATGTGAAGACAAGACCGGCACTTACTGGTAAGTTTCAAATTCTTTTGTCTTTATTTGTCACATAATAATACAATTGTGACACGTTTCGGCTCAAAGCATGAGCCTTTCTCAAACTGGAGTTTGAGAAAGGCTCATGCTTTCAGCAGAAACGCGTCACAATTGTATTATTATGTGACAAATAAAGACAAAAGAATTTGCAACTTACCAGTGAGTGCCGGTCTTGTCTTCACATTGAACATGGTGTCTGAACTGGAGGCAGAATGTTATAGAGCAGGAGGAGCTGAGCAGATTGATATATAGTTTTATGGGAAAAGATTCACTAAAACTTTTAATTTACTCATCAAAAGTCCTACTCATTCTGGGCTTTGAAGTCACGAAGGCGGTCCTATCAGTGATTGACAGCTATCTCTGTCTACACAGTCATAACAGGAAGGCTGTCGATCACTGATAGGGTCACCTCCTTGACTTCAAAGCCCAAAATGAGCAGGAATTTGAATGACTAAATTAAAAGTTTTACTTAATCTTTTTCCATAAAACTATATATCAATCTGCTCAGCTCCTCCTGCTCTATAACATGCTGTCTGCAGCTCAGACACCATGCTTAGCCTGACAAGTTCCTTTTAATAAAAATACAACATAGAGTTGGTACGCATCTACAACCAAACAGATATCCTTTGGTATTTCATATTTCATACACTGTTAGATTGGGGAAAACACACACACCTTAAAAGTGCCCCTCCTTTCCGATATGCGAGTGTCATGGCTGCTTCAGGCTACGTTACCAGGAATAGGAGGTGTTTGCTCTGCTCACTATAATGGTCAGGGACGGAGAATAACTAAATGGTGCTGTTGCACAACAAAAGCATTGCTCTGTGAAAAGTGAATACAGGACAATATACCTGTCCCAGGGTGATGTCACTGCTGATGCAGAAGGGAGGAGGGATCCTGATAAGAAGAACGGTAGAGAGTCATCTCGGAGGAAAAGGGCACATGCCTTGGTAAAGCTTGCATCTTCTTGCTGGGATTGCAGGCTGTTACAGTAGGGGAGATGCTGAGAGTGTCTTCTCCAGCCCTAAGAGAGCAGACATAGAGGAGACTGGTCCCCATGGTGCAGTAGCACCAAATGCTGTGCACATTCCCCTGCTAGGGTTGTGCTGAAGTAAGGCCTGAGTTGCTAATAAGACCTTAAGGAGGCATGAAGTAGAGTCCCTGGCTAGAGATGAGTAGCTGTGGTTACCATGGCTGTATTGACTGGAACTTGACTGCAAGGGAGAGAAATTCCCCATAGTGTTGCTGAGGATCCTGCGGATGAAATGACTATGTGCCAGATGAGAAGAGCAGAATCATCTGAGAGAGAAGAGGCAGTGGGAAAAGTGTTACTGCTGTCTGAAGAGGAGTAAATGCCCTGGTCTGTGGATGAACCCTTGGATACACTTGACCCAGATGGAGTGGGTGGAGTAAGGTGACCCTGCCAAGTTCTGGGAGATAGAATATGATGGCTGCAAGTGAGGAGTGACCCAGAGAGCTGGACACCTGGTGATCTGACATCGCCCATGTAGCAGTTATGAACTGTATATTTAGACGGTACATAGTTAAAGAGACAGTGACTCTCCAAGCTTGCTGTGTCCTTTTAAAGAGATTTGAAACCATTTCAGAATACCGTGCCTTTAAGAGACTGTAAATATGTGTTATGATGCAAGGTTATAAGTGATCCTAAGGAGTGGTGATATGCATATACCTGCACAGTAAAGTTGTGTTGTATTGCTGCAGAGTATTTGTGTGCCTTTGTCTACCATTTATTCAGCACCATCAAAACATCCTGCATCACCCAGGCATTACAACACACTTGGCAAGGCCTAAGGATCACCTTACTGGCATGTGGTTTGACTGGGCATTGGCCCAGTTTTACAAAATAAATTTATGTCTGTGTAGTTTTTGCAAGTAAACATAAACAAGAATTGCAAAACCGAGCCGATTTCTGGTAAGATTACGACGGGAACAGTCAACTTATGTTCTAATTATCACTGAATTTATTTGAAGAACAAAGCTACTCAACGCTCATACTGTATCACCCATTACACAGAGGAGTCGCCACCTCAAACTTTATAACTAGCCTTTTAACTCCTTTACAGTTTTGCTCAAGTTCTGCTCAAGCTTTGAGAAAGCAACTTAAAGGGGTTATCCGGAAAATAAATATAATTATTGAAAATACACAAATATGACTTTACTATAAACAGGGAATGGACGCAATGTGTGGAGTGGTGAGCTTGAGTGTCTTCAGTTTATAGTCTGTAGGTAAATTGAATCCTCAACTCTATGTACCATTGAGGACAAGGACTGATTCGAGTGATGAAAAGCTCCGTACAGCGCTGAAGAATATGTCGGCTCTACAAATGTCACAGATTAAGGGGAAGGGAAAACACCAAATACACCCCACAACGAATAGACAACAATCTAGGCCTCAAAAGCTAAGGAAGAGGGATGGTGACCTCCTAGTAATCCCTAGGTCTTTCTCTAACTCCTGCCAGTATGAGCAGTTCCTGATGGTGGAAATACTCATACACCAGATACCTAAAGTCCTGCTAAAACTGACGAGCCCTAGGATAGGTAGCAGAGGATGAGACAGCTGGTTCCTTCCAGAATGAAAGAACCTGCGTCTCCCTGAGGCCTAGAAACAACACACACCAGATAAGAAACACCAAAGGGAACAAGTACTTAGCTTAGAGATGTATGGAAAAGCAGGAGATCCAAGACAAACCAGCACTAGCAACTGCAAGCAGAAACTATCAACCACATGATCAGCAGTGTGAGGCGGATCTAAATAGAGCCTCATCACTGATAACGAGCGGCACCTGAGGAGAGGTGAGATCCTGCCAAACAACATACATAGAGGAAAACAGAGAGACCTGTCAGATAGCCTCACGTGCAGCAAGTCTATCCGATCTTCTCACCTCTCTCACACGAGGGACCGTGACAGTAATGCAAGGAGAAAATTAAATACTAAACAGCAATCACCTGCTCTTACACATCAGTGCGTATAGGAACACTGAACAGATAAAGCTCCAAAAATCAACTTATCTCATCTTTCCTTTAATTCTATTTTGTCTTATATTACAATTGTAACTAAGAAATCTATCAAGAAATCTCCTCTATGTGTCACCAGGGTTCCGCCACATCCTTCTCCTCACTGTCATTAACCAGGAGGGTAACTAGAAAAGGGCTGGGCCCCATAGCAATTTTTTTAATGCCATTCCCCAGTCCAGAGCAACTTCCCCAACAACAATCTGCTGCTCGCTGGTGGAGGAGACCGCTGCATTTACATGCAGTGATTTCCTCCAAAGGATAGGTAGTAGTGATCACTAATGCCCTTGTTCGTCCTCATACTGACTCGTTGTTAGCCGGCAGAAGATCATGTTTACACAGCACGATCTGTTGAGGGCAAACAATGATTTGTATGTGTGCACAAATGATCGGTTTACCCAAGAACGAGCGTCTCAAAATGTTTAATAAAGATCAATTGAAAAAATGCTTTTTCGATCAAAATGAGTACATAAATAATTTTAAAAAATTCCCCCCAAAGGTGTACATAGCCTTTAAGTTAGACCACTGTACATAAGCTGTTCTGGTGTGTGCCTTGGGGGGTGATATTTGCCAGTGCAGAGCTATAAGGGGTGTTACCATAGATCCAAATTAGAGGAGTGTTTGTCTTATATAATACTATACTGTGACTTGTTATATGCATCACAGCAGAGTATGTTATGTACAGACTCCAGCAGGGAGAGCAATAAAAATCAGATATCTGAATGTTAACACAAAAATAATAATATTAAGGGGTTTCCAGTCTACATTAAAGGGCATCTGTCAGCAGATTTGAACCTATGAAACTGACTGACCTGTTACATGTGCCCTTGGCAGCTGAAGTCATCTGTGTTGGTCTAATGTTCATATGTGCCTGCATTACTGAGAAAAATGATGTTTTAATATATGCAAATGAGCCTTTAGGAGCAACGGGGGCGTTGCCATTACACCCAGGCCTCTGCTTTCTTTGCAACTGCCGCATCCTCTCCACTTTGATTGACAGGGCCAGGCAGTGTAAACATGATCACTGGTCCTGTCAATCAAATTGGAGAGGACGTGGCAGTCGCAAAGAAAGAAGAGCCTCTAGGTGTAATGCCAATGAGCCCGTTGCTCCTAAAGGCTCATTTGCATACATTAAAACTTCTTTCTCAGCAAGTCTAACAAGTCAACCAGTTTCATAAATGTAAGCGATTTCTAGCCACCGGTATTGGTAAAAACCATTCAACTTTATTTTTTCTCCATTAAAAGCAGTTACAAAAGATAAATAAGAAACAGACCTCACATCTCTTCTGACGCGTTTCGGGTACACGCTTGTAGCACCCTTAATCATAGAGTCACTAGATGACTACACCAGTCAGGTTTTATGGTGGACAGGGGGGAAGAAGACACAGCCACTGGGTGTGATTGGCATAGAGGAATACAAGCCACTTCCAAATTAACTCCTTGACCACCATAGGAAACTAGACTGTGTGTGAACAGGACCCTAAAGCAACATTACCAAATGAACACAAAATACACCAAAGCATTACCTTACATAAAATTTTAAAACTTTGTGCGCTGTCGCAACAATACACATGACAATCTACAAACATAAATTAATAATGTTAGATTAGATCTTGTCTTCTATTCAATTCATGGGAACACATGATTTAAGCTTGAATATCCAAAAAGCCTCACGATTGAAAAGTTTTCCCTGCAGATCTCAACCCCTCTCATATAGTCTAACTTTTTCAATACCCTGTACCGTAATGTGACTCACATCCCCTCCATGAGGGTGTAAGACTTGATGGGAGACTGCTGGAATATGGCGGAATGTGTTTGTGTTTTTATTGTCATCTCTGATTGCATCTGACAAATGGCGTCTAATCCTAATTTTTAAGGGGCCAAATGTACACCCTACATATTGGAGTTGGCAAGTTTTGCAGGTAATCAGGTAAACTACACCATATGTGTTACAGTTAATATATTGTTTATTCATGTATGTTTGGTTCTATGTGCAAGAAGTAAAGTCTTTTGATACGTGAATAACAGAGCAGCAGGTGCAGACATCGTGGCCACATTTATATGTACCTTTATGTTGTAACCACGTTTTATTTTTGCCAGTGCTGTTATCATTAAATAGACTGGGGGATAAAGTATTACCCAATGTCTTTGCTCGTCTCGCTACACACTGAATTCCCATACTGACGACTTCAGCAAAACCTGGGTCCATTTGAAGAACTGACAGATGTTTTTTCATAATTTTACAAACTTTGTTTTATTGTGGACTATATGGGGTTGAAGAAGCCAGTTTACTGGCGAAATGGCGTTGGGTCAGGAGGTGGCTGAGAGATTGACACACCATTCAGGATATGCTCGTTGTCTTTTTTAATCACCAAGTCTTTTTATCCTCATATTTGCCTCCATTGTAGCATTGTTTGGGGCTTATTATTCTGAGGTGTCTTGGTGTTTACCATCTTGCATTCTTTTCCCTGCTTGTTGGTGTTAACCTCTCGCCCCCCCCTTGGGTCCTGTTCCTCATCTTTGTGTTCCACTTTTGTGCTGCCTTTTACCATCATGTATGTAATTGTTATGTGTTATCAATAAAGCTTATCGATTTTCGCTTTGTGAAGATTATGGTTAAATTTTTTGGCGACATTTATGGCTCCTTGTGGGTCGGTATTTTTTCGTTATTTATCTCTGTCCAGTAATAATTAGGTGGCCAATATATTAACTGTACCACATATGGTGTAGTTTACCTGATTACCTGCAAAACTTGCCAACTCCAATATGTAG
This sequence comes from Bufo gargarizans, assembly GCF_014858855.1. Classification (NCBI taxonomy): domain Eukaryota; kingdom Metazoa; phylum Chordata; class Amphibia; order Anura; family Bufonidae; genus Bufo; species Bufo gargarizans. The sequence goes on from NC_058080.1 coordinate 169,959,133, forward strand.
GGTGTACATCTGGCCCCTTAAAAATTTGGATTAGACAGCATTTTTCAGATGCAATCAGAGATGACAATAAAAACACAAACACATTCCGCCATATTCCAGCAGTCTCCCATCAAGTCTTACACCATCATAGAGGGGATGTGAGTCACATTATGGTACAGGGTATTGAAAAAGTTAGACTATATGAGAGGGGTGGAGATCTGCAGAGAAAACTTTTCAATCGTGAGGCTTTTTGGACATAGAAACATAGAATGTGTCGGCAGATGAGAACCATTTGGCCCATCTAGTCTGCCCAATATACTAAATACTATGGATAGCCCCTGGCCCTATCTTATATGAAGGATGGCCTTATGCCTATCCCATGCATGCTTAAACTCCTCCACTGTATTTTTAGCTACCACTTCTGCAAGAAGGCTATTCCAAGCATCCACTACTGTCTCAGTAAAGTAATACTTCCTGATATTACTATTAAACCTTTGCACCTCTAATTTAAAACTATGTCCTCTTGTAGAAGTTTTTCTTCTTTTAAATATGCTCTCCTCCTTTACCGAGTTGATTCCCTTTATGTATTTAAAAGTTTCTATCATATCCCCTCTGTCTCGTCTTTCTTCCAAGCTATACATGTTAAGGTCCTTTAATCTTTCCTGGTAAGTTTTATCCTGCAATCTATGTACCAGTTTAGTAGCTCTTCTCTGAACTCTCTGCAAAGTATCAATATCCTTCTGTAGATATGGTCTCCAGTACTGAGCACAATACTCCACTAGTGCTCTGTAGAGCGGCATGAGCACCTCCCTCTTTCTACTGGTAATGCCTCTCCCTATACACCCAAGCATTCTGCTAGCATTTCCTGCTGCATTTCCTGCTGGATATTCAAGCTTAAAGGGACACTGACAGGCCAAATCAGCATATTTAGTTATATATATGACATTACAGGTCTTATACAGTCTATTAAAAGCATCTAAGTAGCCCCCCTCTCCACCTTATAAATACCGAAAAATAAAGTTTAATAACCTGCCAATCTGCCCAAGGGGCGGCGTTTCATCTCAAAATGCGCCCAGTCAGCTGCTCCCAACTGCCGTTCTGAAGCCCCGCCCAGCTCATCAATATTCACTTCGCTGGGCGGCGGCTACAACTCTCTCCAGTCAAGATCCTGCGCAGGCGCGATGTAACCACGGCCGGGCGCAAGCGCAGAAGATTAGACGAGGATGATGCCAAGAGGATTCAATTGCCCATGCGCAGGATCTTGACTGGGGAGAGTTGTAGCCGCCGCCCAGCGAAGTGAATATTGATGAGCTGGGCGGGACTTCAGAACGGCAGTTGGGAGTGGCTAGCTGGGCGCATTTTGAGATGAAACGCCGCCCCTTGGGCAGATTGGTGACGAGACAGGCAGGTTATAAAACTTTATTTTTCAGTATTTATAAGGTGGACAGGGGGGATACTTAGATGCTTTTAATAGACTGTATAAGACCTGTAATGTCATATATATAACTAAATATGCTGATTTGGCCTGTCAGTGTCCCTTTAAATCAAGTGTCCCCCATGGATTAAATAGAAAACAAGATCTGATCTTACATTATTAATCTATGTTTGAAGATTGTCATGTTTATTGTTGTGACAGCGCACAAAGTTTTTAAATTTTATGTAAGGTAATGCTTTGGTGTATTTTGTGTTCATTTGGTAATGTTGCTTTAGGGTATTGTTCACACACAGTCTAGTTTTCTATGGTGGTCAATGAGTTAATTTAGAAGTGGCTAGTATTCCTCTATGCCAATCACACCCAGTGGCTGTGTCTTCTTCCCCCCTTTCCACCATAAAACCTGACTGGTGTAGTCATCTAGTGACTCTATGATTAAGGGTGCTACAAGCGTGTACCCAAAACGCGTCAGAGAGATGTGAGGCCTGTTTCGTATTTATCTTTTGCAACTGCTTTTAATGGAGAAAAAATAAAGTTTAATGGATTTTACCAATACCGGTGGCTGGAAATCGCTTACATTTATTGCTGTGGGAGGTCCGAGCAGAGGCTAGCGTTTGTTACTATATTTTGCAAACCAGTTTCATAAGTACAAATCTGCTGATGGATGCTCTTTAATATTTATAGCCTCATCCACAGGATAGGCCCCACTGTGTGATCGGTGGGGGTCCGACACCATGCATCCTGGTCAATTAGCTATTTTGGAATAGTTCCAGCACCAGAACTACACAGCTCCGCCCAGTTCTATAGTGGTCTGGGCTGGTTACCATTCACTTAAGCAGAATCTGCGACTTCTTCCCCGCTCACGCCAGGTCTAAAAAAGTGAGCATGGCGTGTGAAGGGAAGGGAACGGGCCGGCAGGCTCATCTCATTCATCATTTTCTACACCTGGTTTAGGTGTAGAAAATGGTTTAAATGTAAGCCAGCAAGGAAGCCAGCACCTCTACATAACTTCGGTGATCCACCTTCTAAAACGCCGGTCTTAATAATTGTGCCTTATAGTGTTCCTTTAAGGAATGATGTGTCAGACTTCAAGTATTCCAAGTTTTTGAGTCACTGCTTTCCTTCTTGATACCATATCAAATAGAAAAGAAATCTTAAGAAAACTGAATATTATGCTAATTATTTCCAGTAATCTTTGCTCCAGTCTTTTGGATTTGGAAATAAAGTCTATGTATCCTATTTGGCATACTATATAGATTTCCTGTGCAAAGGTCTGAGAGGCCACCACATGGAGACTTCCCGAGCAGACACTATGGCTGAGTTTTCTATGGAATTATCTTTTTTTGCCAGAGGTTGCCCAGAAGTTTGCAGAAAGGCCCACCCTTACACTGTCACCCCTGTTTTGAAGTCTCACTGCAGCTGTGCTTCATAGAAAATAAATGAGTAATTCATAAATTCCCAAATGAGAGCAGAAACTTTGTCGACAAACCAGACTTGTTTGTTGAACATAAAAGGACATAAATCCTCCAGTTCCCTAGGGAAAGACTTGAAAAGGGGAGTAATTATTATAAACCACTTAGTACTATATGCTCTGTATCATATTGCCGTGAGAAAGTTAGGTTTGATTGGTTCATAATGCAGGTTTCGTAAATCCTTTTTAGGTTGGTTTCAACAGTTGTATGTAGCGTAATAGAATACGAGTCACGGCATTATAATGTACAAAAAGTCCAAAATCCAAATAAAATCTGAGTGAATTTTTCCCACATCTATATGTATCCGTGGCATACTTAGTTGTTCAGTTATTGTATATCTGAGTTTGATTATAATCTTTATATAGTGTCAACATACTCCGCAGTGCTTTACAGTTAAGCAAACAATACCCAATAAAATGACAAGCAATTAAAACAACAAATGGTGAAAGGCCCTTGTATGTAGGAGCTTACAATCTAAATAACATTTCTCAATTTTACATTATTCTTACATAATTTTGTTACATATTATTATTAACTGTAGTCTGCAAGTTTCTAGACTACCTCAACTATTAAAATAGTTTAAAAAATCTCCTTCAGCATGATACTGCCTGTTAGGGTTGATCATGCTGATTAAAACAATACTTTACTTTTGTCTGTATGTTAAACAGCCGTGGATACATTTGAATTTTATTCATATGCAAATTAGAAAGTTTAAGCACTGGGAGGCCTGGCTGAGTCCCTGGAGCACTGCTTTTGTAAAGCCCATGTGCCTTGCAAACCTTCTTTTGATTGACAGGGCTAGACATCACATCAAGCATGGTAAGGGCTTGATGCAATCATGCTTCTCATCTGTGACACTCAGCTCTGACTCAACTCAAACTTTGCCTTTTCCCTAAAAACAGCTCTTGAACTAGATATGGAGAGTATCAGGAAAGACGTAAAATTCATCCTAGAGCTGAGTCATGACATCATACTACACACACTACTTATAGCATTATTTGCATCAGACTATTTTGCCATACACATAGGATTTTAATTTCTATCAACTTTTAATATGGGTTAAATGAGGGAGAAAAAAGTTAACTCAAGAAACAAGTCTCTTTCAGGATTTGTACCTGATAACCTCTATAGGGACGGCAGAACACTTACCTCCAGACTACTATCTTAGACGCTAATACATATTACTGGTTTCTTCACAGACACTATATATGCCTGTGAAGAAACCAGTAATATGTATTAGCTTCCTAAGCATAGAAAAACAGGTCTGTAGCCTGGAGGTAAGTAGTCTACTGTCCATATACAAGCTCTTAGGTTTAAATTCCTAAAGACTGGTGTAAAGAAAAACTGACTCAGTTGCCCATATCAATTAAACAGATTCCACCTTTCATTTTCTAAAAAAACTCTGAAAAATTAAAGGTGGAATCTGATTGGTTTGCTATGGGAAACTAAGTCAGTTTTCCTTTTCACCAGTTTTGATAAATCTTCCCTAAGTGTGTAGATCCTATAAGAGGCGGGCTACTTTTTAGCCAAAACAGAATAATTATAAAATAGTTAATACTCCTTACTTATGCTATAAAACTTGAGTGCTCATATTAGTTTTACTTCTAATCATTTTGATATTGTTTCGTTTAGGCCATTATTTTTATCTCTGGAAGTTTTGATTTGGCTCTGGATTCAGATTTTCTGCAAAAATGTAGTAAATCAGCAAAACACAAATTAAAGAATATTTGATAGTTTTTTTACTTGCAATACTATAAGGCCATGTTCAAGTTTTGATCAAACCCAGCACTGCTGGATTTGCCTACACGGCCACTACTATGGAGCCATATATTAAATAGTTCAAAACGTATCTACAGTGAAAGCTCTAAAGGTCATGAGAAAGCCTATCTTTAATAATGTTAAGTGCAATGGGGGAGAATTTTTATTTATTAATTTATTTTACTTGCCAATATAGCACCAAAATATTCTGCTTTGCTTTAGATTATGATCACACTCTGTTCCCAGTGGCCCTCACAAACCCCCTATAGGTATGTCTTTGGAGTGTGAAATGAAATTGGAATACCCAGAGCAAACTCACCCAAAAATGGGGAGAACATAGAAACTTAATGCAGATGTCCTTGGTCAGGTTTGAACACAGCACCCTAATGATGCAAGGCACCAGTGCTAACCAGTTAGCCACCATGGTACCTTTGAGCTTTAATAAGAATGGTATGTAATATGCTTGTGATGTGTATGTGTGTATATATATATATATATATACAGGGTGGGCCATTTATATGGATACACCTTAATAAAATAGGAATGGTTGGTGATATTAACTTCCTGTTTGTGGCACATTAGTATATGTGAGGGGGGAAACTTTTCAAGATGGGTGGTGACATATGCTGTGAAGATACGAGATGTGCAGCACCTGAAACTACGGATACTGGAAGCCTGTGCTAGCATTTCTCCTGCGGTGTTGCTATCAGTGTGTGAAGAGTGGGAGAAGAGGGTTGCATTGACAACCCAACACAATGGGCAGCACATTGAACACATTTTATAAGTGGTCAGAAACTTGTAAATAACTCATGAAATAATAAAGTTACGTTAAAACCAAGCACACCATTGTTTTTCTTGTGAAATTCCCAATAAGTTTGATGTGTCACATGACCCTCTATTGAAAAAAGAAAAGTTGGATTCAAAATGGCCGACTTCAAAATGGCCGCCATGGTCACCACCCATCTTGAAAAGTTTCCCCCCTCACATATACCAATGTGCCACAAACAGGAAATTAATATCACCAACCATTCCCATTGTATTAAGGTGTATCCATATAAATGGCCCACCCTGCATATATATATATTTCTAAAATCCTGCAGTTTTTGCAATGGCCACTCAGCATAATAATATAATAATAGTCGCCACTTCTTTGTCTGTACAGATTGCTTTTCAGTAGTCATCTCATTATCATCACAGGTAGGATTACAATGACAGAAAATACATATACATAGATAACAAGTATCCATCATTCACAATAGGTGATACCATAGCTTATCTGCTCCCTCCTGACCTCTGCATAGGTCACAGAGCATGCCTAGAAAACTCTCCCATAGATTAAAACCATATTTCTAAATGCTGTTAACAACAGAGTCCCCACCGTCATGTTCAGGAAATGTAATTTAAAAAAATATATAATCAGAAAATAAAGACAGATTAGAACTAAAGGATGTGTGTCACTATCTGGTTTTAACAGGCGCAAAAAAATTATAGGTGACACATTCCCTTTAGGGCTCATTCAGACGGCCGTATGCTGTCCTCAAAAATGCGGAACAATTTTTTTGCTGACAGTTCAGCATGTCTGCAAAAAAACGGATTGCATTTAGTTTTTTTGCTGATCCATAGACTTCAATAGGGCCATGTCGTGATTTTCACTGGCGAGTATAGGACATGTTTCTTTTTTTTTTTTTGCTAAGCCGTGCAATGGAATGGGACAGCATCTAAACCGCAAAAAAACGGATCCGCATTTTTGCGGACAGCATACAGCTGTCAGAATGAGCCCTTAAACTGAAGTAAACCAAATTTATTAAGAGGCACATGTTCTAAAGACTTAAGTTTGTACTAATGTTTCCACTATTGTCTTTAATAATGTTAAATCTGTCAGAAACCGACTGTCTCCGCCACCTGTAGACTAACCCACCCACTTCAAAAGTGTCAAGAGAAAAGTATGTATGCACCAAAGTTTCTAGCTTTTTTTTACAGCCTAATACTGCCATAAATTCCCCCAGTAAAGTATATCATTGCTGGTCACCACATTTCACATGGAGTGGACCGATACCAATATTACTACATATATGCAGATTAGGATTTCTAGAATTTAAAGCAAGGCAATGATGTCTGTATCACTTAAATACTGTAGATGTATGCATTGTATATGTCATTATGCAGTGTCCCATCCCTTCTTTCATATATTATATATCTAGTAAGTTCTATTTATTAACCAATGCTGCATCCATGACTGTGATTAATGAGATAATGCCTAAAACATGTATAAAAAGTGTTTAAAGGGATAGAGTCGGTGAACAGGTTGACCATGTTAAGCTGACAGCACTAGGCAGGGCCTGGGGAGAGCTGTACAAAACATATCTTTTGCAGAGATTTTCTCATCAAGAGTAGTGAGAATATTCAGTTTTATTCTGCCAGATTCTGCTTTCATAAGGGCATTTGCAAGAGCAGAACCTGGCAGAATAAAACTTCATATGCACATGACCCTTGCTGAGAAAAGCTCCACAAAAGGTATGTTTGTCTTGTTTTCATCCTGTCACCTGATATAACTTTACTTTAAATGCTGAAAGCACTTCAAAGTGAAGCCCCATCTCCAGTGCTTTTACAAGAGCAGAACCTGGCAGAATAAAAGTTCATATTCACACCACCCCTGATGGAAAAAGCTCCACAAATGGTATGTCTGTCTTGCTTTCATCCACCATTCATCCGCTGTCAGCAATTCACAGAGGTCGAAATGCTGACAGATTCCCTTAATAAAATTGTGAGTAGTATTTTCCATAATTTAAAATGGGGGAGAGCTTTTATGATAAAATTTTAGTAACAAATTTTCAATAGGTCCAGCACCTTGGAATTTAAAATAAAACATAACTTTTATTTGCATGAACAAAATAAACTCCATGGTGCCCTGGAGGATGAGGTGGGGGGGGGGGGGGGGGTTGGCGTATTTTGCGCAGATCGTGCTTCATTAAGCCATTGATGAAGTGCGATCTGCTCAAAACGTGACGCCCCCCCCCCCCCCTGGACCTATTGAAAATTTGTTACTGAAGTCTCTCATGACCCCAGATCCGGGGGATTGATCCATGCTGCCTTTTTCTTCATATTACGGGAGTGTCTGGATTACTCAAATTTAGGGTGAGCTGTGTGGAAACTTTTTTCTTTTTTTTTTCTTTTTATGATAAAATGCCATATACCAGAAGGATTGTTAAAACCTGCACAGCTGTGTTGGCATGGGCAGTATAACTGATTAGCATTACAGTGCAGGTGCTTCAGGGATTATTAAGTGATTAAATCTGAAATATTATGGCATGAAAGAGTGTATTTTAGATTCAATTGCTGAAGAGTCAATGGAGGATTTACAGCAAAAGGGAAGACATTAACTACAAGAGGATGTTTCCTCTGTGCAGCGAAGGTGATCAGGATCTGCTTATACAGGGAGTGCAGAATTATTAGGCAAGTTGTATTTTTGAGGATTAATTTTATTATTGAACAACAACCATGTTCTCAATGAACCCAAAAAACTCATTAATATCAAAGCTGAATATTTTTGGAAGTAGTTTTTAGTTTGTTTTTAGCTTTAGCTATTTTAGGGGGATATCTGTGTGTGCAGGTGACTATTACTGTGCATAATTATTAGGCAACTTAACAAAAACAAATATATACCCATTTCAATTATTTATTTTTACCAGTGAAACCAATATAACATCTTAACATTCACAAATATACATTTCTGACATTCAAAAACAAAACAAAAACAAATCAGTGACCAATATAGCCACCTTTCTTTGCAAGGACACTCAAAAGCCTGCCATCCATGGATTCTGTCAGTGTTTTGATCTGTTCACCATCAACATTGCGTGCAGCAGCAACCACAGCCTCCCAGACACTGTTCAGAGAGGTGTACTGTTTTCCCTCCTTGTAAATCTCACATTTGATGATGGACCACAGGTTCTCAATGGGGTTCAGATCAGGTGAACAAGGAGGCCATGTCATTCGTTTTTCTTCTTTTATACCCTTTCTTGCCAGCCACGCTGTGGAGTACTTGGACGCGTGTGATGGAGCATTGTCCTGCATGAAAATCATGTTTTTCTTGAAGGATGCAGACTTATTCCTGTACCACTGCTTGAAGAAGGTGTCTTCCAGAAACTGGCAGTAGGACTGGGAGTTGAGCTTGACTCCATCCTCAACCCGAAAAGGCCCCACAAGCTCATCTTTGATGATACCAGCCCAAACCAGTACTCCACCTCCACCTTGCTGGCGTCTGAGTCGGACTGGAGCTCTCTGCCCTTTACCAATCCAGCCACGGGCCCATCCATCTGGCCCATCAAGACTCACTCTCATTTCATCACTCCATAAAACCTTAGAAAAATCAGTCTTGAGATATTTCTTGGCCCAGTCTTGACGTTTCAGCTTGTGTGTCTTGTTCAGTGGTGGTCGTCTTTCAGCCTTTCTTACCTTGGCCATGTCTCTGAGTATTGCACACCTTGTGCTTTTGGGCACTCCAGTGATGTTGCAGCTCTGAAATATGGCCAAACTGGTGGCAAGTGGCATCTTGGCAGCTGCATGCTTGACTTTTCTCAGTTCATGGGCAGTTATTTTGCGCCTTGGTTTTTCCACATGCTTCTTGCGACCCTGTTGACTATTTTGAATGAAACGCTTGATTGTTCGATGATCACGCTTCAGAAGCTTTGCAATTTTAAGAGTGCTGCATCCCTCTGCAAGATATCTCATTATTTTTGACTTTTCTGAGCCTGTCAAGTCCTTCTTTTGACCCATTTTGCCAAAGGAAAGGAAGTTGCCTAATAATTATGCACACCTGATATAGGGTGTTGATGTCATTAGACCACACCCCTTCTCATTACAGAGATGCACATCACCTAATATGCTTAATTGGTAGTAGGCTTTCGAGCCTATACAGCTTGGAGTAAGACAACATGCATAAAGAGGATGATGTGGTCAAAATACTCATTTGCCTAATAATTCTGCACTCCCTGTAAAATAACCATAGAAATATACAATATAGTATATTCAGAACAAAAGGTTTTCCTTGACACAGGGAAATGACATAGTGCTTAATCTGATCACTCTGTCCCAAAAATCTATTGTAATTAAAAGAAAAAAGGTACACAGCGCCACATAGCATGTACATTGATTGTAGTTGCAAAGAAGGGAAAAGGGGAGCTGTATTATCCTCACCTTGTAACATTGTGCAATAGGGGCACAACGCTGAAAGAAAATGTAGCAGTGCAAGGGAAATCAGCTGCAGCCAGGTGTGGAGTGGGCCATCAATGATGATAGCTGGATAATATATCAGGGGTGCAGAAAAAGAACCAGCTCTACCGATATTCCAAATTTATTTAAGAAAAGACACGGCAATGCGTTTCGATTTTTTTCGAGGAAGATGTGATGTCTACGTGTCCTTTCTTTAATACATTTGGAATATTAGCAGTGCTGGTTCTTTTTCTGCACCCTTGATATACTAACCAAAAATTAACTGGGAAGATAACTAGGAGAAGGGCTGCAGCACGGACAGCAGATGATATAGGCAGGACACAGTACAAGGAAAAAATAGGTTAGCTACAGAAAAGGAGGAAGTGGCTGGGCAGAGAGAGCACAGGCAGGCTGCGAAGCCAGTCTGCATCTTACAGTGAGCTGCAATCAGTAGAATGATGAAGACAAATTCTTCTTAGTAATGCTCAGGGTTGCTAAGAGGGAATTTTTTATTATTTTTTTTAAATAAAATTGCAGATATTTCCCTAACAAAGCATATTAAAAAGTTATTAACATCACTGTCCCTACTCATTATTATTTTTTCAAGGTTGAAAACATTATATTTTAAATGAGTTTTACTAAACCAATTTTCTTATACTTTATTAAGAAATTCTAAGTTAAAGTACATATGTGATCAGACAGCACAGTATGGAGATGGGTTGGCTATTCTGTTAGCCTAGATATAGTGCACTGTTTGATTAATAGGAGTGATCATTAAATACACTGGACACCTAAGGGGAGATTTACCATCTCCATTCACCTAGTTTAGGCATTCAAAATTTGCAATAACCCAGTTTTGCTGTTTTTTAGGTACCATTGTCACTAAATCTAGTTACAAATTAAATTTTTACTCCAACCTCTCTAGTTTCCAAAAAGGGTGAGTGGTGAGGGTGGTACGTGGCCATTGGCCATAGAATACTCATGATCATTTACACTAGAAACTGGTGTAAATGATGACTGAAACTATGTTGTCTACAAGTTGGAGTAGATTCCAGTCTGGCACAGGGCCTGCCAGAGGCCTCTGGTGGTGCAGGCCCTTCTAGAGGTCTCTAGTGGCACAGGGCCTAACAAGATTGGCGTAGCACATGCTAATCTTGATAAGTCAGGATCATAGCTTGTACGTATGGTGTATTTATGACCACAGCCTATCCTCCTCACGGTGATTGATGGGTGTCTACTGTGCATCTGCATACACAAAAGCCCATCTGTCAATGTGAAGAGGGTGGGAGAAGGCAAGAGCTCTGCTCATGGGTAGAGTTTATCAAGCCATGCACTCCAGAACTATAGTTTGAAAAATCACAAAAATAGGACTTTACAACTTTTTGGGCAAATTTGTGCAAAAAGTTTTGTGACATTTTGCTCTTTTATCCCCCTTCCCCCCGGGTTTAAAGGAATTTTCCATGAGAAAATAAACATATCTTTAAAGGGATTCTGTCAGCTGGATTTTAGTAACAGAGCTTTTGACATCACCACATCAGTCTCCTCGATTTGTTTTAAAATATACCAGTATTACCGCCATCTGCCTTGTCAGAGGAGACTGATGTGGTGAGGTATCCTGGCCCCCTACCATTCTCCAATTACTGCTGCAGCAATGATGTCTCAACACGGGAATATGTGAGCTCCGCAGCCAATCATTAGTCACAGCAGTGACCCCCTACAGCCAAAGGTTGGCTACAATAGTCACATGTCCCTCTTTCAGGACGTTATCACTGCAGTAGGACGTGGAGAAGGGCAGAGGACCGGGTATCCTTGGAATGGGAGAAGTAGGGAATCAGCGAGTATGCCTTTCTTTCTTTTTTATTTATTTTCAGCATGTTAATCTTTTTTAACAATCCTTTTTTTCCTGAAAAAACGGTTAAATCTTCTGTTCAAGATCCTTATCTCTTGATGCCCATTCATTTCAATAGTCGCATTGGTGTTACAGTGTCAATGAGAAATAAAGGCAAAACAGGTGTGTGAAAAGACACTGGAGAAAAGGTAGAACCCACAATAGTGTTTCAAAGGAATACATTTTACAATCTGTACATGAGAAGAATAAAATTGTGTTTCCAGGTGTAAACCTTTTCAGCTGATAAAAGGAGATACAAACTTGTATTGTATGCCAGAATTTGTGAACTTTTGGTTATTTTCTTCTGATATGAAATGACTTTACCTTTTTTTTTTTTAAAGGTACGATTTTGTGGAGATTGAAGATCCCAGTGATGGGACGAAACTTGGACGTTGGTGTGGTTCTAAAGTAGTGCCCAGCAAGCAGATATCAAAAGGAAACCAGATTAGGATACGATTTGTATCCGATGAGTATTTTCCCTCTGAACCGGGATTCTGCATCCATTATTCTCTTCTCACTCCGGTAAGCAAATTGCTTCTAGGCTCAGGGTAGCAATTAAAAGACAGCACTGTGCATTCTGTAACCTGATTGATTTAGGTCATAAGCTCTGAAAGGCCCCAAAAAAGTTAATGAAAAGTAAACAACTTTCTTCAGAGCGCAATGTATTCCTTTCTAGAAAACTAAATATATACCCAGGTGTTTCACTTTGCTGATTTGGGATGTGTCAGTGATATGAGTTTGTGGTCAGTCATGTGAAAATTCTTGCATAACTTTGTGTTTTTTCCACTTTACAAGGAAATTCAATAACTGTAAATTACATTTGAGTTTTTTGGAAAGTAACATTGCCTGCAACAAACAGTAACTGCCAGGCTATGATTTTACATAAACCACATGATTACGGTATATGCAGATGAACTTGTCCAACTGATTTGTCGTAGCTCTTACTGATGCTGTACATGGTTCCCAATAGTGGATCTCTTAGGTAGGTATCTCCAGATCTCCTCTATCAAATAGAATTGAGGTACCAAACCAAACATTAGGTATCTAGACCATGTTGAAGGAATTGTGGGTATCTTGTACACATAAATATTGGTTAACTGTGTTACATATTTTTTTTTACTATACTTGAAATGCAAATATGAAGTTATGAGCAAGAATTTTGAAATATGCTATCTACAGCTTGAAGGAAATTAATGTTGTGCTTTCCTATTCAATCTCAGCATAAAGGACATTTGCCTTGCAGCCTTTACCACAAACATGCTTGCTTGGTGGTAACTAGGCATTATTTGATGGTAATTTTTGGACACTGTACAGTTTTTTAATTATTATGTTATAAAAAATATAAATTAACCCCTTTTACAGCATGTCTCATATATGTACATTGAAATTTGTCTCTTAAAAGATGTTTTACACTGCAGACACCTGGAGTCTAAAATGATGATGATCATGGACATTTCACCCCTCAGATGTTGTAGTCCATTGTGGCCATGGAATCCGAGAGGGCTTTCCTCGGGAGCTCTGCAATCTTGGGCCCCAAACGTCTCCCCCATTGTGGCGATTGAGGGAACCGTTTGGTTGTAATTGCAGCCTCAGGCCCACTGAAGGATTTGGGGCCTGCCACAGCAATGTTCCTATGGAACACTATCTGTGGCAGGGCTCCAAAGAAACAAAATAAAACTCCCATAGCCTGTAATGGTAATTCACTGCAGTCTATGAGAGAAGCTATCAGACGATTTTATGTTCCCCTAGGGGAACATGAAAAAGTAAAAAAAAAAAAAAAAAAAAACTTTTAAAAACAAAAATTCAAATTACCTCCCTAAAATAAAAATAAAAAATAAAGATCATAGGTATCACTGAATCTCAGAATTGAAAAATATAAACATATTTATCCCATATTGTGAACGCCATCATGAAAAAAATCAAATGTAATCACTCCTACCACACATACAGTATCTCACAAAAGTGAGTACACCTTTCACAGTTTTGTAAATATTTTATTATGCCTTTTCATAGGACAACACTGAAGATATGACACTTTGATACAATGTAAAGTAGTCAGTATACAGCTTGTATAACAGTGTAAATTTGATGTCCCCTTAAAATAACTCAACACAGAGCGATTAATGTCTAAACCGCTGGTAACAAAAGTGAGTACACCCCTAAGTGAAAATGGCCAAATTGTGCCCAATTAGCCATTTTCCCTCCCCGATGTCAGGTGACTCATTAGTGTTACAAGGTCTCAGGTGTGAATGGGGAGCAGGTGTGTTAAATTTGGTGTTATCACTCTCACACTCTCTCATACTGGTCACTGGAAGTTCAGTATGACACCTCATGGCAAAGAACTCTCTGAGGATCTGAAAAAATGAATTGTTGCTCTACATAAAGATGGCCGAGGCTATAAGAAGATTGTCAGCCCTCTGAATTGAGCTGCAGCACAGTGGCCAAGACCATTTAGAGGTTTAACAAGAAACGTTCCACTCAGAACAGTCCTCACCATGGCCGACAAAGGAAGTTGAATGCACGTGCTCAGCGTCATATCCAGAGGTTGTATGAGTGCTGCCAGCATTGCTGCAGAGGTTAAAGGGGTGGGGGGTCTGCCTGTCAGTGCTCAGACCATACATGGCACACTGCCTTAAATTGGTCATCCAAGAAGGAAGCCTCTTCTAAAGATGATGCACAAGAAAAACCAAACATTTTTCTGAAGACAAGCAGACTAAGGACATGGATTACTGGAACCATGTCTTGTGGTCTGATGAGACCAAGAGAAACTTATTTGGTTGAGATGGTGTCAAGCATGTGTGGCGGCAACTAGGTGAGGAGTACAAAGACAAGTATGTCCTGCCTACAATCAAGCATGGTGGTGGCAGTGTCATGGTTTGAGGCTGCATTAGTGCTGCCGGCTGTGGGGAGCTAAAGTTCATTGAGGAAACCATGAATACCAACACGTACTGTGATATACTGAAGCAGAGCATGATCCCCTCCCTTTCGAAACTGGGATGCAGGGCAGTATTCCAGCGTGATAACAACCCCAAACACACCTCCAAGACGACTACTGCCTTGCTAAAGAAACTGAGGATAAAGGTGCTGGATGGGCCAAGCATGTCTCCAGACCTAAACCCTATTGAGCATCTGTGGAGCTTCCTTAAACGGAAGGTGGAGGAAATCAAGGTCTATAACATCCACCACATCCATGGAGTAGTGGAAGAGGATTCCAGTGACAACCTGTGAAGCTCTAATGAACTCCATGCCCAAGAGAGTTAAAGCAGTGCTGGAAAATAATGGTGGCCACACAAAATATTGACACTTTGTGTACAATTTGGCCATATTTATTTAGGGGTGTACTAACTTTTGTTGCCAGTGGTTTAGACATTAATGGCTGTGTGCTGAGTTATTTTGAGGGCACACCAAATATACACTGTTATACAAGCTGTATACTGACTACTTTACATTGTATCAAAGTGTCATATATTCAGTGTTGTCCCATGAAAAGATATAATAAAATATTTACAAAAATGTGAGGGGTGTACTCACTTTTGTAAGACACTGTAGAATAATGAATCTCTGCCAGAAGCTTCTCGTTTCCTATTACAGACCATAAAATAATAGCATTTTGATTTTGATATTCACATGTTACACTAGATTTTAATTGCAATATTCAGTGGTATGACCACAATGTATGAATACACCCTAATAACAGGACCTCAAATATTTCCGGCAGCCCCCACATACATTAGATTGTCAGTAGACCCTACTTTCCAATAGTGATGAGCCACAGGGGCTATATTCGAATTCGCGATATTTCAAGAATATTTGGGCGAATATTTATCATATATTCGTGAATTCACGAATTTGAGATAATTTTCTTGATTGCGAATCGGCAATGTAATATTCGCGTTATGCGTTCGAAATACAGGCGTGGGTCACTTTTGCTAAATTTTCCAAGCTGCTAGACGTTTTCTGAGACTGGAGAAAATGGTTGGCATGGCAGAACATTAAAAATGAAATAGCTTTATATGCAGTTAGAGTGCTCCAATATATTCGCGATTGCGCTAATCGGCACAAACTTCAAATTTTAGCAGATCTGCATGTATGTATGGACAGCAGAACCTAACACACTACCTGCAACAGCTACACTATATCAGTATATAACCTACACTCATTGACTATCTCCCACTAACTATCAGTATTATATATATATATGAGCTAACTATCTATCTAATGTAATGAGTGGAAAGCACAGAGCACAGCAATGACACTGCTGTCTCTCTCAGAACTTAAAAAAAACTGTAGAAAATGGCTGCTGGGGAGGTTCTTATATAATAAGGGGTAGGCAACTTTCCTATTGGTTGCTAGGGATGTTGCTAAAATCAGACAAAGACATTGCAGTCTTCTCATTGGCCCACAAGCAAGAAGGGAGGTTACTGATGAAAAAAAAAACTAGAATATTCAAAATTATGAATATATATCACTATATACTAAATATTCGCGAATTCTCGAAGTGCTGATATTAGCGATTAATATTTGCGATTCAAATATTAGCGCCCAACACTTTTTTCCAAGTATGGGATCATCTAAGGATAGTCTGATGTGTATGGCAGGCTAGATAGTAATGACAAGCAGTGACTCCAGTCATCTTATCCGGGTCACATACATTTAGAAGGCATTTCTGCTAAAGTTGACTTTTTTTATTTATACCATGTTACTGGCCTACATAAATGGGAATAATAGCTCAAGCAGATATTTGACCTCAAACAACTTCTTCATTAAGCGATCACTTTGAATTAATGTCCAAAAACTGCATGATGTCACTGGCCTATGCTCTTGTGGATCTTTGCAATGTGCCTACAAAGCTCTCTACATGAAAGTCTTGACAATGGACGGGAACTGATCCATTGCACAGTCATTTAGCAGGGCTTGATTATTGCTTTATCAGCCGTTCACTTTCTTTTAGTTTTAATATGCTCCTGATGAACAATTATTTATTTTCTTCGGCTACAATAATATCTTTCCCAGACCTTTTTAATTAGCATAAATCCCTCTTGTAAATCTGTTTGTCCAGTGATAATAGTGTAGAAATGCTTTCATGCTTAGGTAATGCAACCTGCAACCTACAGCAGTTTGTTTGAGAATTAACTGTGGACACGTTCTTCAACCTGATGACTGAAGGGCTAGAACTTGACAGATATGTTTTACATTGGATGTCACTTATGAATAGACCTTGTACATACATGTAAACTGTAAAAAACTTTTATGAACTAGACATATTTTTCACGTACGGCCTTACAAATTACTAGTTCTTAATGGGGGGTTTTAACCACACAATAGCTGGCTATGATGTCATGGTAAATATATTATAGGAAATAAAGATTTACTGTACAGTGGTCCCTCAAGTTGCAATATTAATTGGTTCCAGGAAAACCATTGTATGTTGAAACCATTGTAAGTTGAGTAATCAGTTCCAAAGCCCCAAAATGTCATCCAAGATAAGAGAAAATTAATATTTAAGAAAAATAAGTGGATAACTAAGACAAATTAAACATGTTCTTACATATAACAGTCAGGAATGGCTGCTAACTAGCATCTAATACAGCTATTTTACCAGAGAAGTGGCCTTGATTGGTTGGATCTGAGTCTGAGGCATAGTATGTTGAATCTAATTTCAACTTACGATGGGTCATAAAAGACCATTGTATGTTGAAAATATTGTATTCTGAGGGATCACTGTATTGTAAAGTAACCTTTAGGCATTCAAGAAATACATTCATTTTGAGGGAGATTTTTGTGGCATGGATATTGATGACTTATCCTCATGATAGGTCATCAATATCAGATTGGTAGGGGCACCCTCACCAATTAGATGTTTTAGCCAGCTACCTGAAACTATACAGTGAATGGAACTGGAACTGGAAGCAGAAGGCTCTGTCCTCTGTGTAGTGACGGTACCGATGGCACTGCAGCTCACCTCACAGCTTCAGTACTCTGGCACCAGAAACCACACGGTGGACAGAGCCTTCTGTCCACTATATTGTTTCCAGTGCCCGTGGCTGCCTAAAACAGATAATCCATGTAGAGCCGGGTGTCAGATCCCCAAAATATGATATTGATTACCTATTCTGAGGATTTGTCATTAATATCTAAGTCTCTGAAAACTCCTTTAATGATGAGGACATGCAGACTGTACTAGACCACCAACCGTAGTAATGTATTCACCCTCTCTCTAATATAGCTACCATCCCCACTTCTTTTTTTGTAGCACTCAAAATCTGGACATTGAGGCTTATATAGAGAGCAGACATGCTTCGTCAGCTGCCATAGGTACAGACATATTCTCCATTAAAGCCAGTGCATCCAGATTATAATAGTTCTATACATACAGTGGCATGCAAAAGTTTGGGCACCTCTGGTCAAAATTACTGTAACTGTGAACAGTTAAGCAAGTTCAAGTAACCATAACAGTAATTTTGACCATGCCACTGACCATGCCACTGCTTGCCACTATTTTTTTTAAGTCTATGACATAAGCCCTAAGCACTCTAATCTAAAAAGGCAGCCGGTTAAAACCAATATGGCACTGTGTAACTTAGGGATATGAATGAACAAACATGTGAACAGTGTTGAACGAGCATGCTCGGCCGAACACCTCATGTGTTCGAGTCAGTGTATTTAAATCTAATTTAGTCTCTATTTCTATGCAGAAGATCGCTGTACAGTGAGGGAATCCCTCAGTGTGAGCTCACGGCGTAGGAGTCCCTGTTCTGACACCATATATAGCTATGTCCATATATGGAGTTAGTGCTTGGGGACACCCCAGTGTATTTAAATCTAATTTAGCCTGTATTTCAGAAAAGTTTCTGCCGGGTTTGAAACTCACGACCTTCTGAATTAGAGGCAAGTGTAGTGGTTAAAGTTCTGGGCTATGATGCAGAAGCTGTGAGTTCAAATTCCGTCACAAACTTTTTCAGAAAAAGAGGCAAAACTTAATTTAAACATATATATATATATATATATATATATATGTTTTTAGCTATAATATATTTGCATGTTATAATATATTTAGAATATATAATACATATATAGAACTCGAAAGTCAATCAACTAGAAGTAACTGGCTATGCAGCTATTATAGCTGAGTGGTTAAGTGCATTGCCTCTAATACAAAAGGTCGTGAGTTTGAATACTGGCAGAAACTTTTCTAAAATACAGGCTAAATTAGATTTAAATACACTGGTGTGTCCCCAAGCACTGACTCCATATATGGACATAGCTATATATGGAATCAGAGCAGGGACTCCTAAGCCGAACTAGAGTCCAGACGCCCTCCCCTCTTCAGAGCAGGGGGTGCCTGGGGTTCTATTGATTTCCATTGTGCTCGGGTGCTCGGTAGAACACCCGAGCATCGCAAAGTGTTCTACCCGAGCACTTTGGTGCTCGATCAACACTACATGTGAACCATTTTTAAGAACGCACATCTCAGATATTACAATCTCAGACATCTGTATGTTCCTCATGAGCTTCAGCATGATTTTCAAGGACGGCTATCAAAACCACCATTGTAATTCACTTGAGATGAAGGGGAGGATACTTTGGTCATAGAGTAGACATAATATCTGTGGGGGTAATTATCTCAATTAAGCCTCGTTCATATCTCCTGTGCCGAAACAGCCTGCCAAATCTCAAAACGGAGATGTGAACGAGGCCTTATTTGACGATGAGACTCAGAATTCACTGACTGTATATCAACTGATGTGGATTCAGCACAATCTAGATCTCAGCTGAATATTGTAGTCATTGATTTCCTGACTAGCGCAATGATGATTTCAGTTGCAATTCACAAACAATGCTATATACTGTAATGGTGGAATATATTACCTATGAACAGGCCTGGCCGCTCCACACCTGCTTTCCCTTAGCTGAGTTTGGCTGGTTATGCCATGCACAGATTAGAAGGGCTGGCAGTTCATGTTTCAACTTATTTGATTAATTACAGGGAAGCTGTGCACAGTGCAGCCAAATCTCACTTTTTAATGAAAGGGAATGCACCTGTGCTGTCTTTTGATCTTAGAATAGCAGCCATTGACACGTTTATTTGCTCATTGATGGAAATGCAGCTCTCATTCCAACTAGTTGTGTCAAATAATCTGCATGTCAATGTTATGAAGATTACATGGGGAAACTCATAGGACTCTCTTACACACGTGTTTGTGGCTGTGCATAGCAGTCAGATTTACCACTAATTGCCAGTCTGAACATGGATTAGCAACCTGAAACAAGTGCCGTAAATCACCAGCACACCCCATGACTGCAAATATACCATATTTTTCCGCTGTAGAAGACGCAACGGCTCATAAGACACAACTAGGTTTTAGTGGAGGACTATAAGAAAAATATATTCTTCATTAGGCCTCATGTCAGACCACCAATCAGACCCCCAATTTTAATCAGACCTCATCTAACAGCCCCAATCAGACCCCCAATGTTAATAATACCCCAATAAGACCTCATAACGGACACACAATTAGCTCAGACCCCAGTGTAAATGACCCCCAATCCTCAATCCCCATCCCCAAACCTCAGATAAGAGCCCCAATATAAATAAGACCCCCCATTCAAACCTCATATCAGCCCCATTGCCTCATATCAGCCTCCCATGCCTCATATCAGCCCCCATCCTCATATCAGCCCCAGATTTATATCAGTCCCTAGCCCCCAGCCATATATCAGCCCATAGCCTCATATCATCAGCCCCCGGCGTCATATCATCAGCCCCCAGGCCTCATATTAGCCCCCAGCCTCAGATCACATACCGTAAAATAAAAAATAAACTTACCTCTTCTGCTCCGGATACCGACGCTCGCTCTTCTTCCTCCTGCAGCAGCTGTGCTATGAACCGATGCGCACAGCGTGAGGTCCCAGAGCGTCCTCACGCTTTGCGCATCCACAGCGCAGCCGACAGCAGAGGACCAGGAAGCGATGAGCACAGAGCCCGAGGAGCTCTTCATTTACTGCTTCCCGGTCCTCCGGTACTAATGAGTGCTTTCATAATGGAAGCTCTTATTAGTCTTCGTCCCATAAAATGCAGGGCATTTTCCCACTTTGGGGGAAGAAAAAGTGTGCTTTATGGGGCGAAAAATACGGTAATATCACTTTAAGGCTGGGTTCACAAGTGACTGAAAATCAAGCAGAAGAATCGGCTGCTTTTTTTGCTACGTATGCACATATTACATGTTTGTTGCGGAAAAGCCAGCAGATTTCGCTCTATCCATTGAGAAGGATTAAATCTACAAGAGAAATCCACTGTTTAAATGCTGCAGATCTCAAATCCTCAATAACGCAGCTTTTCTGCTGGATTTGTTTTGCAGCGTATGGATGAGAATTCGGAAATTCTCAACCAATTTGATATAACTGTACAATACTGTGGATTTGCCGCACAAAAATCCGTCATGTCATGTGTGCACCTGGCCTAAAGGTATTTGCACACGTAGCAGATGCACTGCAAATTTGCCATCTTGGATTTTCATGCAGCAGCTCCCCAGCATTATAACGTTTACAGTACCAGTAATGTGGTTGGGATTTTAACCCTTTAATGACCAGCCAATTTTTTTTTCTTTTAAGTTTTTGCCTCTCTATGTTTAAGCTGCCATCACTTTATTGTTTTGTTCATGGACATTGCTGTATAAGGCTACTTTCACACTAGGATTTTGCTGGATCTGACAGGGATCAGCAAAAACACTTCTGTTACTGATAGTACAACCATCTGCTTCCGTTATGAACGGATCTGGTTGTACTATCTTTAACATTGCCAAGACGGATCCGTCATGAACTCAATTAAAAAGTCAATGGGAGACGGATCCGTTTTCTATTGTGTCAAATTGTGTCAGAGAAAACGGATCCGTCCCCCATTGACTTGCGTTGTGGCTCATGATGGATCCGTTTTACTCCGCATCCCATGACGGAAAGAAAACCGCAGCACGCTGCAGTTTGCTCTCCGGTATGAGAACGGAATGCATGTTGGAGCACTCTGTTCTGTTCAGTTAAGTTTTGTCCCCATTGACAATGAATGGAGACAAAACTGAAGTGTTTTTTTTCCCCCGGTTTTGAGACCCTATGACGGATCTCAATACCGGAAAATAGAATCGCTAGTGTGAAAGTAGCCTAAAGCGTAGTTTTATGCAATTTTTGTGCTCTTTGAGGATTCATACAAAATACTTTGTAATTTAGATACATTTTTTATTGCAATTATAGAAAAAGTATTTTCTGACATCACTTTTTTTTACTTGATTGTTTACACTATAGATATATCACACTGAATAACCCCTTGATGAGTTATTTCGGTTATTTAGGTCGTGTGGATACTGTACCTAATAAGTATAGCTATTTCTTTGCTTTTATGCAAATTGTGTAAAAAAATGTACATTATGAAAAACAGTAGCTTTTTTTTTGTTGAAAATTTTATTTGAAATTTGTTTTAATTTTAAATGTTTTTATCCCATTTTTATGATACATTAGGAAATTACTGCTTACAAAATTATTTCATACATATAATGTATTAGCATACTTCTGTATGATAAGCTATCATACTCTGTGTCTCTATGGCGCAGGCTGTGGTTAGGACAACACTAGTGTGCAGGATTACTAAATGTATAGTCTTGGGGTCCCTCCTAGGTCCCTAGGGCCGACTCCAGAGAGCTTACCCAGCCTTCGATCAGATTACTGGGATTCAGCGATAGGGAGAAATCCTCTTTGATCATGCTGCGGTCACAGACTGTGGCAAAAAGAAGGTTTGATATTTGAGAGTGAGCTATCTCTGATCCTGGCTGTAGAGCAAAAGACTGCTCTAAGAACCGAAGCTGTAAGTTACAGTTCACACGTACAGCAGGGGTGCATACAGAAGCATTCTACTCCCTCTAAGGGCTCATGCACACGAACATGTCTGCAGAATACAGATATCTGCCCTGTGAAATCTCATCACTAGAAACAGACAAGGATAGGAAATGTTCTAATACGGACATAATACACAACGGACATAAAGATGCGGACAGCACAAGGATGACCTCCATGTGCTGTCCGTTTCATTTTTTTGCAGACCCATGGAAATGAAGAGGTCCATGTGTAATATGCAAGAAATGCGGATTGGACACCGATGCAAAATACAGCCATGTGCAGAAGCCCTAAAACAGTGACAACAAAAGACAGTGAATGGTCCTTAAAAGGTTAAGAATTTTTTTTAGAAAAAAAATAACATGCGCAAAATGATCTGTCATGCGGAATTGAGATCCTGCGGAATGTCAATCTAGGCTACTTTCACACTAGCGTTCGGGTGTCCGCTTGGGAGCTCCGTTTGAAGGGGCTCACAAGCGGCCCCGAACGCATCCGTACTGCCCTAATGCATTCTGAGTGGATGTGGATCCGCTCAGAATGCATCAGTCTGGCAGCGTTCAGCCTCCGTTCCGCTCAGCAGGCGGACACCTGAACGCTGCTTGCAGCGTTCGGGTGTCCGCCAGGCCGTGCGGAGGCGTGCGGATCCGTCCAGACTTACAATGTAAGTCAATGGGGACGGATCCGTTTGAAGATGACACACTATGGCTCAATCTTCAAACGGATCCGTCCCCCATTGACTTTCAATGTAAAGTCTGGACGGATCCGTTCAGGCTACTTTCACACTTAGAATTTTTTTTAACAATATAATGCAGACGGATCCGTTCTGAACGGAGCCACCGTCTGCATTATATGAGCGGATCCGTCTCAGACGGATCCGCTCTGAACGCAAGTGTGAAAGTAGCCTTATGCGGCGGATCTCCACCGTGGATTTCACCCGTTGCAATAGAGAGGGTGAAATCCACAACTATTTCTGCGGCACAAACTGCATGTAATTCATGCAAATTCTGCTGCTTTTTTACAGTGGAGTTTACTGGGGATCCGAGACAAAATCCATAGAACCATTTTCTGCTGTATGTTACGTTTCCTGTAGACAGACAGATGTAGTAAACCAAATGCGTTAAGCAAACACCTTCAATTGCTTTTCAATGGCTTTTGTTTCAAGATAACGCGATGAGTTAAGAAATTTGAGTTAAGAGTTTGTGTGTTAACCCTGCTACATCTGTACCTGAATAGTTTTTACACCTTTGACCTAGTTCCACAGAATTGTACAAGTTACTGTATAATCACTCATTTTGAGAGGTGTCTGATACCAGTAGCTCCAACTCATGCATGAATCCTCAAAAGATGGGACTCATGAATACTTTCCCCCAGTATGAACTGTGTCTGAGCCGGTGTGTAGAGTGGACTTACTGAAATTGTGTATTTTTGTTGCAGGACTTTAATACTAAATGTGCGACTTACACCATGCATTAAACTTGACGTAGATAAAAACAGTGAGCATTCATTGAACAGTATACGCCATGTTGATGAATACGCATAATACACTTGACTTACTGTACATGACGATATAAAGCTGAGCTGCCCTATAATAAATACGTTTCATTGTATCATGATGAGCTGTGCCAAACGGAAACCTTCGTCCAGCTTGTTAATTCTGTTTTCTACGCCAGTCTTGACATCCCTTACATTGCCGAAGGATGCTCCAGATTTATGGCGAGGCTCATGCCTCATCATTAGGGATGAGCGAAGCAAGCTTCGGATCTAAGATCCAAAGTCGGTTCACTGAAAACTTTGTTTTAATACTGTACAGAGTTCCATCGAAATGTATGGTGCTCCCGCAAGGCTGATCCATTATCACTGAAGTGTTGCGGGACTTCGGGCAATAACTTGGGGATTTGACTGATGAGTTATCACCAAAGTCTTGCAAATAACTTTGGCATTTGAGTATTAAACTTGAAAACCATTTTAAAGCTTGGTTCTGAAGTGGGCTTTGGTACCAACTCGTACCTTGGTACCGAAGCCAACTTTGGATGCCTGTGTTAAAACGGTTTTCAAGTTTATGAATTGAGTTATTCAAGTCATAGAAATTATCGCCAAAGTTATTCAGATCGAAATCTCACAAGACTTTGGTGATAACTCATTTTGCCTCGCAGGAGCCCAAACATTTTAATGCTGTATGGAGACGGATCTCCGTACAGCAATAAAACAAAGTTTGGAGCAAAGCGACTTTGGATCTAGGATCCGAAGCTCGTTTTGCTCATCCCTACTTATCATAAATCAGGTGCATCCTCTGGGAGTCCATGCGCCTAAACTGAACTCTACGGGGAAGCTCTGAGCTTCTGTAGATTTCTGTCTTCATTTATGCCAGAAAATTGATGAAAATGAAGATAGAATCTCCTTCTTAGTTCTTCAAAGAGTTAACCGGAATTCCACCAAAAGGCAGAATTCATCACAGAAATGCTGTGGGCTTGCCACGGACTTTACTCCCTGCATTGGAAAGGGTGTATCCTACAGCAGAAGTCCACCACAGATTGATGTGCTTCAAATTTACAATCCGCCGTGGCTTTTGTAGTGGAAATATTCCACAATGTGTGGATGACATTTCATCCATGTTGCTGCTAGTGTATTCACTCTGTATGTTCTGCATGCATTTCCCCTGCAGAAAATCTGCAAATCAATATGAAGATGCAATTTATTTGTATGATGTGTTAGGAAGATACATCAGCTGCTGACTGCTAGGCTTTATCGACATGGAGAAGAGCTACTGTAGCTCAGAAAGAAGAGGCTGTTATCACAACTAGGACTAGGAAGTCAGCATTAATGGACTGTCTAAATAACCCGTGATCCTGACAATACTGTTGATGGACCTGAGTAAAAAGGCTCACGTCTCAGCTTAGGCATAAAATCAAATCAGCCATGTTATTTTGACGAAATAATGAAAAATTAGTCTTCTTTTATCGTACTAGATACAAAAGCTGCCCCTAAGGCAAAGCTTAAAACGGCAGATGAGGACTTGGAAGATGATAACCTCAAAGCCACAAATAGTGTAATTAATTCTTCTCTTCTAAAGCTACAATGGTTTAATAGCTTGTTCTTTCTTTTATTTTTACTTGTATTTAGCAGTTTTAGGTGATAGTACACGTCAACAGCAAGTTAGCGAAAATACTGGGTGTAGGATTGTAACACTGATAACACATGACTTTAAAGAGGACCTGTCACCTCTACTTACATGCCCCTTTTTAGTAACTGCTTGCATTCCCCATGTAAAAGAAAGTCTGAAGCAACTTTTCTTATGTTTCTATGGTGTACCATCCCTGTTAGCAATGTAGCTTGCAATGGAGGTCCAGCTGGTTGTTACCTATTGGAGTGTGTTCCTGCACAGTCGGCCACTGGCAGCACTGCTTGGATAGTGACACCCAGTTGGACCTTATTGTAGACTGCTGGCAATTCATTCATAAGCTTCATATAGGAATAAAAGAAGAATGGCACAGCATAGACTCGTAAGAATTGTTACATGAGAAATGCAAGTACGTAGCTACTGAAACGGACATGTCAGCAGAAGTGACAGGTTCTCTTTAAAGGGGTTGTCCAAGGTCAGAGAAAAAATAAAAACAGTCCTAAATGTTATAAAAAAAACGATGTCGGAATATTTATGCTGTCTCCGATTGACAGTCTATATTATTTATGTGAATAAATTAAAATCTGTAATAATGGAGATTCTAATTTATTATCATAAATATCAAGCTAAAACAAGCTCATGATCTGCGTTGAATTGAGGACAAAACCCAGTTACAGACAAAATATATATGTAATTTATTAATACAATTTTTATTGCAAAATAATATATATATAAAAATTGGTGATAATAAAATTCAATCAATGATATGCAAAATAGTGAGAAAGTCAAAAATAATTGAGAATATATATATATATATATATATATATATATATTTATATATATACACAATTATGCCTTCTTATAATGATACCCCTCAATTATATTTAAAAATCGATTTAATACTTGATTTCTCTCAGCCGACAAATGTCCGATTAAACCCAAATCTGGTTTATCTTTTATCTATACAAATATATATATATATATATAATCAACCATACTGGTCTAGAACGGAATTCAGTTCCTTGGAGATAATGCTGTGTTTTCACCAGTATATTTTCAGTCTCCCTGTATTGGATTAATTTTCAGGATGATGCTGCAGGTACACCCCAATCTTATTCCCAAACAGATACTATACACAAAGTATGGTTAATTGAATATATATAGATATGTATTATATTAATTAATTATCCTATAAAATATAGGTAAGGTTATACTATACCAAAATGTCAGCTAGCATAAATCAGTTTCAATGGTTCTAAGATGGCTGCCTCCAATGACTGAAAAGGTGATCAGGGCTGGATCTGGTCTTTTGATGATGTTCAGAGAGAGAGCTAGAGAGCTCTAGAGATCAATCCCTTCTGTCAGCCCATACCATCTTTTTATCCTATCTTAGAAAGGGCTTGTCCAAGTTTTATCATTAACTAGTGACCTCACTTTTTAATTAATAGAACCTCCCTCTAGTATTTTCCCTCTAGGGGAAAATACACCCTAGATCTTTGTTACCCTAACACTAGATGGCACTAGTACTCCATACAAAAATCGAAGCACTCACTTATTTCTCTTATTTATATACTAGCAATAAATTTTATCTAAGGTTTCAGACA
This sequence comes from Bufo gargarizans, assembly GCF_014858855.1. NCBI lineage: Eukaryota > Metazoa > Chordata > Amphibia > Anura > Bufonidae > Bufo > Bufo gargarizans. Next base: position 169,986,473 of record NC_058080.1, read on the forward strand.
AAACCTTGAGAAGATCTTGAATAGACAATGACTTTTATACTTAGTCAACCACCTAGTTCATCCTTAAATCTTTTGACCAGACCTAATTAAATCAAGATACACATGACTATCTTAAGTCATTGTTCTTGGAAAAGACAGGGTTTGTTCATGATCACCTGTGTCTACATTTCTCCATTCAAGAAAACCTCAAGGAGAGAAATAATTAACTTGTGTGTTACACTGAGAGAGATTCTAAAAATGACAGAGGAATTTGTACCTTGTTTCTAATCTTAAAACTGAATATAGCTATAAGGACCATACTCTTATATATATACTATATATTCGGCACGCCTATTAAAATTGATAATATAAAATCAATCTACTCCTACATTGATTAATATAAAACCACAAAGAAATATTAGAGTCTTTCTATTCACTGAAAATCATCAAAACTCAGCATATTTCTAATACATTGTCTTATCTATGCAATTACTTTTTATTAGACCTTGGGACATCTCCTTCTCACAAAAACAAACTTGGGTAAATACTTTGGTACATATCATAAACCTTAGTTTAGCAATTTCAGAGTAAAAAAAAATCTTGAATTCACCCTGCACTTTTAAAATAAGACAAAATGGTTGTCTTTTAGGCTCATGTCCATACATCTTATATAGGCCTTAATACTTATGGACTTTATTTATACCCAATAGTTCTGACAACGACTTACCTGTCAAATCCTTAACCAATTCTGCACTCAAAACATAATGTGTTATATTGGGTGATGTGTGGTTAAGTGGCTAGTGGTAGAAGATTGTTGAACAGGGTTTGTTACAGGGATGAGGACATGGATATGTTGCTGGTTACAGGGATGAGGACATGGATATGTTGCTGTTAGTCTGCTCTTGAGCAGCTGTACTGTTTTGCCCATATACTGAACCACTATTTATTGCCATGGATATTGTGCATCTGATGTCTGCAGGATTGTATTTTTAAAGATGGTCTAATAAAAGTATTTTTAATGGGGGATATTAAATGCTTTGTTTCTTCTGGATAATGTTACAGAGTTAATTGAGGTATTCCCAGTAATGGCAATGGTTATGGCTAATAATAAAGTGAAATGATGTTGTAAAAATTAACTTAAAAAAAGGCTGGTTGTCTTGCATCACTCAGCTTGGCATATGTTGAGTCAAGAGAAGAATCAAGGAAGGACACATCTGTAGTATGTTTTTTTTTTTTTTTTTTTCACAAGAAAGGGAGCAGGGTGCCTCTGGCAGGTGCAGTGCCACCCAATTGTCTGCTTCTATTAGGGTATCTAAAAATGCCCCCATTTAAATATGTCTGCCACCAGAGGTGTACTGTATAAGCCATAATGGAGTTTTCCTAGATCTTTTTACTGATGACCTAACATCTGAATAGGTCATCAGTATCTGATCGGTGGGGGTCCGACACTCAGGACCTCTGCCAGTTAGCTGTTTGAGAAGGCACCAGCGCTCACAGTAGTGCCACGGCCTATTCACAGCTTTCCCTAGGCCATGTGATGTCACGTTCATTGGTCACATGGCCTAGGCGCAGCTGAGCCCCATTGAAGTAAGCAGAGACAAGGCGCTGTGCTACTGTGAGCACTGGTGCCTTTTTAAACAGCTGATCATCAGGGATCTTGGGTGTCAGACCCCCACAGATCACATACTGATGACCTATGCAGAGGACAGGTCATCAGTAAAAAGGTGTAGGAAAACTCCTATAAGGCTTGAAAAACTTTTTAAGGCATACAATGCTGACCATAAAAGTTACTGCAAACAGATGCCTCAACACTGTACTCAAGTGACTATGTTCAGTAGAAGTGAGTAGTTACAAAACTGCCAGTAACCAAAAATATATATAATCTTTTGAAATCACGATGATTACCCAATGCAGGATATTCATCCAGACATTGCATACTTGGCACCAAACATCAAAAAAAAGTTTTGGCAGCAAGTAAATTATTCATCTCATAGAAGCAGTGCTCTGTTCTATGTTCTGCTTAAAATAATTTTCACTGTAATGAAAGTGATATACATTTATTTATGAGGTGCCCTAAACCACTCTCCTTAAAAGAAAAAAAAACTCCTTAAACCCTTTAAGTTCATTCTTAGTTTGTGGGTTAAGGGTGAACATGTTTCCCTTTCAGTAGTTAACGCTGAAGTGCCTAGTCTAAGTGACTCATGTACGGCATAGGCTTTAGTAGGTCTACACACAACGAGAGGTCACTGCACTGATAAATGCTACAATCTCATGGTGTATGAGTTACAGGGGTTAGAAGTAATACCGTATTTTTCGCCCCATAAGACGCACTGGGGCAGATATGCCCCTGCGTCTTATGGGGTGAATGCTGCCATTTTACATCGCAGTCTGCGGTGTATCAGCGGGGAGGGAGGAGGGGCTGGAGTCCGGGAACTTGCGACGGGGCCCGGTGCAGTCACTATACTCTTACACCGGGCCCCGCTGCTCACAACAGTATTTCTAAACCGTAATACTTAGCCTCTTAATAACTTTAAGTAAAGTTGCGTTATTAATAGGCTAAGGATTACTGTTTCGAAATACTGTTGTGAGCAGCGGGGCCCGGTATATTGGGGGACAATGTTATGGGGGGAAATCTGTGGATGACACATATATAGCAGTGTCATCCTCAGATCTCCCTCATAACAGTGTCATCCACAGATCATCCACCCCATAATAGTGCCATCCACAGATCCCCCACCCCATAATAGTGCCATCCGCAGATGCCCTCCCCATAAAGGTGCCATCGACAGATCCCCCTTAACAGTGCCATCGACAGATGCCCCATAACAGTGCCATAAACAGATCCCCCCATAACAGTGCCATCGACAGATCCCCCACATAACAGTGCCATCCACAGTTCCCCTCCATAACAGTGCGTCATCCACAGATCCCCCATAATAGTGTCATGCACAGACCACCATTAGTTCAAAACCCACCAAAAGCACACCTTTTGGTTAAATTATTTTATTTTTATTATTTTCCTCCTCAAAAACCTAGGTGCATCTTATGGGCCGGTGCATCTTATAGGGCGAAAAATACGGTACTATTCTAAAAATAATTTCCAATGATAAATTGTATATATTTTTCTGAAAAGATGGAGGACAGATGGAGGTACATTCTCTGTATAAGTGTGTATACATAGATTGCTGTCAGTCGGTTGATCATGGGGGGAGGTGTTATTAGTAATAGCATGCTCTGTATAAGTGTGTATACATAGATTGCTGTCAGTCGGTTGATCATGGGGGGAGGTGTTATTAGTAATAGCATGCTCTGTTTAAGTGTGTATACAGAGATAGCTGTTAGTGACTGATGCAGTGTGTTTCAAGTTGACATTTTCTATATCTGTATATTGACCTTATCTTTTATTCTATTGCTCTGCACAGTATTGTACACTGTATAAAAAAATATATGATCCTGGATCCCAGTATATTTCATTTCCTGGAATGACTCTTTAACCCCTTCACGCAACATCACGTACATGTACGTGAGGGAATGTGGTGCCTCACCGCATCCCCACGTGCATGTACGTGATCGGCTTTCACTGTCAGCGCAGGGAGCGAAGCGCTGAGGGTACAGTGAAGCCGGCGTGCTGGGGTTGCCAGGCAACCAGAGAAGCCGGCGGGAGCAGCATCGGAGCTCTGACCCACCCGCGATCGCTGTGATTGGTCCAATAGCGCAGAGGGACCAATCGCAGCGCATCGGGGCAGGTTAGGGGGGTTTGGGGAGGGAGTATGTGCTTCTCCTTCTCTGATCCTCCCAATTCCTGTCAGGGAAGCGATCAGAGAAGGAGAGAGTGTGAAAAGCTGTGTGTAGAGTGTGTAGATTAGGATCACATTAACCCCTTTAGTGCCGAAAAGCTGCTTCTGTGCCCCAGTCAGTGACACAGATCAGTTCTGTGCCTCATCAACAGCCTGTCATCTGTCATCTGTAGTCAGTTCTGTGCCTCATCCCCTGCTTCGTACATAATTAACCCCTAATTAACCCCTTCAGTACCGATTTGCCCCAGTCAGTGAGATTAGTCCTGTCCAGTCATCTCCTCATCACCTCATCCCGTCATCCAGACACCTGTCACTACTGTCCGTCCGTTAAGTCGACTGTCTGCCCGTCAAGACACCTGTCACTCCAGCCTGTCCGTCCGTTAAGACAACTGTCTGCCCGTCAAGACACCTGTCACTCCAGCTGTCCGTCCATCAAGACAACTGTCTGCCCGTCAAGACACCTGTCACTCCAGCTGTCCATCCATCAAGACAACTGTCTGCCCGTCAAGACACCTATCACTCCAGCCTGTCCGTCAATCAAGACACCTGTCACTAAAGTTTGTCCGTTCAATAAAGACACGTGTCACTCCAGCCTGTCCGTCCATCAAGACACCTGTCAGTCCAGTCTGTCCGTTCAATAAAGACACCTGTCACTCCAGCCTGTTCGCCCATCAAGACACCTGTCAGTCCAGTCTGTCTGTTCAATAAAGACACCTATTACTCCAGCCTGTCCGCCCATCAAGACACCTGTCAGTCCAGTCTGTCCGTCCATCAAGACACCTGTGACTCCAGTTTGTCCGTTCAATAAAGATACCTGTCACACTAGCCTGTCCGTCAAGTCACCTGTCACACACTTCCAAGTTACATAAAAAATAATAACCGTCAATAGGTGTGCCATCCTCCTGTGCTTGAGTGGCACCATTCTGTAAAATATAAGTCTCTTATGCCCCATGTGGCTTTGTGCCACCTAATACTGTAATATAATACATTAATTAAACCCTTTTCTGCCCCAGTAAGGATATTGGGACTACTCTGTGTCCCATACTAGACCCCTGGCTCATCGCCAGCCATCTGTGCACCTGTGACACCTGTCAATAATTTCCAAGTGTTTCGAGGAGTTTTTTTCCTATCCTAAAGGATATACAGTATTTTAGTCTACTGTTCCATTTAAAAAAAAATATATATATTAAAAAAAGACAAAAAAAATCTACGTTAGTTTACAGTTAAAAATGACTAAACGGCTTTTCACTGCCGAAGAGGCATATGCTGTACTTTTTGAGGACACTGACTCCAACAGTGGAGATGAAGTGACATTTTTAGTTTCATCTTCCTCAGATGATTCATCTAATGATGAACCCCCTCGTAGGCGTCCTAGGGGTAGTGCGCCGTCGCAGCCCCGTACAAGTGACTCTTCATGGATCCCCGCAGATAACTATGTGCCCCAGGTGCCTGAATTTACAGCCACTCCAGGCATCAATGTAGATACAACAGGTTTCAGTGAAATAAATTTTTTCCAATTATTCTTCACTGATGACCTAATTAACTTGATGGTGGAACAAACAAATATATATGCAGAGCAATTTATTGCCTCCCATCCAGACAGTTATCTCTCAAGGCCCCACAAATGGACCCCTACTAACACAACTGAAATGCAAAGGTTTTGGGGCCTTCTCCTAAGCATGGGGATTATAAAAAAAACCAACAATACGTTCGTATTGGAACAAAGATATTTTATATCACACCCCTCTTCACAGTCTTGCCATGCCCCGGGCCCGTTTCGAAGCTCTTCTAAGATTCCTACACTTCAGCAATAATAATGAATGCCAACCCCCAAGCAACCCCAGTTATGACAGACTCTTTAAAATTAGGCCAGTGGTTGACCACTACAATTCCAAATTTGGTCAAGTATATACCCCCCCAAAAATGTCTCTCAGTGGATGAATCATTGGTCCACTTCAAAGGCCGATTACATTTCCGCCAGTACCTGCCCAATAAAAGGGCTAGGTATGGTGTGAAGTTGTATAAGGCCTGCGAAAGTGTATCTGGGTATACACTGCGCTTTCGTATTTACGAGGGAAAAGATTCCAAAATTGAGCCACCAGATTGTCCCCCGGTTCTGGGTATAAGTGGGAAGATAGTATGGGATTTAGTCAACCCCCTGCTGGACCACGGATATCATCTGTATTTGGACAACTTTTACAATAGTGTCCCTCTCCTGAAGTGCCTTGCTGCCAGAGGCATAGGCACATGTGGCACAATTAGAAGAAATCAAAAAGGGCTCCCTAAATCCTTCATAGATCAGACAGTGCGTCGTGGGGAAAGCAGGGCTGTTTGCTCAGAAAATTTGATGCTGCTAAAATACAAGGACAAACGGGATGTTCTTGTGTTGACTACCCTCCATGCAGATCAGTCCACCCCAGTCGCAGTCCGAGGAACCACAGAGCAGAACATCAAGCCTGTGTGTATCCAGGATTACAACAAGTTCATGGGTGGAGTGGATCTTTCAGACCAGGTACTACAGCCCTACAGTGCCTTAAGAAAATCTAAGGTGTGGTACAAAAAATTAGCTGTGTACCTAACCCAAGTGTCACTATATAATGCCTTTGTCATCCACAGAACAGCTGGTCATGGGGGGACCTTCTTGGAATTTCAGGAAAAAATAATAAAAAAATAGATTTTTGGCGTTCAGGAAGGAGAGGCCAGTTTTTTATCCAGCAGTGCTTCTGGGGTATCAAGAATAATACGTGGGCAGCATTTCCCTGGAGTACTTCCCCCCACAGAAAAAAAAAGGCGACCCCAAAAAAGGTGTCGAGTTTGCTCGGTTAAAGGGATTAGAAAAGACACCACTCACTACTGTCAGACCTGTCCCTCTAAACCGGGCCTCTGCATTGGAGAGTGCTTTCAAGTTTATCACACCTCAACTGATATCCATTAAGTCCATTTCACTAACTTCTTAATTAATCCATGGCAAGACATTTTCAGTTGAGCATTTTTCCATTTGGCAATCCAATAATAGCTCCCCCCAAAAAATAAAAAATAAAATAAAAACCTTAAAAATTCCCATTATACCCCTAGATGAATACATTGAAAGGTGTCATTTTATTAAATGAGGCAATTCTTCAATTTCCTTTTATGTTCTGGCACCCCTAGAGCATCCATTTTGCGGTTTTCACTGTTGGGGTGAGTGACTTCAAATGCGACATGGTGCTTGAAAATTATTCCAGCGAAATCTGCCTTCCAAAAGCCACACGATGTTCCTCCCATTCTGAGCCCCGCTGTGTGCTCATACAGCACTTTACAACCACATATGGGGTGTTGACGTATTCAGGAGAAAATGGGTAACAGATTATGGGGTGCATTTTCTCCTGATACCCCTTGTTAAAATGACAAATTTGGGCCTAAAGCGAGATATTCTTGTAAAATATGAAATTTTTCATTTTCACTGCCAAGTCTTTCTAAATTCTATGAAACGGCTATTGGGCCAAAGTGCTCAGTGCACCCCTTGAAAAATTCCTTAGGGGGTGTATTTTCCATAATGGGGTCACTTTTGGTGTTTTTTAACTGTTGGGGTGCCTCAGGGTGTCTTCAAATGCGACATGGTGCTTGAAAATTATTCCAGCGAAATCTGCCTTCCAAAAGCCACACGATGTTCCTCCCATTCTGAGCCCCGCTGTGTGCTCATACAGCACTTTACAACCACATATGGGGTGTTGACGTATTCAGGAGAAAATGGGTAACAGATTATGGGGTGCATTTTCTCCTGATACCCCTTGTTAAAATGACAAATTTGGGCCTAAAGCGAGATATTCTTGTAAAATATGAAATTTTTCATTTTCACTGCCAAGTCTTTCTAAATTCTATGAAACGGCTATTGGGCCAAAGTGCTCAGTGCACCCCTTGAAAAATTCCTTAGGGGGTGTATTTTCCATAATGGGGTCACTTTTGGTGTTTTTTAACTGTTGGGGTGCCTCAGGGTGTCTTCAAATGTGACATGGTGCTTGAAAATTATTCCCGCGAAATCTGCCTTCCAAAAGCCACACGATGTTTCTCCCATTCTGAGCCCTGCTGTGTGCTCATACAGCACTTTACAACCACATATGGGGTGTTTCTGTAAACTTAAGAATCAGGGTAACAAATATTAAGGTTTATTTTGCTGTTAACCCATGCTGAATAGCAGGATAAATGGATCTAAAGTGAAAAATCTGCAAAAAAAGTGACATTTTAAAAATTCACCTCCATTTTCCATTAATTCTGGTGGAACACTTAAAGGGTTAACAACGTTTGTAAAATTCGTTTTGAATACCTTGAGGGGTGTAGTTTCTAAAATGGGGTCATTTTTGGGTGGTTTATATTATATAAGTCTCACAAAGTGACTTCAGACATGAACTGGTTCTTAAAAAGTGGGTTTTGGAAATGTTCTGAAAAATTTTAAACTTTGCTTCTAAACTTCTAAGCCTTCTAACATCCCAAAAAAATAAAATTACATTTACAAAATGATGCAAACATGAAGTAGACATATGGTAAATGTAAAGTAATAACTATTTTGTAAGTTACCACTGTCTGTCAGATAACCAGAGAAATTCAAATTTAGAAAATTGCGAATTTTTCCAAATTTTCAGTAAATTTGGGCTTTTTTTATAAATAAAGGTGAAACATATTGACTCAAATTTACCACTAACATGAAGTACAATATGTCACGAGAAAACAGTCTCAGAATCGCTTATATAAGTAAAAGCGTTTCAGAGTTATTACCACATAAAGTGAAACATGTCAGATTTGCAAAATGTGGCTTGGTCCTTATGGTGAAAACTAGCTTGGTCTTGAAGGGGTTAATGAATAAATGGAATGAGGTTTAGCAGAGCATTCCACTAAAAAGGTATTTGATAGAACAGTGTAACCTAGTGACAGGTCCCACAATCCTAAAGGACTATGTTTAAGAGGTTGCCCAACTCCTAGATTACAGGGAGTAGGAAATTATGTAAAATAACCCAAAATAGTACTTACCTCTTCAAGCCCCCAGTGAGACAGTACATATGCTCCAGATATCCACTTCCAGTTTCTGTTTATGTGCTGCTACTGTAGCTATGACATACCGTATCATACTGGATAGAAGAGGTGATTACTTTTTTTTTCTTTTGCAAGTCTTCAGTATTTTCTGTGCTACTTTTTAAGTAATTGGACAATTCCTCTAACTCTAAATCATTTAATAAGGAACAGTTTTATCACTGGGACTCTGCCAGCGTTATGTCCCAGCCTTAGGCCTCATGCACGCGACCGTTTTTCGGATCCGCACCTGAGCCACAGTTTTAACGGCTCGGGTGCGGACCCATTCACTTCAATGGGGCTGCAAAAGATGCAGACAACACTCTGTGTGCTATCCGCATCTGTTGCTCCGTTCCGTGGTGCCGCTAAAAAAAAATCACATGTCCTATTCTTGTCCACGCTTTGCGGACAAGAATAGGCATTTATATTGAAGGCTGTCCGTGCCGTTCCGCAAATTGCAGAACTCGCATAGATGCCATCCGTGTTTTGCGGATCCGCAATTTGCAGATCGCAAAACACACCACGGTAATGTGCATGAGGCCTTAGGAAAACAGAATAGAAATGTGTTGCACTTTTTTTCATTTTCTTAAAATATTTTTGTTATGCTTATGATCTTTTTATGGTTCCTTATTCCATTTAATATGTACTGCATCTGAAAGACCTTAATTGAGATGTTCTATTTAAATAGGTTTTTTATTAAGTCTGAGGATAAGACTAATGATCAGTCAAGATTTTTAAACTTGTCATCTACGGAACGTTCCTCATGAACTATTTCAGAATATTGCTTACAGCCAAATGACTCTTATCGGTTTTTAGATTGGATTGCTGGAATTTAACAAGTTTATTTTTTAAACTGTGTTCAAATGCATATCCAATATCAAATAAGTGGTAACATTTGAGAAAATATCTGGAATTCCAAAACCTCTCCCTGATAGGGAACTGGTAGCAGGGACATTTATTTTCTGGTAGACATTATCTTTGGCTGAGCATGAACGTATTGTCATTTATAGCCACCACTGAGTAGTTATTTTCCTTATTTTTTTTTTCAATACAAATTAAAATAGTGATGAACATTTATACTTCTTTATTTGTCAGTGCATACGATTTACTTTCTGACTGTGTTCAAAGTTATGTGTTATAAAATCATTTAGTATTTTTCCTTGTTGCGACTTTCTTCAATATTACAGAATATGTTTTCATATACCGTAAGTAGGATGATTGGGAACTTAGATAAGGACTACAAAATTATCCTGTATGGAAGTACTGTTGTGCTTCAAGATGGTTCATCTTTTGACTCTATTTATACCTTGTTTTTGAAAGCATTACCCACAATTTTCCCTTTTTTTTTAACCCATAGGAAAGTTCTCTTAAAGGGGTTGTCCGGGTTCAGAGCTGAACCCGGACATACCCTTATTTCCACCCCGGCAGCCCCCCTGAGCCTAGCATCGGAGCATCTCATGCTCCGATGCGCTCCAGTACCCTGCGCTAGATCGCGCAGGGCACGGGCTCTTTTGTTTTCAATAACACACTGCCGGGCGGTAACTTCCGCCCAGCGGTGTGTTCGGTGACGTCACCGGCTCTGAGGGGCGGGCTTTATCTCTGCCCTAGCCGTTTTACTGGCTAGGGCAGAGCCAAATCCCACCCATCAGTGCCGGTGACATCACCGGGGTTCCTGTCAGCCCCATAGAGAGCCCCGGTATGTCACCGGAACTCAGAAAAATGCCTTTGCCCTGTGAAATTTAGCGCAGGGCAAAGGAGAGCATCGGAGCATGAACTGCTCCGATGCTCATGTCAGGTGGGCTGCCGGGGTGAAAATGGAGGGCTGTCCAGGTTCAGAGCATCCATACACATTAGAGTATTGATGTCTGAAACCATAATTTTTATTCGGAATGGCCAACAATGTAATGTGTACAGGGAGCTCTTGCTTCTCCCACAACATCATGTGTTAGGGAAGAGAAAAATTGGGCATGTTAAATTTCAATGGCAAATCATTTTGTTCTTCTAGGAGATAAGCCACCACTAGAGATCACTGGAAAAATTTGATTCGCAAAGAATGCAAATTTGCTCTCGCTACGTGGTAACGAATTGCAATTTTTCCTAAAATGGCGGTTACACATGTAAGAACATGAGGCAATGAACTCTGGGAAGGCAAGATGACCCATATTGCCCTGCATGCAGCCAATCAGCAGCCAGCCAGCCCTATAAATAAGGCGGCCATCTTGGATTTAGACAGACGTGAGAAGGCGCTAAGGAGAGCAATAGGAAAAACCTCAGTGTGAAAAAACCCCTGAAAAAACTATTTATAAGTGCAGGAAAAAGATAGGGAGGAATCATTTCACAGCATCTTAGTGCAGGGAGAGAGACGTCAGAAGGCACTAGGGACACTGCTAGAAAAGTGATTTACAAGTGCAGGGAAAGATTATTTGGGGATCCAAATAGCCATTATAGAGCTCTGTCATTACAGCAATTTGTTCTTGGGGTGCAAGTGCTATGTTGAAAAGACTTTAGTGGCTTATATCTGTGTAAAAAGAAAAATATATACGCAGTTCACTTCTGCAGTTATATGTGGTGAAAGCGTTTAGTGGCGTATTTCAGTACAAAAAGAAAAAAATATACGCAGTTCACTTCTGCAGCTAAATGTGGTGAAAGCGTTTAGTGGCGTATTTTATTATTTTTATTTATTATTAAAGCGCCATTCATTCCATAGCACTGTACATATGAAAAGGGGTATACATACATAATACAGACAATTGCACTACGCATGAACGTGACAAGTTACAAACTGGTACAGAAGGAGAGAGGGCCCTGCCCGTGAGGGCTTACAATCTGCATGGTATGGAAGAAGGATACAGTAGAAGAGGGTAAAGTTGGTCATGGTAGTATAGAGGCAGCAGGGCCACTGGTTGTAGGCTTGTCTGAAGAGGTGGGTTTTTAGGTTTCTTTTGAAGGATTCCACTGTAGGTGAGAGTTTGATATGTTGAGGTAGCGAGTTCCAGAATGTGGGGGATGAGAGAAGAGGAGAGAAGGAGGTCTTGTGATGATCGGAGATTGTGTGTGGGTATGTATCAGGAAAGTAGCTCAGAGATGTAGTGAGGGGACAGGTTGTGGACAGCCTTGTATGTATTTGTTAGTATTTTGAACTGACTTTGCAATGGGGAGCCAGTGAAGGGAGAGGCAGAGGAGTAACAGGGTGAGAGGTGGATTATTCTGGCAGCAGAGTTGAGGATAGATTGGAGGGGTGCGGAGGAGGATGTTGCAGTAATCTAGGCGGGAGATGATGAGGGCATGTACAAGCATTTTTGCAGACTCAAAGTTGAGGAAAGCGCGTAAGCGGGAGATGTTTTTGAGTTGGAGGCGGCAGCAGGTGGTGGAAAGGGCTTTGATGTGTGGTTGGAAGGAAAGGGCAGAATCCAAGGTCACTCCAAGGCAGTGGACTTGGTTGACCAGGGAGAGTGTGCAGCCATTGATTGTGATAGATAGGTCTGTTTGAGGGGTTGAGCAAGATGGGGGAAAGATGATGAATTCTGTTTTATCCATGTTAAGTTTTAGAAAGCAAGAGGAGGAGAAGGAGGATATGGAAGATAGACATTGTGGGATTCTGGATAGTAAGGTGGTGATGTCTGGATAAGAGAGGTAGCTTTGTGTGTGGTCAGCATAAAAATGATACTGAAAGCCATTGGACTCTATGAGCTGTCCCAGGCCGAAAGTGTAGATAGAGAAGAGCAGAGGTCCTAGAACAGAGCCTTGCGGGACACAGAGAGGGAATGAGATGAGGAGGTGGTGTGAGAGTAAGAGATGCTAAATGTCCGCTCTGTGAGGTATGATGTGATCCAGGAGAGGGCTAGGTCAGTGATGCCAAGAGATGAGAGAGTTTGTAACATAATGGAGTGGTTGACAGTGTCAAAGGCAGAGGACAGGTCAGTAATGTTTTTTAGTTTTGGCTGTTAGTAGGTCATTGGTGACTTTGGTGAGGGCAGTCTCAGTTGAGTGGTGGGGTCTCAGTTGAGTGGATTGTAGTCATTCAAAGAGGGAGCAGGAGGAGAGATGAGAGGACAGTTCAGAATGGACATGTTGCTCAAGTAGCTTTGAGGCATATGGAAGACGTGATATGGTGATAACTGGACAAAGAATATGGGTCAAGTGAAGGCTTTTTGAGGATGGGTGTAATGGTAGCATGTTTAAAACCAAAGGGGAAGACACCAGAGGTTAGTGATAGGTTGAAGAGATGAGTTAGGGCTGGGATAAACACTGTGGTGAAGTTGGGGATGAGGTGGGATGGGATTGGGTCATATGCACAGGTGGTGAGATCTGATCTGGAGAGTAGAGTGGGGAGTTCTTCCTCTGTAATGGTGGATAAGCTGGTTTTGGGAGAAGAGGACTGAGCAGTTGTGTAGAGGATCTGTGGGGACTGTGCACTGAAGCTTTCTCTGATGTGGACTATCTTTTTTTCGAAGTATGTGGCAAATTTCTCAGCTGAGATGAGGGAAGAGGGTGGGGGCGCTGGGAGATGGAGAAGGGAGTTAAAAGTGTTAAAAAGTTGTTTAGGGCTGTGGGTCAGAGAAGATGAGAAGTAGGCTTGTTTTGCATCAGTGAATGAGTGTCACGATAGGTAGGTAAGTGGGGAAATAACCAAACACAGGAAAACAAACAGAACAAATGACTAGGCCCAAAAAGCTAGGGAGAAAAGAGTCACCTCCTAGCGATCCCTAAAAGTTTTCCCTAAACTGCTGTGCCCATGTGCATACCCTAATGGCGGATATGCACATGCCCTCATGCCTAAACCTATACACCATGGGCAAACCCTAAGCTGTAGGGAAAATGGAAGAGGCAACCTGCTTCTTCAAACCCGGAGGAAGCAAGCTTCTCCCTAGAGGCCTAGATAATAAACACAATGGGAAATAACGGAGAGGACTTATCTAGAGCAGAGCTGGAGCAGACGATCCACCACACGTCCAGAGCTCACAGGAAATAACTATAACCTGCACAGGCCACTGGGGGAAGGAGGGATAAATAGCCTCACTAACATCAAACCCTGTACACCTGAGGGAAGGTGGATCCAGCTCAAACCAAAACCAAAACAAACAGAGAAGTCAAACATGCGCAGCCAGTCTGACAGACCTCCGCACATTCACAGGGCAAGGCAGGACCATGAGGATTTGAAAATGAGGAGGGATTGCTTATATTTGGTGAAGTGATCTTTAGAGTGGGATTTCTTCCATAGCCGCTCAGCATCCTTGGAAGCTTGTCTGAGTTTTTTTGGTCAGGTTGGTGTGCCAGGGTTATCTGTTGATTTTTTGGGTTTTCTTGTGTGTGAGGGGGCAACAATGTCCAGAGCTGTACTTATTGTGCTGTTATACAGGGTGGTGGCAGTATCTGGGTCTTGGAGTGAACAAATGGTAGAGAGTGGCAGAAGAGAGTAAGAAAACGAGCAAAAGTCAAGATGTTTAAGGTTCCTGTGGGTGTATGTTAATGTGTGTTAGTGTGTTAGGGAGTAGAGGTGGGTAAAGATAAGATCCAGATTGTGACCATCTCTGTGGGTGGGGGAGCGGAAGACCACTGTGAGAGGCCGAAGGAGTTTAGAGACGGCTGAGTGGCAGGTGTCAATAGGGATGTTGAAGTCAACCATGATGATAGTGGGGATGTCAGCAGAAAGAAAGTGTAGGATCCAGGTGTTAAAGTGGTCAAGAAAGATGGTGGCTGGGCCTTGGGGGTGGTAAAGGACAGCTACTTGGAGGTTAGAGGAAGAGTAGATGCGAACAGAGTGTACTTCAATTGAAGTGAGTGTAATGGAGGGTGGTATTGGAGTTGGGCTGTAGAAGAAGGTGTCTGATAGGAGAAGACCAATACCTCCACCATGTTTGCTGCCAGGGTGGGTGTGTGAGTGAAGCGAAATCCGCTGTAAGAGAGTGCAGCAGAGGAGGAGGTATTAGAGGATGTCAGCCATGTTTCTGTGAGACCCATCAACAAAAGTTTTCGAGAGATGAAGAGGTCGTGAATGTAACAGTTACAGTGTAACAGAATGTAACTGTTACAGACAGAGTGTGCATTCCATAATGCTTCTTCAAGAGGAATCAAAGGAGCAGGGGTCAGAGGAATGGTTGTTAGGTTTAAGGGGTTGCAATTAGATTTTTAGTAGGAGGTAGAGGTGATAGTTAGGATTTGCTGAGGGGGAACATGGATTTGGAAAGATATCTTCAGCAATAAGGAGAAACTGAGAAAGTGTTAGTAGGTGAGAATAAGAGAGGGCATGAGGTATCTGTGTGTGTTTGGATAGGAAGTGTTTTATGTTGCCAAACAGGTTTGTGCAAGCGGTCAGATGAGTAGGTAAGATGGAGGGAGAGATGAATAGTTCCTTGCTGGGTGTATGGATGTGAGGGTATTTTAGGAGGTTTTGGAAAAGTGGGAAGAGTAAGATGAAAGATTGAAACATTGTTTGCATTAACTATTTCTGTAGTTACCTTTGGTCCCCTTCTGGTTCAATTCTGGTATAATTCAGTATGTGCACTTAAAGAGTTGCACTAGAAAGAAGTTGCATGGAAAAGACCAAGGTCTGAAAGACCTAAGGGCTTAGATTTATACCACTCAGTGTTCAATCAGGTGTGACCAAGATGGGAGAGGCTACATTTGGCCTAATTCTAGGGAGAGCCAGATACAGGGGTGAAATAGTCAATGTAAACAAATACTCAATAAATCCAGTAGGGAAAGATACATTAAAAGTTCAATGCAGACATACCAGGGGATGAGAAGGAAAGATGAAGGGTGTGGACAATATCAGACTCTAGAAAAGTTGTGCGCAGCAGTTAGGTTCAATGCAGGCATACCAGGGGATGAGAATGAAAGATGAACAATACAAAAAGAAAAATATATACGGAGTTCACTTC
This sequence comes from Bufo gargarizans, assembly GCF_014858855.1. NCBI lineage: Eukaryota > Metazoa > Chordata > Amphibia > Anura > Bufonidae > Bufo > Bufo gargarizans. Next base: position 170,002,173 of record NC_058080.1, read on the forward strand.
TGCAGGTAAATGTGTTGAAAGCGTATAGTGGCGTATTTCATTACAAAAAGAAAAATATATACGCAGTTCACTGTTGCAGTTATTTAGTGGCCTATTTCAGTACAAAAATATATATTTGGCACTTTTTAGGGGTGTTTAAATTTCATTTTTATTTATTTCGTTCGGCTAAACAGTATGTCAGACAGAGAAGTGCCAGGCCCTGCACAGGGGAGTGGCAGAGGCCTAAATGTCTCTGGCACAGGTCGCAGCAGAGTAAGGGGGTGTGGCAGCAGGGGTCACTTCAAGAGGCCTGAGCTCCCAGTGTCAGGGTGTCAGGTAGTGGTCGTGTCTTGACCAGCCACCCAGCAGTTCTTGATTGGTTGACTCGATCTTTTATTTTGTCGCAAGTGACAGCAGCTTTCTTCACCTGCATAGTGAAGAAACTACTCATCATCAGCAGGTAGACATAGAGCAGAACCTGAACCAGCAGGTGGTGGCATTCTTGGAGTGCACCCTGCCAGCCGTCATTGAAGATCCGCTGGACTACTGGGCAGCCAAACTGGATTTGTGGGCGCAACTGGCCGAGTTTGCCCTGAAAGAGCTGTCCTACCCATCCAGTAGTGTGGCATCAGAGCGGGTGCTTAGTGTGGCGGGGGCCATAGTTACCCCAAGAAGAACTCGCCTGTCCACCCAAAATGTGGAGAGACTGACCTTTGTCAAGATTAATCAGGTGTGGATCATCCATGGTGCCACACCAACAGTTAAGAGATCGGTTTCTTCTGGCTTCCTGCCTCAGCTACTATTCTGATGCTGCCACCCGCCTGATGCCACACATATGATGCCAAGTGCTCCTTATTTCGCCCACCTTCGTCTGCGGGTACTGGTAGTGTCACCCACCTCCCCCCTCTGTCACCGGGTCACTCTGTGGTCTCCACATGCTGCTGCCACCTCCACACTATGTCACCTTGCCACTCTGTGGTCTCCTCATGCTGCTTTCACCTCACTACTATGTCATAGACCCTCTCTGTGGCCTCCTGATGCTGCTGCACCCTCCACACTCTGTCATTGTGCCGCTCGGTGGCCTCCTGATGCTACAGCCACCTCCACACTCTTTTTCACTTTTATCCATTAAGCGGTGCAGTCATATGTGGTAAAGCCCTTTTTTCCGTGTATTAGTGGCAAATAGAGGTGGCTGAACTCCACTGGTCTGCATCTCTTGTGAAGTCAATGTCTCCAACTATGCCCCTCTCTCTATTTACAGCAAATACATTATTTTCATGTAGAGATCCAAGAATTATGTTTGAGGGATGCCGTATTATTGGAAAAACTTTAAATAAAAAGAGATTTTTTTTTTATTGAGGTTTGCCAGTTGCCTTTCGAATCGAGGCTTGGAAAGCTTCAGGTGCTACTAAATTCACATAAAGCTGTGCATGGAGCATGTTGTGATTGTGAGGATTCGGATGCTGTTTTCCAGTAAAGTTTGGAAAAATTCAGCTTGTCAGAAGTGACACTGAAAGCTCGCTGGGCCTTCTGATGGATGTGTAGGGTGGCCAGAGATCCGGTTTTAGGCCGGACAGTCCGGTTTTTAGACTCCTGGTCCTCCATCTGGCGCAAGGCCATGACGGGCGGCCAGAAGTCCTCCTTTTTGGTTGTTATGGTTTGCTCAGACATGGTCACTTTAAGGAGGCAGGGCCCGGCAACACGTTTCACACACTTACTTGACAACGTCATTATCAGCACGCGCTGCAGCTGCACTGGTGGGAACTGTCTGGAAGTCGGGAACAGAGGAGCGTGTGTGTGCAGCGTACTGCGGGCGTGGCGCTGCACATCCATAAGAGCGGCGCAGCAATAGAGTTGAATAGACTATGCACTAATCCTGCACAAAAAGGCAAACTAATTCACACCATCCCGCATGTATCTGCGGTATTGCTTACTGGACACTATGGGGACTTTTCTGCAGCACAGAAACCGCACAAACACCGCGTCTCACTTATCCATAGCGGACCTACTTCTTCCGCTATGTCCTGTTCACTTCAGATCACTCTGCCTCAGGCGCCAGTGTTTTTTTGAAACTGACAGCCTATAACCCTCTGTTGAAAAACCTTTAGTGGCATTGCAGTACGCAGACCTGCAGGGTGAGGCGAATGGTGAAGTCACAGGGGTAGTTACTAACCGAGGGTGGTTGTAGTACTTACAGTCTTTTATATACCCTGGGCAGATGTACAGCAGTGATGGAGAGGCTGGCACAGGGTTCCTCTGGGGCACTCTCTGTGTATAGGGACCAGGCCTGATGGTAGATGAGAGACATACAAACACCCTGAACATAACCCACTCCATACAAATAGGGACAGGAAGGGAAGGAGACACCGGGATGACATTGCTAAAAGACCTTGATGTCCAACAAGGTGGCACTCAATGACTGGGCAGATGGAATAGCCACAGAAAGGAGCATAGCTTTCAGCCCAAAGCAAGGCTAGAGGGCAACTAACCTCCATGCAACAAGCCTAGGCTAAATAGCTCCAAGAGACCACACCCTGATCCCCACCTAGTCAGGAAATTAACCCCACACTCACCAAACAGCAGGAAGAATCACCTAAGGGGAAGTACACGTGCAAACCGAAAACTACTCGTAGCCCCCGGCAACCAGTCTGCACGGCAACCGCATCATGGTCAAACAATATGACCGTGACAATACCAGTCCTTAAAAGGACTTTTGTGGCCCTATTAGCTAGTGTTTGGTGTCCCTAACAGTCTGTCCCTGCTCCACACAGCAACCTCTCACTGGAAAAAGACTGAATGTAAAATAGTGTCCAGATTAGTTTTATTTATAAGGTAGGGGGTATGTCCATGTGCTGAAATGTCTCAATTGGCTGTCCTGTACCACCTGATGGATGTGTCATGGGTCAAAGTTCTTCACAATGTAAAAGAATATGGCGCCGGTGGACATCTCCATATGTTCGCCCGTTCGGCGATCCGCGAATGAGCAAAGTTCACCGCGAAATGACCGCCAGGCGAACCGCAAGGCCAACTCTAATGAAGAGATTCTTAGAAAGTGTTTTTGTGTTCTCTGGAAAAGACAGCCTTAAATAAATGATGATGTTTCTGGACTGTAGACTATGAAAATTTCACTTGTACAGAGATCAGTAATCGCTATAGTGATGTCATAGCATTCTACATTGGGTTAATGGGTAACTTTAGTGTTTTGAAGAGGGTTGTGTTTCTGAGTCCTTATTTGCCTTTGCTCAGTGACAGCCTGTCTGTATTAGATACACAAAATATTTGACGCTTGTGTACATAGTCAGGGCTTTTATGCTTAACCAACACATTTTTTCTTTCCATTCATTAACACATTTTATGAATTTAAAATAGCATTAGGTATGCTGTAACAATTTCTTCCTAGCACAGATGTTGGAGATCACAGCTTGTATGTAGCCTAAAGGTAAAGTCATTCAACAAGTGTTTGCATTATTAGAATTTGGATTCAGTGTTCAGTCACAACCCTCTAAAACTATGTTCTGCTGACAGACGATTGATGCTCTTATGAGCCCTTTACTGGACAGAGGCTGAAGACTAACCCCATCTCTGATGTTTGTTTTTTACCAAAAAGTCAACACTTATTGCACAGACTACCATTTACCCCAAGAAAATTGGGAGATTTTAAAGATAAGACTAAAGGCATATGTTTATCAGTGATGAGCTGCAGGGGCAATATTCAAATTTGCGATATTTTGCGAATATTTGGGCGAATGACTGAAGAATGGAAAAATAAATGTGATGTGAACTCTCCCTTAGTCTCACCTTTTAGTGTATGTAAATGAGCCTCTAGGAGCAATGGGGGTGTTGCTTCTACTCCTAGAGCCTCTGTTCTCTCTCTCATCCAGCTACGCCTTGCTCATCTTGATCGACGGGGCCAAGCAGTATTCACATTATCCTGTCTGGCCCTGAAATCTCATGCTTGTGCCGTGCTGTTCAGTGTGCAGTGCAGGCACAGTAAAGGAATGATGCTCGCCGGCAGCAGCATTCCTTACTGCGCCTGCGCCTCATACGTCACAGTACATCTATAAGACTAGAGGCTCATTTGCATAAAATAAAAGTTCTTATTTTTCTCTAAAACAGTGACACCAAAGAAAAAAAGACTAACACTGCAAGATTCCACTGACATTAGCACATGTCTAATGTCAGCCAGTTTACTAAGCATGTTTCTGATGACAGAAACCCTTTACACGTTTTTTAAATGCCACCTGTAAAAGAAACCTGTAAAATGTATATTTCTTATTTTTATTGTTCTTACTTTTGGCTATAGTAAAAATCAAAATACATGTCCTTAGAGTTTTGACTTTCTATGGATAGTCTGCATCTGGGTTCTGATATTCTTAGTTTTCAATATCGTCACATGGCTTTCCCTGATTAATATAATATTTTGTGACTACTGCCTACGCATCCTGTCCTCTACGGCATAACATAAAAAACATAAAACGTGGAAAAACTGCAGAAGAACAATTTCTAGAATCAAAAGGCTGCAGCTAAGCCACTAAGCTATGGTGTCAGCCTAGCCCTTTTCCTTCACATGGTTCATATTCCTTATAAAATAATCATACCTTGAATTGCTAACAATAGAAGCATTGACTGTTTAGTTTCTGGTAAAATTGTTCATATTGGATCATTATTCCTTTTCTTGAAATGAAGTCATAAAACACTCAAGGTCTCTTTATAGGAAAAGCCTGGAAACAATTAAACAAGAAAGTTAAAAAAAAACCTGTGTTTTTCAGATTGGGATCTCCCATGATTCATCATCTGTGATGTGGCTAGTCATTTTTTTGTGTGTGTACAACAATGTACTTGTGTTCTTCATGAAGGATCATATAGCAAATACAAGTAGCACTTAATCCATCTCAATATCATTTATTGTGAGCTGAGAAGTGTTGATATACTTATTCTTGAATTGTATTGTTTAACTGGGAGGCTGCACTGGGAAAATGTAAATTTTAAAGGTAAAGGTAAAGTATCTGCTTAGATTACTTATTATATTACATTCATTTATAGATGTGACCGAAGGTTAGCCTCAGAATTGTCAACCAGAGTTTTTCTTTTTTTCTTTACAACTTATGCCAAAATCACGGACAGATGAAATTTTTACGCACAAATTGGAAAACCATAATGAATGATAAAGATTATAAGTGATACATTTCTATAGCTGAATATACTGATAAGAACTCATTACCAGCATTTATCGTGAGCGGTAAAATGATGATAATTACCACCAAAGTAATCTATTCAAGCCTTAAGAAAATCACAGACGCATCAATTTTTTTCATAGACACAAGAAAAAAAGTCGCCTATTTTTACGGACTGTTTGACAAAGGCCTCATTGAGTAGGCCGAAACGTTGCTGGGAATAAAGTTTTGGGGTCTTCACCCTGCCACCGAAATCTGGAAGTGCTGCCTCGTTCTTTGAAAAGTGTGTGTATATATATATATATATATATATATATGTGTGTATATATATATATATATATATTACGTGGATGGTTAGAGTTTGCCACAGCATAATCCAATCTTTTAAAGCTGGTCTACGATCTGGCTCTTAGAGGTGGAACCCCCTCCCCTCTTTGATGTCCATATGCCTTAATAGCCTTGTCTTCATGAGAAAAACCTTTTAATAGAATTTCAGCCAATGTCCAGTTCCACAAAGCTATACTGCTAATTGCTGAGCCACCATGTGATTTATATACTATATATTCTATGTTACAGCATATTTTTAAGAAGTATGTGCAATGCAGACACTTACTTTGGTGAATGGCAAAGTTATAATGCCCACTTTAAAGTCCTTTGAATGTCCTGTGTGGTGCCATATAAATACGCTTATCGATACTTAAATACATACATCTTGTGTTGCACATTCCAGACTTAAAATTTCATAATAGCTGGAGTGAAACAGGAGTACCTGGCAAGAGATCTAAGTTTTAAAAGATTTTTTTTTTCACTAAACTTAATAACAAAATCAAAATTACAACATTTAAAGAAAGCCCCAGTGTTATATAAAATAATATGTGGCAAAAGAAAGTTATTACATTGTGAAATCTCATGGAATGTGACTACATCTTCATAAAGCCATGTAGTGTAATTAAAAAATTTATTAGCATAAATATTTCACAACTTATGTTTTAAGTATTTAATTAGCATTTCTACTGTTTATAAGCATTAACATTAGTAATAAAATATGTGATCACTTGTCTGTGTGTGTGTGTATGTATATATATATATATATATATACACACTCACCTAAAGAATTATTAGGAACACCATACTAATACGGTGTTAGACCCCCTTTTGCCTTCAGAACTGCCTTAATTCTATGTGGCATTGATTCAACAAGGTGCTGATAGCATTCTTTAGAAATGTTGGCCCATATTGATAGGATAGCACCTTGCAATTGATGGAGATTTGAGGGATGAACATCCAGGGCACGAAGCTCCCGTTCCACCACATCCCAAAGATGCTCAATTGGGTTGAGATCTGGTGACTGTGGGGGCCATTTTAGTACAGTGAACTCATTGTCATGTTCAAGAAACCAATTTGAAATGATTCGAGCTTTGTGACATGGTGCATTATCCTGCTGGAAGTAGCCATCAGAGGATGGGTACATGGTGGTCATGAACAGTGTTGATCACGAATATTCGAATTGCGAATTTTAATCGCGAATATCGGCTTTTCGAGAATTCACGAATATTCAGAATATTGCAAAATATATTCGTTGTGGCCGCGGCCACGGTCAGTAAGGTGACGGGAGGGGGCTAGACAGTGGCTGGTGTGTGCCTGGAGCCACGGGACGTGGGCCTGCCTAAAAGAGGGCCAAAGAGACACCAGGTAGGAGAAGTGCTGCTGTTTAATGCATGTGGAACAGGGTTACAAAGCCAAGGAACGGAATACCTGTCGGGTTTCAGTCAGCGGATCCGGGATGTATCGGGAAAAACAGGCAGATCTCCACCTACCCATGTGACGGATGACGTGCGGAGGCGTCCCGTGCTTGGAAGCCGCTGAAGCTGCTCCGATGCGGAATGAATGTCCTGATATGGTTTTGGGGTCCACCCCCAACCCTGCGACCAGGGATCTGATGTGGGAGACAAACTGTGGCGTGGAAAGGGGTTTCCCCTGGAATGGCAGCAACGGAGACTCTGGATCTGGAGATGGTGTGTAACCCAGGAGATGTTGGAGTACCACCACCGGACACCAGGCGTTCCCGGACTTGAAGAAACGGATCAGTACGGGAGGACCGGTCTGGGACGTCTTGGTGGAAGGCAGGCTTAGTACCAGATGATCCTGGCTCCAGGATAGCTGTTTCTTTTTCAGGAAGACCGTTTTCCGGGAAGGAACTGAAAATTCTCCTGGACGAAGGAAGCCGTAGAAGCTTAGGTACATCGCGGCTTTGATGACCAGGCTAGGGAAATGGCCAAAAGGATTGCCATCTAGGGCTGCAGACAGCTGCCTAAACAGCTCACCGGAGACCGGCCGACGGGACGGGTTGGAGTCTTTACTGTTTTTCTCAATGCCTCTGAGCGTGGCCTTGACGGCTTGGGATGTGAACGCTGCGCGTACTTCTGGGTTCTGAAGGGCTAAGAAGTGCTGCGCCCCGGCCAGGTACAAACGTATGGTGCTGGGTGCCAGCTTGAGGTTGACATGGCAATGGGCCATGAAAGCCATGATGTACGCAATGAAGGACATCCCCTGTTGGGGATGGATCCTGGAAAACGCCTGGAAGTGGTTCCAACCAGTGCCGTAGTTGCGAGCCGTGTTGACCGAAAGGGATCGGTGCCTGAGGTCCTCGGCGGTTGCCAGCAGAGACCTTAGTCCAACATCAGGTCGCTGAAACCGGGAATTCGGGCCCCGGTCCGGTCTGCTTCTGGACATACCTGAAAGAAGGTGTGAAAATTGAACCTCGATAAGGCATCGGCCGCCGTGTTGCTGGTACCTGGGATATGGGAACATGAAAAATGAAAGTTATGGGTCATGGCCAGCCAGACCAGTTTGCGCAACAGGGACATGACCCTGGCCGACTTAGCTCGGCCTTTGGAGATGATGTCCACGAGGTCCTGGCTGTCAGACACAAACATGACGCTGGAATTTGCCCAGAGGTGACCCCAGACAGAAGCGGCCGCCACGATGGGGTAACATTCCAGGAATGGTGATGAGCTGAGGGACTGAGGGTCGGAACTGACCTGAGGAGGCCATGGGCCAGCCAGCCACTGGGACCCGAATATGGCCGCGAAACCCCGGGATGCTGCGGCATCGGCAAACACCCTGGTGGATGACTGGGACCATGAGGGGACAAACAGGCTGACACCGTTCCAAGATAACAGAAAGCTGTCCCACATGCGTAAGTCTGCCATGGCAGCCCTGTCCAAGTGGACAATGCTGCTGGGTTCGGAGGCTGAGGGAAGGAGCGAGAGCAGCCGGGAAATGAAAGCCCTGCCCTGGGGCATGACCCTTAAGGCAAAGTTCAGCCGACCCAGGATGGACTGTAGCTCGACCTTGGTCACCTGGGACGAGGTGATGGCCCTGGCCACGACTTCCCGTATCTGGGACAGCTTTGCCTCTGGAAGCCTGGCTTCCATTTTGTCTGAGTCCAGGACAATGCCCAGGAAGGTGATGGAAGTGACCGGCCCCGCGGTCTTCCCCTGCGAAATTGGGATGGAAAGGGCGGCAAAGATCTCCAGGAGTGAGAGCAGCCCTGATGGTCGACCTAGCGGAGGTTCAATGAGGAGGAAGTCATCCAGGTAATGGATGACCGCTGGGGCGCTGCCGTGGTGGATCAGGATCCAGTGCAGGGCCTGCGCCAATTGGTCGAATAACCACGGGCTGCTTTTTGAGCCGAAGGTCAACCTGTTGGCAAAATAGAACTTGCCTTCCCACCTGATGCCATAGAACTGCCAAAGGTGAGGGGCAATGGGCAGCAGTTTGAAGGCGTCCGCAATGTCCGTTTTAGACAACCAGGCGCCTTTCCCGGCGCTAAGGATGAGGGCAATGGCCTCGTCTATGGACGCGTAGGTCATGGAAAATTCTTCCGAAGGGATGAGCGAATTGATGCTGGGGATGACAGAATCATGGGGGGCGGAGAGATCATAAATCAAACGTTTTTTATTTGAATCTTTTTTGGCCACGATGCCTATGGGACTGATCCGCCAGCGAGAAAAAGGCACCTGGTCGAAGGGGCCCAGGAGGAACCCTTTCTCCACCTCCGAATTCAGGAGTTCCTGTACAGCGGTGGGATCTGACCTGGCCGACTGCAGGTTGTCGCACTCCCAGGTGGAATGGGGTAGTGCCACCAACCCTGTGTCAAACCCGGAGCAGAGGCCAGTGATCAGGAAGTCCACGAACCCTGGCGCCGGATGGTCCCGTAACAGGAGAGCCAGGAGGTCGATGTCGCAGTCGGCTAGTCATAGGCGCTTGTACCCCTTCTTGGGACATGTGGACCTGGGGTGGGCCCTGAAGCAGATGGAGCAGATGTGCAGGGCCCTGCAACCGCTAAAAACACATGCACCAAAGTTAAAGTTGTTGCAAACTTGGCTGTTGCCAAGGTAGACAATGGGTCTGCCCAGCTTATCGGTGGTGGAGGGACTGCGGGAGACCCCAGAGGGGCCAGGAATGGCCTTGTCTGGTTGGGCCGTGGCCGTTTGAGGACACCACTCAGTAGAATGGAAAATCGACTGGCAGGTCGAACAAGCGGGGGCCCGGAGGCCGGCGAAATGCTGGCAGAACAACTCCATGTCCAGCGTGGCCCAGTTGACAGAGAACTGGAACTGGGCAAGCGCGGCGGCGGCCTTGGCTGAGAAGGAGCGGTGGTAGTCATAAAAAGCCGTGCCGCCGTACTTGTGCCCCAGTCCAGTGACCCTGTGTAGATACGTGTCCAGCTCCTCCCGGCGGGCCGGGGAAGCGGAGCAGAGCACGTCTCTAAACAGGCCGAAGGCCAACACAAACTCGACGACAGAGAGCTTGCGGTTAAGACGCCCATCCTTGGCCCGAAGGACCACTGAGACCTCCCCGCAGTCAAAAGTCTTGCTGTCTGCGGCATCGTGGGACGCAATCAGGATGGACGCGAGATTCACGTCCTTGCCCGCCAAGATGTCCTTCCTGATGTGGTCGGGTACCAAGTGCGCAGGAGCCACCACCGGAGCAGCCGGGAACGTACCTGGAGCCGGAAGCTGCAACAGAGGGGGATCGGAGACGGGGACCACCGCCTGGGAAGATGCCGGTGTTCTGGACTCCAAGTCCACCACCCTGGTCCTGATGTCAGCAACGGACGAGATGAGGGAATCCAAGGAGGCCTGCAACAGCACCAGGGACTGCTGGATGGCTGGAGGTGGATCTTCCCCTTCAGGAGCGCTGGACTGGGTCATCAACAGGCGGTATAACTCGGCCTTCCTGGCTGACGCTGGGTGTCTGATGCCTCTCTTGGCCAATTCCGCAATGAGCCTCGGCACAGTCCATCTTCGGAGGGCAACTGGGCCGCCTTGGCTGGAGACTGAGGTACCCGGGAGGGACAACATGTCGTCGACGTCAGAGACCTGTGACATGGCTTCAATGATGGCAGAGACCTTGCAACACCTTGAACTAAAGACAACAATACGGCCGCTGGAGAGGTCGTGGGGCCGTGCACCCCGACTAAAAAAGGTCGTGGATGAACGTAAAAGATGACGTACCTGGGAGCGTTGGGTCAACACCCTTGTCTTACCGTCAGAGGATGGACGGGAACGAAACGGCTGGACCTGGGAACTGGAAAGTTGGGAGTGACATGAGAAAAAAGCCGCGCGAGACTGGAACTATTGTGGGTGCGCATGGACACCGTGACAGAGAAGACACCTGAACGCCTCAGGCAAGGAAGGACAGTGAAGACACCTGACCGCTTCAGGGTACCTGGACGAAGAAGACACCTGAACGCTTCAGGGTGCCTGGACAGAGAAGACACCTGAACGCCTCAGGCAAGGAAGGACAGAGAGGACACCTGAACGATTCAGGGCGCCTGGACAGAGAAGACACCTGAACGCCTCAGGCAAGGAAGGACAGAGAAGATACCAGAACGCTGAGGGTACCTGGACGGAGAAGACACCTGAACGCTTCAGGGTGCCTGGACAGAGAAGACACCTGAATGCCTCAGGCAAGGATGGACCGAGAAGACACCTGAACGCCTCAGGGTACCTGGACAGAGAAGACACCTGAACGCCTCAGGCAAGGATGGACAGAGAAGACACCTGAACGCTTCAGGGTATCTGGACAGAGAAGACACCTGAATGCCTCAGGCAAGGATGGACAGAGAAGACACCTGAACGCTTCAGGGTAGCTGGACAGAGAAGACACCTAAGTGCCTTGGCAAGGAAGGACAGAAAAGATACTAGAACGCTTCAGGGTACCTGGATGGAGCAGACACCTGGACGCCTTGGGAAAAGATGGACAGAGAAGACCCATGAACGCTTCAGGGTACCTATACCGAGAAGCCATCGGCACGCCTCAGGCAAAGATGGACCGAGAGGCCCCTGAACGCTTCAGGGAACCTGGAGAGAGAAGACACCTGAACGCCTCAGGCCAAGATGGACAGGAAGAACACCTGAACGTTTCAGGGTACCTGGAAAGAGAAGACACCTGAACGCCTCAGGCTGAGCAGGACAGAGGAGACACCTGGACGTCTCGGGTTGAGAGCGAGAACACATCCCCGTGTGCCTCCTGGGAGGCAACCCGGGATGTCGGGAGGAGGGACTGCCAGAAGCAGCCCCTGATTACCTACCTGAACCCTCAGGTATGAGTTTTCCCGCGAGCGGCCGACAGCGAATTCCTGCAGGACCTAACCTGACGTTGGGAAAGTCGGAATAAGGTACGACGGGAACCACGAACGCTACTGGCACCTGGGAAAGGAACACACATGTGAACATGGAGAGCACCAAGGCCGGAGCCCCCAGGGGCCCCGCTGGGAGGCCGTGGGTAGGCCGGGGCATGAATGACCTGGAGCGCCCCTGACCTGACCTGGACGTGTGTGACGGAACCGTGGCGTGTGCCGGCCTGGCAGGAGCGGGCCTGGGGGTGGGCATGCCGGCCCGGCACGGCGACCTGAAGGGGCAGTGGGATGTGGAGGGGATGTGGCCCGTGAATTGCCCATCTGGCCACCTGTGGCGGGCAATTCACCGCGTGCCAGGGCTCAGACCACCCAGTGTCGGTCATGACCAGGGGGCCATCCCAGGCTGGGCCTGGAGCAGGACGTGGTCCAGGCCACATGAGAGACCGGAATGTGGCCGCTGGACAGCGCGGGTGGCGGCTGCCTGAGCCCCCCGGCTGAGCAGTGGCAGCCCCACCGGGGCGGGAGGACTGAGTGCCCGCATGCCTCCGCCCCCACCAGGGCAAGATCCTTTTTTTTTTTTTTTTGCATGAGAAGGGACACAATTGTGACACCGTCTAAGGGGAAAGATGCCTCCGCCCACGGCAACCAACCACACCACAGCCCCCAATCTCCATGAGCAGAATTTGGAAAGACCGCCGGGCCGTGACTGGTCGCCATGGGCAACAGCCAGCCTCCCCCCCAGACAGCTCCACAATCCACCCGACTCCTTTTTGAAGCCCTGCCAATGCGCGGCGGCAGTGTCCAGTCGGATTGCCGCGAAATGACACACCTTGTGGCCGGCGGTGTGTCCCCCCCCCCGCGTGCGGTCGTGAGCGGGTGCCATGGTGCCGCGCATGCGTCCTGCCTCTCGCGAGAGGACGGGCGGCCCCGGACGGCGGAGAGGGGAGGGAGGGGCGCCCGCGGCGGCCGAATGCGGGTGGAGGAGTGAGCCGGCGGACGGACATGGCCCGGCAGGCGGGAGACCGGAGCTCACCATGGGAACGCGGCGATACTTACCCGGGGCGCGTGCTTGCCGGAAGTGACGTGCTTACCGGAAGTGACGATCACATGAAGTGCGGTGGCGGACGCGGTGAAGGTGAGCTGTGCAGGGGGGTTTAAGTAGGGGGACCTGGCCCCTCCCACAACAACAGGCTGCATGCAGCCTTAACTATTAATCGCGAAAATTCATTTTTTTCTTAAATAACAGTGTATGCAGATTTTTTAATGCAAATTTTTGCAATCAAGAAAATAATGCCTGCAGATCACAAATTCTTGAATATATGGTGAATATTCACCCAAATATTTGCGAAATATTGCGAATTCGAATATTGCCCCTGCCGCTCATCACTAGTCATGAAGGGATGGACATGGTCAGAAACAATGCTCAGGTAGCCCGTGGCATTTAAACGATGGCCAATTGGCACTAAGGGGCCTAAAGTGTGCCCAAAAAACATCCCCCACACCATTACACCACCACCACCAGCCTGAACAGTGGTAACAAGGCATGATGGATACATGTTCTCATTCTGTTTATGCCAAATTTGGACTCTACCATTTGAATGTCTCAACAGAAATCGAGACTCATCAGACCAGGCAACAATTTTCCAGTCTTCAACAGTCCAATTTTGGTGAGCTCGTGCAAATTGTAGCCTCTTTTTCCTATTTGTAGTAGAGATGAGTGGTACCCGGTGGGGTCTTCTGCTGTTGTAGCCCATCCGCCTCAAGGTTGTGCGTGTTGTGGCTTCCCAAATGCTTTGCTGCATACCTCGGTTGTAAAGAGTGGTTATTTTAGTCAATGTTGCTCTTCTATCAGCTTGAATCAGTCGGCCCATTCTCCTCTGACCTATAGCATCAACAAGGCATTTTCGCCCACAGGACTGCCGCATACTGGATGTTTTTCCCTTTTTACACCATTCTTTGTAAACCCTAGAAATGGTTGTGCGTGAAAATCCCAGTAACTGAGCAGATTGTGAAATACTCAGACCGGCCCGTCTGGCACCAACAACCATGCCACGCTCAAAATTGCTTAAATCACCTTTCTTTCCCATTCTGACATTCAGTTTGGAGTTCAGGAGATTGACCAGGACCACAACCCTACATGCATTGAAACAACTGCCATGTGATTGGTTGACTAGATAATCGCATTAATGAGAAATAGAACATGTGTTCCTAATAATTCTTTAGGTGAGTGTATATATATGTATCAGCAATATGATTCCTTCAGTACTTAAAGTGCTTGAATTTTTCAAGAATGGCTCACAGACCTACATCTCATACAAGAACGCTGAGCTTTTCCTATCCCATTCCGTGTGATGTTTTGGGGGATGGTAAACATCACGTGGAATGGGAAAGGAAAAGCTCAGCGTTCTTGTATGAGATGTAGGCCTCTGAGTCATTCTTTGTATATGAAAATTACAATAAAAGGACTGAAAGCACTTTAAAGGGGTATTCCCATCACAGACAATAAGGCATATCGATAGGTGTGGGTCCCACCTCTGGGACCTGCACCTACTCTGAGAATGGAGGGGAGAGTGGTGGATGGAGGAACCCTGGTTTCCTGGGGTCAGGCCACCGCCACGTGCTCTCCTCATACAAGTAAATAGGAATGCACCGTGTTTGTGCAGCCATTGTTCCCATTCATATCTATTTTGCTATTTTCGGCGGCCTCATAGAAATTAATAGAGGGCGACTGCGCATGCGCAGTGCACCCTCCACCACCTTTCCCTGCTCTGTTCTCAGTGTAGGTGCGGGTCTCAGAGATCTCAGTGACCCGCACCTATTAGACAATGGGGGCATATCCTATTAATATGCCCCCATTGTCTGTGATGGGAAAACCCCTTTAAGTACTGAAGGAATCGTGAGTATTACTGATACACACACACATATATATATATCACACACATATATATATATATATATATATACAGTATAGATCAAAAGTTTGGACACACCTTCTCATTTAAAGAGTTTTCTTTATTTTCATGACTATGAAAATTGTAGATTCACACTGAAGGCATCAAAACTATGAATTAACACATGTGAAATTATATACATAACAAAAAAAGCGTGAAACAACTGAAAATATGTCATAGTCTAGGTTCTTCAAAGTAGCCACCTTTTGCTTTGATTACTGCTTTGCACACTCTTGGCATTCTCTTGATGAGCTTCAAGAGGTAGTCACCTGAAATGGTCTTCCAACAGTCTTGAAGGAGTTCCCAGAGATGCTTAGCACTTGTTGGCCCTTTTGCCTTCACTCTGCGGTCCAGCTCACCCCAAACCATCTCGATTGGGTTCAGGTCCGGTGACTGTGGAGGCCAGGTCATCTGGCGCAGCACCCCATCACTCTCCTTCATGGTCAAATAGCCCTTACACAGCCTGGAGGTGTTTTTGGGGTCATTGTCCTGTTGAAAAATAAATGATGGTCCAACTAAACGCAAACCGGATGGAATAGCATGCCGCTGCAAGATGCTGTGGTAGCCATGCTGGTTCAGTATGCCTTCAATTTTGAATAAATCCCCAACAGTGTCACCAGCAAAGCACCCCACACCATCACACCTCCTCCTCCATGCTTCACGGTGGGAGCCAGGCATGTAGAGTCCATCCGTTCACCTTTTCTGTGTCGCATAAAGACACGGTGGTTGGAACCAAAGATCTCAAATTTGGACTCATCAGACCAAAGCACAGATTTCCACTGGTCTAATGTCCATTCCTTGTGTTCTTTAGCCCAAATACGTCTCTTCTGCTTGTTGCCTGTCCTTAGCAGTGGTTTCCTAGCAGATATTCTACCATGAAGGCCTGATTCAAACAGTCTCCTCTTAACAGTTGTTCTAGAGATGTGTCTGCTGCTAGAACTCTGTGTGGCATTGACCTGATCTCTAATCTGAGCTGCTGTTAACCTGCGATTTCTGAGGCTGGTGACTCGGATGAACTTATCCTCCGCAGCAGAGGTGACTCTTGGTCTTCCTTTCCTGGGGCGGTCCGCATGTGAGCCAGTTTTATTTGTAGTGCTTGATGGTTTTTGTGACTGCACTTGGGGACACTTTTAAAGTTTTCCCAATTTTTCAGACTGACTGACCTTCATTTCTTAAAGTAATGATGGCCACTCGTTTTTCTTTACTTAGCTTTTTTCTTGCCATAATACAAATTCTAACAGTCTATTCAGTAGGACTATCAGCTGTGTATCCACCTGACTTCTCCACAACGCAACTGATGGTCCAAACCCCATTTATAAGGCAAGAAATCCCACTTATTAAACCTGACAGGGCACACCTGTGAAGTGAAAACCATTTCAGGTGACTACCTCTTGAAGCTCATTAAGAGAATGCCAAAAGTGTGCAAAGCAGTAATCAAAGCAAAAGGTGGCTACTTTGAAGAGCCTAGAATATGACATATTTTCAGTTGTTTCACACTCTTTTGTTATGTATATAATTCCACATGTGTTAATTCATCGTTTTGATGCCTTTAGTGTGAATCTACAATTTTCATAGTCATGAAAATAAAGAAAACATTTTGAATGAGAAGGTGTGTCCAAACTTTTGGTCTGTACTGTATATATACAGACAAAAGTATTGTCCTGCCAATCTCCTCCACAATCCACTCAGCAGTGTAGTGCAGAGCAACTCTCATTACACTAACCTGAGCATTTGGCTCAGCTGCCCCTGCTTCACCAACCTGTAACTTCTGCTAATTCAATGCTTAAATCGAAGCACTGAACATCATGATGTGGGCAGTACCAAGAAGCCTGATGGGGTGCTCACCGGCTTGTGTGAGTGCAGTGCTGCAGCAAGAGCGCAGTGGCGGTGCCTTCTGGAGCAGGAGAAGTACGTATTTTTTATTTTTATAAATATCTGAGGTCTGATGAAGATTGGGGTTCTGATTTGGGGGTCTGATCTGAGGTCTGATGGGGATTGGAGGTCTGATTTGGGGGTCTTATGAGGATTGGGGTCTGATAAAGATTGGGGGTCTGATTTGAGGTCTGGTGAGTATTAGTGGTCTAATTTGGGTGTCTGATGAAGGGTGAGTGCCTGATCTGACATCTGATGAAGATTGGGTGTCTGATTTGAGGTCTGATGAAGATTGGGTGTCTAATCTGAGGTTTGATGAAATATTTTTTTTTCTTATTTTCCGTCTCTAAAACCTAGGTGCATCTTTATGGTCAGATGCCTTTGATAGAGTGAAAAATATGGTATAGAAATTGCAGCCGCTGTCTGAGGACAAAATCACTGCCCTTAAGTGGATGCATTTCTATTACAGTCACTGGCCTAAGACGTGCTATCTACCAGCTCCATATAAATATTTAATATGCTTTGTAACATAAAGTCATTTGAATGGAGTGTAATAATGAGGTTCTAATTCATGGTGATTTGGTGCAGCATTACCAATACTAGTACACTTGTGTTATGTGAAATAAGTATGTTGTCCTTTGTCTAAGAAAGCTCTAAAAGACCTAAATCACTGTCTCATATGGATGTATGTACATGCACCCAACAGGAACTGTTCCCCACTTTCGAGCATAAATCTACATCCTAATTTGGTGCATTGAATAGCTGACTTGTCACCCAAAACTGTATATAGATCCCAGGGGCGCAGCGGTTGTGTCCATGAAATAACAATCACAGCATTGCAAGTGAGGGTCTGATATTTTTAAGGAACATCTCAAGACCTCCCTACTTTAGTCACTGCAAGAGCACACCTGATGGATGCCTTAAATAGAACCTACAGTTTAAGAAAAAAATATCACATTAACTGGGGAACAAAGACTTACCTGCTGCCCTCGTTTTCATCTTTTTAGCTGCAGATCTGCTAATTCTCTGGCTCATCTTCTGACATCCAAGATGGCCAGACCACTTCTCAGACTGCCTGATGCATACTGTGCATTTGATAGCCCAAGACACTTCCTGCTGTCCATGGACTGTTCAGCATTGCTCACTTAAATAGTGCTGGCCAGGGCCGCATCTGCCATGAGGTGAGATGAACATCTAGATTCAAGCAGCAGGTAACCTGAATTTGAGGGGGCAGCAGTTTACAGGGACAAGGGAGCCTATGACTTTCATCCCCAGCCTAAGGCCTATGAGGCAGTAGAACGGTGCAGGAGGCGGCAATGACATTATTGCGACCTCTTGCTCCAGGTCTCAGGTAGCACAATGACGTGTGTCCTGATGCAGGCATTCATAATCACATAATCGTGCCACCTTAGACACAGCACAGGTGCTCAAGGTGATGTCATTGTGACGCCCACATCAGGATGTGGCAACTCAGTCTGCAGGCCAGAAGATGCCTGTGGCTTGCATTGCAGATGGCGGCAGGGAACAGGAGTCAGGTCCTTTTTTATTTTTTGTTCACATCTGCGCTATTGGGGACAGTTAAAAAGTAAAAGTTCCCTTGTGGAACAAAATAAAATAAAGGTTGATAAAATAAATATAAATAAGTTTACAAAAACAAAAATAAATAATTTTTTAACAAAAAAAACTGTTTTTAGAAAAAGTCATAAAACAAAAAAATAAGTGTTATATCTTATATCTGCTTAATCGTTAATAATAATAATAATACGATAGTGGAGAACTGTGAAATAAAACACAATCAGGGAAATTGCAGTTAGCAAATGTTAATGTTTAGCAAATGTTTATTCTCAAGATAAATCTCATTTCACAGTACGAGGCAGAAAATTAAAAATCCACTTACCCCCTTCCAGGTCAATCCTTAAAGATTGGGAAGTTCACGATCACCATCAAATAAGTCCTTCCAAAGAATGCAGTGAGAAAAAATTGGAAAAATACACTCACTTCTTCCTCAGGCTCAAAATATGTCATGATTAGAGTTGAGCGAACACCTGGATGTTCGGGTTCGAGAAGTTCGGCCGAACATCCCGGAAATGTTCGGGTTCGGGATCCGAACCCGATCCGAACTTCGTCCCGAACCCGAACCCCATTGAAGTCAATGGGGACCCGAACTTTTCGGCACTAAAAAGGCTGTAAAACAGCCCAGGAAAGAGCTAGAGGGCTGCAAAAGGCAGCAACATGTAGGTAAATCCCCTGCAAACAAATGTGGATAGGGAAATTAATTAAAATAAAAATTAAATAAATAAAAATTAACCAAAATCAATTGGAGAGAGGTTCCATAGCAGAGAATCTGGCTTCCCGTCACCCACCACTGGAACAGTCCATTCTCAGATATTTAGGCCCCGGCACCCAGGCAGAGGAGAGAGGTCCCGTAACAGAGAATCTGTCTTCATGTCAGCAGAGAATTAGTCTGCATGTCATAGCAGAGAATGAGGCTTCACGTCAGCCACCACTGCAACAGTCCATTGGCATATATTTAGGCCCAGCACCCAGGCAGAGGAGGGAGGTCCCGTAACAGAGAATCTGTCTTCATGTCAGCAGAGAATTAGTCTGCATGTCATAGCAGAGAATGAGGCTTCACGTCAGCCACCACTGCAACAGTCCATTGGCATATATTTAGGCCCAGCACACACACAGGCAGAGGAGAGAGGTCCCGTAACAGAGAATCTGGCTTCATGTCAGCAGAGAATCAGTCTGCATGTCATAGCAGAGAATGAGGCTTCACGTCAGCCACCACTGCAACAGTCCATTGGCATATATTTAGGCCCAGCACACACACAGGCAGAGGAGAGAGGTCCCGTAACAGAGAATCTGGCTTCATGTCAGCAGAGAATCAGTCTGCATGTCATAGCAGAGAATGAGGCTTCACGTCAGCCACCACTGCAACAGTCCATTGGCATATATTTAGGCCCAGCACCCAGGCAGAGGAGGGAGGTCCCGTAACAGAGAATCTGTCTTCATGTCAGCAGAGAATTAGTCTGCATGTCATAGCAGAGAATGAGGCTTCACGTCAGCCACCACTGCAACAGTCCATTGGCATATATTTAGGCCCAGCACACACACAGGCAGAGGAGAGAGGTCCCGTAACAGAGAATCTGGCTTCATGTCAGCAGAGAATCAGTCTGCATGTCATAGCAGAGAATGAGGCTTCACGTCACCCACCACTGCAACAGTCCATTGGCATATATTTAGGCCTAGCACACAGGCAGAGCAGAGAGGTCCCGTAACAGACAATCTGGCTTCATGTCAGCAGAGAATCAGTCTGCATGTCATAGCAGAGAATCAGGCTTCACGTCACCCACCACTGCAACAGTCCATTGGCATATATTTAGGCCTAGCACACAGGCAGAGCAGAGAGGTCCCGTAACAGACAATCTGGCTTCATGACAGCAGAGAATTAGTCTGCATGTCATAGCAGAGAATGAGGCTTCACGTCAGCCACCACTGCAACAGTCCATTGGCATATATTTAGGCCCAGCACCCAGGCAGAGGAGAGAGGTCCCGTAACAGACAATCTGGCTTCATGTCAGCAGAGAATTAGTCTGCATGTCATAGCAGAGAATCAGGCTTCACGTCAGCCACCACTGCAACAGTCCATTGTCATAAATTTAGGCCCAGCACCCAGGCAGAGGAGAGAGGTCCCGTAACAGACAATCTGGCTTCATGTCAGCAGAGAATTAGTCTGCATGTCATAGCAGAGAATGAGGCTTCACGTCAGCCACCACTGCAACAGTCCATTGGCATATATTTAGGCCTAGCACACAGGCAGAGCAGAGAGGTCCCGTAACAGACAATCTGGCTTCATGACAGCAGAGAATCAGTCTGCATGTCATAGCAGAGAATCAGGCTTCACGTCAGCCACCACTGCAACAGTCCATTGTCATAAATTTAGGCCCAGCACCCAGGCAGAGGAGAGAGGTCCCGTAACAGAGAATCTGGCTTCATGTCAGCAGAGAATCAGTCTTCATATCATAGCAGAGAATCAGGCTTCACGTCACCCACCACTGTAAGAGTCAATTTTCATAAATTTAGGCCCAGAACCCAGGCAGAGGAGAAAGGTCCCGTAACAGACAATCTGGCTTCATGTCAGCAGAGAATCAGTCTTCATATCATAGCCTAGAATCAGGCTTCACGTCACCCACCACTGTAAGAGTCAATTTTCATAAATTTAGGCCCAGAACCCAGGCAGAGGAGAAAGGTCCCGTAACAGACAATCTGGCTTCATGTCAGCAGAGAATCAGTCTTCATATCATAGCAGAGAATCAGGCTTCACGTCACCCACCACTGCAACAGTCAATTGTCATAAATTTAGGCCCAGCACCCAGGCAGAGGAGAGAGCTCCCGTAACAGAGGATCTGGCTTCATGTCAGCAGAGAATCAGTCTGCATGTCATAGCAGAGAATGAGGCTTCACGTCACCCACCACTGCAACAGTCCATTGGCATATATTTAGGCCTAGCACACAGGCAGAGCAGAGAGGTCCCGTAACAGACAATCTGGCTTCATGTCAGCAGAGAATCAGTCTGCATGTCATAGCAGAGAATGAGGCTTCACGTCACCCACCACTGCAACAGTCCATTGGCATATATTTAGGCCTAGCACACAGGCAGAGCAGAGAGGTCCCGTAACAGACAATCTGGCTTCATGACAGCAGAGAATCAGTCTGCATGTCATAGCAGAGAATGAGGCTTCACGTCACCCACCACTGCAACAGTCCATTGGCATATATTTAGGCCTAGCACACAGGCAGAGCAGAGAGGTCCCGTAACAGACAATCTGGCTTCATGTCAGCAGAGAATCAGTCTGCATGTCATAGCAGAGAATGAGGCTTCACGTCACCCACCACTGCAACAGTCCATTGGCATATATTTAGGCCTAGCACACAGGCAGAGCAGAGAGGTCCCGTAACAGACAATCTGGCTTCATGACAGCAGAGAATCAGTCTGCATGTCATAGCAGAGAATGAGGCTTCACGTCACCCACCACTGCAACAGTCCATTGGCATATATTTAGGCCTAGCACACAGGCAGAGCAGAGAGGTCCCGTAACAGACAATCTGGCTTCATGACAGCAGAGAATCAGTCTGCATGTCATAGCAGAGAATGAGGCTTCACGTCACCCACCACTGCAACAGTCCATTGGCATATATTTAGGCCTAGCACACAGGCAGAGCAGAGAGGTCCCGTAACAGACAATCTGGCTTCATGTCAGCAGAGAATCAGTCTGCATGTCATAGCAGAGAATGAGGCTTCACGTCACCCACCACTGCAACAGTCCATTGGCATATATTTAGGCCTAGCACACAGGCAGAGCAGAGAGGTCCCGTAACAGACGATCTGGCTTCATGTCAGCAGAGAATCAGTCTGCATGTCATAGCAGAGAATCAGGCTTCACGTCAGCCACCACTGCAACAGTCCATGGTCATAAATTTAGGCCCAGCACCCAGGCAGAGGAGAGAGGTCCCGTAACAGACAATCTGGCTTCATGTCAGCAGAGAATTAGTCTGCATGTCATAGCAGAGAATCAGGCTTCATGTCAGCCACCACTGCAACAGTCCATTGGCATATATTTAGGCCTAGCACACAGGCAGAGGAGAGGTTCATTCAACTTTGGGTAGCATCGCAATATAATGGTAAAATGAAAATAAAAATAGGATTGAATGAGGAAGTGCCCTGGAGTCCAATAATATATGGTTATGGGGAGGTAGTTAATGTCTAATCTGGACAAGGGACGGACAGGTCCTGTGGGATCCATGCCTGGTTCATTTTTATGAACGTCAGCTTGTCCACATTGGCTGTAGACAGGCGGCTGCGTTTGTCTGTAATGACGCCCCCTGCCGTGCTGAATACACGTTCAGACAAAACGCTGGCTGCCGGGCAGGCCAGCACCTCCAAGGCATAAAAGGCTAGCTCTGGCCACGTGGACAATTTAGAGACCCAGAAGTTGAATGGGGCCGAACCATCAGTCAGTACGTGGAGGGGTGTGCACACGTACTGTTCCACCATGTTAGTGAAATGTTGCCTCCTGCTAACACGTTGCGTATCAGGTGGTGGTGCAGTTAGCTGTGGCGTGTTGACAAAAGTTTTCCACATCTCTGCCATGCTAACCCTGCCCTCAGAGGAGCTGGCCGTGACACAGCTGCCTTGGCGACCTCTTGCTCCTCCTCTGCCTTGGCCTTGGGCTTCCACTTGTTCCCCTGTGACATTTGGGAATGCTCTCAGTAGCGCGTCTACCAACGTGCGCTTGTACTCGCGCATCTTCCTATCACGCTCCAGTGCAGGAAGTAAGGTGGGCACATTGTCTTTGTAGCGTGGATCCAGCAGGGTGGCAACCCAGTAGTCCGCACAGGTTAAAATGTGGGCAACTCTGCTGTCGTTGCGCAGGCACTGCAGCATGTAGTCGCTCATGTGTGCCAGGCTGCCCAGGGGTAAGGACAAGCTGTCCTCTGTGGGAGGCGTATCGTCATCGTCCTGCCTTTCCCCCCAGCCACGCACCAGTGATGGACCCGAGCTGCGTTGGGTGCCACCCCGCTGTGACCATGCTTCATCCTCATCCTCCTCCACCTCCTCCTCATCCTCGTCCTCCTCGTCCTCCAGTAGTGGGCCCTGGCTGGCCACATTTGTACCTGGCCTCTGCTGTTGCAAAAAACCTCCCTCTGAGTCACTTCGAAGAGACTGGCCTGAAAGTGCTAAAAATGACCCCTCTTCCTCATCCTCCTCCTCCTCCTCCTGGGCCACCTCCTGTTCCATCATCGCCCTAAGTGTTTTCTCAAGGAGACATAGAAGTGGTATTGTAACGCTGATAACGGTGTCATCGCCACTGGCCATGTTGGTGGAGTACTCGAAACAGCGCAACAGGGCACACAGGTCTCGCATGGAGGCCCAGTCATTGGTGGTGAAGTGGTGCTGTTCTGTAGTGCGACTGACCCGTGCGTGCTGCAGCTGAAACTCCACTATGGCCTGCTGCTGCTCGCACAGTCTGTCCAGCATGTGCAAGGTGGAGTTCCACCTGGTGGGCACGTCGCATATGAGGCGGTGAGCGGGAAGGCCGAAGTTACGCTGTAGCGCAGACAGGCGAGCAGCGGCAGGATGTGAACGCCGGAAGCGCGAACAGACGGCCCGCACTTTATGCAGCAGCTCTGACATGTCGGGGTAGTTGTGAATGAACTTCTGCACCACCAAATTCAGCACATGCGCCAAGCAAGGGATGTGCGTCAAATTGGCTAGTCCCAGAGCTGCAACGAGATTTCGCCCATTATCACACACCACCAGGCCGGGCTTGAGGCTCACCGGCAGCAACCACTCGTCGGTCTGTTGTTCAATACCCCGCCACAACTCCTGTGCGGTGTGGGGCCTGTCCCCCAAACATATGAGTTTCAGAATGGCCTGCTGACGTTTACCCCGGGCTGTGCTGAAGTTGGTGGTGAAGGTGTGTGGCTGACTGGATGAGCAGGTGGAAGAAGAGGAGGAGGAAGCCGAGAAGGAGGAGGTGGCAACAGGAGGCAAAGAATGTTGCCCTGCGATCCTTGGCGGCGGCAGGACGTGCGCCAAACAGCTCTCCGCCTGGGGCCCAGCTGCCACTACATTTACCCAGTGTGCAGTTAGGGAGATATAGCGTCCCTGGCCGTGCTTACTGGTCCACGTATCTGTGGTTAGGTGGACCTTGCTACAGATGGCGTTGCGCAGTGCACACTTGATTTTATCGGATACTTGGTTGTGCAGGGAAGGCACGGCTCTCTTGGAGAAGTAGTGCCGGCTGGGAACAACATACTGTGGGACAGCAAGCGACATGAGCTGTTTGAAGCTGTCTGTGTCCACCAGCCTAAATGACAGCATTTCATAGGCCAGTAGTTTAGAAATGCTGGCATTCAGGGCCAGGGATCGAGGGTGGCTAGGTGGGAATTTACGCTTTCTATCAAATGTTTGTGAGATGGAGAGCTGAACGCTGGCGTGTGACATGGTTGAGACGCTTGGTGACGGAGGTGGTGGTGGTGGTGTTGGTGGTACATCCCCTGTTTGCTGGGCGGCAGGTGCCAACGTTCCTCCAGAGGCGGAGGAAGAGGCCGAGGCGGCAGCAGCAGAATAGGCCGAGGCGGCAGCAGCAGAAGAGGTAGCAGGGGGAGCCTGAGTGACTTCCTTGGTTTTAAGGTGTTTACTCCACTGCAGTTCATGCTTTGCATGCAGGTGCCTGGTCATGCAGGTTGTGCTCAGGTTCAGAACGTTAATGCCTCGCTTCAGGCTCTGATGGCACAGCGTGCAAACCACTCGGGTCTTGTCGTCAGCACATTGTTTGAAGAAGTGCCATGCCAGGGAACTCCTTGAAGCTGCCTTTGGGGTGCTCGGTCCCAGATGGCGGCGGTCAGTAGCAGGCGGAGTCTCTTGGCGGCGGGTGTTCTGCTTTTGCCCACTGCTCCCTCTTTTGCTACGCTGTTGGCTCGGTCTCACCACTGCCTCTTCCTCCGAACTGTGAAAGTCAGTGGCACGACCTTCATTCCATGTGGGGTCTAGGACCTCATCGTCCCCTGCATCGTCTTCCACCCAGTCTTGATCCCTGACCTCCTGTTCAGTCTGCACACTGCAGAAAGACGCAGCAGTTGGCACCTGTGTTTCGTCATCATCAGAGACATGCTGAGGTGGTATTCCCATGTCCTCATCATCAGGAAACATAAGTGGTTGTGCGTCAGTGCATTCTATGTCTTTCACCGCTGGGGAAGGGCTAGGTGGATGCCCTTGGGAAACCCTGCCAGCGGAGTCTTCAAACAGCATAAGAGACTGCTGCATAACTTGAGGCTGAGACAGTTTCCCTGGTATGCATGGGGGTGATGTGACAGACTGATGGGGTTGGTTTTCAGGCGCCATCTGTGCGCTTTCTGCAGAAGACTGGGTGGGAGATAATGTGAACGTGCTGGATCCACTGTCGGCCACCCAATTGACTAATGCCTGTACCTGCTCAGGCCTTACCATCCTTAGAACGGCATTGGGCCCCACCATATATCGCTGTAAATTCTGGCGGCTACTGGGACCTGAGGTAGTTGGTACACTAGGACGTGTGGATGTGGCAGAACGGCCACGTCCTCTCCCAGCACCAGAGGGTCCACTAACACCACCACGACCATGTCCACGTCCGCGTCCCTTACTAGATGTTTTTCTCATTGTTATGGTTCACCACAACAACAAATATATTATTTGGCCCAATGTATTGTATTCAAAATCAGCGGGATATAAATTTGAGGCCTAGTATTTAGGCGCTGGGTGACCGGTATGGATTTAGTGACAGAATTAGACTTGGAAATGCACAGAAGCGTGTGTGTGAAGTTATTCTGAATGACCCTATGTGCACCTTCAATATTATATACCCTTTTAGGGATAGATTTCAAATAGCTCTGATATAGCAGAAACCACTAAATTATGAAATTGCTAAATTGGGAATTGTACTTCAACCCAGAACAAAAAATGTGCTTTGACGGGCACTAAATAACTTTCCCAGCTACAACAGGACAACGGTAACGAGAGATTTAGAGGGATTTAAATTTGAGGCCTAGTATTTAGGCGCTGGGTGACAGGTATGGGTTTAGTGACAGAATTAGACTTGGAAATACACAGTAGCGGGTGTGTGTGAAGTTATTCTGAATGACCCTATGTGCACCTTCAATATTATATACCCTTTTTGGGATAGATTTCAAATAGCTCTGATATAGCAGAAACCACTAAATTATGAAATTGCTAAATTGGGAATTGTACTTCAACCCAGAACAAAAAATGTGCTTTGACGGACACTAAATATCTTGCCCAGCAACAACAGTACAGCGGTGGGTAACGAGAGATTTAGAGGGAATTAAATTTGAGGCCTAGTATTTAGGCGCTGGGTCACCGGTATGGATTTAGTGACAGAATTAGACTTGGAAATACACAGTAGCGGGTGTGTGTGAAGTTACTCTGAATGACCCTATGTGCACCTTCAATATTATATACCCTTTTTGGGATAGATTTCAAAGAGCTCTGATATAGCAGGAACCACTAAATTATGAAATTGCTAAATTGAGAATTGTATTTCAACCCAGAACAAGAAATGTGCTTGAACGGACACTAAATAACTCGCCCAGCTACAGCACTAGGGACAGATTTAGCTGGATATAAATTTGAGGCCTAGTATTTAGGCGCTGGGTGACCGGTATGGATTTAGTGACAGAATTAGACTGGGATATGGCCAAAAAATGAACAGACTATTGCTGGTTAAATGCACTTGGTGTGACAGCTTCACCCTGATGTAGGCTTTAGCCAAATAACAACCACACCATTGAGGGTTAAATGCACTTGGTGACAGGCGCAGCTTGCCCCTGATTTTGTATATGGCCAAAAAATGAACAGACTATTGCTGGTTAAATGCACTTGGTGTGACAGCTTCACCCTGATGTAGGCTTTAGCCAAATAACAACCACACCATTGAGGGTTAAATGCACTTGGTGACAGGCGCAGCTTGCCCCTGATTTTGTATATGGCCAAAAAATGAACAGACTATTGCTGGTTAAATGCACTTGGTGTGACAGCTTCACCCTGATGTAGGCTTTAGCCAAATAACAACCACACCATTGAGGGTTAAATGCACTTGGTGACAGGCGCAGCTTGCCCCTGATTTTGTATATGGCCAAAAAATGAACAGACTATTGCTGGTTAAATGCACTTGGTGTGACAGCTTCACCCTGATGTAGGCTTTAGCCAAATAACAACCACACCATTGAGGGTTAAATGCACTTGGTGACAGGCGCAGCTTGCCCCTGATTTTGTATATGGCCAAAAAATGAACAGACTATTGCTGGTTAAATGCACTTGGTGTGACAGCTTCACCCTGATGTAGGCTTTAGCCAAAAAACAACCACACCATTGAGGGTTAAATGCACTTGGTGACAGGCGCAGCTTGCCCCTGATTTTGTATATGGCCAAAAAATGAACAGACTATTGCTGGTTAAATGCACTTGGTGTGACAGCTTCACCCTGATGTAGGCTTTAGCCAAAAAACAACCACACCATTGAGGGTTAAATGCACTTGGTCGCAGCTTGTGCTGGCGCACCACAAGACACAAAATGGCCGCCGATCACCCCAGAAAAATGAGACTGACAAACGGTCTGTGCAGCCTAAAAACAGTGAGCAATTGAGGATCAGCAGCTCAATGATCCACAGCTGCAGATCGATCAGTTAATCAAGTCCTTTGGAGGAGTTAATCTGCCTAATCTCGCCCTACTGTCGCAGCCGCAACCTCTCCCTACGCTAATCAGAGCAGAGTGACGGGCGGCGCTATGTGACTCCAGCTTAAATAGAGGCTGGGTCACATGGTGCTCTGGCCAATCACAGCCATGCCAATAGTAGGCATGGCTGTGATGGCCTCTTGGGGCAAGTAGTATGACGCTTGTTGATTGGCTGCTTTGCAGCCTTTCAAAAAGCGCCAAGAAAGCGTCACAAAAGCGCCAAGAAAGCGACGAACACCGAACCCGAACCCGGACTTTTACGAAAATGTCCGGGTTCGGGTCCGTGTCACGGACACCCCAAAATTCGGTACGAACCCGAACTATACAGTTCGAGTTCGCTCATCCCTAGTCATGGTGAATTGCCAACAAAATAAGTTGATTTTGTTGCTTTTATATCACACTGCGTGCCGTTTGCAAATATTTTGTCTCTTGATCCTGTGAATGTTCTGCCATGCTCAAAAAGTATAGCCAATCAAATGTCTCTTCTGCTCTTTCCTTCTCATAGCATGCAGTCTCGCAGGCAAAGAAACTGCAACTGCACCTCCTCCTCTGCTATGTCTTCTGTTTACTGTATTACTGTAGACAGATTTTTTGTAGGACTGATAAGGTTTCTGGGCATCTGCAGATAACCTGCAAGAAAGGAACATAAATCATTGATGTTATGAAAAGGCAATTTTCCCCTAGTTACATATTTTACATATTTTCATATATTCATATGTACTCATGATCGATGGGGGTCTGACACCCGGGATCCCCGCCGATCAGCTGTTTGAGAAGGCACGGGTGCACCTTTTCTTTATTCAATAAGCACAGCACTGTACATTGTATAGTGGCTATGCTTGGTATCACACTCAGCCCCATTCACTGTGCATAGGCCACATGAACGTGTCGTCACTGGCCTAGGAAAAGCTGAGAGAAGGCCGCGGCACTGCCTTCTCAAACAGCTGATGGGCGGGGGTCCTGGGTGTTGAACCCTGAGGATAGGTCATCAGTATTAAACTCTCAGAAAACCCCATTAAATCTACTAGGTCCCAATGCAAAATTTGTAACAAGTCAACTCAAATACCATGTGTCATTTATCATGGTGTTGGGTTCTTATGTGGCAGAGAGGCCTTTGGGCTTTTTCAGGCAACTTCTGAACCCTCTAGAATTTGAGCGCCATGGTGCAATGCAGCGCTGGGGTCCTATGTTCAAATCTGACCAAGGACAACATATGTATGTAGTTTGTATGTTCTCCCAATGTTTGTGTGGATTTCTTCCCAGACTTCAAAGACATAGCAATAAGGAACTCATATTGTGAGCCCCATTAAGCACAGCAATTGATGATAATGTCTGTAAAGTGCTGCCCAATATGTTATCACTATTCTTGAACTCTTTTAGTGAATTCATCATCACCACCTCCTCAGGCAGAGAGTTCCATAGTCTGACTGCTCTTACCGTAAGGAATCCTCTTCTATGTTTATGTACAAACCTTATTTCCTCCAGACGCAGAGGATGTCCCCTCGTCACAGTCACAGTTCTGGGGATAAATGGTTGATGGGAGAGATCTCTGTACTGACCCCTGATATATTTATACATAGTTATTAGATCGCCCCTTAGTCATCGTTTTTCTAAACCGAATAACCCAAATTTTAATAATCTACTTATGTTACTTGCTGCTAGACAAGCTGTGGCCAATGGAGTCAAATGTATTCATATGAAAGTATATCATGCATCACAGACCAGCACCACTAAAACATAACTTTGAATAATAGTTCTAAAAAGTAACATAGTATCACCTCTTATAACCCAAAGGAAATTCAGTACTTTGTAGAAGAGGAGGAGATATTTATCCCTATTCCTCTCCCTATTCCTATTGGGTCCCCACTTAAGAACGGAATAGCCGCCCCAATAGGGGCCATCCAGTGTCATGAACCCTATTGAGTTCCTGACACAGAAAAGAATACCATCACCATAGTACCAAAAGGCTCATAAATGTCCAGTAATCAAGTTCAAGTCATAAGGCTCTATTAGTCACACCTTACTAAATTGCAATCCTTAATATACAGTTCTACACTTAAAAAAATGAAAAAAACAAACAATATAATAGATATTTTAAACAGATATATCCACTTAGGTCCTGCTAAGTTCCAACGCCGTTTGCTGTGCCAATCGGGCACTAGCTCATCAGGGGACAAAATCCAAATGGGAATATGTCCATGTAGATAAATATAAGAATGTGGTTAGAAAATAAAGAAAGATCAAAATAATAAGGCGGAGTGTAACCACTAATGAGATATCATAAATCAAGCATAAGTGTTGGCACCCTATGATATAAGTAACCCTAATGTGACCATATCAACCTTATCAGGAGACCCCCTTAATAGCATCAGATAATCAATATACAGTATGAGTCTCAAATGATCTGATGGACCTTTCAGGTTTTGATGATCTTATGGAACTCTTAATGATAATGAAAAACCAAGGGGAGAGGGACCATTTACAAACCTCAGTAACAAGAGTACCAAGAACCCACTCATAGGTGGAGAATCACACATAGAGCTATTTTTGAACTCTGCTATTAGAGATCTCTGAAATCTGACAAAGACACCAGTGCAACTATACATATGAGGAAATGGAAGGCCTTAGAAATCTAGGCAGTAATAAAAATGTGATAATCAAACCCTCTGATAAAGGGGGGATTGTGGTAATCCTCAATTATCAGCAATGTAGGAACATGTGCATGGCAATTCTGTCCGATCAGATAAATTATGATGTATTGAAACATGATCCAAATAAGCTAAATAAATCGGAGCTGTCTATATTATTACAGGAGGCATTGGAAGATAAATAGATTAATCGGAGAGAGATGGAATATTTATTACCAATGCATCCCAGGATAGTAACATTTTACGGTTTACCAAAGAATCATAAGGGTCTTGACCCCCTCAAGGGTCGTCCCATTGTCTCGGGAATTGGTCATCTTACTCAACATATAGGGACATACGTTGACCGTATATTAAGCCCTTTTCTTTTTACATTGCCATCATATCTCCGTGACACAAGTGATTTACTTAAGACTGGAGAGTATCAGTATCGAGGCCAACACCTTTTTAGCATCAATAGATGTTGAAGCTTTGTATACATCCATACCTCATACAAAAAGCTTCTCTGCAGTGAAAAATTATCTTGACTCCAGGAGTAATGAATTGAGAAGTCACAATAACTTTGTGTTGCATCTTCTCAGTTATATACTTACACACAATTATTTTTAGTTTGATTCTAAATTCTACAATCTGCTCAGGGGCACCACTATGGGGAGTGCATGTGCGCCTACCTATGCAAATTTGCTCCTTGGCTGGTGGGAATACACACTTGTTTTCTCAGAGGAGATGTCATTATGGACCCAGTTTATTCCATTATGGCCCGTTATATAGATGATATTTTGCTTTGGACTGGCTCTATTAATGATTTTGAATAGTTTATGGCTAAGTTTAATGTAAACCATATTGGTTTACATTTCACATTTGAAATATATAGTACCTCAATTACTTTTTAGATACAAGAATTAGCAAGGGAGAACAACAACAGATAAGGACTACACTTCACCATAAGCAAACTGCAACAAATAGTCTACTGAGGTGGGAAAGCTTTCATCCTAAACCCCTGAGGAGGGGCATTCCCAAGGGTCAGTTGTTAAGAATTTGTCGCAATTGTTCTACTTTGGAAGAATTTGAACAAGAAGTATTACAACTGTTTCATAGATTCAGACAGAGAGATTATCCTGATCAGTGCCTAAAAGAGGCCTGGAAGTTTGCACGTGAGAGCAATTGAGCAGCACTTGTTCAACCATGGGTGAAAAAGGAGGATAACCTACTGCGCATAATTGGGACTTTTGATTTCGGGTTAAACCAAGTTAGGGGCATTTTAAATAATTATTGGTCCCTCTTCAAAACAGATCCTGACCTCAAGGAGTATTTTTCTGATGCCTTTGTACATAGTCATTTTGAACCACGAAGGAAAGAGAGCTGGCTTCAAAATCGTAAAAATAGTATGTTTAAATGTGGTCATTGCAAAGCCTGTCCGTTTAAAAAAGTTGGTGATACTTTTAGGGACAGTTCAAGAATAAAAGTTTATCAGGCCCGGAATTTTGCGAATTGCAACACTAGAGGTGTGATATATCTGATGTGGTGTCAATTTTCTTCCCTATATGTGGGTAAAACATGTAGGGAGTTCAAAATCAGAATTTTGGAACATTTAGGGGATATTAGTTATAACACAATGGAAACTTTGCTGGTATTTCCTTCTCCATGATTGAAGTTGTTTGCACATCGATCAGGGGAGAAAATATTGATCAATTACTAAAATAAAAGGAATCACGTTGGATATACCGACTAAATACTTTCACTCGCAGGATTAAATGAGAACATTGACTTTTCATGCTTCATCTAAAACTGGCCTATATACACTGTACATAACAGGGGAGGATCAGGGGGACCCTATATCAGTGGAGCCCCTATCTGTGCAAGAAAGTTGGGGTAGGGTAACTGCCCCAATCTTTCATCTGCATGGATATATAAATATCCATTACGATGACTCCCCTTAAAAGATTGGGTATTGCATAATATTCTGCCCTGACTATACATACATATATAAAAAATACAAAAAGTAACCTTCTGTACATATTTTTCTCTTTAATTGTGTCATAATAGGTTTTTATCTAGGCCCCATTTCTCTTTGACGTACTTATATCTCTGGTATGCAATAAGTGCTTTTTGGAATGGAATTTGACCACTATGGCACCGACCAAGATCACAATCACTGTTGTTATTTTAAATAAAGTTGCTGTTGTTTCCTATACAGCATAGTACTGACAGCCCAAGCCGCGTGCGTCGTGACGTCAGGTCACGTCAACGTGTGCGCTGATGTTGTGACGCAATACTGAGAGATGCGTCTTCCTCTTTTAAAAACCGCGCTGATATCCCAGATGCCGATCCATACCGAGGACCAGCATTTACATCTGCTACAGCGTTGAAACCCTATTTTGTGCAACAGGGGCCCCCAAGGATTACCGAAGCACCATTAACCTATATTTTGGGATGGTGATTTCACCATAAGAACTCCTACATCTATATGCTACTTATGCGGAAGTATATGGCCCTAGTGCCCAGGCTCAAAATATGTATATTTGTTTATTAACATTTGAGACTCATACTGTATATTGATTATCTGGTGCTATTAAGGGGTCTCCTGATAAGGTTGATATGGTCACATAGGCTACAGACACTTATGCGTGATTTATGATATCTGATTAGTGGTTACACTCCACCTTATTATTATTTTGTCTTTGTTTATTTTCTAACCACATTCTTATATTTATCTACATGGACATATTCCCATTTGGATTTTGTCCCCTGATGAGCTAGTGTCTTATTGGCACAGCAAAACGCGTTGGGTCGTAGTGGGACCTAAGCGGATATATCTGTTAAAGATATCTATTATATAATTTTATTTTCATTTTTTTAAGTGTAATATATTAAGGATTGCAATTTAGTAAGTATGACTAATAGAACCTTATGACTTGGACTTGAGTACTGGACATTTATGAGCATTTTGATAATATGGTGATGGTATTCTTTTCTGTGTCAGGGACTCAATAGGGTTCCTGAAACGGGATCACCCCTATCGGGGCAGCTATTCCATTCTTAGGTAAGGACCCAATAGGAATAGGAAGAGGAATAGGGATAAATATTTCCTCCTCTTCTACACAGTACTGAATTTCCTATGGGTTATAGACGGTGATACTATGTTACTTTTTAGAACTATTATTAAAAGTTATATTTTAGTGGTGCTGGTCTGTGATACTTACTTTTTTCAATGCACTATATATATATCTCATTTGGCCATCTGACGGTGGACTAGTCAGAACTGCAATAGAGAAAGTATATCATGAAAGAAAGATCTAGACCTGTAAAGTTTTAAATATTTGGTACTGAAATATTTTTCTAACTACAAGATGTTTATTATTTAGTTTAATCCAACTAGTCTAATATGTCATTGATGGGGAATGTAAGTGTATGTGTGGGGTAGGTCAGCTCTGCCCCTGGTCATGTGGTATAGTGTTTCTTGGCATTCAACCAACATGAGTGGATTAAAAAATCTAAAAACTGCTGTATTAATATTAATCCGCTTTTAGTTACACTTCTTAATATCATAGCAACAGCTGCAATATATTATCAAATGCAGACTTTATATGGAGATTCATGTTTAACTCTTGCCACCAAGCTCCTATATGGTAGAAGAATAGCTTTGCACATCATACAGTATAACTCATGCCTATATTAAAGATAAGAATTCGGTTATGCAATCTATCACTAAAAATGATAATAAAGATAAATGATCTACTCCGAATGGGAAAATCCTCATGGGTAAAACAGTCTTCACACAAAGGTGTATCAAATCTCATTCAAACCATGTTAAATTTTGATGCACATAATGCTCATTTTAAAAAGCTTAGGAAGCAGACAAGGGATGTAGACTGTTGTATCTGCCAGGAACATCTGACAGTGGGCTCTACAAAGGCACAAGCATGCCCTGGAACAATTTAAACATTCTCGCTCTCTATGCAAAGTGCTGCCAAAAGTTGTTTTTACAGGAGTTTAAAAAACGTTGGAAAGAAAGCATAAGGCATCAAAGATAAAACAAAAGACACACGTGGGATTTAAGAGAAATGCATACATTAATTTTCTTTTAACCTCTAGGCTGAATTTATAAAAGCAATGTAATGTACAGTAAAGTGTACTTGAATTACTGTTAGATGCCAAATGTCTATTGCAGGGCTATATTGTACAAACTGATCATCATTCCAAAAAAATATGGAAAGATGCAATGTGTCTGGCGACGAGCTGCCCGAGTCCTGCTCCTTATTATGTGTGATATTCCCCTATGAAATTTTTAATTTTTAATTTTGTGCTTTTTAGCTCCTGCTATTTGTGCTTCCCATTGATCCCCAGTCTGCCTATTTACTACAGTATATATGTCTGTTTATGTGCGGAATAGGTTGCGTATTCATACATTTTATTTGCAGTTTTTATTTCATACAACTGATCAGGTAACCTCATATTTTTTTTACAGTCTCAAAGTAGACAGTCTAGAGATGGTAAGCCAACAACTGGAAGGTCATGATTTGAGGTGGTGGAAGTTGATTGGATCCTTTTACTTTACAGAATCCATTGGGTTTGGTTATTAAAACCATACTCACGTACAGTGTTCCGACAGTTTGTATGTCTTTAGCCTGACTGGCTGTTTGGGTACTAAATAGTTAAAGGGGTTGTCCCATGTTATACATTGGTGGCATATTGCTAGGTCTGATATGTGCTATGAACATGAAGGGGGTATCCCCAAGCATTGTCAGTATGCTTAGGGACACCCAGTGTATTTAAGTCTAATTTACCCTTTATTTATGAAATGTTTCTGCCAGTATTTGAACTCACAGCCTTCTACATTAAAAGCAAGAACCTTAACCACTGATCTATGGAGCTAGAACACCTCATAGTAGTTTATCATGTATTAGGTATTCCTATACAGCAGAAGTATAATTTTTTTTTTTTTTTTGTAATTGTAAAATAAATGTGTAATTACAAAATCATACTTCTGATATATATGAATGCATAATATGTGGGAAACTACTACTGAGGTTTTTAGCCATAATATATGTACAGCAGGTTAACATGAAGCTCTATAGCCCAGTGGTTAAGGTTCTTGACTTTAAAGTAAAAAGCTGTGAGTTCAAATACCAGCATAATCATTTCAAAAATAGAGGCTAAATAAAACTTAAATAGACACATCAACCTTTTTAATTTGTGTAACTATTATTTTTTGTTGGGAAAGGTGGCAACCCTAACAGAACCCCTGCTCCCTGGTGACCCCCATAACTTTTTTTTATAGTTATGTCTATGGAGATGTGTGGGGGCTCATTTGAGGGAAATCTGTCTTTTTTGACAATACTATTTTGGGGGGTGTACAGTATGACGTGATCACTTTTTATGAAAAAAAAATGCAAATCAGCCTTTTTAATTTTTTTTTCTATTACATCCTTCACCAATTGGGCTAACTTTTTTTTATAATTTAATAATACGGGTGTTTTTGCTTGCGATAAAGCCATAATGTTGTTCTTTTTTTGTTCATTTTTATTGTGGGGAAAATAGGGTTTTAAGTTTTTTTAATATTTAAAAAACTTTTTTTACTTTTTTTAATTACTTTTCATCAGATTGCAAGTTATACATAATAATGAAAATTGCTCCATTATTCTCTATAGAAATCACTATGTCCCAAAATGGCCTAATGGCCTAAATTTGGATATACTAACAATGAGCCTGGAAGCCTAGTACAGGCTGCGGCTCATTTTTAGATCTCCGATGGGGGATAGGCGCGTCTGAGCAGGAAGCCCGCACTTCCATTTTTTAACACTCTCAGATGCCGTGATGACATTTGACAAATGCCACAAGGGAGCCCACTGAGATTTATTGCCCAAGGGCCCACATGAAACTGGAGCCGGTCCTGTATGTGCGGGTCCTAAAAAGAGAATGGAGCCTGCTCACGCGGCCGCCCTTGAGTCACTTCTATGGGAGCTCCGTAAATAGCCAAGAGTTGTGCTCGGCTATTTTAAGAAGTCCCATGGGAATTGCACCATGCAAGCGTGGCCACCGCTCCATTCACTTCTATGGGGTTGACCGAAATAGCGATATGCCACTAATGTTTAAGGTGGGCCAACCACTTTAGTCAAGTTACTTAGGCTGGCATTAATGTCTAGGATTTGGCTGTTTCTATAACTTCCATAGTAACAGGACCCCCATTCTCCATATAGCAAGGAGTCTCAGGGGTGGAGACCCCATGTATCAAATAAAGAATCTTACAGATAAGCCATTAATAAGGTCAGGATGTCCCTCAAAGAATGAACACGTCTTGAAACTCATAGATTTGATGTCTGTTGGATGACAAAAAAGGTTTTCTTTAGATTTTACCTTCTGACTGCGCTAGGAATTTCTCCTTTTATATTTGTGTATATATAAGTATGATTTATGTAAGTGGCCCATTCCCAGAGAATTGGCATTATGCAGCGTTAGGTTATTGCCTGTGATCCAGATCCCACATATAGTTAGAGACTCATAGTAGGAGCTTCAAGTAATAAGGATTCATTCTTAGGTCATCATTTTCCATTTGAACCACTAAATCTTCAAACCTTAATGTGACATCACTTTTCCTAAAAGGAGCATTTACCTTTAACGGTTCCTTTCTTCACCTAAAACACTCTTTGAACAAATGTGCCTTTTCATTCAGCAGCGCACACTAATGTATTTGCACAGCTTTCTATACAGCTTTTTGGACAATGCTGATATTTACATTTTTGTCCCAGAAATGCACATTCCAGCCCACCAACATTACCCTCTATTATTTCATTTACTGAGAGGAATGTAAAACAGTTCTGGAATCTTTAAGATGTCATACATATCATTGATGTGCCCTACTGCTTTATATAAGATGTCATACATATCATTGATTTTTTCAGAGTGTCACAGGCAGTGTCTCTAACTAAAATTAAAAAAAACAATACGTGTAAATTTACTAATGCAAGACGTCTGGAAGAGAATTTCCTCAGGCACAGCAGGCTGCAGGCAGTGCACAGATCAGTCAAAATCATTTTCTGGCTTGAGGTCACCATATTTTCACCTTGCATGCTAGTCAAGATCTATCTTTCAATACAACTGATGAATGTAGAAGCTGGAATTGATACTAGACTCAGCTTTATTAAATTACACTGGTCTTGAAATAGTTTGTATGAAGAAATTGTGAAACAGAATGAAAGGTAACAGTTGATACTTTAATACTCAACGACCAAAACTGAAAAAGAAATACTACATGTGAAAAACACTAACATAAAGTAAAGTTATATAATACATACAGAAAGCCCTGAGATGCATTGGGTCAAACCTACTATTAATAATACACCATTTTATTTCTGGCAATTTGCACCAAAAAAAACATGCGCACATGCTTTGCTCTGCAATTTTTGAAGTGTTTTAGACATTTTCCCAACCTTTTTATGCCTTGACGACAAAGAGGCATGGCTTAGAGGGAGAGGGGAATGACCTAATGATCAGTCACCATGATCTTGGATTATTATATGCTGTGATACATGATTAGTAATGCAGATAACGAGACCAGATTGATATTTTTTTATTTACCTACTGCCTCCCATTTCATCCGTCAGTATTTAACGCTGCACTGAAATACATTGTCAGGACTGCTGTGCATGTACACAGGTGTTCCCTTCATCATGCACACAGGAGTGCTCTTCATTATGCACACATGAGTTCCCTTCATCATGCACACAGGAGTTCTCTTCATCATGCACACAGGAGTTCCCTTCATCATGCACTCAGGAGTTTCCTTCATCATGCACACAGGAGTTCTCTTCATCATGCACACAGGAGTGCTCTTCATCATGCACACAGGAGTGCTCTTCATCATGCACACAGGAGTGCTCTTCATCATGCACACAGGAGTTCTCTTCATCATGCACACAGGAGTGCTATTCATCATGCACACAGGAGTTCTCTTCATCATGCACACAGGAGTTCTCTTCATCATGCACTCAGGAGTTCCCTTCATCATGCACACAGGAGTTCTCTTCATCATGCACACAGGAGTGCTCTTCATCATGCACACAGGAGTGCTCTTCATCATGCACACAGGAGTGCTCTTCATCATGCACACAGGAGTTCTCTTCATCATGCACACAGGAGTGCTATTCATCATGCACACAGGAGTTCTCTTCATCATGCACACAGGAGTTCTCTTCATCATGCACTCAGGAGTTCCCTTCATCATGCACACAGGAGTTCTCTTCATCATGCACACAGGAGTGCTCTTCATCATGCACACAGGAGTGCTCTTCATCATGCACACAGGAGTGCTCTTCATCATGCACACAGGAGTGCTCTTCATCATGCACACAGGAGTGCTCTTCATCATGCACACAGGAGTTCTCTTCATCATGCACACAGGAGTTCTCTTCATCATGCACACAGGAGTTCTCTTTATCATGCACACAGGAGTGCTCTTCATCATGCACATAGGAGTTCACTTCATCATGCACACAAGAGTCCTCTTCATCATGCACACAGGAGTTCCCTTCATCATGCACACAGGAGTACTCTTCATCATGCACACAGGAGTGCTCTTCATTATGCACACATGAGTTCCCTTCATCATGCACACAGGAGTTCTCCTCATCATGCACACAGGAGTGCTCTTCATCATGCACACAGGAGTTCTCTTCATCATGCACACAGGAGTTCCCTTCATCATGCACACAGGAGTTCTCTTCATCATGCACACAGGAGTTCTCTTCATCATGCACACAGGAGTTCTCTTCATCATGCACTCAGGAGTTCTCTTCATCATGCACACAGGAGTGCTCTTCATCATGCACACAGGAGTTCTCTTCATCATGCACACAGGAGTGCTCTTCATCATGCACACAGGAGTTCTCTTCATCATGCACACAGGAGTTCTCTTCATCATGCACACAGGAGTGCTATTTATCATGCACACAGGAGTTCTCTTCATCATGCACACAGGAGTTCTCTTCATCATGCACACAGGAGTTCTCTTCATCATGCACACAGGAGTTCTCTTCATCATGCACACAGGAGTGCTCTTCATCATGCACACAGGAGTTCTCTTTATCATGCACACAGGAGTGCTCTTCATCATGCACACAGGAGTTCACTTTAGCATGCACACAGGAGTGCTCTTCATCATGCACACAGGAGTTCTCTTTATCATGCACACAAGAGTCCTCTTCATCATGCACACAGGAGTTCTCTTCATCATGCACACAGGAGTGCTCTTTATCATGCACAGAGGAGTGCTCTTCATCATGCACACAGGAGTGCTATTTATCATGCACACAGGAGTTCTCTTCATCATGCACACAGGAGTGCTCTTCATCATGCACACAGGAGTTCTCTTCATCATGCACACAGGAGTGCTATTCATCATGCACACAGGAGTGCTCTTCATCATGCACACAGGAGTGCTCTTCATCATGCACACAGGAGTGCTCTTCATCATGCACACAGGAGTGCTCTTCATCATGCACACAGGAGTTCTCTTCATCATGCACAGAGAAGTGCTCTTCATCATGCACACAGGAGTTCTCTTTATCATGCACACAGGAGTTCTCTTCATCATGCACACAGGAGTGCTATTCATCATGCACACAGGAGTGCTCTTCATCATGCACACAGGAGTGCTATTCATCATGCACACAGGAGTGCTCTTCATCATGCACACAGGAGTTCTCTTCATCATGCACACAGGAGTGCTATTCATCATGCACACAGGAGTGCTCTTCATCATGCACACAGGAGTTCTCTTCATCATGCACACAGGAGTGCTATTCATCATGCACACAGGAGTGCTCTTCATCATGCACACAGGAGTGCTCTTCATCATGCACACAGGAGTGCTCTTCATCATGCACACAGGAGTGCTCTTCATCATGCACACAGGAGTTCTCTTCATCATGCACAGAGAAGTGCTCTTCATCATGCACACAGGAGTTCTCTTTATCATGCACACAGGAGTTCTCTTCATCATGCACACAGGAGTGCTATTCATCATGCACACAGGAGTGCTCTTCATCATGCACACAGGAGTGCTATTCATCATGCACACAGGAGTTCTCTTCATCATGCACACAGGAGTTCTCTTCATCATGCACACAGGAGTGCTATTCATCATGCACACAGGAGTTCTCTTCATCATGCACACAGGAGTGCTATTCATCATGCACACAGGAGTGCTCTTCATCATGCACACAGGAGTGCTATTCATCATGCACACAGGAGTGCTCTTCATCATGCACACAGGAGTTCTCTTCATCATGCACACAGGAGTGCTATTCATCATGCACACAGGAGTGCTCTTCATCATGCACACAGGAGTGCTATTCATCATGCACACAGGAGTGCTCTTCATCATGCACACAGGAGTGCTCTTCATCATGCACACAGGAGTGCTCTTCATCATGCACACAGGAGTTCTCTTCATCATGCACA
The DNA here is from genome assembly GCF_014858855.1 of Bufo gargarizans. Classification (NCBI taxonomy): domain Eukaryota; kingdom Metazoa; phylum Chordata; class Amphibia; order Anura; family Bufonidae; genus Bufo; species Bufo gargarizans. Next base: position 170,043,200 of record NC_058080.1, read on the forward strand.
GAGAAGTGCTCTTCATCATGCAAACAGGGGTTCTCTTCATCATGCACACAGGAGTGCTCTTCATCATGCACACAGGAGTGCTCTTCATCATGCACACAAGAGTGCTCTTCATCATGCACACAGGAGTGCTCTTCATCATGCACACAGGAGTTCTCTTCATCATGCACTGAGAAGTGCTCTTCATCATGCAAACAGGGGTTCTCTTCATCATGCACACAGGAGTGCTTTTCATCATGCACACAGGAGTCCACTCCACAGCAGTCTGGACAGTGCAGGTTTGAGCGCTGTCAGCGGGGGGACCCCTTATCTGCAGTACTACACTCATGCACCAACTTATAGGTGGTGTAAACCTGGACTAGACAGTCTAAAGATGCTAAAGATTTATCATCAAGCATCAGCCATGAAGATAAAACTGGCTCAGTTAAAGACTGTGGGGGGGAATCTATCATGCCCTGCACTCCAGAATTCTGGTTTTAAAAAGTTGCATAATAGAGGCTTTATGAGTTTTTAAGGTCACTTGCACAATTTTGTGACTTTTTGCATTTTTACACCCCCCATGATGCACACATAAGACAACCCCTTTAATATGACAAACAATGATATATTTGACATGTCCATATAGCTTCACACTATTTATCAGGGACACTACCTCTCTATAAACTTGACCCATGGTGGGAGGAGACAGACCCCAAAATTGTGATCAGGATATGGCTATATTTAAAGGGGTAGCACATGTTCATGGTTAATAAGACCGTGCAAATCTGGTGGCCAGTCAGGTTATGATGTCATGAGGCCGTCCACCACCAAAAACTGTTCACTATGTCAGCATTCATGCATATCACTGAAGCCCCTTAAGTCAGAATACTATGAGGCATCACTACTACTGCTAACTATAGGGTGCTATGTATAGTGCTACTATAGTGCTGCATGCATAATGATGCTCCCTATATATCTTTGTAGGTATGTATATATATATTTCTGGTGCCTTTTCTCACTATATGACTCTTTATTAAATGACTGGGCTCCACATGTCACAATATGCCTGTATATCAGATACTGTTGCTCCATATGTGACTATGCAGCTGCATATACGGACCAGAGAGCCCTGTCTTACTGTCTTAAAAGGGGTATTACATTGTATTTTCGATTTGGCTCCACCTACCCCAAACATGGCTACAGCTCCTGGTTTGCCGATCCTGCCTACTTGTGTTAGCCCTACCTGCTTCTAGTTTAGACCCACTTACAATATGAGGCCACTTCTTTTATGTTGCAGGGTGGCATTTTGATCCCAATCCACCCCTCTTGGGGGGTGTATAAGAAGGTAGAAGGACTCAAGACAGTGGTTTTTGAGAAAGAACATGCTTGGTTTTCCTTCAAACGGGAAATAAAATACTCTTATCTTTTTGTAGAGCCAATTTCATATTTTCTCTAAGGTGAGACTCAAGAAACCATCACATGAAAATTGTACAATTGCGAAAATAAAATGAGCAAAGTATTGTTGTTGCCGGTATGCTCATGTCTGAGGGGCATCTTCAAGTAATGTTCTGCTCCCTCTATGCTTACCATTCATACTAGCTTCTTTAGAAAGAATTATGGCACACTGGAACAATTTTCTGCTAACCACAGGTAAGTGTATAGAAGAGGAGGTAGCGTATAATAAGACTTAACGTTTAATAAGTTTACAAGTAAAATAAATGGACAAACACATAAATCAAAAAAGTGTGCACACCAAAAACGTGTCACAAACAACAAACACATAAATCGTCACAATAGGCAACCACAAGACTATGGCTAAACCCATGTGAACAGGGTAACACTGTATCCCACCGCAGGTATAAATTCCACAGAAATATAATATAAACGGGAACAGTCTTACCAGTGGGTGACGCTCATCTGGGTATGGTGGCGCAATCCCAGGAGTCAGTGTTACCTGGTAGAGCAGCGTCCAAGCGAGGATCACTATCTCTACACACCCCTGCCAGGCCTATAGAGCCCTATAACCCGGCTAAAGGTCGCACGACCGGGGGCTGATCCTACAGTGATGGATTACCAAAATGACCCTAACTAGGGGTACACAGTAGATACATTTATGGTCATGCGCAAGATCCCTACGCGTTTCGTCAATTAATTAGAGTCCCAGACTCATCAGGGGATCAGGGGACAGCATGGGAGGGAGTGTATCCTCATCAGCTGATGTCACATACAGACAATCCCCATGCTAATGGGTAAGATGTTACAGCAATGACCTAGAACTAAACAGGGGGACCTAGTAAGGGCTACTGAGCAGCGTGTCGCTAAAGTGAAACAGGCCCTGTTCCCAGATAATGGGGGTCCCTTGGTCCTGGTCAAAGCAGGGAGAGGGGGCAACGTATGGCGCTTCCCTGTGCACGTGTGGCGGCAGTCGGCTTGTATCGCCGTCCACACTTTAAATGTGCGTCCTAATGCACGCTAGCCCCGCCCCCCTGGGGCGTGGAAACATGTGACATCACCATCACATGATCGGCCTAACCAGGGGGGGGCGTGTATGGGGGCGCGGCTAGCCCTGACGTGCTGATGATGCCGTGTTGGGAACGGCTACAGGGCACGTCACAGAGAAGGGGCGGTTACTCCAGCAGGAGTGTGCACAGCCCATCGGGCAGAAGAGAGGACTTTAGAGGCTGGATAATACCTACAAGCGGTAGCAGATCTAAAGATAGGTTGAGGTTAGAGGTCTGTTGTACACAAAGTATATATGAGAATAGATGAAAGCTGGCAGAACCGCCGATCTGACAGCAGTACAAAAGTACATCAAGAGTGTATAGGCAAAGAAGAGGCATTAGATTAATTCATCCACAGCATGAAGGATTATGTGCAAAGCCGGTATAACAAAAACATATTGATCAAATACTGTGTTGTATGGTGAGCATGGAGGGGGGGAAAAAAAAAAAAAAAAAAAAAAAGGATATATATATGTATATCAATCAGATAAAGCATCCAAAACTCAGCTGTTCATTGAGTCCATTGGGGCTGGGGGTATTTAGTTTATATATCCACCAGGTCTCCCTCTGCAGGATGCGTTTATCCCAGTCCCCTCCCCTAGGGGGTCTGGTGATTACTTCTATGCCCTTAAATTTAAGGACACTTCTCTGGCCTTGGTGGCACTCGTTTACATGTCTTGCCACTGATGTGTCCCTTTTGTTGCGGATATCGTTCAAGTGTTCCCCAATACGGCGGCGAAACTCTCTCTTTGTTTTGCCGACGTATTGGGTACCACACTCACATGTAATTTGGTACACCAATCCAGACGTACGGCAATTGATGAAACCATTTATGTGATGATTGTACCTATTGTCACGATCAGAAAAAAGCTTACCAGTTTGTATAGCGTTGCAGAAACTACAACTGCCACACCTATAGCAGCCCTTCACAGGACCACCCAGCCAAGTCTTCTGGCTTGGAGCCCCTACGAAGTGGCTATGCACCAAGCGGTCTCTCAAGTTCCTACCCCTCCTGTAAGTAATGGATGGGTAGGGCATGAGTGCGTCCCCCAAATCCGGGTCCATTAGGAGGGTCTCCCAGTGTTTCGCTATAATGCTTCGGACTTGACCAGCTGCCGTGTCAAATGTACCAATCACTCTCATGGTGTTAGCGGTTTTTCTCTCTGGGTGATTGGTACCATGGAGCAAGTCAATACGTTCTCGAGCCAGTGCTTTCTGGAAGGCAATACGCAGAACCTTATCTGGGTAGCCCCGTTCACGGAACCTACTGCATAGGTCGCCTGCCTGTTTGATAAATTCTGTATCGTTTGAACAATTACGTCTAAGACGCAGATATTGCCCAGTGGGGATGCCCCTTTTAAGGGGACCTGGATGGTTGCTCTCCCACTTTAACAAAGAGTTGGTGGATGTCGGCTTACGATAAACGCAGGTCTCTATTTGCCCCGACACCCCTTTATGGATTGAGATGTCCAAAAATGGCAGATGGTCCTTTTCAATAACTGACGTAAACCGCAGATTTATCTGGTTATCATTAAGGCCAGCTACAAATTCCTTGAATGACCGTTCAGGTCCGCTCCAGATGACGAAAATGTCATCTATGAAGCGTGACCACATTACCACGTTATTGAGGCCGATCATGGGGGGGTCACTGAACACCATGGTTTCCTCCCACCAACCCAGGAGCAGATTTGCGTACGATGGCGCACAGGAACTGCCCATCGCAGTACCCCTGAGCTGGTGGAAGTACGTGCCATTAAAAAGAAAACAGTTACGTGTTAGTACGAACTGAAGGAGTTCAATGATGAGGTCATTATGCCTCAAGAACTGTTGGCCCCTTGCTCTCAAAAAATGACTGATGGCTGAAATGCCTGCTTCATGGGGTATTGAGGAGTATAGGGCCTCTACATCAATTGATGCGAGGAACCAATTGTCCTCAATTGAGATACCCTCAAGTTTAGTCAGAAGGTCACTGGTGTCCCTAATGTAGGAAGGGAGACTTTCGACAAATGGTCTTAGCAGTTGATCTATATAGATTCCACAGTTTTGTGATAAACTACCTACCCCAGACACAATGGGGCGCCCTTTCAAGGTTGACCCCCCCTTGTGTATCTTGGGTAGGCAGTAAAATGTAGCCATCACCGGAAATAGAGGATATAAAAAATCAAACTCATTCTGGCTAATAAGATGGTCAAGTTTTGCTTTCAGCAGAATCTCATAGAGCTCTGATCTGTATTGCGTAGTGGGATCCATAGGGATAGATTCATAATTACTCCCATCTTTCAGGATAGTGAGACACATGGAGCGATATGCAGAGGTGTCCATCACCACCACATTGCCACCCTTGTCCGATGGCTTGATGGTGATGGACAACTCTTTTTCCAGATCGCCAATTGCCCTCCTCTCCTCCTGACTACAGTTATGTTTAAAAGGAGATGGTTCAAGCATAGTTAAATCAGCGATCGTATGTTTGAGGAATACGTCTATACAGGACACTTCCCCCTGTGGTGGCATTCTGGAACTTTTGTTTTTTAATTCTGTAAAGGGACCAAATCCTTTATTTGATAGTGGTTCAGAGTCAAGGTTGTAAAGAGTTTTTACATCCTCCAAGATCTCGACCGGGATGCCAAGCTCGCGACTTTCCTTTTTTTGTTGGATTTTAAAATGTTTGTGCCATCTAAGTCTACGTGCAAACAGGTGGAGATCTTTAATCCAATTGAATGTTTCGAAATTGGAGGTGGGGACAAATGATAGTCCACGGCCGAGAAGTGAAATTTCGGCAGGGGATAGGGGTCTCGATGATAAATTGATCACCTGGTTACTTGTGGCCGGTGTTACTATACTGTCGGCCCCTGTGTGATCCGGTTCCGGAGGGGGTAGTGGGATCCCTGTTCTAAAAAACCCTGTTGGTTGCCTTGGTTACGCGTATAGCGTCCACCTCTACCTCGAGATCGACGTCCACCCCTCCCTCTACCCCGAAAGTTCCCTTGTTTCTCCCTATCACTATCTGAGGCTTCCGTCTCTGTTGAAGATAAGTCGGAGCCCCTGTCTTTCCTAGGGTCAGAGTTGTCCAAAAATAAATATGCCCTGTTGTCCTTAAAGTCCTGAAGGTCCCTTGCAAACTGGCGATGTTTCCGTTCCTTTAGGGGCGGGGCTAGCGTGCATTAGGATGCACATTTAAAGTGTGGACGGCGATACAAGCCGACTGCCGCCACACGTGCACAGGGAAGCGCCATACGTTGCCCCCTCTCCCTGCTTTGACCAGGACCAAGGGACCCCCATTATCTGGGAACAGGGCCTGTTTCACTTTAGCGACACGCTGCTCAGTAGCCCTTACTAGGTCCCCCTGTTTAGTTCTAGGTCATTGCTGTAACATCTTACCCATTAGCATGGGGATTGTCTGTATGTGACATCAGCTGATGAGGATACACTCCCTCCCATGCTGTCCCCTGATCCCCTGATGAGTCTGGGACTCTAATTAATTGACGAAACGCGTAGGGATCTTGCGCATGACCATAAATGTATCTACTGTGTACCCCTAGTTAGGGTCATTTTGGTAATCCATCACTGTAGGATCAGCCCCCGGTCGTGCGACCTTTAGCCGGGTTATAGGGCTCTATAGGCCTGGCAGGGGTGTGTAGGGATAGTGATCCTCGCTTGGACGCTGCTCTACCAGGTAACACTGACTCCTGGGATTGCGCCACCATACCCAGATGAGCGTCACCCACTGGTAAGACTGTTCCCGTTTATATTATATTTCTGTGGAATTTATACCTGCGGTGGGATACAGTGTTACCCTGTTCACATGGGTTTAGCCATAGTCTTGTGGTTGCCTATTGTGACGATTTATGTGTTTGTTGTTTGTGACACGTTTTTGGTGTGCACACTTTTTTGATTTATGTGTTTGTCCATTTATTTTACTTGTAAACTTATTAAACGTTAAGTCTTATTATACGCTACCTCCTCTTCTATACATATCCATAACTGTGGTAGCTAGCGAGCTTTATTTATTTACCCTCGCTGGTTGGGCATTTTTCATATATTCTGACTCTGTGAGGGACATGGCTGGCTTTCTTACAGCGGGATTAGACAAAAATCAATGGCTGTCTGAGGCTAAAGAGGTCTTTTCGGAACACACATTCATACAAAAGAAATATACCCCCACATTTATAGGGGCATTCAATGAACTAACTAAACTATATAAGGAGCAGATCTCATCCTGGTGGGAAATCCAGGGCCTTGAGTACTATATTAAGCAAGGCATAGTGCCAAGGGGTCTTCGAATCACCCTTACACCGGCTAAGCGCTGTAGGAGCCCAGCACTCATGAAGAAATGGGAAAGGGAGGCAACCAATAGCTCCCTGAGGCTCATGCAGCTCTTACTTGATGAGGAGAAGACCACATTGGAATCAATAGACAAAAAACTACAGGATCAGATTGAAACAACTAAAAAATTCTCAGGTGAGCAGGAATTTACTGAAAAAGAGACACAACTACAGAATACCGTTGAGCGATATCAGTTCCACCTAAAGGAACGGAAACATCGCCAGTTTGCAAGGGACCTTCAGGACTTTAAGGACAACAGGGCATATTTATTTTTGGACAACTCTGACCCTAGGAAAGACAGGGGCTCCGACTTATCTTCAACAGAGACGGAAGCCTCAGATAGTGATAGGGAGAAACAGGGGAACTTTCGGGGTAGAGGGAGGGGTGGACGTCGATCCCGAGGTAGAGGTGGACGCTATACGCGTAACCAAGGCAACCAACAGGGTTTTTTAGAACAGGGATCCCACTACCCCCTCCGGAACCGGATCACACAGGGGCCGACAGTATAGTAACACCGGCCACAAGTAACCAGGTGATCAATTTATCATCGAGACCCCTATCCCCTGCCGAAATTTCACTTCTCGGCCGTGGACTATCATTTGTCCCCACCTCCAATTTCGAAACATTCAATTGGATTAAAGATCTCCACCTGTTTGCACGTAGACTTAGATGGCACAAACATTTTAAAATCCAACAAAAAAAGGAAAGTCGCGAGCTTGGCATCCCGGTCGAGATCTTGGAGGATGTAAAAACTCTTTACAACCTTGACTCTGAACCACTATCAAATAAAGGATTTGGTCCCTTTACAGAATTAAAAAACAAAAGTTCCAGAATGCCACCACAGGGGGAAGTGTCCTGTATAGACGTATTCCTCAAACATACGATCGCTGATTTAACTATGCTTGAACCATCTCCTTTTAAACATAACTGTAGTCAGGAGGAGAGGAGGGCAATTGGCGATCTGGAAAAAGAGTTGTCCATCACCATCAAGCCATCGGACAAGGGTGGCAATGTGGTGGTGATGGACACCTCTGCATATCGCTCCATGTGTCTCACTATCCTGAAAGATGGGAGTAATTATGAATCTATCCCTATGGATCCCACTACGCAATACAGATCAGAGCTCTATGAGATTCTGCTGAAAGCAAAACTTGACCATCTTATTAGCCAGAATGAGTTTGATTTTTTATATCCTCTATTTCCGGTGATGGCTACATTTTACTGCCTACCCAAGATACACAAGGGGGGGTCAACCTTGAAAGGGCGCCCCATTGTGTCTGGGGTAGGTAGTTTATCACAAAACTGTGGAATCTATATAGATCAACTGCTAAGACCATTTGTCGAAAGTCTCCCTTCCTACATTAGGGACACCAGTGACCTTCTGACTAAACTTGAGGGTATCTCAATTGAGGACAATTGGTTCCTCGCATCAATTGATGTAGAGGCCCTATACTCCTCAATACCCCATGAAGCAGGCATTTCAGCCATCAGTCATTTTTTGAGAGCAAGGGGCCAACAGTTCTTGAGGCATAATGACCTCATCATTGAACTCCTTCAGTTCGTACTAACACGTAACTGTTTTCTTTTTAATGGCACGTACTTCCACCAGCTCAGGGGTACTGCGATGGGCAGTTCCTGTGCGCCATCGTACGCAAATCTGCTCCTGGGTTGGTGGGAGGAAACCATGGTGTTCAGTGACCCCCCCATGATCGGCCTCAATAACGTGGTAATGTGGTCACGCTTCATAGATGACATTTTCGTCATCTGGAGCGGACCTGAACGGTCATTCAAGGAATTTGTAGCTGGCCTTAATGATAACCAGATAAATCTGCGGTTTACGTCAGTTATTGAAAAGGACCATCTGCCATTTTTGGACATCTCAATCCATAAAGGGGTGTCGGGGCAAATAGAGACCTGCGTTTATCGTAAGCCGACATCCACCAACTCTTTGTTAAAGTGGGAGAGCAACCATCCAGGTCCCCTTAAAAGGGGCATCCCCACTGGGCAATATCTGCGTCTTAGACGTAATTGTTCAAACGATACAGAATTTATCAAACAGGCAGGCGACCTACGCAGTAGGTTCCGTGAACGGGGCTACCCAGATAAGGTTCTGCGTATTGCCTTCCAGAAAGCACTGGCTCGAGAACGTATTGACTTGCTCCATGGTACCAATCACCCAGAGAGAAAAACCGCTAACACCATGAGAGTGATTGGTACATTTGACACGGCAGCTGGTCAAGTCCGAAGCATTATAGCGAAACACTGGGAGACCCTCCTAATGGACCCGGATTTGGGGGACGCACTCATGCCCTACCCATCCATTACTTACAGGAGGGGTAGGAACTTGAGAGACCGCTTGGTGCATAGCCACTTCGTAGGGGCTCCAAGCCAGAAGACTTGGCTGGGTGGTCCTGTGAAGGGCTGCTATAGGTGTGGCAGTTGTAGTTTCTGCAACGCTATACAAACTGGTAAGCTTTTTTCTGATCGTGACAATAGGTACAATCATCACATAAATGGTTTCATCAATTGCCGTACGTCTGGATTGGTGTACCAAATTACATGTGAGTGTGGTACCCAATACGTCGGCAAAACAAAGAGAGAGTTTCGCCGCCGTATTGGGGAACACTTGAACGATATCCGCAACAAAAGGGACACATCAGTGGCAAGACATGTAAACGAGTGCCACCAAGGCCAGAGAAGTGTCCTTAAATTTAAGGGCATAGAAGTAATCACCAGACCCCCTAGGGGAGGGGACTGGGATAAACGCATCCTGCAGAGGGAGACCTGGTGGATATATAAACTAAATACCCCCAGCCCCAATGGACTCAATGAACAGCTGAGTTTTGGATGCTTTATCTGATTGATATACATATATATCCTTTTTTTCCCCCCCTCCATGCTCACCATACAACACAGTATTTGATCAATATGTTTTTGTTATACCGGCTTTGCACATAATCCTTCATGCTGTGGATGAATTAATCTAATGCCTCTTCTTTGCCTATACACTCTTGATGTACTTTTGTACTGCTGTCAGATCGGCGGTTCTGCCAGCTTTCATCTATTCTCATATATACTTTGTGTACAACAGACCTCTAACCTCAACCTATCTTTAGATCGGCTACCGCTTGTAGGTATTATCCAGCCTCTAAAGTCCTCTCTTCTGCCCGATGGGCTGTGCACACTCCTGCTGGAGTAACCGCCCCTTCTCTGTGACGTGCCCTGTAGCCGTTCCCAACACGGCATCATCAGCACGTCAGGGCTAGCCGCGCCCCCATACACGCCCCCCCCTGGTTAGGCCGATCATGTGATGGTGATGTCACATGTTTCCACGCCCCAGGGGGGCGGGGCTAGCGTGCATTAGGACGCACATTTAAAGTGTGGACGGCGATACAAGCCGACTGCCGCCACACGTGCACAGGGAAGCGCCATACGTTGCCCCCTCTCCCTGCTTTGACCAGGACCAAGGGACCCCCATTATCTGGGAACAGGGCCTGTTTCACTTTAGCGACACGCTGCTCAGTAGCCCTTACTAGGTCCCCCTGTTTAGTTCTAGGTCATTGCTGTAACATCTTACCCATTAGCATGGGGATTGTCTGTATGTGACATCAGCTGATGAGGATACACTCCCTCCCATGCTGTCCCCTGATCCCCTGATGAGTCTGGGACTCTAATTAATTGACGAAACGCGTAGGGATCTTGCGCATGACCATAAATGTATCTACTGTGTACCCCTAGTTAGGGTCATTTTGGTAATCCATCACTGTAGGATCAGCCCCCGGTCGTGCGACCTTTAGCCGGGTTATAGGGCTCTATAGGCCTGGCAGGGGTGTGTAGGGATAGTGATCCTCGCTTGGACGCTGCTCTACCAGGTAACACTGACTCCTGGGATTGCGCCACCATACCCAGATGAGCGTCACCCACTGGTAAGACTGTTCCCGTTTATATTATATTTCTGTGGAATTTATACCTGCGGTGGGATACAGTGTTACCCTGTTCACATGGGTTTAGCCATAGTCTTGTGGTTGCCTATTGTGACGATTTATGTGTTTGTTGTTTGTGACACGTTTTTGGTGTGCACACTTTTTTGATTTATGTGTTTGTCCATTTATTTTACTTGTAAACTTATTAAACGTTAAGTCTTATTATACGCTACCTCCTCTTCTATACATATCCATAACTGTGGTAGCTAGCGAGCTTTATTTATTTACCCTCGCTGGTTGGGCATTTTTCATATAACCACAGGTAAGGAAGAGGGAAGTCGTCCGGCTACTTGTACTGCCCATGGTCTTACATTTTCAGTGCCAGGACTTTGGTCTTTTTCCATGTAATTATGAGAAATAATTAGCTTTCTTCTTATTCCAGGAGCAGGTCTTCATTTCTACTTTGGCTTTGATACTATTTTCTTTGTATGTGTGCCACTTTTTATTCCTTGCCAGATGTTTACCTGCTTCTTGCGAATCTTACATCCTGATCTCTTTAAATAAATGAGTTGCTGTTCATACTTTCCAGGTCATATTTATCATATTTCATGGGCAGCTATAAAAGAAATCCTTGTTGCTAACTACTTGTGAACTATGTGATAATTTGCACAGCATGGTAGAACGGTAGTTAGCAGGGAAAACTGCCAACAGGTCTTCCATCAGTCACATATTATTGACTATTAATAAGCATCAAACTGTAAGAAATGCTTACAATTTATATTGTATACATAAAAATCCTTTTCAGTGAGCTGATAGTGCCACCCCTCACGTGAACGGTACGTGCAATACTGCGCGGCTGTTAACAGTGCAGACCAACTAAACAGTGCAGTCCTAATTGGGTAATTGGAACCTGCTGCTGCTCATACAGCCGCTCGGTACGTGACTGCAGCATGGCTATGTAGCAACTGTGTCATGAACTCTTTGTGTTGTCGCACCCTAAATGAGCGCTAATCAACTATATAGCAAGTCGATTGGCGCTCTTTTAGTTACAATTTCACCTTCCATTTATCATGAGCTATGACAGGCAGTTTACATACACATTAAATACCCAGATGTGACCCTCCTTACCGATCCTCTTGGCTCCACATATGCTGAGATGTGTGGAAGTCCTTATTCCTTAACCAAACTTAAGCAACGTTAAGGATGGACAAATCCTAAGTCTCCAGACTCTTGGTTATATCTACATGCTTAATAAGCTCACCTTTGCATGTATATCAGTAGAATGGGAAGAAGGGTGGAAGCTAGACACCTCAGGCAGCATCTTATCTCCCCGACAACAGTCCAAATGTCCGTTCCTCGTCTTTCCTGACATCTGCCATTAGGGAAGATTTGGGAGACCTCTGTCTACACACATTAGGTGGTAGGCTATTCTCGGCTAAATTGGTGGGCTCTGCAAATGTTTATCTAATGTGTCACACAGTTTTTCTTTCAATAGTAAAAGGAAGGTGTGTGAATTCAGAAGCAGGAATTATACGTACTGCACTATTCGGTCAGTCATGCCTTTTTCTCATTATACGTAGTGTTGGGCGAATCATAGTTTTTTATTTTTTTTAATGGACTTCGATCTGAATTTCAGAATAAATTTGATTCGCTGCTAAGCCGAATTTCCTTGTGCTTCGTTGTAGCGAATCGAATTAACCTAAAATAGTGTAAACAACAAACAAAAACAAAATCATACTTACCTGATCCATTTGCTCATGACGGGTCGGCCATCGGCATCTTGCTTGAAGATCTCGCACTAAATCCTGTGTGCGGTGACGTATGGCGTCCTCACAGGCTTCATGAGATTTCAAGACAGGAGCAGAAAGTGGAATGCAGCAGGGACCCGAGCACCATAGAAAGAGCAGTGGCAGGGCAAAGGTAAAGTGGGTATAAGCACTTTTATTTTTTATACCATTTGCTGCCCCAGGGAACTCTTTTTTGATTGGGCAGAAATAAATATAATATAAGTATGGGAGTGCAGGGGTTATGACTGCTGGGACCCCCCAGTTATCAACAAAAACATGGGGTCCCCTCTTTGAATTAAGTGGTCATGTACATATTGATCCACTGCTCCATTCACTTCTACTACATGTACTCCATTCAAAGAGCCCTCTCATTCTCTGAAATCTTGGGGGTCCCAGCCGTCAGACCAGGTATAACAAAAGCATATGCAAAATAGATAGATCAGAGTATGGTGGCACTGCTGTGTGTAGCGTGGTGGTGCTCAGGGTCCACGGCGACTCTGTCAATATGTACAGCCAGTGAACGTGGTGCTCTGCCCTAAAATATGAGTCCCATGATATGAACAAAGTGGAGAGGAAAAACAAAAAAAAGGGCGGCACTCACCACTGCTGAAGTGAAATCCTTTAATCTTCATATAAAAGCGATAGGCAGGAGCGAATCTGCAAGTACACGGACATGAGAGCGGCGACGGCCGTTTCGCGCAAATTTGCGCTTCGTCTGGCCTCTGACCTCTGGTTCTGGTGAGTGCCACCCTTATTTTTGTTTTTCCTCTTCACTTTGTTCATAACAAAAGCATAATTCCATTCACTAACAGTATGTAGAGAGCTTTTAAAAGGTGATGAACTTGGACACAAAGAAAATGATATCATTATTTGATGAAGCTTTCCCCATACAAATCTATTTGGAATTCAGGTATGTTCTCTAAAAAATGAAGAGGACATCTCACATATATAAAGTACTTGATGTTGAGTGGAATATCTTGTCAAAATGTCCTCAGTGTTTTGGATGGGAATAATGACTAGAAGTGTTCTCAGTGCAAAATATGTTTTGTCAAACGGTGAGGACTGTACAATTCAATAGAGCTTCTTCACAATAGCACTAACAAAGCAATGTACAGTACCATGGCTCAAAAAACCCTAGTAAAAAGCAAGGCGAAAAAAAAATACAGGCTTAGACATTTGTTTGCCAAGTCGCTAAGCCATAGTACATATTACTTAGTGTGAGCCAAGAAGCGGAGTTGTGCATGTCTTGTTTATCACCATGACCCCATTGTACTGCCTGGATAGCACCCAAAGGTATGCATTTTAGTGAATGGTATTGTCTTTCAGCATTTCTGATGGACATTGTGTGTCAGTGTATTACTGTGTGCATGTCTTGTGTCTGTACATTCTTAAAACGTATCAGACATAGTCAGACAGTACATTATAGGTTGTAAGTGTAGCACTACATCCTTGTCACATGCATGGTAATTGTGGTTAAGTCATTTTATTAACAAGTCTGATTAACATAACTGTCTTCCCAGTAAGATATTTCTGGAACATCAATAAGAGTGACTCAATAAGGCCCTGGTAGGTTGTCACAGATATCTACATAGTAACATAGTATATAAGGCTGAAAAAAAACATCTGTCCATCGAGTTCAGCCTGTTATCCTGCAAGTTGATCCAGAGGAAGGCAAAAAAACCAAAAAAAACCCAAAAAAAAACCAAAAAACCTGTGAGGTAGAAGCCAATTTTCCTTATTTTAGGGGAAACAAATTCCAATCAGGCAATCAGAATAACTCCCTGGATCACCGACCCATCTATAGTAGCTATAGCCTGTAATAGTATTACACTCCAGAAATACATCCAGGCCCCTCTTGAACTCTTGTAGTGAATTCACCTTCACCACCTCCTCAGGCAGAGAGTTCCATAGTCTCACTGCTCTTACCGTAAAGAATCCTCTTCTATGTTTGTGTACAAACCTTCTTTCCTCCAGACGCAGAGGATGTCCCCTCATCACAGTCACAGTCCTGGGGATAAATAGATGATGGGATAGATCTATGTACTGACCCCTGATATATTTATACATAGTAATTAGATCTAACCTCAGTTGTCTTTTTTTAAAGTGAATAACCCTAATTTTGATCATCTTTCATGGTACTATATTCCAGTTATTACTTTAGTTGCTCTCCCCTGAACCCTCTCCAGCTCTGCTATGTCTGCCTTGTTCACAGGAGCCCAGAACTGTACACAGTACTCCATGTATGGTCTGACTAGTGATATGTAAAGAGGCAGAACTATGCTCTCATCACGGGCATCTATGCCTCTTTTGATGCACCTCATAATCTTATTGGCCTTAGCAACTGCTGATTGGCACTGGCTTCTGCAGTTAAGTTTGCTGTCCACTTAAATTCCTGAGTCCTTTTCCATGTCAGTGTTACCCAGTGTTTTACCATTTAGTATTTACGGGTGACTTGCATTATTCCTTCCCATGTGCATAACCTTACATTTGTCAGTGTTAAACCTCATCTGCCACATCTCTGCCCAAGCCTCCAATCTATCCAGATCCCTCTTCCGTGCTAATTACTTTACAAAATTTAGTGTCATCTGCAAATATTTAGATTTTACTGTGCAAGCCTCCTACAATAATAGTTTATAAATCTATTGAAGAGAATAGGGCCCAATACTGACGCCTATGGTACCCCACTAGTGAAAGTGACCTAATCTAAGTGTGTACCTGTCACGGACGGTGTACAGGGAACAAGACAAAGCAACATGCATATATGACTGAGTGGATCCAAAGCTAAGGAACCAAAAGGGAGACCCCTGCACAAGACCTCACACTTTCCCTGGCTGCTCAGCCTATGCAAAGATCCCAAAGATGAATGGTTGCATATCCACGTACCTCGACTATATAACCCCTGAACACCCTACAATAGTGAGGGGACACGACCACCGGCTCCCTACACCAGACACGGAGGGAGTCAGGGTCACCTGGGATCCAGCAAACAGAAAATAACAGATACATGTTCAGCACTTAACTTTGTAGCAGACTGGAAAACAAGATCAGCATGCACACACACTCCAGGAAGTAGTATAAGCCGCCCAGTAATGCACCATGGGGAGGAATTTAAAGGGAAGCAATCAGTCCAACTACATGACAGCTGAAAGAGGCTAACGAGATGAGGAACTGAACAGCACAACAAAGAGAACTCAAGGAGGAGGTTCTGAAAAGCTTCTGTCAGAGCTTCTCAGCTGTCTGGTTGTGACAGTACCCCTCCCTCTACGAGTGGACTCCGGACACTCAGAGCCCACCTTCTCAGGATGGGACCTATGGAAAGCCCTGATGAGACGAGAGGCCTTAATGTCCGTCACTGGGACCCACATCCTCTCCTCAGGACCATAACCCTCCCAATGAACAAGGTACTGAAGAGAACCGCGGACAAGACGAGAATCCACAATCCTAGAGACCTGAAATTCAAGATTCCCATCAACCATAATCGGAGGAGGAGGCAAAGGCGAGGGTACAATGGGTTGAACATAAGGTTTCAATAAGGACTTATGAAAAACATTATGGATCTTCCAAGTCTGAGGATGATCAAGACGGTAGGCAACAGGAATGATGACAGACAGGATTTTGTAAGGCCCAATAAACCTAGGACCCAACTTCCAGGAGGGAACCTTCAATTTGATATTCTTGGTAGACAACCACACCAGATCACCAACATTCAGGTCCGGACCAAGCACACGTCTCTTATCTGCCACACGCTTATATCTCTCACTCATGCTCTTTAGATTATCCTGAATCTTTTGCCAAATAGATGACAAAGACGAGGAGAATCTGTCCTCATCAGGTAAACCAGAAGACCCCTCTCCCGAGAAAGTCCCAAACTGCGGATGAAACCCATATGCACCAAAAAATGGTGACTTATCAGAGGACTCCTGACGACGGTTATTTAAAGCAAACTCAGCAAGGGACAAAAAAGAACACCAATCCTCTTGATTCTCCGCCACAAAACAGCGCAGATATGTCTCCAGATTCTGATTGACGCGCTCTGTCTGGCCATTCGACTGCGGGTGGAAAGCAGAAGAGAATGACAACCGAACCCCCAAGCGAGAACAGAAAGCCTTCCAGAATCTGGAAACAAACTGCGTGCCCCTATCAGAGACTATGTCTGAAGGAATACCGTGCAATTTGACAATGTGATCAATAAATGCCTGCGCCAGCGTCTTAGCATTGGGCAAACCAGGAAAAGGGATGAAATGCACCATTTTGCTAAAACGGTCCACCACCACCAGAATCACAGTCTTCCCCGAGGAACGAGGCAGGTCCGTTATAAAGTCCATGGACAGATGTGTCCAAGGACGGGAAGGAATGGGTAAGGGAAGGAGAGGACCTGATGACCGTGAATGAGGGACTTTGGCACGAGCGCAAGTCTCGCAGGCTGCCACAAAACCCTCAACCGACTTACGAAGCGCAGGCCACCAGAATCTCCGAGCGATGAGATCCAGTGTGGCTCTTGTCCCCGGGTGCCCAGCAAGGACCGTATCGTGGTGTTCCTTAAAAATCTTGTGTCTTAAAGCGAGAGGCACAAACAACCTCCCAGGAGGACAAAGATCAGGAGCCTCTGACTGGGCTGCCTGCACCTCTGCCTTCAATTCAGAAAAAAGAGCAGAGACCACCACACCTTCAGCCAAAATGGGACCCGGGTCTTCAAAATTCCCGCCTCCCGGAAAACAACGTGACAGGGCATCTGCCTTCACATTCTTAACTCCAGGGCGGAACGTGACAACAAAATTAAACCTAGAAAAGAACAAAGACCATCTGGCCTGTCTCGGGTTCAGACGCTTGGCTGACTCCAAGTAGGCCAGATTTTTATGGTCAGTAAATACGGTAATAGGGTGTCTGGCTCCCTCTAGCCAATGGCGCCATTCCTCAAAAGCCAACTTGATGGCCAACAATTCCCTATCTCCCACATCGTAATTTCTCTCTGCGGAGGAGAGTTTTTTCGAGAAAAAGGCACACGGTCGCCATTTGGCAGGAGAGGAACCCTGAGACAAGACCGCCCCCACACCCACCTCAGAAGCATCAACCTCAACTATGAAGGGTAAAGAAATATCAGGTTGCACCAAGATGGGAGCGGAAGCAAAACTCTCCTTGATATTAGAAAAAGCCTTACGTGCCTCTACTGACCAAGAAGAAAAATCTACCCCCTTTCTGGTCATATCAGTGAGTGGTTTAACAATAGAGGAATAATTCAAAATAAACTTCCTGTAATAATTGGCAAAGCCCAAAAAACGCATCAGCGCCTTCTGATTCTCAGGAAGCTCCCACTCAAGCACAGCGCGGACCTTCTCGGGGTCCATGCGAAAACCAGAAGCGGAGAGAAGAAACCCCAGAAATTGAATTTCTGGAACCGCAAACACACATTTTTCCAGTTTCGCATATAATTTATTCTCCCGCAGGATGAGCAAGACCTGACGTAAATGTTCCTTATGAGTTTTGAAATCAGGAGAAAAAATCAAAATGTCATCCAAATACACTAATACAAATTTTCCCATCAAATGATAAAAAATGCTGTTCACGAAATGCTGAAAAACGGCTGGGGCATTCATCAAACCAAAAGGCATAACCAAATTCTCAAAATGGCCCTCAGGTGTATTGAAGGCTGTCTTCCATTTGTCTCCTTCTCTGACCCTGACCAGGTTGTATGCCCCTCTTAGATCTAATTTGATAAAGACTTTAGCCCCAACAACCTGGTTAAACAGGTCCGGGATCAGAGGAAGCGGATAAGGGTCACAAATAGTGATACTGTTCAGCTCCCTGAAATCCAGACAAGGTCTTAAAGAACCATCTTTTTTCTTAACAAAGAAAAAACCAGCGGAAACAGGTGACTTCGAGGGTCGTATGTGTCCTTTTCTCAGACTCTCAGAGATATAAGCACGCATAGCGATCCTCTCAGGTTGGGAAAGATTGTATAAACGAGATTTAGGCAGTTTGGCGCCTGGGATAAGATTAATAGGGCAATCGTACTCCCTGTGCGGGGCAAATCCTGAACTCCACTCTCAGAGAAGACATCCGAAAATTCAGAGAGAAAAGATGGTACAATCTTAGTAGCAACCTCAGAAACAGATGTCGTGAGGCAATTCTCTCTGCAAAAGTCACTCCAACCATTTATTTGCCTCGCTTGCCAATCAATGGTGGGGTTATGTTTAGTGAGCCAGGGTAGCCCCAACACTAGAGGAGTAGGCAAACCGCTAAGGACGAAACATGACGCATCCTCAACATGAGCATCACTCACAATTAAACGGATATTGTGAACTATGCCCTTTAATGGTTTCTGAGAAAGTGGAGCGGAATCAATAGCAAAAACAGGAATATCCTTTCCCAAAGTGCGCACCTGGAAACCATGAGTTATTGCAAATTGATTATCAATGAGATTGACCGCTGCTCCACTATCCACAAAAATCTCACAAAAAAATTTCTTGCTCTCTAGCGCCACCCTAGCCGGCAGGACAAAACGGGAACTACAAGCAAACGGAAAACCTTCAATTTCCGCCTCAACCCTGCCAATAGTAACAGAAGGAACATTTTTAAAAGATTTTTTCCTGTTTGTTTCTTTATTACTCCCAGAAAACTGCCTGAATCTCCTAGAGGGACAAATATTTGCCAAATGATTTATACCTCCACAACAAAAACAAACCCTCCCATGCGAGCTGAATCTTCTATTGTCAGAAGCAATCAACCCCAGCTGCATGGGCTCTTGCTCAGAAGGGGCTGACAGCAACTGAGACCCCTGCGCACAGAATGGGACCGCTGCACTGTCCTGGGACTGAGTATGACAGGAAGGGGACATCTCTCCTCTCTCTCTAAGACGCCTGTCAATACGAACGGCCTGAGACATAGCAGAGTCCAAAGAAATAGGCCTCTCATGAAAGGCAAATGCATCTTTCAATCCCTCTGAAAGACCATGGCAAAATTGACTTCGGAGTGCAGCATCATTCCAACCAGTATCAGCTGCCCATCTCCGAAATTCTGAGCAGTATATTTCTGCGGATTGTTTATCCTGGCATAATAGACGTAGTCTAGACTCAGCCAGAGCAATACGATCCGGATCATCATATATCTGACCCAGGGCTAAAAATAATTCATCCACTGAACGGAGAGGCCGTGCCCCCTCCGGCAGCGAAAAGGCCCAGGACTGAGCGTTACCCCCGAGCAGCGATATAATGATCCCCACCCTCCGTTCCTCATCACCAGAGGAATGGGGAAGAAGGCGAAAATGGAGTTTGCAAGCCTCTCTAAAACGCACAAAATTCTCACTACCCCCGGAAAACGTATCCGGGAGCGAGATCTTAGGCTCAGAACAAACTCCATGAACGCCAGCTGAACCGGTCACTTGAAGCTGAGAAAAAGACCTGCGGAGATCAGCTACCTCCAAGGAAAGACCCTGAAGGCGTTCAGCCAAAAGTGAAACCGGATCCATGCTTGATGACGGTTTTGGCGGCTTATAATGTCACGGACGGTGTACAGGGAACACGACAAAGCAACATGCATATATGACTGAGTGGATCCAAAGCTAAGGAACCAAAAGGGAGACCCCTGCACAAGACCTCGCACTTTCCTTGGCTGCTCAGCCTATGCAAAGATCCCAAAGGTGAATGGTTGCATATCCACGTACCTCGACTATATAACCCCTGAACACCCTACAATAGTGAGGGGACACGACCACCGGCTCCCTACACCAGACACGGAGGGAGTCAGGGTCACTTGGGATCCAGCAAACAGAAAATAACAGATAAATGTTCAGCACTTAACTTTGTAGCAGACTGGAAAACAAGATCAGCATGCACACACACTCCAGGAAGTAGTATAAGCCGCCCAGTAATGCACCATGGGGAGGAATTTAAAGGGAAGCAATCAGTCCAACTACATGACATCTGAGCGAGGCTAACGAGATGAGGAACTGAACAGCATAACAAAGAGAACTCAAGGAGGAGGTTCTGAAAGGCTTCTATCAGAGCTTCTCAGCTGTCTGGTTGTGACAGTACCATTAATAACCACCCTCTGTTTTTCATCACTGAGCCAGTTACTTACCCACATACAGACATTTTCTCCTAGTCCAAGCATTCTCATTTTATATACTAACCTTTTATGGGGTACAGTGTCAAATGCTTTGGAGAAGTCCAGATATACAACATCCATTGATTCACTGCTGTCAAGTCTAGAACTTACCTCCTCATAGAAACTGATTAAATTAGTTTGACATGACCGATCCCTCATGAAGCCATGCTGATACAGTGTTATACTGTTAATTTCATTGAGGCACTCCAATATAGCATCTCTTAGAAAATCTTCATAAAGTTTACTAATGACATATGTTACATTTACCGGCCTATAGTTTCCGTGCTCTGTATTTGGACCCTTTTTGAATATTGGCACCACATTTGCTATGTGCCAATCCTGTGGAACACTCCCTGTCAATATAGAGTCCTTAAATATCAGAAATAAGTGCCTATCTATGAGATTACTCAATTCTCTTAAGATACAGGGGTGTATGCCATCTGATCCCGGCAATTTGTCTATTTTAATCTTTTTAAAATTCTGCTGCACTTCTTCCTGGGTCAGACAGGGCACTTTTAATAGGGAATTTACTTACATTCTGCATTTCATCTGACAGTTTATTTTCCTCAGTAAATACACTGGAGAAAAAATATTTAATAGCTTTGCTGTCTTCTAATCGCTCTCTGCAACTCCCTCCTCTCATCATTCTGTAAAGGGCTGACACTTTCAGATTTATACTTTTTCCAGTATAAACCAGCTGCTGGTGTTGTGGAGGATCCATAGAATACAACAATCAAAGTGGTCCCACAGATGCTCTATTGGGTTTAAGTCTGGTAGCCAGGGTAGTACTTGGTAGCACTGTTGACGTTGAAAGTAGGAAGTGGTTATAATAATGTGTAATTTATGTTACTAATGAAAAACAAATGTGCCTTATTTTGTTTAATATATTTGCTTGTAAATCAAATGATTAATACTACTTTTCTGATTTAAACACCAGGGTGGTGGGATGGACACTAGATGCTTGATATGATGCACACTAAAACAAAATCACACTTAACAACTTCACATGTTTTACACATTTTCACTTCGAGCTGGTTCCTGGAAATTGTGTCATAAATGAGAATGGTTTACAGAATGGAAGAAAAGTGAATTTGATAATAATGACTTGACAGCTTAAACCCTCCACCCCCACCCCTTTCCTGTAACATACAAAGTATAGTTGCTACCATTAGCTTTATAGCACATTCTATAAAATCCCCTTACTATTCAAGGCATGGCTCTATGAAGAATCTGCCAATATGCTTTATTCTTCTTGGACACTTCAACTTGCACTTGCCTCACAAATTTCAATCCTGACAAATGTTAAAGTAATATTCAGTAGCACAAATTTTTCCATACACGACAAAAAGGCTGGTTGTTTTCAATGAGAGAATGTCGTTATTTTTCTTTGGGATGTTTTGTAGAAATGTTACAAAATCAATTTTTTTTGTGTATTCAAATATCTTCATTTTTTTACCATTAGCTATTAGAAACCCTCACTGAAATTGAATTTTATTTAGAGTAGTCAGTATGTTATATGATTTTATGGAGTGATATTTAAAGAAACAACATTTCTTTCGTTTGGAAATCATGCTTGTCCAGCAAGTAAGACAGATTCTGAGCTGTCTTACATTTAGACCATTTTCTATGCCTAAAACAGGCATAAAAAATGGTGAATGAGACAGGCCTGCTGGCCCATACCCTTCCCCGCCCATGCCACACCCACAATTTTAGACTTGACATGAGCGGGGTGAAGTCGCAGATAGTGGGCTGTTAGAGGGCAAAATTGTATATTACACTCCTTGAAATTGCAACACCAAGAAGGACAAGCCGTAAGGTTATGCAAATCGAGGAAGTAGCAGGTGTCATTAAGATCTGCAGAATAAACAATCACATTTTTAAACACCTAGTTCCAATCTTTGGCATGTGTGAGGAGCATAAAAACCAGGTTGAAAGCAAAGTTTTTTAGTCACATGAAACCTCAAAAGTCATATCAACTTGTGTGGGATAAATATGTGATGCCTCCTGTTCGTCTATGTGCCAGTTATTGCCACTTGTCAGAAACCGAGAAGGACAGAATCCTTGAACTGGTAGACCATGCTTTTTTACTCCAGCAGATTGCTACACGCCTAGGCCAAGATGTCAGCACTGTTCAACTTTGCATGTCCTGTGGTTGGGGAACCATTGACAAACTGAAACTACAGCAAGAGATGTTTAGATACGAACCACTGGGCAGGCATATCTTCTAATTTGAAGAATGGTGGTGATCTATTCTTTACTGCAAGTGAAATTGGACATCACATCCCAAGTCTAGGGTGGCAAACAATGTCTAGACAAAACATCAGAAGTTGTTTGTATGAGATTGGGCTATGAGCTAGATGTCCAGCTACAGGTGTTTCATTGACCTCAAGCCACTGCTCTCAAAGGCTATCATGGTGCACAGCAAGACAGCTATAAAAGCTGGAATGGAGGTATATCCCCTTGAGTGATGAGTCTCTTATCTCGCAAGTATCAATAGCTGAAGATTATTATGAAGAACACGTGAGCAACACCATAAAGAGGCCTTCAAAAGGGAATGTCACAATGGTCCTACACCCAGGATTATAGTGTGGGGTGGCATAATGTATGGTAGCCGGACCCCTCTAGTCTTTGCTTCAGGTACACTAACAGCTTGGTGTTACAGTGATTTATCCCTGGAGCCAGTGATATGGCCATTCCTCCAAAGTGACCCAGGAGTCATTTTTTAATAGGACACTGCCAGACTGCATGTTGTGCAATTGTGAGTAGCCTGCATGGCATAAACATGCTGCCATGGCCTGCAGTGTATCCAGACATCGAGCACATCAGGGAAGTCATTGGACAGCAAATGTAAAGGCTGCGCTCAGCAGCAGATCTTGATGATTTGTGTGCCCAAGTGTTTTCAGTGTGGCAGAACAATCCTCGGACAACCATTAATAACCTCAATGTTAACATGCCAGGGTGTGTAAGCATGATATTTTTGTGTGTGGGGCTCATACTCAATACTGAATAAATTTAGATGTTTTGAATATTCTGTTTCCGCTTTTTAGCATTTGCATATGATTAACATGTTTATCGATCCTGTGATTTACAACATTTCATTCCATTTTCCTTCTTGGTGTTGCAATTCATTCTTGGTGTTGCAATTTCAATGTTGAGGAATGTATAACTACCCTAATTAAAGGGACTGAGTGTGTTATTTGAATTCTAAAAAACATTGTCAAGAATCCATACATTAAATCTGCAATAATGATTGAGTATCTTAATGTTTCTCATTCATGTGTTCTATTCACAGCAACAAGCAGAACCAGTCATCCCCTCAGTGCTACCCCCATCAGCACTGCCTTTAGATTTACTAAGCATGACTGTTGCTCGATTTGGGAGTGTGGAAGAAGTAATGCGATACCTTGAACCAGATAGATGGCAGTTGGACTTAGAAGAATTGTACAGGCCATCATGGCAAGTACTTGGGAAATCCTATATACACGGCAGAAAATCAAGAGGTATGTGTAGCATGCTGTAGGGCATGTTAAAGTGTGAGGCATTTTAAAATAAATCCTTAATTAGTGTCAAAGTCAATTGGCTAATGTTTTATTTGTATATAATATATGTAACACCCGACTCATAAGTTGTCGCTTCCACTGAATGCTTACATTATTTATTTAATCGTTTTCTATGAAACATTAGAGGTACTGTATATGGCAGTCTGCTGAGCACCCATGATGATTTATTGCTCTCTATTCCTGTCTACATATAGAATAACACAAGGTCTGTAACGTAAACCTATGGCCATACCAACTTGTCTTCCGTACATAAACTTTAGTCTTTCTTGTGCGAAGGTTTTAATAACTATTTATAAATGTTATATAAATACCATTTTAAGGGAAAACTCCCATTTTATCCTAATGTACAAGATGCCATCTTTAGTAATAAAATGTAATCTAATTTTATAGAAGCTATAGGCTGTAAACCATTACTACACACATAAATATAGATAATTAACGCCATCCCCTTTCTCCCAAGGTGTCCTATTCAACATTCTGTAAGAGTTCCAGTTATAGCCTTGACAAGAAACACGTCTTGTGCATATAAAAGAGTAATTAAATGATGTACTACCCCTTTCCAAATTATGAGCCCTTCTAAAATACGTAAGCTTATTATGAAGAATCTCATTGGTTACAGCTAGAAAAATAAAACATTAACCCCTGACAGAAAAATGGAAGAAGCTGACAAACATCTTTGGCTTCTGGCGTTATAGAAGAAGTAATGCTACACCAGGGTAGAGAGGCTTTCAATTAGGTCTTCAAAAACCTAATTAATACATTTTTTTTAAATCAAATCTGTTTTTATTAGAGGGGTTGTCCGGGATCAAACTTTTTTTTTTTTTAATATCTTACTCACCTTTAGTAGCCGAGTCTATGTTCCCAAGGTGGTTTGAGGTAGCTTTTACACAGTATCATGGCTCCTACAGTCCTGAACAGATTGTTTACATATCTGTTTATCTGTTCCTTAACTTCCTGCCGCACTGCATTGTGGGTCCCAGTGCAGAGCGGCATCTCCCGGTTTCTCCTGTGTAAAATCGCGTCCCTGCACCCGCCCCCTCATACATATTCATGTATGCTAGGCAGGCTGGTCCCCATCCCTGCCTGCCATTGACTGCTTCCCCCCGACACCAGGTGTTTTCATCCGTGTGCAGGGAGAGGCAGCAGCGGTGCAGGGACCAGGAGGGGCGCAGGGAGCGGAGTAAGTATATTACCGGCGAGGGGGTTTTGAGAAATTGGATAACCCCTTTAATACACACATTGTCCACAGAACAGAGAGAATGCGAACAGTATTGTCACAGTAATGGATACTGCTCAAAGTGCTGTCCTGGTAGGTGTATAATGCACGCATGATGTCACAGTACAGGCAGATGCTGGTATAATGTATACATGATATTATAATACACAATCTCCTGCAATACAGTAGTCATTATTAACGGCACCTTATATTTGAGTGTAAAAGGGCCCTGTTAGTTCGCAGGCCCATAGTAAATGCTTTGCCTGCTAGCCTGGTAATTATGCCCATGCCTCAGTAAATATAGTAACACTGATGGCAGTCATACAGTAAATGATATGTACTCCAGTAGGTGTAACAATGTGACTGAACAGAATCTGGAGCTATCGTTTCTGTAGAATCCCATCGTGACCAGTCACTCCAAAACAAAAGGCAATAAAGCAAATGAGAAGCTCGTGGTCTCTTGTTAGGGACAAATGATAATTATGCCCTTTTTTTTCCTAAAAAGTGCCAACTCCTGTGCACTAATTTGCTGCAAATCTCAAAACAAACTATGATTTCTGCCATCTCTTTTATAGGGATTCGGTAAGGGGGCCTGAACACGTGGCAGATTTTGATTGCAGCTGAAAATCAGTTCCATTCATCTGAATGAGGTTTTTGACAGCAAGCACAGGGATTTCTGCACGCCCCATCCAGATCAATGGAACTGGGTTTCTGTCACAGAAATTTCTGTAACAGAATCTGCTGTGTGTTAAGATACCCTAAAAATGCAGCCACACTTTAAATTGGGAAGATAAGGCAAAATTAGTAAAGCTAGGCTAGGGGGCCCTGGCAACTATCCATAAATCAGAGAAAAGAGCCACACTTGTTCATGGTTGGGTCTGATGTTGCTGCTCGTCCTCGTGTTAAAGTGAATGTGACGTAGCTGCAAAATGGACTAGAAGAGAGGTGCTGTTTCTGGAATCGAAACAGAGCCTTTTTTCTAATCCTGGACACCCCCTTAAATTTTATTATTTTTTTTTTGTTTGTTTTACGGCAGTGTAACTGTTAGGGTAAAATAAAGAAAGTATAATAATCTTCCTGAATTCAGCCCGCTGCACTGTCCTCCCAGCTGGACTTTGATGGAGTGACGTGCCCATACTGTATACCGCACATAAATGACCTCAGTGGTCTTGTGCCATTGACAGCTGAGATCAGTGTTCGGCTGCAGACGTCATGTGCGGTATACGGCACGTCATCATTACAGCCAAAACATCATAGCTGCAGTGGTGGCGAGAAACATAAGGATTTCTTGATAGTGAGTATCATTTTTTTTATTATTACTTTTATTTTAATCGTGTCCCTGACTTTTTTTTTTATGTCTCAGACAACCCCTTTAAAGAACAGATTACCTTTATGATGCATTTTGGATATTTGGTATTATTTCTTACTTGAAGATCCAGCTCTAGGAAATGTTTGTCTAGGAAACTGCTTGTTTAGTATGCTTTTATTACGCTCAGCTTTTCTCATGCATCGCTGCAGTTTTACACATCAAACTAATGGCAAGTCCCACAAGGTGCATACAATATTCTGCTATCTGTTTTCACAAACAAATAGTAAGTAAATATCACTGCCAGAGCATCTCTTCGTGTATTTCCAACCAATACATCATTGTCACTGACGTCCTGTTGAAGTCTGACTATGTGATGTCTTGGGGGAATCATGTATCTTTTCTGAAAGGTGAGAATGTCTGAAATGTAGGCAGAATCTGTCATAGTTGCTTTGCTGTGGAGTTAGAGAGTTCAATAAACCACAGGGTAAAGCATTTCTATAAACCAGATGTCTGGATGTATCCAGGAACAAGTCTCAGCATGTTGAGCAGGAGAAAAGCTGATGAGTAGAGAACCACGTGCTCTGCTTTGGAGTCTAAACATATACAGTACATCCCTTTCCCATTTCTTGCTATTGTTCTATGTCATTATATTAGGTAGGTTATTTTTGCAGATGTTTTTGTGCATTTCATAAAGGATACATTTTCTAACATTGGTCAGTATGTAAAGTTCTTTGTTACCTTAAAACAAAATTATGCACTGTACGTGTATTTACATGTAAGAGATGTATAAATCGGACTCATGAACTGAGCCCGCTCCACATGTGGCAGGTGCTGGCTATGTAGTACAGCTGATACCTGGCCGCAATGACTGGGATCAGAGATGACTCCAGTCCTATGCTCCGATTGGGGCCCCTGTGGCAAAATTACCGGGTTCAGCCTAGGACATTGTGATGGTTCCCAGGCCAGGAATAGGAAACTTCCCACATGGCTTAATAGGAAGCCTGTAGTAATCTCATAGAATCCTGTAATGATCCCATAGATTGCAATAGTACACTACTGCAGTCTGTGGTAAAGCAATCATAGGGGAACATGTTCAAGTTCCGTAAGGGGACTAAAAATTACAGTAAGTTTTGAAGAATATAAAAACTACAAAAATGTTCCAATCACTTACTTTCCCAATTTGAGATCTAAAAATAATTATATGTCTGAATGAAATATTAAAATATTAAAATATATTTCATACACGGTGAACACTGCAATGTAAAAAAAAAAATAAACCCATTTCTGTTTTTCAGCCACCTTGCAAACAATTTAATAAAAAGTACTCAAACTGTTGCTTGTACCTCAAAATGGTAATAAAAACTATAGCTGCCTGACAAAAAACAAGCCCTGAAACAGCTATGTAGATGAATATATAAAAATGCTACAGGTATCACAATATGGCAATACCGATAAAATCTTTTTCTAAGGTTTTTATCTTTTATTGTTTTTTTAGAGTAGTAAAACATAATACAGAGAACATAAATTTGGCATAGCAATAATCGTACTAATCCGAAGAATAAGGTTGTCGTGCTATTTGTAGGGCAAAATGAATGCAATAAAAACAAGACACAAATAAATTCATGTCTGTGAAGGTTCTCATTCATCCAGGTCATGGTATATAGTAGAAATAAGTCAGAACGACTGGACTTAGATTTTTTTGTGAAGACATTTTGCTTGTCATCCGATGATTGCAATTGAGAGAACCAATAGGATGACTGCTGGAACATCTTCAAGAGAAAATAGCTCTGACTTAATACTACCAAAAGTCGTGCTGAAAAATGCAATTAAAAATACAACCTTTCATGCAAAAACAAATAAGCCCTAAAATATGGCTTTGTGAATGGAAAATATATGAAAATTGGCTGCATCTTTAAAGGGATTGTACCACCATTACATGTTATTTAAATATATAAGCATTTAAAAATGAGTTACTTTTATGATTTATTCTCTGTTAAAAATGCTCCAGTTGTAGGATATTCTTGTTAGTTCATTATAATAGCACCCCCTGGTAATGTGCACATCCAGCTACTGAGGTGGTCACACATGCTCAGTTCCATCCTTCAGCACTCATCAGCCATAACTGCAAGTAGAAAATATGGCAAATACAAGGAGAGAGTTGCAGCACAAAGGACACTCCTCCTGAGAAAGGGCACACCCACTAAGCAGCCAGCTTGAAATAAACTTAGCAGAGTAATTGTATCTATGTGTGAGAGGAACACTGGATCCATGTAAAGTACAGAGCCAGTTCTAGCTATGTTACAAAAAGATTGTCATGTATTTTAAGTATAATTTTTTATTTTTAAATAAATCCTGGCATAATCTCTTGAAAGGGTTAAAAAATGATATGCAACATTATTTGGGATAACTGATTCAACGGTAGGGTATATGTTGGCATAAATTAGGTATACATCTGCATATGTGCATTTGCAGAATTTTTGCAGTCTATGCGAAACAACTTAAATTTGCCAAGGGTGGAGTAGACAGGCTTTACCTGAATTACTCTACTCAATAATAATGGAGACTCGTCTTCCAAACACCTTTTCTCTCAAGTGTCATAAACTTCTGGAGCCACTTACAATGGAATGCTGTTATATCTTGATTGATATGATGGTATCTTCTTTATACTTGTATTTTGTTAACAGCACCATGGAGAGAAGATAGAAACTGATTTCCTGAGCCTACACGCTACTGTTACTACAATCAGATCAAGTTCTGGGGATGTCCTTCCCGAAAATGTTACATGCCCTACTAATGCCAATCATTTTAGTATGTGTAATTTATACTTGCATGCACATGCTTGGAATCCCTAAGAAATTTAGTTGACCTTACAATGAAGCTTATTTTACAAGAGCTCAATTGGCTTGTATTTCATCTTTTCATCACTGCATTCTGAGAGCCATAATTTTGCATAATAAATTTGGCAATTCAGCCTTTTTTTTTTGCTTTGCTGTTAAGGTGTTATTATAGACTTTTGTATTATCATGAATTCTGAGGTTTGGGAAAAAAATGGACTTAACGCAACTAAGGTGACTAAAAGATTATATATATATATATATATATATATATATATATACACATATATATATATATATATATATATATATATATATAGTACAGACCAAAAGTTTGGACACACCTTCTCATCCAAAGAGTTTTCTTTATTTTCATGACTATGAAAGTTGTAGATTCACACTGAAGGCATCAAAACTATGAATTAACACATGTGGAATTATATACATAACAGAAAGTGTGAAACAACTGAAAATATGTTATATTCTGGGTTCTTCAAAGTAGCCACCTTTTGCTTTAATTACTGCTTTGCACACTCTTGGCATTCTCTTGATGAGCTTCAAGGGGTAGTCACCTGAAAGGGGTTTCACTTCAGAGGTGTGCCCTGTAAGGTTTAATAAGTGGGATTTCTTGCCTTATAAATGGGGTTGGGACCATCAGTTGCGTTGTGGAGAAGTCAGGTGGATACACAGCTGATAGTCCTACTGAATAGACTGTTAGAATTTGTATTATGGCAAGAAAAAAGCAGCTAAGTAAAGAAAAACAAGTGGCCATCATTACTTTAAGAAATGAAGGTCAGTCAGTCCGAAAAATTGGGAAAACTTTGAAAGTGTCCCTAAGTGCAGTCACAAAAACCATCAAGCGCTACAAAGAAACTGGCTCACATGCGGACCGCCCCAGGAAAGGAAGACCAAGAGTCACCTCTGCTGCGGAGGATAAGTTCATCCGAGTCACCAGCCTCAGAAATCGCAGGTTAACAGCAGCTCAGATTAGAGACCAGGTCAATGCCACACAGAGTTCTAGCAGCAGACACATCTCTAGAACAACTGTTTAGAGGAGACTGTGTGAATCAGGCCTTCATGATAGAATATCTGCTAGGAAACCACTGCTAAGGACAGGCAACAAGCAGAAGAGACTTGTTTAGGCTAAAGAACACAAGGAATGGACATTAGACCAGTGGAAATCTGTGCTTTGGTCTGATGAGTCCAAATTTGAGATCTTTGGTTCCAACCACTGTGTCTTTGTGCGACGCAGAAAAGGTGAACGGATGGACTCTACATGCCTGGTTCCCACCGTGAAGCATGGAGGAGGAGGTGTGATGGTGTGGGGGTACTTTGCTGGTGACACTGTTGGGGATTTATTAAAAATTGAAGGCATACTGAACCAGCATGGCTACCACAGCTTCTTGCAGCGGCATGCTATTCCATCCGGTTTGCGTTTAGTTGGACCATCATTTATTTTTCAACAGGACAATGAGGGCTATAAGGGCTATTTGACCATGAAGGAGAGTGATGGGGTGCTGCGCCAGATGACCTGGCCTCCACAGTCACCAGACCTGAACCCAATCAAGATGGTTTGCGGTGAGCTGGACCGCAGAGTGAAGGCAAAAGGGCCAACAAGTGCTAAGCATCTCTGGGAACTCCTTCAAGACTGTTGGAAGACCATTTCAGGTGACTACCTCTTGAAGCTCATCAAGAGAATGCCAAGAGTGTGCAAAGCAGTAATCAAAGCAAAAGGTGGCTACTTTGAAGAACCTAGAATATGACATATTTTCAGTTGTTTCACACTTTTTTGTTATGTATATAATTCCACATGTGTTAATTCATAGTTTTGATGCCTTCAGTGTGAATCTACAATTTTCATAGTCATGAAAATAAAGAAAACTCTTTGAATGAGAAGGTGTGTCCAAACTTTTGGTCTCTACTGTATATATACCGTATGTACACACAGTTGCAAGAAAAGGTATGTGAACCCTTTGGAATGAAATTGATTTCTGCACAAATTGGTCAATAGAATGTGATCTGATCTTCATCTAAGTCACAACAAAAGACAGTCACAGTCTGCTTAAACCAGGCATGCTCAACCTGCGGCCCTCCAGCTGTTGTAAAACTACAACTCCTAGGATGCCCTTCTGTAGGATGATAGCTGTAGGCTGTCAGGGAATGATGGGAGTTGTAGTTTTGCAACAGTTGGAGGGCCGCAGGTTGAGCATGCCTGGCTTAAACTAATAACACACAAAGAATTAAACGTTACCATGTTTTTATTGAACACACCATGTAAACATTCACAGTGCAGGTGGAAAAAGTATGTGAACCCCTAGACTAATGACATCTCCAAGAGCTAATTGAAGTGAGGTGTCAGGCAACTGGAGTCCAATCAAGGAGATGAGATTGGAGGTGTTGGTTACAGCTGCCCGGCCCTATAAAAAACACACACCAGTTCTGGGTTTGCTTTTCACAAGAAGCATTGCCTGATGTGAATGATGCCTCACGCAAAAGAGCTCTCAGAAGACCTACGATTAAGAATTGTTGACTTGCATAAAGCTGGAAAGGGTTATAAAAGTATCTCCAAAAGCCTTGCTGTTCATCAGTCCACGGTAAGACAAATTGTCTATAAATGGAGAAAGTTCAGCACTGCTGCTACTCTCCCTAGGAGTGGCTGTCCTGTAAAGATGACTGCAAGAGCACAGCGCTGACTGCTCAATGAGGTGAAGAAGAATCCTAGAGTGTCCGCTAAAGACTTACAAAAGTCTCTGGCATATGCCAGCATCCCTGTTAGTGAATCTACGATAAGTAAAACACTAAACAAGAATGTATTTCATGGGAGGATACCACAGAGGAAGCCACTGCTGTCCAAAAAAAACATTGCTGCACGTTTACAGTTTGCACAAGAGCACCTGGATGTTCCACAGCATTACTGGCAAAATATTCTGTGGACAGATGGAACCAAAGTTAAGTTGTTTGGAAAAAACACACAACACTATGTGTGGAGAAAAAGAGGCACAGCACACCAACATTAAAACATCATGTAAAGTATGGTGGTGGGGGCATCATGTTTGGGGCTGCTTTGCTGCATCAGGGCCTGGACGGATTGCTATCATCGAAGGAAAAATGAATTCCCAAGTTTATCAAGGCATTTTGCAGGAGAACTTAAGGCCATCTGCCACCAGCTGAAGCTCAACAGAAGATGGATGTTGCAACAGGACAACGACCCAAAGCATAGAAGTAAATCAACAACAGAATGGCTTAAACAGAAGAAAATACGCCTTCTGGAGTGGCCCAGTCAGAGTCCTGACCTCAACCTGATTGAGATACTGTGGCATGACCTCAAGAAAGCGATTCACACCAGACATCCCAAGAATATTGCTGAACTGAAACAGTTCTGTAAAGATGAATAGTCAAGAATTACTCCTGACCGTTGTGCACGTCTGATCTGCAACTGCAGGAAACGTTTGGTTGAAGTTATTGCTGCCAAAGGAGGTTCAACCAGTTATTAAATCCAAGGGTTCACATACTTTTTCCACCTGCACTGTGAATGTTTACATGGTGTGTTCAATTAAAACATGGTAACATGTAATTCTTTGTGTGTTATTAGTTTAACCCCTTAGGGACACAGCCTTTTAACACCTTAGGACCAGGCCATTTTTTGCAAATCTGACCAGTGTCACTTTAAGTGCTGATAACTTTAAAACGCTTAGACTTATCCAGGCCGTTCTGAGATTGTTTTTTCGTCACATATTGTACTTCATGACACTGGTGAAATGAAGTCAAAAAAATATTTTGCACCAAAAAATACCTAATTTAACAAATTTTTGGAAAAATTAGCAAATTTCAAAGTTTCAGTTTCTCTACTTCTGTAATACATAGTAATACCCCCAAAAATTGTGATGACTTTACATTCCCCATATGTCTACTTTATGTTTGAATTGTTTTGGGAATGATATTTTATTTTTTGGGGATGTTATAAGGCTTAGAAGTTTAGAAGCAAATCTTGAAATTTTTCAGCAATTTACAAAAACTACATTTTTAGGGACCAGTTCAGGTCTGAAGTCACTTTGCGAGGCTTACATAATAGAAATCACCCAAAAATGACCCCATCTAAGAAACTACACCCCTCAAGGTATTCAAAACTGATTTTACATACGTTGTTAACCCTTTAGGTGTTGCACAAGAGTTATTGGCAAATGGGGATGAAATTTGAGAATTTCTTTTTTTGTCAAATTTTTTATTTTAACCCATTTTTTCCACTAACAAAGCAAGGGTTAACAGCCAAACAAGACTGCATCTTTATTGCCCTGACTCTGCCGTTTACAGAAACACCCAATATGTGGCCGTAAACTACTGTACGGCCACACAGCGGGGCATAGAGTGAAAGGTGCGCCGTTTGGTTTTTGGAGGGCTGATTTTTATGGACTGGTTTATTTACACCATGTCCCATTTGAAGACCCCTGATGCACCCCTAGAGTAGAAACTCCCTAAAAGTGACCCCATCTAAGAAACTGCACCCCTCAAGGTATTCAAAACTGATTTTACATATGTTGTTAACCCTTTAGGTGTTGCGCAAGAGTTATTGGCAAATGGGGATGAAATTAGCAAATTTCATTTTTTTGTCTAATTTTCCATTTTAACCCATTTTTTCCACTAACAAATCAAGGGTTAACAGCCAAACAAGACTGTATCTTTATTGCCCTGACTCTGCCGTTTACAGAAACACCCAATATGTGGCCGTAAACTACTGTACGGCCACACAGCGGGGCGTAGAGGGAAAGGTGCGCCGTTTGGTTTTTGGAGGGCTGATTTTTATGGACTGGTTTATTTACACCATGTCCCATTTGAAGCCCCCTGATGCACCCCTAGAGTAGAAACTCCCTAAAAGTGACCCCATCTAAGAAACTACACCCCTCAAGGTATTCAAAACTGATTTTACATACGTCGTTAACCCTTTAGATGTTGCGCAAGAGTTAATGGCAAATGGGGATGAAATTAGCAAATTTCATTTTTTTGTCTAATTTTCCATTTTAACCCATTTTTTCCACTAACAAATCAAGGGTTAACAGCCAAACAAGACTGTATCTTTATTGCCCTGACTCTGCCGTTTACAGAAACACCCAATATGTGGCCGTAAACTACTGTACGGCCACACAGCGGGGCGTAGAGGGAAAGGTGCGCCGTTTGGTTTTTGGAGGGCTGATTTTTATGGACTGGTTTATTTACACCATGTCCCATTTGAAGACCCCTGATGCACCCCTAGAGTAGAAACTCCCTAAAAGTGGCCCCATCTAAGAAACTACACCCCTCAAGGTATTCAAAACTGATTTTACATACGTCGTTAACCCTTTAGGTGTTGCGCAAGAGTTAATGGCAAATGGGGATGAAATTTGCAAATTTCATTTTTTTGTCTAATTTTCCATTTTAACCCATTTTTTCCACTAACAAATCAAGGGTTAACAGCCAAACAAGACTGTATCTTTATTGCCCTGACTCTGCCGTTTACAGAAACACCCAATATGTGGCCGTAAACTACTGTACGGCCACACAGCGGGGCGTAGAGGGAAAGGTGCGCCGTTTGTTTTTTGGAGGGCTGATTTTTATGGACTGGTTTATTTACACCATGTCCCATTTGAAGACCCCTGATGCACCCCTAGAGTAGAAACTCCCTAAAAGTGACCCCATCTAAGAAACTACACCCCTCAAGGTATTCAAAACTGATTTTACATACGTCGTTAACCCTTTAGGTGTTGCGCAAGAGTTATTGGCAAATGGGGATGAAATTAGCAAATTTCATTTTTTTGTCTAATTTTCCATTTTAACCCATTTTTTCCACTAACAAATCAAGGGTTAACAGCCAAACAAGACTGTATCTTTATTGCCCTGACTCTGCCGTTTACAGAAACACCCAATATGTGGCCGTAAACTACTGTACGGCCACACAGCGGGGCATAGAGGGAAAGGTGCGCCGTTTGGTTTTTGGAGGGCTGATTTTTATGGACTGGTTTATTTACACCATGTCCCATTTGAAGCCCCCTGATGCACCCCTAGAGTAGAAACTCCCTAAAAGTGACCCCATTTTGGAAACTACGGGATAAGGTGGCATTTTTTGGGGGACTATTTTTAGGGTAAATATGATTTTTGGTTGCTCTATATTACATTTTTGTGACGCAAGGTTACCAAAAATTGAAATTCTGAAATTTCATCTCCATTTGCCATTAACTGTTGAGGAACACCTAAAGGGTTAATGAAGTTTGTATAATCAGTTTTGAATACCTTGAGGGGTGTAGTTTCTTAGATGGGGTCAGTTTTGGGGAGTTTTTACTCTAGGGTGCATCAGGGGGGCTTCAAAAGGGACATGGTGCCAATAAAAAAGGCCATCAAAATCGGCCTTCCAGAAACCATGTCGGTCCTTTCCTTTTGCGGCCTCCCTTTTACTGATACAGCAGTGTACGACCACAAATGTGGTGTTTCTGTAAACTGCAGTATCAGGGTAATAAATATTAAGTTTTGTTTGGTTGTTAACCCTTGTTTTGTTACCGGAAAAAACGGATTGAAATGGAAAAGTGGCAAAAATAGCGGTTTTGGCACCGTTTTTTTTTTTTTTTTTAACTGTGTTAATCTGGGGGGTTAGGTAATGGGATATTTTTATAGAGGAGATTCTTACGGACGCGGCAATACCTAATAAGTCTTTTTTTTTACAATTATTTAGGTTTTTGACTATATTATCTTTTTTGATACAAATCTTTTTTTTGGGTATCTCTAAAGTCTAAGGGTCATTTATTTATTTATTTTTTATCCAATTATCTCATGTGGGGACGGTTTTATTGGCACTATTTTGGGGGCTATATGACTTTTTTATCGCTTGCTATTAAACTTTTTGTTATGTAAGGTGACCAAAAAATTCTTTTTTTGCACCTATTTTTTTTTTTTTTGACCTTGTTAATCTGGGGGGTTGGGTCATGGGGTATTTTTATAGAGGAGAGTCTTACGGACGCGGCAATACCTGATAAGTCAACTTTTTTTACAATTATTTTGGTTTTAGACTATATTATCTTTTTTGATTCAAATTTTTTTGGGGGTATCTCTAAAGTCTAAGGGTCATTTTTGTAAAAAAATTTTTATCCAATTATCTCATGTGGGGGCTCATTTTTTGTGGGATGAGCGGACGGCTTTATTGGCACTTTTTGGGGGGCTATATGACTTTTTGATCGCTTGCTATTAAACTTTTTATTATGTAAGGTGACAAAAAAAAAACTTTTTTTGCACCTTTTTTTTTTTTTTTCTTGACCGTGTTAATCTGGGGGGTTAGGTCATGGGGTAGTTTTATAGAGGAGATTATTACCGACGCGGCGATACCTAATATGTCTACTTTTAATAAATTATTTTAGTTTTTTTTGGGTGTCTCAAGTCTGAGAACCAGTTTTTTTTTATCCGATGTCAGTGCTAAATTGGGATATAAATTTAGTACTCCATGGAAGTGTGATACTCCCTGAAGCAACCGTCAATGCAGAGGCCCGGATGATCGGGGCAAGTGTCGCACTGAGTAGTCGTGTCCTTCCGTATCCCCCTCCTGCGACACACTCTGCACTTTTTTTGGGTTCGTCCCTTCTTTCCAGTATGGGGGACCACACCTGGAAAGTGTTGGCCAGGGACGATCCGGGCACCTACAGTTCCCGAGGTACTCCGGCCTGCTCTTTCCCGGTCCGAAAAGATCAGGGCCTTGAGGACTGCCACATAGAACTGGAGGAATGTCCCTGTGCTGCCAGCGCTTCGGGATAGTACAAAAGAGTTGTACATGGCAACCTGCACCAAGTAGACCGCAACTTTTTTGTACCATGCCCGGGTTTTACGCATGGCGTTATATGGCTTGAGGACTTGATCAGAGGGATCAACTCCTCCCAGATACTGATTGTAAGCGACGATACAATCGGGCTTGAGGACCGTTGCCGCGGTACCTCGCACAGGGACAGGGGTGATGCCGTTACCATGAATTGTGGACAGCATAAGGACATCCCTCTTGTCCTTATACCTGACCAGCAACAGGTTTCCAGTGGTAAGGGCACGGGTCTCACCCCTGGGGATAGGTACCTGGAGGGGGTGGGCAGGGAGGCCGCGTTGATTTTTCCGCACGGTCCCACAAGCGGACGTGGATCTGGCGGCAAGGGACTGGAACAAGGGGATACTGGTATAAAAGTTATCCACGTAAAGGTGGTAACCCTTATCCAGCAGTGGGTACATAAGGTCCCACACAAGTTTCCCGGTAACACCCAGAGTGGGGGGACATTCTGGGGGTTGAATCCGGGAATCTCGCCCCTCGTATACACGAAATTTGTAAGTGTACCCTGAGGTACTCTCACAAATTTTGTATAGCTTCACGCCATACCTCGCCCGCTTGGAGGGCACATACTGGCGGAAAATGAGTCTCCCCTTGAACGCAATGAGAGACTCATCAACTGCGACCTCTCTTCCAGGTACATAGGCCTCCATGAATTTGGCCCCAAAGTGATCCATGACCGGCCGTATCTTGTACAGACGGTCATGGGCAGGATCACCTCGGGGGGGACATGCTGCATTATCGGAATAATGCAGACATTTCCGGATGGCCTCAAACCGGGAGCGTGTCATGGCTGTACTGTAAAGTGGGGCCTGGTATAGGACGTCCCCACTCCAGTACAGCCTGACACTGGGTTTTTTGACCAGGCCCATATGCAGCACGAGGCCCCAAAATGTCCTCATTTCGGCTGCACTGACCGGCGTCCAGCCACCGGGCCTGGCCAAAAAGGAGCCCAGGTGTTGAGCGACGAACTGTTGGGCGTACAGATTCGTCTGCTCCACCATCAGATTTACCAGTGGGTCACTGAAAAAATGACAAAAAAAGTCATATTCAGTGTAGCCCACTGTGGAAATCTGGATTCCTGATTGGCCTACAAAATCAGGAATCACAGGCTCGTATCGCTCTGGGCTACGCCAGACAAGTTCACCGGCAGGGGGCTCCGGTGGATTTAACTGGTGGGCCGGGAAACCAGTACGAGCCCCAGAGCTGCTCGTACTAGTGTGGGCCATAGGGTCCCTAACATGGCGGTCCCCTTGCTCCGCCTGGCGGTGTCTCCGCCGCCTTGGGGGCTCATCATCATCGCTAGATGATGAGGAGGATGCGGATGACAACAGGAATGTGGGGTCATCCTCATCCTCACTGGGACTCTCGGAGTCAGAGGCAATCTGGGCGTATGCCTCCTCGGCCGAGAACGTCCGGCGGGCCATAGGGGAGTGTGTGTCTGCGTGTATATGTGCGTGTGTGTAACTCTTTATTTTGTGTGCGTGTGTGTGGGGGCACGGGTGTTCACGAACTCACCCTAAAACTAACAGAAAAAAAATTAAATAAACTAACTAAAAAAAGGGCAAAAAATGTGGGGAAAAAAATTCAAAACCGCTGATCAACCGTCCGAAGTTGATCAGCGGTGGGGTGTGCGATGCGCTAACAGTGGCCGGACACTAAGTGCCGGCCACAGTCAGCGTACACGAAAAATAAAAAATAAATGCACCCCAAAAAAGGTGTGGGGGGGGGGGCAGGGGGTGGGGGGGCAAGTGGCAGCACCCCTGGGGGGGTCTAGGGTCACACAGCTGTGCTGTGGACCCCAGACACCCTAACTTAGGGTGATGCAATCAAAGTTCAGAAACTAACTTTCCCTTTTTTTTCCCTGCCTAAACCAAACTTTCCCTAGCTGTCCCTATGTACCTGATGGGGTCCTGGGGGGCACAGATCGGGTCCTGGGGGGCAAGGATCGGGTGCAGCAGACACGTGCAGGCAGCTCCTCTCTCCTCCGGCTCCGGAACACAAAAGGAGGAGGAGAGGAGAGCCTGCCTCTTTTGAATCTGCCGCCGGACCGCCCACAGACCAATCAGAAAGCGATCCTGAGTGGTGATGTCACCATCACCACTCAGGATCGCTGGATGGTGATTGGTGGGGTGAAATCACACCACCATCACCATCCTGTTCCGGGTTATCGGGACTTCAGAGACTCGAATAACCCGGAAACGCAGAAAACCGCAGGTCTGAATTGACCTGCGGTTTTCTGCGATCGCATACATGGGGGGGGTCACCGGACCCCCCGGCGCATTTGCTTCAAGTGCCTGCTCAATGATTTGAGCAGGCACGGGGTTCCGATCACCGCCCGCCGTGCGGCGGTGATCGAAAATGCACAGGGCGTACATGTACGCCCTGTGTCCTTAAGTACCAGGGCAAGGGTACCTGTACGCCCTATGTCCTTAAGAGGTTAAACAGACTGTGACTGTCTATTGTTGTGACTTAGATGAAGATCAGATCACATTTCATGACCAATTTGTGCAGAAATCCATATCATTCCAAAGGGTTCACATACTGTTGCAGCTGTATATATATTTATATATCCAAAGGTTACATACATCCCCTGGCCAGTGCCCATATGATAAATATGGAAGCAAGACACATCTTACCCTGATCATGTCTTCAATAGAACTACTTACTGTACATAGTAGCATAGTTACCTAGCTAGATTTTTTTTTTTTGTCTTCCTGACCCTCCTAGCCCCCTCCTAAAGGTCTTTAGTGTGCAGTACGCATGTACAGATAATTCACAGGAATGTGGCCAGATATCAAGCACCACTAGCCAACTACATTACAAGGAATTTAATGGGAAGGAACCACTAAAATACCTTACTATACAGTTTTACAATTAAAAAATAATAATTTCTATTTAGTATGGCTGCATTCCAAGAGCCATAGCTATTTTGTTTTTCTGTTGCTTTATTGTTACATGGTGAGTTGTAGTTTTCATTGGAACCATTTTCAGATACATATTGATTAAACAGCCAAGTCAGATTCTGCAATTGCTTTCATTTTTTAACATAAGATAAGACTCTCATATACATAACACTGCCGTATCTCATAACCCCAGTTATGTATTTTTAATACTTTTTGCCCTAAATAACTTTGATGGTGAAAAAACGTTTATCCCACTTTGGATCTTTAAAAAATGTTTTCCTTTATTTACACTTTACTTTTTTTCCAATTTTTTTATTCCTTCTAGATGACCTTAATTTGCAGTCTTTTGATTGCATACATAACACTGCAATACTTCTCTAATGCAATGTGTCAAGCCTCCGTTTTATTCTGACATGCTATATCACAAAACTTACCTGTAAGGCCAGAGCCTTGGAGTTCACTTTTTTCTGCTGGCATTTGGTGTGTGCTATTTTGGGAAGCTGCCAACATAGGACCTGAAAGGCTTCTGTTTCTACCACTACAGACCTTTCTGTACTGTTAACTTTTTTGCATTTGCGCATCAGCGCTGAGTCAAGGTAGCAGTTCTTTATTTGGCATTTATACAATAACTAGCAGAAGGACCCGACTTTACACGGGTATATTTAATCTATTTTATTTAATATTTGTGTGTGTCCTTAAAAGATATTGACAGTATTCACTATAATAGTGACACCTACAGTATCCTGCCCACTTAACAGTGACCTCTACAGCCCCCCACCCCTTAACACTGACCCCCCCTACAGTGCCCCGCCTCTTTAAAATGGGACCTCCACAGCAGCCCACCCCCTTAACTTTGACCTTCAGAGCAGTCTGCCCCTTTAACAGTGAGTTCCACAGCACCCCACCCCCTTGAGAGTGACCTCCACAGGGCCCGCCCCCTTAACAGTGACCTCTACAGCACCCACCCCTTAACACTGACCATAGGTTATAGTCCGCTTAACTGTGACCTCTACCATTCCCATCCCCCTTAAGAGAGACCTCCACAGCGACTGCCACTTTATACAGTGACTGCCACAGTACCCTGCTCCCTTAACAGTGAACTCCACTGCACCACGCTCCCTTAACAGTGACCTTGTGGTACCTCACTGCCTTAACAGTGACCTTACAGTACCCCACTGCCCCATTATTAGTGGCCTCCACATTCCCCTCCTCCCTTAACCGTGACCTACACAGAGCTCTGTTCCCATAAAATGTGACCTTTACAACACCCTGCCCTCTTAACAGTGACCTCTACAGCACCCTGTCCCTTAACACTGACCTCCATAGTGGACTGTCCCCTTAACTGTGACCTCCACCGTTCCCTGCCCCCTTAACAGAGCCCTCCACAGTGCCCACCCCTTTAACAGTGACCTCCACAGCGACTACCCCTTTATTAGTGACTTCCACAGAACCGCATCTCCTTAACAGTGATTTCCACAACACCCCGCCCCTTAACAGTTGCCTCTACAGCAATCTGACCCCTAACACCGACCTCCATAGTGGACCATCCCCTTAACTGTGACTTCCAAAGCTGCCTGCCCCCTTAACTGTGACTTCCACAGCACTCTGCCCCCTTAACAGTGAACTCCACAGTACCCTGCTCCTTTAAAGCTGACCTACAGCAGTGAAGAAAAATAGCTGCGTTGTTGTGGAAACCTGTTGTAAATCTGTGTGTATGTGCAGACTAAGGGGCTGCGAGCTTCTATTGGCTGATAAAGGTCATGTGACCGTGTGTATGGCATGTGGGATATAAAGAGAGAGACCCACAGGCTTCTATTGGTTAATGTAGGTCATGTGATGTGACATATTTGCATTTTTTTGGGGAATATCTCAGAAACGGTACGTGCTAGAGAACTGTGACCCAGTCTAAAAC
Organism: Bufo gargarizans; assembly: GCF_014858855.1. NCBI lineage: Eukaryota > Metazoa > Chordata > Amphibia > Anura > Bufonidae > Bufo > Bufo gargarizans. The sequence continues at coordinate 170,085,372 of NC_058080.1, forward strand.
CTTCCTGGACACCCGATCTACTTGTGTGCCAAATTTCATCTTTGTAAATGCGACAGTGCGGATTCTTTTAGTGGACATACATACATACACACATACACTCAGCTTTATATATTAGACTAGTGATATCCCAATGGGGCAGTGTTATTTGAGTTCAAGTTAGTCCTTATTCATACTATATTGCATTTGAATATCAGTTTGAATCCGTTTCTAAAGCCAAAACTAAGAGTAGATCAATCCCTGATCTTGCTGTTAAAAAAATGTATAGCTAAATACTGATCAAATAGTTAAGTGAAATGACGCCGTATAACAATGAACAAAAGAAACTGTTAAGTAATCAATTACTTCTATGCCATCTTTTCATAGGCTTTTTTGCAGCTGGTTCTTCACAGCCAGGAATCTACAGAAAACCTCTTGGCCGTTATTGTGCATTTTATGGTTTTTCTTAGAATTTATAGGTATATAGTAATCCACATCTGTTTGCTCCACTTTTTCTTGGTTCACACTCAAAAATGTATTAGGGATTAAAAGTGTCGCCAAATATGCACTAACACAGTGGAGCGAGATTTTTTAGATTCCCATATAAACATTTACATATTGTCCTTGTCCTAAATAAAATACTGATAAAACATATAAATCAGATGAAATTTCACAATTCCTTGTCTATCACTGAACAGAGAGGTTAGATTTATGGCATTATACATAAACATTATACATCCATGTGTGGTTATCATGCTGAGGCAGACAGGCATTACTTAAAAACTGAAGGAAGCTGATCTTCTAAATTCCATCTGCGTGTTAATATCCAAGTATTTCTCTTCTTTACACCTATTATTAATCCATTTTACCCATTACATATAAGGATGCAGAAAAATGCACATAAATCTGCACCAAAACCGCCAGAAAAAATGCACATAAATCTGCACTATTTATTGCATTTTGGTGCCTTTTTTATGTGGATTTTGGTACAGATCTAATGCGGTTTTGCCACAGATCTCACTCTTCCATTGAAAAGGGTGAAATCAACACACACAAAAAATTCAACAACAAATGGCATGCTGCGGATATCAAAATCTGCACAGCAGGTCAATTTCTGGACCTAAGAAAAAAGCAAAGTGTACACGAGTCTTCTGGTAGTTATGACATTGCAGGAGGGGGGAGGGACTGACTAAAGGGGCCACTTCGCTCTCTTAGATGTTGCGGTCAGTATTGACTGTGTCATCTAAGGGGTTAACTGTGAACAAAGCTATCTGTGATCCCAGCAGTTGCAGCAAATACAGGGCTGTGTAGAATCAAACAAAATATCTTTGGGCCCACCCTGTGTATACAGGTCATTTGCACACCACTTGTATGTAATTATTTTTGTAATTGCACACTCAGGACATATCAATAACATTTAAGAGGGTATCTCACAGTTACTGGTTACAAGGTCAGCTCCAAATGATGTGCCAATCCTTAGGGGATTCTGTTTTATGAGGAGCTTGGGCCCACCGGAGGATCCTCTAGTGCTCTGGCGGGCTAGTCCGACCCTGAGGCTGTGTAATACTGATCTTGCGGGTGCATTGAAAGTACCCGTAAGATCAGCATCATGAAAACGTCTGTTGCTGGTCTGGAAACTGCTAAGATTGTGATTCTATAAAATAGATATACAATGGAATGAGCTTTAAGCTCTGCTCACATTATCTGTTTGCATCGAATTGTCCAACAAAGTATAACACATTGTAAGCGAATGGGATTCAGTCGCAGCGTAAAAAATCCATAGCGAATTGTAGGCAATCTGCCAATTTACAAGTTCACTGCTGCCCATCGGGTGCAGAAATAACCTGATTATATGCAGACCAAAATAATCACCGAAGTACAAACGTAATCCATGTAGAGATCACTGATGATTTGTAGGCTGATTCAAAAGCATCACCAAAAAATATGCTTTATTTCCAAATGATATACATTGCCCTCCGTTGATCAAAGGGTCCTATAAATGTTGTATTACTCCATCCTTACAAATTCCACCAGCCCTACCTCAAGTCTACCGAGGCTATTCTGACGCTTCTGACAAAACCTTTTCATTCTCTTTGTGAAACGTTGGCCTACACACCTTGTGACACGTCATGCCACAGAAATATCACTGCAGATAGCTAGATTTGTTGGAGATAATATCCCACTGTTGAAACAGTTTTATGACCAAAAATGTATCCTTTTTTTGTCTTATCTCACTAGTGCTTGACCTGAGTATTATGAGAGATGAAGTGAGGTTGTACAGCTGCACGCCGCGCAACTTCTCCGTGTCTTTGCGGGAGGAGTTGAAAAGGACAGATGCCATATTTTGGCCAAGTTGCCTTCTGGTGAAGCGATGTGGGGGGAACTGCGCCTGCTGCAGCCTCAGTTGCGGTGAATGCCAATGCAGCCCAACTAAAGTCACCAAGAAGTACCATGAGGTATGCATTTCCCTTCCAGTTAAACTTGTTAATTTCATTTTTGTAAATGAAAGGACAGGTGTAGTATTCTATGGTTAACGTATACAGTGAATCATCATAAATAGCTAGGTAATTCATCTTGTGCTAAATCTGTTTTACAGTCTGTATAAGGCTTCATGCACACGGTCGTGTCCGTATTTCAGTTCGTAGACAATGCATCTGCAAAACATGGGTAACAACTAAGGCTACTTTCACACTGGCGTTTTGGCTTTCCATTTGTGAGATCCATTCAGGGCTCTCACAAGTGGTCCAAAACGGATCAGTTTTGCCCTAATGCATTCTGAATGGAAAAGGATCCGCTTTGCACCAGTTTGCCTCCGATCAGTCCCCATTCCGCTCTGGAGGTGGACACGAAAACACTGCCTGCAGCGTTTTGCTCTCCGCTTGACGAAACTGAGCCAAACGTTTGTATCATCTGTAACATAGCCAAGACGGATTTTCTATTGTGCCAGTGACAACGGATCCGTCCCCATTGACATACATTGTGTGCCAGGACGGATCCGTTTTCTCGGGCACAATAGAAAATTGATCCGTCTCCCATTGACTTTCAATGGAGTTCATGACAGATCCGTCTTCACTATGTTACAGATGATACAAACGAATCCGTTCATGATGGATGCATGCGGTTGTATTATTGTAAGGGATCCGTTTTTTGCAGATCCGCCCAAAACATAAGTGTGTGAAAGTAGCCTTAGACCTCATGCACACGACCGTTGTGTGCATCCGTGGCCGTTGTGCCGTTTTCCGTTTTTTTTTCGCGGACCCATTCACTTTCAATGGGTCCGTGGAAAAATCGGAAGATGCACCGTTTTGCAGCCGAGGCCGTGATCCGTGTATCCTGTCCCTCAAAAAAATACGACCTGTCCTATTTTTTTGACGGACAACGGTTCACGGACCCATTCAAGTCAATGGGTCCGTGAAAGAACACGGATGCACACAAGATTGGCATCCGTGTCCGTGATCCGTGGCCGTAGGTTGCTTTCATACAGACGGATCCGAAGATCCGTCTGCGTAAAAGCTTTTTCTGATCTAAGTTTTCACTTCGTGAAAACTCATATCCGACAGTATATTCTAACACAGAGGCGTTCCCATGGTGATGGGGACGCTTCTAGTTAGAATACACTACAAACTTTGTACAAGACTGCCCCCTGCTGCCTGGCAGCACCCGATCTCTTACAGGGGGATATGATAGCACAATTAACCCCTTCAGGTGCGGCACCTAAAGGGGTTAATTGTACTATCATATTCCCCTGTAAAAGATCAGGGCTGCCAGGCAGCAGGGGGCAGACCCCCCCCTCTCCAGTTTGAATATCGTTGGTGGCACAGTGTGCGCCCACCATCGCCCCCCCTCCCTCCCTCTATTGTAATAAATCGTTGGTGGCACAGTGTGCGCCCACCATCGCCCCCCCTCCCTCCCTCTATTGTAATAAATCGTTGGTGGCACAGTGTGCGCCCCCCATCGGCCCCCCATCCTCCAAAAATCAAGGAAGACCCACGGACGAAAAAACGGTCACGGATCACGGACTCACGGACCCCGTTTTTGCGGACCGTGAAAATAAACTGTCGTGTGCATGAGGCCTTACTTACATGGTGCCAAGATTTGTCAGTAGTATGATGAAAGAAACATTAACAGGCCCATCGCATTATAGAAGATTTAAGCTAAGCTGTGCCACTGTCATCAGGCAGTAGTAGTTCAACGGAGGCTCAGGACTTGAAATAAATGTCCAAATAATCATTTGTGTATTAAAATAACAACAAAATAATTAATAATTTGCTCACCTTTCAAATCCTCAGCCTTACTAGCACTGACGTCACCTACATACCGGTACATGCCCACGGCCGCTAATCATTGGCTGTAATGGTTAGTAAGGTAGACATCTTTTGGTTGACTGCTATGGCAGAGGCATATTCTTTTACTGAAGTAAACACTGTCTGTTGTGTCAAATAAAATCTACTGCTTTTGCAAGCAGAATTGTGAATACAGCTCTGGGCTATAATGCATGCAGCAAGTCTGAAATAGTGCCAAATAAGAATTGCAATGCAAAGTTACTTTTTTAATAGAGGTTATACCTATATACAAACTGCAAACTGGTGCTTAAAAGGGAACCTGACACCTCTACTATGCTACCCTCACTGAGCATTTCTAAATGTTCATTGTGTTACCCTAAACATATAAATTACACTTTTAATTTCATTTGCAGACGAATTCAATAAGTATTATGCATTTTTGTACTTCCCGCCTTTTATACAAATTAACATAAAAGAGTCATATCTTACTTGTGTGACCAGAGAAGAGTCATATTTTCAAGCTCTGACTCATCTCAGGTTAATTTGCATATGTATTAAAAAATTTAGACAATAAAAGCACACAGAGCTATGGGGACTGGGTATTGCGGTATGCTAGCGGCCATCTAGCAACTCATGTCCTCAGCTCTATACCCAAAATCCCAGTGACAGGTTCTCTTTAAGGGTGGAAATACCCTTTAAAGGTTCAGTCACATGAAGGCAATGTGATATAGGAATGGACTGTGTCCTGGAGAGAGAGAGATGCTTCAGGACACAGTCCTCCATGCATAAATGGAAGGTGGATGCCATAATACAGCATATGGCAAGGGGTTGTCCTAGTAAGGGAGGATTCGCATTTGCATTGCGAAATTCCATTATAGGTTCCATTATAACAGAGTTATAGAGTTATAGTCCTGTCAACAGGATATTTTTTTCCGTATAACAGAATCGTTAGGTGTCACCATAGACATGTATTAGGACGGAGCAAAACGGAATGCCTCAATCGGGTGTCCCCATAGACATGTATTAGGACGGAGCAAAACGGAATGCCTCTTAAAGGCTTCTGTCTTGCATTCTGTCCTAAATTCCGTTATATTCCGTTACGGAACCTATAACGGAATTCCGTAACACCAATGCGAACCCACCCTAAGTCATTTAGAAAGAATGGTTTTGTTCTTGTACTGTTGATACTATAAGCAATGCAAACTGTCTCTGCCAATGCTCTCACTTGTCTCTTGAATACAGGTTCTACAGGTTAAGCAAAGGCCCGGTTTAAAAACCCTACAGAAGTCATTGACAGACGTGGCTTTGGAGCACCACGAGGAGTGCGCTTGCCAGTGCAAGGGGAACACTGAAGGATAAATGGACGAGTAAATGAATAAATATCTAAAGCACATACAAGATTTTGCTGTTTCTCCTGGAGAATAGCTTACTTTCACACTGTAAACATGGAAGTCTATTTACGGCTGCCAGTCTTGCAGATGTACAACTACGTCATGATGAGAGGAGACGTTGGATAAAATCTTCCATTAACGTTTGGTTGGCCCAGACGCCACATCATTGAGAGGGTATTAGTCAGTGTGGCTGCCCTTTAAAATTACTGTAGACAGATGAAGCCCTACGTTAGGAGAGGACAGTCATAATCTTCTATAAAAAATGTCTACCGGACAGACTCTGTGTGGAGATCTGCTATAAGACTGACCACAGCACTGCATAATATCATGGTGGAAATACTTCTTGGTGTCAGCTTTGAAATCCCATTCAAGACTATTTGCATGATATAAGCATTTTTGTGCGGCGGGAGCAGTTACACCCAGTTCTGTAAGCGTGACTAAGAAATTGAGGTTTCCCCTCTAAAACCTCATGCAGTCATTTTCAATTGACGTTTCATTTCTTCCTACAATGTGCTTGGACCAATGCATATATTAATCACAACCCAAGTAGACAGATTCCTCAATCCAGCTAAAGGCGTTTGTTGTATTGTACTTTTCATTGTGTTACTTTTGTACATTTTATATTCTTTTCAGTTATATCGTTTTGCTTTTCTAATTGTGTTAATTTTATCTCTTTTTACATAGATATTTAATGTGCCGTCTTTTAAAGCTTAGACAAACTTTTGTGTATTTCATTATTATTTTTCTCTTGTTTTATTAAGCCCAGTTGATTTATGGTCAAGCTGCAGGAGGCGGGTATTTGTATATGGTGCTAAAAAGTGAAGTAACGGGGTTTTACATTGAAAAAGGAAATGGCAGATGGAGTGAACATATTGTGATTGAGCTGCTACTGAACTATTTTTAATATCTGCTATAAATGTAGTTTCTTTAAAAAAAAATATGATGCAGTCTCATCAAACTTCAACAAGTCTCCGAGTTGGTTTATTATGACCCTCATCTGTCTCTTACATCCACCTGCAAAATCACTATCTACCCAGCAAAAACATGCAATCATCATTGTTTACCTATTAACAATGCACATATTAAAACTTTCTCCTTAATAAACAGAATAAAATTTTGCCTTAAATTTTCTTATGATTTATTGCAGATTAATTTTTTCCATATGCTCCATGATTTTTCAGTAAAATTGTCATTTTTTTGGGAAGCCAAAAACCTGCAACTATATGTATGTACACATATATTTTCCAAACTAAAAGAAATCCAGCCAAACAAGGGCTGTTTTTTTAAATTGTGCGTAGGGTTAATGTTTTTGTATGAAGTAATTTAGACTATAAGTGACAGATATTATTATTGGAATGATGTATACATTCATACTTGTACATAAGTAACGGTTTTTGTTCAAAGTGTCTCCAGTAGTTCAGGCCTTCTAATTAGTGTTGAGCGAGTAAGTAAAATGAATTGACTTCGTTCCGAATTTCAGGGAAAATTTGATTCGTCACAAAGCCAAATTTTCTCACACTTTGTGGTAATGAATACATTTTTCCTGAAATGGTGGTAAAAAAACCAAAAAAATACATACTCAACTCATACTTGCTCGCGGATGGCCGTCAAGGCCATCTTGCGTTAAAAAAAGTGTGAAATTTTGCGTGCACTGCTGTGTGACATCACCACATCATCACACTGGCCGGGTGCTGTGACGTCTTCAGTAATTAAGTCGCCGTGTCCGTCCAGAATGATGATGTGCTGATGTCATCACGTCAGTGCGAGAGAGATTTTGCGCATTTTCTTTAATCAAGATGGCTGTGAAGGTGCGACGGCCTCTCCGCAAGCAAATGGATGAGGTGTGTATGTGTTTTTTACTTACGCGTTTCAGTGTTACAGCAGCACAGTGAATAGAAAAACTCCAAAATAAAGGCATTACAGATAAATGTTTAAAAATTAAGGGATATAGATCTCACAGCTTATAGAACTCAGTGTCTGGATAGAGTGATATCCATAGGAACCTGTAGGCAATAAGTGCAGTTCATCTCAGCTTGTGTTGGTTGTACAACCTAACAGCAGCAGGGAGGAATGACTTTCAATGGCGCTCCTTCTCACACTTTGGTACCGCCCAATAATGCTACCACATGCATGGGATGGGAGTTTTTCTTCAGCATGGAGATAAACTTGGATAGTATACATCTCTCACCTACCACCTGCACTGGTTCTAGGGGGCTCCCCAGGATGGAGCTGTCCTTCTAGTCAGTTTGTCAAGTTTCTTTCTCTCCCTGATTGGGATGCTGATACCCCAGCAGGCCACTCCAAAGGAGATAGCTGATTCCACCACATCGTTGACAAAGGCCCTAAGAAGTGACCTCTACACTAAAAAAGTTCTCAGCCTCCTAAGCAGTTAAAGCCTGCCGTGGCCCTTTCTGTATAGCGATTCTATGTTATCTTCCAAGTCCAGCTTTTTATTAAGGAGTACACCCAGGTACTTATAAGTGTTCACTATCTCAATGTCCATCCCCTAGATGTCCACTGGTTTAGGAAGATGCCTGTGCTTGTGGACATCCACAACCATCCCCTTAGTCTTCCTGACATTGATCCTAAAGTGGTTCTGCTGGCACCATTGCACAAATTCCCTAGTTAGTTCTCTGTATTCTATGTCATCCTAGTCTGTGATGAGGCCTACTATTGCCAAGTCATCAGAGAACTTCTGTAAATAGCAGCTATGTGAGCTCCACCTGGAGTCTGCAGTGTACAGTGTGAAGAGGAAAGGAGCAAGAACTGTACCCTAAGGTGACCCTGTACTACAGATCACCGTGTCTGACACACAGTTCCAGGCTCTCACATACTGAGGTTAGTTTGTCCGGTAGTCTAGTATCCAATTGGAGAGGTGGTGTTCCACTCTCACAGGATACAGCTTGTCTCTTAGTAGCCCTAGCTGTATGGTGTTGAAAGCACTTGAGAAATCAAAGAACACTATTCTCACAGTGTTCCCTGTTTTTTCCAGTAGAGAAAGAGCTTGTGTATAAGGTGGATGGTGGCGTCGTCCAACCCAATGCCAGGCCAATGAGCAAACTAGAGTGGGTCCATGGATGAGCTCACTAAAGGGCGGAGATGTGAGAGAACCAACCTCTCCAAGACCTTCATCAAGTGGAATGTCAATGCCAAGGGTCTGTAGCTGTTGAGGTCCATCAGATCAGGTGTCTTTGGAAGTGGTACCACACAAGATGATTTCCACAGTTGTGGTACCTTTTCCAACTTCAGGCTCATATTGAACATATATGTAATAATACCACACAGCTGATCACCACAGGTCTTAAGTACCCTGACACTGATGCTATCTGGGTCTTCAGCCTTCCCTGCTTTGATTCTCCTGAGTTCCCTCCTAACCTGTGCACTTGTAAAGATCAGACTGTAGCCAGATGACCGATTGCTAGATTGACTGATCTGGAGGCCAGAGCTAACAGCAAGAAGCAAGGTCAACATTCGTGTGGGAGAGGGGATAGAATGGCAATCTTGGGTGGGAGAAGCAGGTGTGTTATCAAATCTATTGATAATGACTGAGCTCATTATCACACTTTTTATCTCCTTCTACCTGGGAGACAGGCTGTCTGTGACCAGATATTGACTTAAGACTTTTCCAGGCCTCACTAATGTCTTTCTGTTCCATTTGCGCCTCCATCTTCTTGTATCTGGCTTTCTCCTCCCTGATTTGATGCCTCAGATCCTTTTGCACATCCCTCAACATTTCCTTGTCACTTGACCTAAAGACCATTTTCTTCTACTTGAGAAGAGTTTTTATATCAGGGTTAATTCAGGATTTGTTATTAGAGAAGCACCTTACCATTTTTGCTACTCTGTTGTCCACACAAAAGTTTATGTAGTCTGTTATGCAGTGTGTGAGACCGTCCATGTCCTCCCCATAAAAACCCTGTAGCTCTTACCATGCAGTTGTGTTGAAACAATCCCTCAAAGCCTTGTCACTCTCTTCAGACCATATTCTCACTGTGCCGGTGACAGATGGTTCTCTACGTACAAGTGGTTGGTACACAGGTCGAAGATGCACCAGGTTGTGATCTGATCTTCCCTGGGGCTAATGAGTTATATGCCTCCTTTCTGTTGGCAAAGACTCTTGTGTGGCAGGTTACGTACTGTGTGAAACTGGACAGCATAGTTAAAATTTCCAGACACAGGAAGGAGGGCCTGGGGGTGCAATGTCTGCAACTGGCTCAATGCAGCTTGCATAACCTTACAGGCAGCTTCATCATTCTCAGAAGGGGAGACATACACAGCTATCACAATGACATGTGATAGTTCAGTAAATAGAATGGTCTCATGCTCACAGCTAACAGTTCAATGTCCTTACAGCAAGTTTACTCCTTAATCGTAATGTGCCTAGAATTATGCCATGCATCATTCACGAGTATTGACAGCCCTCCTTCTTACTTCTTACTGCTGTCCCTTGTCCTGTCTGCCCGAAACAGTTTGAAGCCATCCTACGAGTCAAGTGTGTCCAAAGTAAGTCTGTTAAGCCAAGTCTCTGTAAACAGAATTATACTGCATTCCCTAAACTCCAGATGACTTTAAAAACACAGTAAAAAGTACTGCAAAAGTCTATATCATTGTCCACCTTTTAGATATTGCAGACCTATCCTCTGCATAGAACATCAATATCAAATTGGTTGGAATCGGACATTGATCAGCTTTTTGTGGCAGCCACCAGCTCCAGAAATAAAAAAGTGGATAGAGCCAGAAGGCTCCAACCACATCAGTATGCTGGTATTGTCTGTAGACCATAGATTGAACCTTCTTTATATTGGTATATGTCTGTTCAGATGCAGTACATCAGCACTGGCATACCGAAGTACAACAGTTCAGATGCAGTACATTGGTAGAGCCACTACACAGTGCTTTAGGAGCACATAGTTCAGGTCAAGGGGCTTTTTGTATATATATATATTTATTCATTTTACTCACTGATATAACACTGACATATATTCTAAAGCACTTTACAAACATTATCATCACTCACTGTCCCCAGTGCAGCTCACAATCTAAGTTCCCTATCTGTATGTCTTTGGAGTGTGGGAATAAACTGGACTATCCGGAGGAAACTCATGCAAACACAGGAAGAACATACAAACTTGATGCAGATGTTGTCCTTGTTCACATCTTAACCTACGACTCCAGTGTTGCAAGTTACCAGTGCTAACCACTGATCCACCATGCTGCCCAATGAGCCATGACATTTAAAGGGAACCTGTCATTAACTTTATGCTGACCTCACTGAGGGCGGCATAAATTAGCGACAGAAATGCTGATCTCAGTGGTGTGTCACTCATGAGCTAAAAGTAAGTGGTTGCCGAGAACCAGCATCATAATTAGGGATGAGCGAACTCGAACTGTATAGTTCGGGTTCGTACCGAATTTTGGGGTGTCCGTGACACGGACCCGAACCCGGACATTTTCGTAAAAGTCCGGGTTCGGGTTCGGTGTTCGTCGCTTTCTTCGCGCTTTTGTGACGCTTTCTTGGCGCTTTTTGAAAGGCTGCAAAGCAGCCAATCAACAAGCGTCATACTACTTGCCCCAAGAGGCCATCACAGCCATGCCTACTATTGGCATGGCTGTGATTGGCCAGAGCACCATGTGACCCAGCCTCTATTTAAGCTGGAGTCACATAGCGCCGCCCGTCACTCTGCTCTGATTAGCGTAGGGAGAGGTTGCGGCTGCGACAGTAGGGCGAGATTAGGCAGATTAACTCCTCCAAAGGACTTGATTAACTGATCGATCTGCAGCTGTGGATCATTGAGCTGCTGATCCTCAATTGCTCACTGTTTTTAGGCTGCACAGACCGTTTGTCAGTCTCATTTTTCTGGGGTGATCGGCGGCCATTTTGTGTCTTGTGGTGCGCCAGCACAAGCTGCGACCAAGTGCATTTAACCCTCAATGGTGTGGTTGTTTTTTGGCTAAAGCCTACATCAGGGTGAAGCTGTCACACCAAGTGCATTTAACCAGCAATAGTCTGTTCATTTTTTGGCCATATACAAAATCAGGGGCAAGCTGCGCCTGTCACCAAGTGCATTTAACCCTCAATGGTGTGGTTGTTTTTTGGCTAAAGCCTACATCAGGGTGAAGCTGTCACACCAAGTGCATTTAACCAGCAATAGTCTGTTCATTTTTTGGCCATATACAAAATCAGGGGCAAGCTGCGCCTGTCACCAAGTGCATTTAACCCTCAATGGTGTGGTTGTTTTTTGGCTAAAGCCTACATCAGGGTGAAGCTGTCACACCAAGTGCATTTAACCAGCAATAGTCTGTTTATTTTTTGGCCATATCCCAGTCTAATTCTGTCACTAAATCCATACCGGTCACCCAGCGCCTAAATACTAGGCCTCAAATTTATATCCCGCTAAATCTGTCCTTAGTGCTGTAGCTGGGCGAGTTATTTAGTGTCCGTTCAAGCACATTTCTTGTTCTGGGTTGAAATACAATTCCCAATTTAGCAATTTCATAATTTAGTGGTTTCTGCTATATCAGAGCTATTTGAAATCTATCCCTAAAAGGGTATATAATATTCAAGGTGCACATTGGGTCATTCAGAATAACTTCACACACACCCGCTACTGTGTATTTCCAAGTCTAATTCTGGCACTAAACCCATACCTGTCACCCAGCGCCTAAATACTAGGCCTCAAATTTATATCCAGCTAAATCTGTCCCTAGTGCTGTAGCTGGGCGAGTTATTTAGTGTCCGTTCAAGCACATTTCTTGTTCTGGGTTGAAATACAATTCCCAATTTAGCAATTTCATAATTTAGTGGTTTCTGCTATATCAGAGCTATTTGAAATCTATCCCTAAAAGGGTATATAATATTCAAGGTGCACATTGGGTCATTCAGAATAACTTCACACACACCCGCTACTGTGTATTTCCAAGTCTAATTCTGGCACTAAACCCATACCTGTCACCCAGCGCCTAAATACTAGGCCTCAAATTTATATCCCGCTAAATCTGTCCTTAGTGCTGTAGCTGGGCGAGTTATTTAGTGTCCGTTCAAGCACATTTCTTGTTCTGGGTTGAAATACAATTCCCAATTTAGCAATTTCATAATTTAGTGGTTTCTGCTATATCAGAGCTATTTGAAATCTATCCCTAAAAGGGTATATAATATTCAAGGTGCACATTGGGTCATTCAGAATAACTTCACACACACCCGCTACTGTGTATTTCCAAGTCTAATTCTGGCACTAAACCCATACCTGTCACCCAGCGCCTAAATACTAGGCCTCAAATTTATATCCCGCTAAATCTGTCCTTAGTGCTGTAGCTGGGCGAGTTATTTAGTGTCCGTTCAAGCACATTTCTTGTTCTGGGTTGAAATACAATTCCCAATTTAGCAATTTCATAATTTAGTGGTTTCTGCTATATCAGAGCTATTTGAAATCTATCCCTAAAAGGGTATATAATATTCAAGGTGCACATTGGGTCATTCAGAATAACTTCACACACACCCGCTACTGTGTATTTCCAAGTCTAATTCTGGCACTAAACCAATACCTGTCACCCAGCGCCTAAATACTAGGCCTCAAATTTATATCCCGCTAAATCTGTCCTTAGTGCTGTAGCTGGGCGAGTTATTTAGTGTCCGTTCAAGCACATTTCTTGTTCTGGGTTGAAATACAATTCCCAATTTAGCAATTTCATAATTTAGTGGTTTCTGCTATATCAGAGCTATTTGAAATCTATCCCTAAAAGGGTATATAATATTCAAGGTGCACATTGGGTCATTCAGAATAACTTCACACACACCCGCTACTGTGTATTTCCAAGTCTAATTCTGGCACTAAACCCATACCTGTCACCCAGCGCCTAAATACTAGGCCTCAAATTTATATCCCGCTAAATCTGTCCTTAGTGCTGTAGCTGGGCGAGTTATTTAGTGTCCGTTCAAGCACATTTCTTGTTCTGGGTTGAAATACAATTCCCAATTTAGCAATTTCATAATTTAGTGGTTTCTGCTATATCAGAGCTATTTGAAATCTATCCCTAAAAGGGTATATAATATTCAAGGTGCACATTGGGTCATTCAGAATAACTTCACACACACCCGCTACTGTGTATTTCCAAGTCTAATTCTGGCACTAAACCCATACCTGTCACCCAGCGCCTAAATACTAGGCCTCAAATTTATATCCCGCTAAATCTGTCCCTAGTGCTGTAGCTGGGCGAGTTATTTAGTGTCCGTTCAAGCACATTTCTTGTTCTGGGTTGAAATACAATTCCCAATTTAGCAATTTCATAATTTAGTGGTTTCTGCTATATCAGAGCTATTTGAAATCTATCCCTAAAAGGGTATATAATATTCAAGGTGCACATAGGGTCATTCAGAATAACTTCACACACCCGCTACTGTGCATTTCCAAATCTAATTCTGTCACTAAACCCATACCTGTCACCCAGCGCCTAAATACTAGGCCTCAAATTTATATCCCGCTAAATCTCTCGTTACCGCTGTCCTGTTGTGGCTGGGAAAGTTATTTAGTGTCCGTCAAAGCACATTTTTTGTTCTGGGTTGAAATACAATTCCCAATTTAGCAATTTCATAATTTAGTCGTTTCTGCTATATCAGAGCTATTTGAAATCTATCCCTAAAAGGGTAGATCATATTGAAGGTGCACATAGGGTCATTCAGAATAACTTCACACACACGCTTCTGTGCATTTCCAAGTCTAATTCTGTCACTAAATCCATACCGGTCACCCAGCGCCTAAATACTAGGCCTCAAATTTATATCCCGCTGAATTTGAATACAATACATTGGGCCAAATAATATATTTGTTGTTGTGGTGAACCATAACAATGAGAAAAACATCTAGTAAGGGACGCGGACGTGGACATGGTCGTGGTGGTGTTAGTGGACCCTCTGGTGCTGGGAGAGGACGTGGCCGTTCTGCCACATCCACACGTCCTAGTGTACCAACTACCTCAGGTCCCAGTAGCCGCCAGAATTTACAGCGATATATGGTGGGGCCCAATGCCGTTCTAAGGATGGTAAGGCCTGAGCAGGTACAGGCATTAGTCAATTGGGTGGCCGACAGTGGATCCAGCACGTTCACATTATCTCCCACCCAGTCTTCTGCAGAAAGCGCACAGATGGCGCCTGAAAACCAACCCCATCAGTCTGTCACATCACCCCCATGCATACCAGGGAAACTGTCTCAGCCTCAAGTTATGCAGCAGTCTCTTATGCTGTTTGAAGACTCCGCTGGCAGGGTTTCCCAAGGGCATCCACCTAGCCCTTCCCCAGCGGTGAAAGACATAGAATGCACTGACGCACAACCACTTATGTTTCCTGATGATGAGGACATGGGAATACCACCTCAGCATGTCTCTGATGATGACGAAACACAGGTGCCAACTGCTGCGTCTTTCTGCAGTGTGCAGACTGAACAGGAGGTCAGGGATCAAGACTGGGTGGAAGACGATGCAGGGGACGATGAGGTCCTAGACCCCACATGGAATGAAGGTCGTGCCACTGACTTTCACAGTTCGGAGGAAGAGGCAGTGGTGAGACCGAGCCAACAGCGTAGCAAAAGAGGGAGCAGTGGGCAAAAGCAGAACACCCGCCGCCAAGAGACTCCGCCTGCTACTGACCGCCGCCATCTGGGACCGAGCACCCCAAAGGCAGCTTCAAGGAGTTCCCTGGCATGGCACTTCTTCAAACAATGTGCTGACGACAAGACCCGAGTGGTTTGCACGCTGTGCCATCAGAGCCTGAAGCGAGGCATTAACGTTCTGAACCTGAGCACAACCTGCATGACCAGGCACCTGCATGCAAAGCATGAACTGCAGTGGAGTAAACACCTTAAAACCAAGGAAGTCACTCAGGCTCCCCCTGCTACCTCTTCTGCTGCTGCCGCCTCGGCCTATTCTGCTGCTGCCGCCTCGGCCTCTTCCTCCGCCCCTGGAGGAACGTTGGCACCTGCCGCCCAGCAAACAGGGGATGTACCACCAACACCACCACCACCACCTCCGTCACCAAGCGTCTCAACCATGTCACACGCCAGCGTTCAGCTCTCCATCTCACAAACATTTGATAGAAAGCGTAAATTCCCACCTAGCCACCCTCGATCCCTGGCCCTGAATGCCAGCATTTCTAAACTACTGGCCTATGAAATGCTGTCATTTAGGCTGGTGGACACAGACAGCTTCAAACAGCTCATGTCGCTTGCTGTCCCACAGTATGTTGTTCCCAGCCGGCACTACTTCTCCAAGAGAGCCGTGCCTTCCCTGCACAACCAAGTATCCGATAAAATCAAGTGTGCACTGCGCAACGCCATCTGTGGCAAGGTCCACCTAACCACAGATACGTGGACCAGTAAGCACGGCCAGGGACGCTATATCTCCCTAACTGCACACTGGGTAAATGTAGTGGCAGCTGGGCCCCAGGCGGAGAGCTGTTTGGCGCACGTCCTTCCGCCGCCAAGGATCGCAGGGCAACATTCTTTGCCTCCTGTTGCCACCTCCTCCTTCTCGGCTTCCTCCTCCTCTTCTTCCACCTGCTCATCCAGTCAGCCACACACCTTCACCACCAACTTCAGCACAGCCCGGGGTAAACGTCAGCAGGCCATTCTGAAACTCATATGTTTGGGGGACAGGCCCCACACCGCACAGGAGTTGTGGCGGGGTATAGAACAACAGACCGACGAGTGGTTGCTGCCGGTGAGCCTCAAGCCCGGCCTGGTGGTGTGTGATAATGGGCGAAATCTCGTTGCAGCTCTGGGACTAGCCAATTTGACGCACATCCCTTGCTTGGCGCATGTGCTGAATTTGGTGGTGCAGAAGTTCATTCACAACTACCCCGACATGTCAGAGCTGCTGCATAAAGTGCGGGCCGTCTGTTCGCGCTTCCGGCGTTCACATCCTGCTGCTGCTCGCCTGTCTGCGCTACAGCGTAACTTCGGCCTTCCCGCTCACCGCCTCATATGCGACGTGCCCACCAGGTGGAACTCCACCTTGCACATGCTGGACAGACTGTGCGAGCAGCAGCAGGCCATAGTGGAGTTTCAGCTGCAGCACGCACGGGTCAGTCGCACTACAGAACAGCACCACTTCACCACCAATGACTGGGCCTCCATGCGAGACCTGTGTGCCCTGTTGCGCTGTTTCGAGTACTCCACCAACATGGCCAGTGGCGATGACACCGTTATCAGCGTTACAATACCACTTCTATGTCTCCTTGAGAAAACACTTAGGGCGATGATGGAAGAGGAGGTGGCCCAGGAGGAGGAGGAGGAGGAGGAGGAAGAGGGGTCATTTTTAGCACTTTCAGGCCAGTCTCTTCGAAGTGACTCAGAGGGAGGTTTTTGGCAACAGCAGAGGCCAGGTACAAATGTGGCCAGCCAGGGCCCACTACTGGAGGACGAGGAGGACGAGGATGAGGAGGAGGTGGAGGAGGATGAGGATGAAGCATGGTCACAGCGGGGTGGCACCCAACGCAGCTCGGGTCCATCACTGGTGCGTGGCTGGGGGGAAAGGCAGGACGATGACGATACGCCTCCCACAGAGGACAGCTTGTCCATACCCCTGGGCAGCCTGGCACACATGAGCGACTACATGCTGCAGTGCCTGCGCAACGACAGCAGAGTTGCCCACATTTTAACCTGTGCGGACTACTGGGTTGCCACCCTGCTGGATCCACGCTACAAAGACAATGTGCCCACCTTACTTCCTGCACTGGAGCGTGATAGGAAGATGCGCGAGTACAAGCGCACGTTGGTAGACGCGCTACTGAGAGCATTCCCAAATGTCACAGGGGAACAAGTGGAAGCCCAAGGCCAAGGCAGAGGAGGAGCAAGAGGTCGCCAAGGCAGCTGTGTCACGGCCAGCTCCTCTGAGGGCAGGGTTAGCATGGCAGAGATGTGGAAAACTTTTGTCAACACGCCACAGCTAACTGCACCACCACCTGATACGCAACGTGTTAGCAGGAGGCAACATTTCACTAACATGGTGGAACAGTACGTGTGCACACCCCTCCACGTACTGACTGATGGTTCGGCCCCATTCAACTTCTGGGTCTCTAAATTGTCCACGTGGCCAGAGCTAGCCTTTTATGCCTTGGAGGTGCTGGCCTGCCCGGCAGCCAGCGTTTTGTCTGAACGTGTATTCAGCACGGCAGGGGGCGTCATTACAGACAAACGCAGCCGCCTGTCTACAGCCAATGTGGACAAGCTGACGTTCATAAAAATGAACCAGGCATGGATCCCACAGGACCTGTCCGTCCCTTGTCCAGATTAGACATTAACTACCTCCCCATAACCATATATTATTGGACTCCAGGGCACTTCCTCATTCAATCCTATTTTTATTTTCATTTTACCATTATATTGCGAGGCTACCCAAAGTTGAATGAACCTCTCCTCTGCCTGTGTGCTAGGCCTAAATATATGCCAATGGACTGTTGCAGTGGTGGCTGACGTGAAGCCTCATTCTCTGCTATGACATGCAGACTGATTCTCTGCTGACATGAAGACAGATTCTCTGTTACGGGACCTCCCTCCTCTGCCTGGGTGCTGGGCCTAAATATATGCCAATGGACTGTTGCAGTGGTGGCTGACATGAAGCCTGATTCTCTGCTATGACATGCAGACTAATTCTCTGCTGACATGAAGCCAGATTGTCTGTTACGGGACCTCTCTCCTCTGCCTGGGTGCTGGGCCTAAATTTATGACAATGGACTGTTGCAGTGGTGGCTGACGTGAAGCCTCATTCTCTGCTATGACATGCAGACTGATTCTCTGCTGACATGAAGCCAGATTGTCTGTTACGGGACCTCTCTGCTCTGCCTGTGTGCTAGGCCTAAATATATGCCAATGGACTGTTGCAGTGGTGGCTGACGTGAAGCCTCATTCTCTGCTATGACATGCAGACTGATTCTCTGCTGACATGAAGCCAGATTGTCTGTTACGGGACCTCTCTGCTCTGCCTGTGTGCTAGGCCTAAATATATGCCAATGGACTTTTGCAGTGGTGGCTGACGTGAAGCCTGATTCTCTGCTATGACATGCAGACTGATTCTCTGCTGACATGAAGCCAGATTGTCTGTTACGGGACCTCTCTGCTCTGCCTGTGTGCTAGGCCTAAATATATGCCAATGGACTGTTGCAGTGGTGGGTGACGTGAAGCCTCATTCTTTGCTATGACATGCAGACTGATTCTCTGCTGACATGAAGACAGATTCTCTGTTACGGGACCTCCCTCCTCTGCCTGGGTGCTGGGCCTAAATATATGCCAATGGACTGTTGCAGTGGTGGCTGACATGAAGCCTGATTCTCTGCTATGACATGCAGACTAATTCTCTGCTGACATGAAGCCAGATTGTCTGTTACGGGACCTCTCTCCTCTGCCTGGGTGCTGGGCCTAAATTTATGACAATGGACTGTTGCAGTGGTGGCTGACGTGAAGCCTGATTCTCTGCTATGACATGCAGACTGATTCTCTGCTGACATGAAGCCAGATTGTCTGTTACGGGACCTCTCTGCTCTGCCTGTGTGCTAGGCCTAAATATATGCCAATGGACTGTTGCAGTGGTGGCTGACGTGAAGCCTCATTCTCTGCTATGACATGCAGACTGATTCTCTGCTGACATGAAGCCAGATTGTCTGTTACGGGACCTCTCTGCTCTGCCTGTGTGCTAGGCCTAAATATATGCCAATGGACTGTTGCAGTGGTGGGTGACGTGAAGCCTCATTCTCTGCTATGACATGCAGACTGATTCTCTGCTGACATGAAGCCAGATTCTCTGTTACGGGACCTCTCTCCTCTGCCTGTGTGTGTGCTGGGCCTAAATATATGCCAATGGACTGTTGCAGTGGTGGCTGACGTGAAGCCTGATTCTCTGCTATGACATGCAGACTGATTCTCTGCTGACATGAAGCCAGATTGTCTGTTACGGGACCTCTCTCCTCTGCCTGTGTGTGTGCTGGGCCTAAATATATGCCAATGGACTGTTGCAGTGGTGGCTGACGTGAAGCCTCATTCTCTGCTATGACATGCAGACTAATTCTCTGCTGACATGAAGACAGATTCTCTGTTACGGGACCTCTCTCCTCTGCCTGGGTGCCGGGGCCTAAATATCTGAGAATGGACTGTTCCAGTGGTGGGTGACGGGAAGCCAGATTCTCTGCTATGGAACCTCTCTCCAATTGATTTTGGTTAATTTTTATTTATTTAATTTTTATTTTAATTCATTTCCCTATCCACATTTGTTTGCAGGGGATTTACCTACATGTTGCTGCCTTTTGCAGCCCTCTAGCTCTTTCCTGGGCTGTTTTACAGCCTTTTTAGTGCCGAAAAGTTCGGGTCCCCATTGACTTCAATGGGGTTCGGGTTCGGGACGAAGTTCGGATCGGGTTCGGATCCCGAACCCGAACATTTCCGGGATGTTCGGCCGAACTTCTCGAACCCGAACATCCAGGTGTTCGCTCAACTCTAACCATGACTCTTCTCAGGTGGCCATGGCTATTTTACAGGCCCAGTCTGCAATGATTGTGATGTTGGTTCTCAGCAACAGCTTACTTTTTAATTTTAACTGACAGGCCGCTGAAATCAACTCGCCTATCCCTACTTTATGCTGCCGTTAGTTCCCTTTAAACCATAATAATCTGTTGGTTCCCCTCTTGCTGGCATAACAGCTCAGACCCTATTTAGGCATGGACTGAAAAGACCACCAAAGTTATCCTATGATATTTGGCAAGATGTAAGCAACATATCATTTAAGTTTTGAGGTGTCCATGGATCAGACTTGTTTTTGTAGAACAGTCAAGACCTTGATCTCTTTCTTATGATCCTCAAACTATTTCTGATCTATTTTTGCGGTGTGGCAGAGTGCATTATCCTTCTGAAAGAGGCCACTGCCATTAGGAAATATTACTGAAATGAAGGGGTGTACTTGGTCTGTAACAATGTTTAGTGGATGGTACGGATGGTAACATCCTCCACATGTATGATAACCATTGGGGTCATTTATCAATCTTGTGTAAATTAGAACTGTCTTAGTTGCCGATAGAAACCAATCAGGTTCCAACTTTTATTTTCCAAAGGGGCAGTCAAAAATTTAAGTTGGAATCTGATTGGTTGCTATAGGCAACTAAGCCAGCTCTACTTTACACCAGTAAATGACCCCTCAACGTTTCTTAGCAGAATATTGTTCAGACTATTGATCTCATTAAACAGTGGGGGAGATTTATCAAAACTGATATAAAGGAAAACTGGTTTATTTGCCTTTAGAAACCAATCAGATTCCACCAATTAAAGAACAAACCAGTTCCTGTCTTTAGGTTCCGTGATGTGTGTTTTCACATACAAAAGTAGTTACACTTCATACACTGGCTTGGCTTGTTCTAATAGTGCATACTGTGCTCTCCTGTTCCCAAGGTAAGCACTGCACAAGCACGTGGCTGTCCACATGATGTAAAAGAAACAATGATACATAAAACCAGGCCACCTTCATCCATTACTCCATGGTCCAGTTCTGATGCTCACATGCCTATTCTAGGCACTTTCGGGGCAAGTTGTGATGCACTGTGTATTTTGACACCTTTCAGTCATAGCCAGCATTCACTGTCACTGTCTGGGGTTTTGGACAAGACAGGTTAGCCCTTACTTCTCTTCTGTGTCTTTTAGGCTTGGGCACACAGGGGCTTGTTGCTGGTTCACTGGCTGTCCTAACTTGGACCATTTTTGGTGGGTACTAACCACAACATATACTCCACAAGACTTAATGTTTTAGAGATGCTCTACCAAGTCATCTAGCCAACATAATTTGTCTCTTGTCATAGTAATCAGATCCTTACACTTAACCATTTTCTTGTTTTCAACACATTAACTTTGAGAGCTGACCATTTACTTGTTGCCTGATATATCCAACCTCTCAACAAGTGCAATTGGCACTAGGTAATCGATGTTATGGCTTATATGCAATATACATATGCATATAATATATTTACACGTATGTTTATAAAAGGCAGCAATCTGGTGGGTTCCTTGGAGCAAAGGCCAGATAACTGCATAGGAGTTAAAGGGTGAAAACCAGGGGATAACCAGATTAACACCCTCAGAATTAACCCTATTTAGTATAGTGGGTAGTACTGTACTAAAACTTAGTACTTTGTATTTGATATCCTAAACTCTGCATTCTTAAAGCAATTTTCCCATCTCAACATTTGTGGCATATCATAGGATATCCCACAACTGTCAGATAGTAGTGTTTTTCAGAGATGGGAGCTGCACCTATCTTCAAAACAAGGACCTTGAAATGAAGGACAGCACATTGTGCATGCGTGATATCCTCTCCATTCACTACTATGAGAGTTTGGCTGTTTTTGGAAATCCCTAGCAGTGAATGGAGAACAAGCCACGTAAGCACAGCAGAATATGTTTCAGAATATCTCTCAGCAAAATATTGCTTAAAGTATCATTCTCGTGATACATAGGGCCAGATTTATCATTAGCTCAGGTCAGAATAATGGAGTGAAAAAGTCCCCAAAAAAGTCCCAAACGCTAAAACTGCGCACAAATTTGCGACTTTTTTCTGCTCTGCACTATGCTCGCCAGTTTTCTCAAAGTGGGCGTGTTTTCTTATGTAAATGAATCTCTAGACAGATTTACTATTGGGACTATTTAAAAAGTCGCAAAAAAGTTGCATTTTCACTCCAGTGAGGACCATGCTTATCTTATGAGACTTTTTAATAGAACATGCGACTTTTTCATAAAAACGTGCGACTTTTGTAAAGCTGCTTACTGACGGATAAACTGCTACCGTCAAACCACATTTATTACAGTCTTAAAGGGCCAATCATAAATCTGACTTGGCTAAAACTGACTTTAGCCATATGTTAAAGTGGAGTGAGCTGTCAGAGTCGTGATAAATCTGGCCCATAGTGTTTGGAAACTTCATTCTCTGCTTTGGGACTGCCCATCACACACTAATTTTGGTACTTCCATAACTTGGAATGGAGTGTGACCACGTATGGCACAGATGCTTTCCCTTAACTTCTGGGTCCCCATTCTGGAGGTAGAATTGGATCCTAGATTTAGCGTAGGACCAGCATCTATATGACATTTATAACAAAATGCAAAAATATAGGAAAACCCTCTTAACTAGGGATGAGCGAACTCGAACTGTATAGTTCGGGTTCGTACCGAATTTTGGGGTGTCCGTGACACGGACCCGAACCCGGACATTTTCGTAAAAGTCCGGGTTCGGGTTCGGTGTTCGTCGCTTTCTTGGCGCTTTTGTGACGCTTTCTTGGCGCTTTTTGAAAGGCTGCAAAGCAGCCAATCAACAAGCGTCATACTACTTGCCCCAAGAGGCCATCACAGCCATGCCTACTATTGGCATGGCTGTGATTGGCCAGAGCACCATGTGACCCAGCCTCTATTTAAGCTGGAGTCACATAGCGCCGCCCGTCACTCTGCTCTGATTAGCGTAGGGAGAGGTTGCGGCTGCGACAGTAGGGCGAGATTAGGCAGATTAACTCCTCCAAAGGACTTGATTAACTGATCGATCTGCAGCTGTGGATCATTGAGCTGCTGATCCTCAATTGCTCACTGTTTTTAGGCTGCACAGACCGTTTGTCAGTCTCATTTTTCTGGGGTGATCGGCGGCCATTTTGTGTCTTGTGGTGCGCTAGCACAAGCTGCGACCAAGTGCATTTAACCCTCAATGGTGTGGTTGTTTTTTGGCTAAAGCCTACATCAGGGTGAAGCTGTCACACCAAGTGCATTTAACCAGCAATAGTCTGTTCATTTTTTGGCCATATACAAAATCAGGGGCAAGCTGCGCCTGTCACCAAGTGCATTTAACCCTCAATGGTGTGGTTGTTTTTTGGCTAAAGCCTACATCAGGGTGAAGCTGTGACACCAAGTGCATTTAACCAGCAATAGTCTGTTCATTTTTTGGCCATATACAAAATCAGGGGCAAGCTGCGCCTGTCACCAAGTGCATTTAACCCTCAATGGTGTGGTTGTTTTTTGGCTAAAGCCTACATCAGGGTGAAGCTGTCACACCAAGTGCATTTAACCAGCAATAGTCTGTTCATTTTTTGGCCATATACAAAATCAGGGGCAAGCTGCGCCTGTCACCAAGTGCATTTAACCCTCAATGGTGTGGTTGTTTTTTGGCTAAAGCCTACATCAGGGTGAAGCTGTCACACCAAGTGCATTTAACCAGCAATAGTCTGTTTATTTTTTGGCCATATCCCAGTCTAATTCTGTCACTAAATCCATACCGGTCACCCAGCGCCTAAATACTAGGCCTCAAATTTATATCCAGCTAAATCTGTCCCTAGTGCTGTAGCTGGGCGAGTTATTTAGTGTCCGTTCAAGCACATTTCTTGTTCTGGGTTGAAATACAATTCCCAATTTAGCAATTTCATAATTTAGTGGTTCCTGCTATATCAGAGCTATTTGAAATCTATCCCAAAAAGGGTATATAATATTGAAGGTGCACATTGGGTCATTCAGAATAACTTCACACACACCCGCTACTGTGTATTTCCAAGTCTAATTCTGTCACTAAACCCATACCTGTCACCCAGCGCCTAAATACTAGGCCTCAAATTTAAATCCCTCTAAATCTCTCGTTACCGCTGTACTGTTGTTGCTGGGCAAGATATTTAGTGTCCGTCAAAGCACATTTTTTGTTCTGGGTTGAAGTACAATTCCCAATTTAGCAATTTCATAATTTAGTGGTTCCTGCTATATCAGAGCTATTTGGAATCTATCCCTAAAAGGGTATATAATATTGAAGGTGCACATTGGGTCATTCAGAATAACTTCACACACACCCGCTACTGTGTATTTCCAAGTCTAATTCTGTCACTAAACCCATACCTGTCACCCAGCGCCTAAATACTAGGCCTCAAATTTAAATCCCTCTAAATCTCTCGTTACCGCTGTACTGTTGTTGCTGGGCAAGATATTTAGTGTCCGTCAAAGCACATTTTTTGTTCTGGGTTAAAGTACAATTCCCAATTTAGCAATTTCATAATTTAGTGGTTCCTGCTATATCAGAGCTATTTGGAATCTATCCCTAAAAGGGTATATAATATTGAAGGTGCACATTGGGTCATTCAGAATAACTTCACACACACCCGCTACTGTGTATTTCCAAGTCTAATTCTGTCACTAAACCCATACCTGTCACCCAGCGCCTAAATACTAGGCCTCAAATTTAAATCCCTCTAAATCTCTCGTTACCGCTGTACTGTTGTTGCTGGGCAAGATATTTAGTGTCCGTCAAAGCACATTTTTTGTTCTGGGTTGAAGTACAATTCCCAATTTAGCAATTTCATAATTTAGTGGTTTCTGCTATATCAGAGCTATTTGAAATCTATCCCTAAAAGGGTATATAATATTGAAGGTGCACATAGGGTCATTCAGAATAACTTCACACACACGCTTCTGTGCATTTCCAAGTCTAATTCTGTCACTAAATCCATACCGGTGACCCAGCGCCTAAATACTAGGCCTCAAATTTATATCCCGCTAAATCTCTCGTTACCGCTGTACTGTTGTTGCTGGGCAAGATATTTAGTGTCCGTCAAAGCACATTTTTTGTTCTGGGTTGAAGTACAATTCCCAATTTAGCAATTTCATAATTTAGTGGTTTCTGCTATATCAGAGCTATTTGAAATCTATCCCTAAAAGGGTATATAATATTGAAGGTGCACATTGGGTCATTCAGAATAACTTCACACACACGCTTCTGTGCATTTCCAAGTCTAATTCTGTCACTAAATCCATACCGGTGACCCAGCGCCTAAATACTAGGCCTCAAATTTAAATCCCTCTAAATCTCTCGTTACCCACCGCTGTACTGTTGTTGCTGGGCAAGATATTTAGTGTCCGTCAAAGCACATTTTTTGTTCTGGGTTGAAGTACAATTCCCAATTTAGCAATTTCATAATTTAGTGGTTTCTGCTATATCAGAGCTATTTGAAATCTATCCCTAAAAGGGTATATAATATTGAAGGTGCACATAGGGTCATTCAGAATAACTTCACACACACCCGCTACTGTGTATTTCCAAGTCTAATTCTGTCACTAAACCCATACCTGTCACCCAGCGCCTAAATACTAGGCCTCAAATTTAAATCCCTCTAAATCTCTCGTTACCGCTGTACTGTTGTTGCTGGGCAAGATATTTAGTGTCCGTCAAAGCACATTTTTTGTTCTGGGTTGAAGTACAATTCCCAATTTAGCAATTTCATAATTTAGTGGTTTCTGCTATATCAGAGCTATTTGAAATCTATCCCTAAAAGGGTATATAATATTGAAGGTGCACATTGGGTCATTCAGAATAACTTCACACACACGCTTCTGTGCATTTCCAAGTCTAATTCTGTCACTAAATCCATACCGGTGACCCAGCGCCTAAATACTAGGCCTCAAATTTAAATCCCTCTAAATCTCTCGTTACCCACCGCTGTACTGTTGTTGCTGGGCAAGATATTTAGTGTCCGTCAAAGCACATTTTTTGTTCTGGGTTGAAGTACAATTCCCAATTTAGCAATTTCATAATTTAGTGGTTTCTGCTATATCAGAGCTATTTGAAATCTATCCCTAAAAGGGTATATAATATTGAAGGTGCACATAGGGTCATTCAGAATAACTTCACACACACGCTTCTGTGCATTTCCAAGTCTAATTCTGTCACTAAATCCATACCGGTGACCCA
Organism: Bufo gargarizans; assembly: GCF_014858855.1. NCBI lineage: Eukaryota > Metazoa > Chordata > Amphibia > Anura > Bufonidae > Bufo > Bufo gargarizans. Next base: position 170,111,746 of record NC_058080.1, read on the forward strand.
GCGCCTAAATACTAGGCCTCAAATTTAAATCCCTCTAAATCTCTCGTTACCCACCGCTGTACTGTTGTTGCTGGGCAAGATATTTAGTGTCCGTCAAAGCACATTTTTTGTTCTGGGTTGAAGTACAATTCCCAATTTAGCAATTTCATAATTTAGTGGTTTCTGCTATATCAGAGCTATTTGAAATCTATCCCTAAAAGGGTATATAATATTGAAGGTGCACATAGGGTCATTCAGAATAACTTCACACACACGCTTCTGTGCATTTCCAAGTCTAATTCTGTCACTAAATCCATACCGGTGACCCAGCGCCTAAATACTAGGCCTCAAATTTAAATCCCTCTAAATCTCTCGTTACCCACCGCTGTACTGTTGTTGCTGGGCAAGATATTTAGTGTCCGTCAAAGCACATTTTTTGTTCTGGGTTGAAGTACAATTCCCAATTTAGCAATTTCATAATTTAGTGGTTTCTGCTATATCAGAGCTATTTGAAATCTATCCCTAAAAGGGTATATAATATTGAAGGTGCACATAGGGTCATTCAGAATAACTTCACACACACGCTTCTGTGCATTTCCAAGTCTAATTCTGTCACTAAATCCATACCGGTGACCCAGCGCCTAAATACTAGGCCTCAAATTTATATCCCGCTAAATCTCTCGTTACCGCTGTACTGTTGTTGCTGGGCAAGATATTTAGTGTCCGTCAAAGCACATTTTTTGTTCTGGGTTGAAGTACAATTCCCAATTTAGCAATTTCATAATTTAGTGGTTCCTGCTATATCAGAGCTATTTGAAATCTATCCCAAAAAGGGTATATAATATTGAAGGTGCACATTGGGTCATTCAGAATAACTTCACACACACCCGCTACTGTGTATTTCCAAGTCTAATTCTGTCACTAAACCCATACCTGTCACCCAGCGCCTAAATACTAGGCCTCAAATTTAAATCCCTCTAAATCTCTCGTTACCGCTGTCCTGTTGTAGCTGGGAAAGTTATTTAGTGCCCGTCAAAGCACATTTTTTGTTCTGGGTTGAAGTACAATTCCCAATTTAGCAATTTCATAATTTAGTGGTTCCTGCTATATCAGAGCTATTTGAAATCTATCCCAAAAAGGGTATATAATATTCAAGGTGCACATTGGGTCATTCAGAATAACTTCACACACACCTTCTGTGCATTTCCAAGTCTAATTCTGTCACTAAATCCATACCGGTCACCCAGCGCCTAAATACTAGGCCTCAAATTTATATCCCGCTGAATTTGAATACAATACATTGGGCCAAATAATATATTTGTTGTTGTGGTGAACCATAACAATGAGAAAAACATCTAGTAAGGGACGCGGACGTGGACATGGTCGTGGTGGTGTTAGTGGACCCTCTGGTGCTGGGAGAGGACGTGGCCGTTCTGCCACATCCACACGTCCTAGTGTACCAACTACCTCAGGTCCCAGTAGCCGCCAGAATTTACAGCGATATATGGTGGGGCCCAATGCCGTTCTAAGGATGGTAAGGCCTGAGCAGGTACAGGCATTAGTCAATTGGGTGGCCGACAGTGGATCCAGCACGTTCACATTATCTCCCACCCAGTCTTCTGCAGAAAGCGCACAGATGGCGCCTGAAAACCAACCCCATCAGTCTGTCACATCACCCCCATGCATACCAGGGAAACTGTCTCAGCCTCAAGTTATGCAGCAGTCTCTTATGCTGTTTGAAGACTCCGCTGGCAGGGTTTCCCAAGGGCATCCACCTAGCCCTTCCCCAGCGGTGAAAGACATAGAATGCACTGACGCACAACCACTTATGTTTCCTGATGATGAGGACATGGGAATACCACCTCAGCATGTCTCTGATGATGACGAAACACAGGTGCCAACTGCTGCGTCTTTCTGCAGTGTGCAGACTGAACAGGAGGTCAGGGATCAAGACTGGGTGGAAGACGATGCAGGGGACGATGAGGTCCTAGACCCCACATGGAATGAAGGTCGTGCCACTGACTTTCACAGTTCGGAGGAAGAGGCAGTGGTGAGACCGAGCCAACAGCGTAGCAAAAGAGGGAGCAGTGGGCAAAAGCAGAACACCCGCCGCCAAGAGACTCCGCCTGCTACTGACCGCCGCCATCTGGGACCGAGCACCCCAAAGGCAGCTTCAAGGAGTTCCCTGGCATGGCACTTCTTCAAACAATGTGCTGACGACAAGACCCGAGTGGTTTGCACGCTGTGCCATCAGAGCCTGAAGCGAGGCATTAACGTTCTGAACCTGAGCACAACCTGCATGACCAGGCACCTGCATGCAAAGCATGAACTGCAGTGGAGTAAACACCTTAAAACCAAGGAAGTCACTCAGGCTCCCCCTGCTACCTCTTCTGCTGCTGCCGCCTCGGCCTATTCTGCTGCTGCCGCCTCGGCCTCTTCCTCCGCCTCTGGAGGAACGTTGGCACCTGCCGCCCAGCAAACAGGGGATGTACCACCAACACCACCACCACCACCTCCGTCACCAAGCGTCTCAACCATGTCACACGCCAGCGTTCAGCTCTCCATCTCACAAACATTTGATAGAAAGCGTAAATTCCCACCTAGCCACCCTCGATCCCTGGCCCTGAATGCCAGCATTTCTAAACTACTGGCCTATGAAATGCTGTCATTTAGGCTGGTGGACACAGACAGCTTCAAACAGCTCATGTCGCTTGCTGTCCCACAGTATGTTGTTCCCAGCCGGCACTACTTCTCCAAGAGAGCCGTGCCTTCCCTGCACAACCAAGTATCCGATAAAATCAAGTGTGCACTGCGCAACGCCATCTGTAGCAAGGTCCACCTAACCACAGATACGTGGACCAGTAAGCACGGCCAGGGACGCTATATCTCCCTAACTGCACACTGGGTAAATGTAGTGGCAGCTGGGCCCCAGGCGGAGAGCTGTTTGGCGCACGTCCTGCCGCCGCCAAGGATCGCAGGGCAACATTCTTTGCCTCCTGTTGCCACCTCCTCCTTCTCGGCTTCCTCCTCCTCTTCTTCCACCTGCTCATCCAGTCAGCCACACACCTTCACCACCAACTTCAGCACAGCCCGGGGTAAACGTCAGCAGGCCATTCTGAAACTCATATGTTTGGGGGACAGGCCCCACACCGCACAGGAGTTGTGGCGGGGTATTGAACAACAGACCGACGAGTGGTTGCTGCCGGTGAGCCTCAAGCCCGGCCTGGTGGTGTGTGATAATGGGCGAAATCTCGTTGCAGCTCTGGGACTAGCCAATTTGACGCACATCCCTTGCTTGGCGCATGTGCTGAATTTGGTGGTGCAGAAGTTCATTCACAACTACCCCGACATGTCAGAGCTGCTGCATAAAGTGCGGGCCGTCTGTTCGCGCTTCCGGCGTTCACATCCTGCCGCTGCTCGCCTGTCTGCGCTACAGCGTAACTTCGGCCTTCCCGCTCACCGCCTCATATGCGACGTGCCCACCAGGTGGAACTCCACCTTGCACATGCTGGACAGACTGTGCGAGCAGCAGCAGGCCATAGTGGAGTTTCAGCTGCAGCACGCACGGGTCAGTCGCACTACAGAACAGCACCACTTCACCACCAATGACTGGGCCTCCATGCGAGACCTGTGTGCCCTGTTGCGCTGTTTCGAGTACTCCACCAACATGGCCAGTGGCGATGACACCGTTATCAGCGTTACAATACCACTTCTATGTCTCCTTGAGAAAACACTTAGGGCGATGATGGAACAGGAGGTGGCCCAGGAGGAGGAGGAGGAGGATGAGGAAGAGGGGTCATTTTTAGCACTTTCAGGCCAGTCTCTTCGAAGTGACTCAGAGGGAGGTTTTTTGCAACAGCAGAGGCCAGGTACAAATGTGGCCAGCCAGGGCCCACTACTGGAGGACGAGGAGGACGAGGATGAGGAGGAGGTGGAGGAGGATGAGGATGAAGCATGGTCACAGCGGGGTGGCACCCAACGCAGCTCGGGTCCATCACTGGTGCGTGGCTGGGGGGAAAGGCAGGACGATGACGATACGCCTCCCACAGAGGACAGCTTGTCCTTACCCCTGGGCAGCCTGGCACACATGAGCGACTACATGCTGCAGTGCCTGCGCAACGACAGCAGAGTTGCCCACATTTTAACCTGTGCGGACTACTGGGTTGCCACCCTGCTGGATCCACGCTACAAAGACAATGTGCCCACCTTACTTCCTGCACTGGAGCGTGATAGGAAGATGCGCGAGTACAAGCGCACGTTGGTAGACGCGCTACTGAGAGCATTCCCAAATGTCACAGGGGAACAAGTGGAAGCCCAAGGCCAAGGCAGAGGAGGAGCAAGAGGTCGCCAAGGCAGCTGTGTCACGGCCAGCTCCTCTGAGGGCAGGGTTAGCATGGCAGAGATGTGGAAAACTTTTGTCAACACGCCACAGCTAACTGCACCACCACCTGATACGCAACGTGTTAGCAGGAGGCAACATTTCACTAACATGGTGGAACAGTACGTGTGCACACCCCTCCACGTACTGACTGATGGTTCGGCCCCATTCAACTTCTGGGTCTCTAAATTGTCCACGTGGCCAGAGCTAGCCTTTTATGCCTTGGAGGTGCTGGCCTGCCCGGCAGCCAGCGTTTTGTCTGAACGTGTATTCAGCACGGCAGGGGGCGTCATTACAGACAAACGCAGCCGCCTGTCTACAGCCAATGTGGACAAGCTGCACGTTCATAAAAATGAACCAGGCATGGATCCCACAGGACCTGTCCGTCCCTTGTCCAGATTAGACATTAACTACCTCCCCATAACCATATATTATTGGACTCCAGGGCACTTCCTCATTCAATCCTATTTTTATTTTCATTTTACCATTATATTGCGATGCTACCCAAAGTTGAATGAACCTCTCCTCTGCCTGTGTGCTAGGCCTAAATATATGCCAATGGACTGTTGCAGTGGTGGCTGACATGAAGCCTGATTCTCTGCTATGACATGCAGACTAATTCTCTGCTGACATGAAGCCAGATTGTCTGTTACGGGACCTCTCTCCTCTGCCTGGGTGCTGGGCCTAAATTTATGACAATGGACTGTTGCAGTGGTGGCTGACGTGAAGCCTGATTCTCTGCTATGACATGCAGACTGATTCTCTGCTGACATGAAGCCAGATCCTCTGTTACGGGACCTCTCTCCTCTGCCTGGGTGCTGGGCCTAAATTTATGACAATGGACTGTTGCAGTGGTGGCTGACGTGAAGCCTGATTCTCTGCTATGACATGCAGACTGATTCTCTGCTGACATGAAGCCAGATCCTCTTTTACGGGACCTCTCTCCTCTGCCTGGGTGCTGGGCCTAAATTTATGACAATGGACTGTTGCAGTGGTGGCTGACGTGAAGCCTGATTCTCTGCTATGACATGCAGACTGATTCTCTGCTGACATGAAGCCAGATCCTCTTTTACGGGACCTCTCTCCTCTGCCTGGGTGCTGGGCCTAAATTTATGACAATGGACTGTTGCAGTGGTGGCTGACGTGAAGCCTCATTCTCTGCTATGACATGCAGACTGATTCTCTGCTGACATGAAGCCAGATCCTCTGTTACGGGACCTCTCTCCTCTGCCTGGGTGCTGGGCCTGAATATATGCCAATGGACTGTTGCAGTGGTGGGTGACGTGAAGCCTCATTCTCTGCTATGACATGCAGACTAATTCTCTGCTGACATGAAGCCAGATTGTCTGTTACGGGACCTCTCTCCTCTGCCTGTGTGTGTGCTGGGCCTAAATATATGCCAATGGACTGTTGCAGTGGTGGCTGACGTGAAGCCTCATTCTCTGCTATGACATGCAGACTGATTCTCTGCTGACATGAAGCCAGATCCTCTGTTACGGGACCTCTCTCCTCTGCCTGGGTGCTGGGCCTAAATTTATGACAATGGACTGTTGCAGTGGTGGCTGACGTGAAGCCTGATTCTCTGCTATGACATGCAGACTGATTCTCTGCTGTCATGAAGCCAGATTGTCTGTTACGGGACCTTTCTCCTCTACCTGGGTTCTGGGCCTAAATTTATGAAAATTGACTCTTACAGTGGTGGGTGACGTGAAGCCTGATTCTCTGCTATGATATGAAGACTGATTCTCTGCTGACATGAAGCCAGATTGTCTGTTACGGGACCTTTCTCCTCTGCCTGGGTTCTGGGCCTAAATTTATGAAAATTGACTCTTACAGTGGTGGGTGACGTGAAGCCTGATTCTCTGCTATGATATGAAGACTGATTCTCTGCTGACATGAAGCCAGATTGTCTGTTACGGGACCTTTCTCCTCTGCCTGGGTTCTGGGCCTAAGTTTATGAAAATTGACTCTTACAGTGGTGGGTGACGTGAAGCCTGATTCTCTGCTATGATATGAAGACTGATTCTCTGCTGACATGAAGCCAGATTGTCTGTTACGGGACCTTTCTCCTCTGCCTGGGTTCTGGGCCTAAATTTATGAAAATTGACTCTTACAGTGGTGGGTGACGTGAAGCCTGATTCTCTGCTATGATATGAAGACTGATTCTCTGCTGACATGAAGCCAGATTGTCTGTTACGGGACCTTTCTCCTCTGCCTGGGTTCTGGGCCTAAATTTATGAAAATTGACTCTTACAGTGGTGGGTGACGTGAAGCCTGATTCTCTGCTATGATATGAAGACTGATTCTCTGCTGACATGAAGCCAGATTGTCTGTTACGGGACCTTTCTCCTCTGCCTGGGTTCTGGGCCTAAATTTATGAAAATTGACTCTTACAGTGGTGGGTGACGTGAAGCCTGATTCTCTGCTATGATATGAAGACTGATTCTCTGCTGACATGAAGCCAGATTGTCTGTTACGGGACCTTTCTCCTCTGCCTGGGTTCTGGGCCTAAATTTATGAAAATTGACTCTTACAGTGGTGGGTGACGTGAAGCCTGATTCTCTGCTATGATATGAAGACTGATTCTCTGCTGACATGAAGCCAGATTCTCTGTTACGGGACCTCTCTCCTCTGCCTGGGTGCTGGGCCTAAATTTATGACAATGGACTGTTGCAGTGGTGGCTGACGTGAAGCCTGATTCTCTGCTATGACATGCAGACTGATTCTCTGCTGACATGAAGCCAGACTGTCTGTTACGGGACCTCTCTCCTCTGCCTGGGTGCTGGGCCTAAATATATGCCAATGGACTGTTGCAGTGGTGGCTGACGTGAAGCCTCATTCTCTGCTATGACATGCAGACTAATTCTCTGCTGACATGAAGACAGATTCTCTGTTACGGGACCTCTCTCCTCTGCCTGGGTGCCGGGGCCTAAATATCTGAGAATGGACTGTTCCAGTGGTGGGTGACGGGAAGCCAGATTCTCTGCTATGGAACCTCTCTCCAATTGATTTTGGTTAATTTTTATTTATTTAATTTTTATTTTAATTCATTTCCCTATCCACATTTGTTTGCAGGGGATTTACCTACATGTTGCTGCCTTTTGCAGCCCTCTAGCTCTTTCCTGGGCTGTTTTACAGCCTTTTTAGTGCCGAAAAGTTCGGGTCCCCATTGACTTCAATGGGGTTCGGGTTCGGGACGAAGTTCGGATCGGGTTCGGATCCCGAACCCGAACATTTCCGGGATGTTCGGCCGAACTTCTCGAACCCGAACATCCAGGTGTTCGCTCAACTCTACTCTTAACCCCTCCACTGTACATGTACAGCAGAAGTTGGCACTTTAAAGAAGGCACCTGCCCACGCATGAAGCAGGCACCATAGCTGTCAGGTTTCTTCTGTTTCAAACAGCATAGGGCCAATCGTATACCTTTAACCCCTCAGATGCCGTGGTAAAATGTGACCACGGCATCTGAGTGGGGAAAATGAGGGAGCTGAGAGCTCCTGAACCCATAAAAGCATTAACCAACTGAGATCAGGGAAGCTGTTATATGCCTGTAATGACTTAGATCCTCAAACAGGCTCTGATACCTATCACTGGTATTGGTATACAGTGGATGGTGTTTTCTGTGATGGATCAATCTGATGATTGCTAGCTATAGTCACCCGACACATAAAAAAGGTAACAATTAAAAATTTAAAAGTACAGTTGCAAGAAAAAGTATGTGAACCCTTTGAAATGATATGTATTTCTGCACAAATTGGTCATAAAATGTGATCTGATCTTCATCTAAGTCACAACAATAGACAATCACAGTCTGCTTAAACTAATAACACACAAATAATTAAATGTTACCATGTTTTTATTGAACACACCATGTAAACATTCACAGTGCAGGTGGAAAAAGTATGTGAACCCCTAGACTAATGACCTCTCCAAGAGCTAATTGGAGTGAGGTGTCAGCCAACTGGAGTCCAATCAATGAGATGAGATTGGAGGTGTTGGTTACAGCTGCCCTGCCCTATAAAAAACACACACCAGTTCTGGGTTTGCCTTTTTTCAAGAAGCATTGCCTTTTTTCAGAAGACCTACGATTAAGAATTGTTGACTTGCATAAAGCTGGAAAGGGTTATAAAAGTATCTACAAAAGCCTTGCTGTTCATCAGCCCACAGTAAGACAAATTGTCTATAAATGGAGAAAGTTCAGCACTGCTGCTACTCTCCCTAGAAATGGCCCTCCTGTAAAGATGACTGCAAGAGCACAGCTCAGACTTCTCAATGAGGTGAAAAAGAATCCTAGAGTGTCAGCTAAAGACTTACAAAAGTCTCTGGCATATGCTAACATCCCTGTTAGCGAATCTACGATACGTAAAACACTAAACAAGAATGGATTTCATGGGAGGATACCAAAGACGAAGCCACTGCTGTCCAAAAAAAACATTGCTGCATGTTTGCAGTTTGCATAAGAGCACCGGGATGTTCCACAGCAGTACTAGCAATATATTCTGTGGACAGATGAAACCAAAGTTGAGTTGTTTGGAAGAAACACACAACACTATGTGTGGAGATGAAGAGGCACAGCACACCAACATCAAAATCTCATTCTAACTGTAAAAGTATGGTGGTGGGGGCATCATTGTTTGCGGCAGCTTTGCTGCGTCAGGGCCTGGACGGATTGCTATCATCAAAGGAAAAACAAATTCCCAAGTTTATCAAGACATTTTGCAGGAGAACTTAAGGCCACCTGTCCACCAGCTGAAGCTCAACAGAAGATGGGTGTTGCAACAGGACAATGACCCAAAGCATAGAAGTAAATCAACAACAGAATGGCTTAAACAGAAGAAAATACGTCTTCTGGAGTGGCCCAGTCAGAGTCCTGACCTCAACCCGATTGAGATGCTGTGGCATGACCTCAAGAAAGTGATTCACACCAGACATCCCAAGAATATTGCTGAACTGAAACAGTTCTGTAAAGAGGAATGGTCAAGAATTACTCCTGACCGGTGTGCACATCTGATCTGCAACTACAGGAAACGTTTGGTTGAAGTTATTGCTGCCAAAGGAGGTTCAACCAGTTAAAATCCAAGGGTTCAACCAATTAAATCCAAGGGTTCACATACTTTTTCCACTTGCACTGTGAATGTTTACATGGTGTGTTCAATAAAAACATGGTAACATTTAATTCTTTGTGTGTCATTAGTTTAAGCAGACTGTGATTGTCTATTGTTGTGACTTAGATGAAGATTAGATCACATTTTATGACCAATTTGTGCAGAAATCCATATCATTTCAAAGGGTTCACATACTTTTTCTTGCAACTGTATAAAAAATAAAAATATAAACATTCATATCACCCCCTTTCCCCAAAATGAAAACATCATAGGCATCACCATGTCTGAAAATGCCCGTATTATTAAAATATTACAATATTTATCCCATATGGTGAATGGCATAATAGAAAAAAAAATGTAATTGGCCAAGTCGCTATTTTATGGCACTTCAATCCCCCAAAAATTAAATAGAAAGTGATCAAATAGTCACACACACTTCAAAATGGTATGGCTGAAAAGTACAGATCGCCCCACAAAAAAATGAGCCCTCACTCAGCTACATACATATACAGTCATGTGAAAAAATTAGGACACCCTTTGAAAGCATGTGGTTTTTTGTAACATTTTTAATAAAAGGTTATTTCATCTCCGTTTCAACAATACAGAGAGATTAAAGTAATCCAACTAAACAAAGAAAACTGAAGAAAAGTCTTTTCAAGATCTTCTGTAAATGTCATTCTACAAAAATGCCTATTCTAACTGAGGAAAAAGATAGGACACCCTCACATGTATTCCCTCTTAAATTGGCTCAGATCTCACACAGGTATATCACACCAGGTGCACATAATTAGTAGATCGTTACTCTGCATGTTGAATGAGGCTTGCCCTTTTTAAACCTCAGACATTTAGTTTGGTGTGCTCCTGACTGTTGAAGTGAGAGTGAGCACCATGGTGAGAGCAAAAGAGCTGTCAGAGGACTTCAGAAAAAAGATTGTAGCAGCCTATGAGTCTGGGAAGGGATTTAAAAAGATCTCAAAAGATTTTGAAATCAGCCATTCCACTGTCCGGAAGATAGTCTACAAGTGGAGGGCTTTCAAAACAACTGCCAACATGCCCAGGACTGGTCGCCCCAGCAAGTTCACCCCAAGAGCAGACCGCAAGATGCTAAAAGAGGTCTCCAAAAACCCTAAAGTGTCATCTCGAGAACTACAGCAGGCTCTGGCTACTGTTGATGTAGAAGTACATGCCTCTACAATCAGAAAGAGACTGTACAAGTTTAACTTGCATGGGAGGTGTGCAAGGAGGAAACCTTTGCTTTCCAAGAGAAACATCGAGGCCAGACTGACATTTGCCAGAGATAAAGTTGACAAAGACCAGGACTTCTGGAATAATGTTCTTTGGACAGATGAGTCCAAAATTGAATTATTTGGACACAACAGCAGAGGACATGTTTGGCGTAAACCAAACACAGCATTCCAAGAAAAGAACCTCATACCAACTGTGAAGCATGGAGGTGGAAGTGTCATGGTTTGGGGCTGCTTTGCTGCAGCAGGACCTGGACAGCTCACCATCATAGAATCCACGATGAATTCTACTGTGTATCAGAAGGTGCTTGAAGAACATGTGAGACCATCAGTTAGAAAATTAAAGCTGAAGCGGAACTGGACCATGCAACATGACAATGACCCAAAACATACTAGTAAATCAACCAAAGATTGGCTGAAAAAGAAGAAATGGAGAGTCCTGGAATGGCCAAGTCAAAGTCCAGATTTGAATCCCATTGAGATGCTGTGGGGTGACTTGAAAAGGGCTGTACGTGCAAGAAACCCCTCAAACATCTCACAGCTGAAAAAGTTCTGCATTGAGGAGTGGGGTAAAATTTCCTCAGACCGATGTCGAAGACTGGTAGATGGCTACAAGAACCGTCTCACTGCAGTTATTTCAGCCAAAGGAGGTAACACTCGCTATTAGGGGCAAGGGTGTCCTATCTTTTTCCTCAGTTAGAATAGGCATTTTTGTAGAATGACATTTACAGAAGATCTTGAAAAGACTTTTCTTCAGTTTTCTTTGTTTAGTTGGATTACTTTAATCTCTCTGTATTGTTGAAACGGAGATGAAATAACCTTTTATTAAAAATGTTACAAAAAACCACATGCTTTCAAAGGGTGTCCTAATTTTTTCACATGACTGTAACTACAAAAAAGTTATAGGGGTCAGAATATGGCAATGAAAAGATTTTTATTTTTTTAGGTTTTAATCTTTTTTGTTGTAGTATTAAAACACAAGAAAAACTATACAAGTTGAGTATTTTTGTAGTTGTACTGACAGGTCAATTTTACCGCACAGAAAACGCAGTAAAAAAAAAGGAAAAAAATATATAAAACTATGGCAGAATAGCATTTTTTTCCAATTCCGTCCCATTTCGAAATTTTTCTCCAGCTCACCACTACATCATATACAATAGTAAATAGCACCATTAGAAATGATAACTTGTGGTGCAAAAAACAAGCCTTCATACGGCTAGGCAAACGGAAAAATAAAAAAAAATATTGCTCTGGAAATGTGGGAAGTAAAAACAGAAAAATTGCGGGGTCCTCTAAGGGTTAAGATGCATACAATACACTTAATACAATGAAACATAAAAGTAAGGCTTTGGTTACATCTGAAAGGGAATCTGTTCTTGGAGCACCTGTGGCAGATTCCATCAATTTTGAAGGGAACAAAAGCACGGAATAGTGCAGCACTATTCTTCTATGGAACCTTCAGGAACCAGCAAATTTTTACCTTCAGGAACCAGCAGAAGGGTGTATTTTGTGGTCCATAAAATGCAGATACAAAAAGAATACAGATGATGTCAGTGTTGCATCAGTTTTTTTTTTTTGCAGATCCATTGTAAAAATGCCTATCCTTATCCACAAAACGAACAAGAACAGGATATGTTCTATCTTTTTTATAGGCCTATTGAATGGATATACAGATGAGGACAGCACACAGTGTGCTGTCCACATTTTTTGCAGACCTATTGAAATGAATGGGTCTGCATCCTATCCACAAAAAATATACTGTAGATCAGATGCAGACCAAAAATACAGTCATGTGAATAGGGCATAATATTGCAACATGTGGCACTTTTTATAATCCAAGCGATGATGGGATTTTTTTCTTGACTCATTGTTCTAGACATTAGTGGTAAATTTCGGATAATATGTTTTACCTTGATTTTTTTAAATCCCAAATTTGCAATTTTCTAAATTTTCTGCTCCTAGTTTTTGCTCACAATCACTGATGGAAATCACTTACCAAACACTGACTCTGTGCATGAGGCTAAACCCCTTCCCGACCCATGACGTTCTACTACGTCATGGAAACCACTGCGTTCCCGCTATTTGACATAATAGTACATCATGGTTATCGGGTGGGCACCAGAGCGATGAGCGCACGATCACTGCAGGGGCCCGGCAGTTCCTGGTAGCCTGGCCCCTGCTGTATCCACCGGCATCGCTGTAAAAGCAGATGCTGGTAGATTAACTTCTTCTATGCCGCGATCCGCGCTGACCACGACATAGAAGGGGTTTGTGTTGGGTGAGTGAGCGCATCGAGTCCCTGGCCGGCTGTGGTGGGGACCCTATGCGTGATAAAGCAGCTTAATCCCGTGCAGAGGCTGCCCAATGCCTTGCACGCATCGGACCTGCCTTCTACGAGTGCCGAGGAGATCCAGCCTCAGGCTGGGTTTCCTAGGCAACTTGTTTGTGTACTACTCATTGTAGTACACAAACAATCAATGCATTACAATACAGATGTATTGTAATGCATTGCAGAGGGGATCAGAACCCAAAAGTGAACATCAGAACTAAAGAAAAATAGTAAAAAAAAAGTGTTTTTAATACAATTAATAAAGTAATAAAATTAATAAAGTAAAAAAAGAAAAAACGCCCCTTTTCCCTTATTTTATAATAAAAAACTGAAAAAAAACCACACATATTAGGAATCGCCGCGTCCATAATGACCGGATCTATAAATATATCACCTAATCCACCCTGTCAGATAAACATAATAAAAATTAAAAAAAGTGTAAAAAAAAGCCATATTTGTCACCTTACATCACAAAAAGTGTAACACCAAGCAAATAAAATGGTGTATGTACCACAAAATGGTATTAATAAAACTGTCACCTCATCCCGCAAAAAGAGTCCCTACCTAAGACAATTGCCCAAAAAAGAAAAAAACTAGCTCTCAGAACACGGAGACACTAAAACATCATTTTTTTTGTTTCAAAACTGCTATTATTGTGCTAAAGTGAAATACATAAAAAAATATATACATATTAGGTACCGCCATGTCCGTAACAACCAGCTCTATAAAAATATCACATGACCTAACCCCTCACGTGAACACCGTAAAAAACAAACAAAAACAGTGTAAAAAAAAGCAATTTTTGTCACACTACATCACAAAAATTGCAACAGCAAGTGATCAAAAAGGCGTATGCCCCCCAAAATAGTACCAACCAGACCATCACCTCATCCCACAAAAAATAAGACTCTACCTAAGAGAATCGGTCAAAAAATAAAAAAGCTATCACTCTCAGACAATGGAGACACTAAAATATGATTATTTTTTGCTTCAAAACTGCTATTATTGTACTAAAGTGAAATAAATAAAAAAGGTATACATATTAGGTATCGCCACATCCATAACAACCAGCTCTATAAAAATATCATATGACTTAACCCCTCAGGTAAACACCTTAAAAAAAAAATGTACAAAAAAAAAGCAATTTTTGTCACCTTACATCACAAAAATTGCAACACTGAGCGATCAAAAAGGCATTTTCCCCCAAAAATAGTACCAATCAAACTGTCACCTCATCCCGCAAAAAATGAGTCCTTACCTGAGACAATTAGTCAAAAAATAAAAAAGCTATGGCTCTCAGACTATTGATACACTAAAATATCATTATTTCGGTTTCAAAAATGCTATTATTGTGTAAAACTTTAATAAATAAGAAAAAGTAGACATATTAAGTATTGCCACGTCCATAACGATCTGCTCTATAAAAAACTCACATGACCTAATCCCTCAGGTAAACGCTGTAAAAATAAATAAAAAAAACTGCCAAAACAACCAATTTTTTGATCACCTTGCCCCATAAAGTGTAATAATGAATGATCAAAAAATCATATGTACCCAAAAATGGTACCAATAAAAGCGTCAACTCTTCCTGCAAAAAACAAGCCCCTGCACAAGACGATCGGCAGAAAAATAAAAAAATAGGGCGTTCAGAAAATGCTTTATTATGTAAAACTGAAATAAACATAATAGAAAGTAGACATATTTGATATCATTGATATCCGTAACAACCTGCTCTATAAAAATAGCATATAAACTAACCTGTCAGATGAATGTTGTTAAAAAAAAAAAAACTGTGCCAAAATATCAATTTTTTGGTTGCTTTGCCTCACAAAAAACATAATATAGAGCAATTAAAAATCATATGCACCCCAAAATAGTACCAATTAAACTGACACCTTATCCGGTAGTTTCCAAAATGTGGTCACTTTTTTGAGTTTCTACTGTAGGGGTGCATCACGGGGGCTTCAAAAGGGACATGGCATCTAAAAACCAGTTCAGCTAAATCTGCCTTCCAAAAACTTTATGGCGTTCCTTACCTACCGTGTACCCTGCCGTGTGGCCGTACAGCAGTTTACAGTTACATGTGGGGTGTTGCTGTAAACTGCAGAATTAGGGTAATAAACATTGAGTTTTATTTGGCTGCTAACTCTTGCTTTGCTACTGAAAAGAATGGATTACAATGTAAACTCTGCCAAAAAAAGTTAAATTCTGAAATTTCATCTCCATTTTCCATTAATTCTTGTGGAACACCTAAAGGGTTAGCAAAGTTTGTAAAATCAGTTTTGTATACCTTGAGGGGTGTAATTTCTAAAATGGGCTCATTTTTGGGTGTATTCTATTATGTAAGCCTCACAAAGTGACTTCAGACCTGAAATGATCCTTAAAAAGTGGGTTTTGGAAATTTTCCAAAAAATATCAAGAATTGTTTCCAAATTTCTAAGCCTTCTAACGTCCCCAACAAATTTAATGTAATTTTCAAAATGATCCAAACATGAAGTAGACATATGGGAAATGTAAAGTAGTAACTATTATATGAGTAGAGATGAGCGAACCCGAACTGTATAGTTCGGGTTCGTACCGAATTTTGGGGTGTCTGTGACACGGACCCGAACATTTTCGTAAAAGTCCGGGTTCGGGTTCGGTGTTCGTCACTTTCTTGGCGCTTTTTGAAAGGCTGCAAAGCAGCCAATCAACAAGAGTCATACTACTTGCCCCAAGAGGCCGTCACAGCCATGCCTACTAATGGCATGGCTGTGATTGGCCAGTGCAGCATGTGACCCAGCCTCTATTTAAGCTGGAGTCACGTAGCGCCGCACGTCACTCTGCTCTGATCAGCATAGGGAGAGGTTGCAGCTGCGACTGTTAGGGCGAGATTAGGCAGTGATTAACTCCTCCAAAATACTTCATTCAGTGATCAATCTACAGCTGTGGATCATTGAACTGCTGCTATTCAATTGCTCACTGTTTTTAGGCTGCCCAGAGCGTTTTTCATTTACTTTTTTCTGGGGTGATCGGCGGCAATTTTGTGCCTTGTGGTGCGCCAGCACAAGCTGTCACCAAGTGCATTTAACCCTCAATAGTGTGGTTGTTTTTTGGCTATATCCTACATCGGTCAAGCTGTCACACCAAGTGCATTTAACCTTCAATAGTGTGATTATTTTTTGGCCATATACTACATCAGGGGCAAGCTGTCACCAAGTGCATTTAACCCTCAATAGTGTGGTTGTTTTTTGGCTATATCCTACATCAGGGTGAAGCTGTCACACCAAGTGCATTTAACCATCAATAGTGTGGTTATTTTTTGGCCATATACTACATCAGGGGCAAGCTGAGCCTGTCACCAAGTGCATTTAACCCTCAATAGTGTGGTTGGTCAAGCTGTTACACCAAGTACATTTAACCATCAATAGTGTGGTTATTTTTTGGCCATATCCCAGTCTAATTCTGTCTGTAAACCTATACCTGTCACCCAGCGCCTAAATAATAGGCCTAAAATTTATAGTCAGCTAAATCAGTGGTTATTGCTGTGACTGGGCAAGTTATTTAGTGTCCGTCAAAGCACAGTTTTTGTTCTGGGTTGAAATACAATTCCCAATTTAGCAATTCTCTAAATTAGTGGTTTCTGCTGAATCAGGCCTACTTTAAATTTATCCCTAAATGGGTATATTAGATTCAAGGTGCAGATAGGGTCATTCTCAATAACTTCACACACACGCTACTGTGCATATGCCAGTCCAATTCTGTCCGTAAACGTATACCTGTCACCCAGCGCATAAATAATAGGCCTCAAATTTATAGTCAGCTAAATCTGTGGTTATTGCTGTGGTTGGGCAAGTTATTTAGTGTCCGTCAAAGCACAGTTTTTGTTCTGGGTTGAAATACAATTCCCAATTTAGCAATTCTCTAAATTAGTGGTTTCTGCTGTATCAGGCCTACTTTAAATTTATCCCTAAAAGGGTATATTAGATTCAAAGTGCTGATAGGGTCATTCTCAATAACTTCACACACACGCTACTGTGCATATCTCAGTCTAATTCTGTCCGTAAACGTATACCTGTCACCCAGCGCCTAAATAATAGGCCTCAAATTTATAGTCAGCTAAATCTGTGGTTATTGCTGTAGCTGGTCAAGTTATTTTGTGTCCGTCAAAGCACAGTGTCACAACCAGACATCTGAGAAGCTCTGACAGATGCCTTTCCGAACCTCCTCCTTGAGCTTTCTTTGTTTTAGTTTTCAGTTCCTCATCTCATTAGCCTCTCTCAGCTGTCTTGTAGTTGGACTGATTGCATCCCTTTAAATTCCTCCCCATAATGCATTAGTGTGCAGTTTATACAACTTCCTGGAGTGTGTGTGCATGTTGATCCTATTTCCCAGTCTTATACAAGATAAGTGTTGTACATTCTTTTGTGATTTTATGTTTGCTGGATCCCAGGTGACCCTGACTCCCTCCGTGTCTAGTGTAGGGAGCCGGTGGTCGTGTCCCCTCACTATTATAGGGTGTTCAGGTGTTATACAGTCGAGGTACGAGGATATGCGATCATCTACCATTGGGATGTTCGCATAGGCTGAGCAGTCAGGGAGAGTGCAAGGTCTTATGCAGGGGTCTCCCTTTTTGTTCCTTAGTTTAGGATCCAGTGAGTCATATGTTCATTTTGTATTGTCTTGTTTCCTGTACACCTTCCGTGACATTATAAACCGCCAAAACCGTCTCAAGCATGGATCCGGTTTCACTTTTGACTGAACGCTTCCAGGGTCTTTCATTGGAGGTAGCTGATCTCCGTCAGACTCTTTCTCAGTTTCTAGTGACCGGTTCAGTTTGCGTTCATGGAGTTTGTTCTGAGCCTAAGATCTCGCTCCTGGATACGTTCTCCGGGGGTAGTGAGAATTTTGTGCATTTTAGAGATGCTTGCAAACTCCATTTTCGCCTTCTTCCCCATTCCTCTGGTGATGAGGAACGGAGGGTGGGGATCATTATATCACTGCTCAGTCGTGGGCTTTTTTCGCTGCCGGTGGGGGCACGGCCCCTCCGTTCAGTGGATGAATTCTTTTTAGCCCTGGGTCAGATATATGATGATCCGGATCGTGTTGCTTTGGCTGAGTCTAGTCTACGTCTGTTATGCCAGGGTAAACAATCCGCAGAGATATACTGCTCAGAATTTCGGAGATGGGCAGCTGATACTGGTTGGAATGATGCTGCACTCCGAAGTCAATTTTGCCATGGTCTTTCAGAGGGATTGAAAGATGCATTTGCCTTTCTTGAGAGGCCTATCTCCTTGGACTCTGCTATGTCTCAGACAGTTCGTATTGACAGGCATCTTAGAGAGAGAGGAGAGATCACTCCTTCCTGTCATACTCAATCCCAAGACAGTGCAGCGGTCTCATTCTGTGCGCAGGGGTCTCAGTCGCTGTCAGCCCCTTCTGAGCAGGAGCCCATGCAGCTGGGGTTGATTGCCTCTGACAATAGAAGATTCAGCCCGCATGGGAAGGTTTGTTTCTGTTGTGGAGGTATAAATCATTTGGCAAATGTTTGTCCCTCTAGGAGATTCAGGCAGTTTTTTGGGAGTAATAAAGAAACAAAAAGGAAAAAATCTTTTAAAAATGTTCCATCTGTTACTATTGGCTGGGTTGAGGCGGAAATTGAAGGTTTTCCGTTTGCTTGTAGTTCCCGTTTTGTCCTGCCTGCCAGGGTGGCGCTAGAGAGAAAGAACATTTTTTGTGAGATTTTTGTAGATAGTGGAGCAGCTGTCAATCTCATTGATAATCAATTTGCGATAACTCATGGTTTCCAGGTATGCACTTTGGGAAAGGATATTCCTGTTTTTGCTATCGATTCCGCTCCACTTTCTCAGAAATCATTAAAGGGCATAGTTCACAATATCCGTTTAATTGTGAGTGATGCTCATGTTGAGGGTGTGTCATGTTTCGTCCTTACCGGATTACCTACTCCTCTTGTGTTGGGGCTACCCTGGCTCACTAAACATAACCCCACCATTAATTGGCAAGCGAGGCAAATAAATGGTTGGAGTGACTTTTGCAGAGAGAATTGCCTCACGACATCTGTTTCTGAGGTTTCTACTAAGACTGTACCACCTTTTCTCTCTGAATTTTCGGATGTCTTCTCTGAGAGTGGAGTTCAGGATTTGCCCCCGCACAGGGAGTACGATTGCCCTATTAATCTCATCCCAGGCGCCAAGCTGCCTAAATCTCGTTTATACAACCTCTCCCAACCTGAAAGGGTCGCTATGCGTGCTTATATATCTGAGAGTCTGAGAAAAGGACACATACGACCCTCGAAGTCACCTGTTGCCGCTGTTTTTTTCTTTGTTAAGAAAAAAGATGGTTCTTTAAGACCTTGTCTGGATTACAGGGAGCTGAACAGTATCACTATTCGTGACCCTTATCCGCTTTCTCTGATCCCGGACCTGTTTAACCAGGTTGTTGGGGCTAAAGTCTTTTCCAAATTAGATCTAAGAGGGGCATACAACCTGGTCAGGGTCAGAGAAGGAGACGAATGGAAGACGGCCTTCAATACCCCTGAGGGCCATTTTGAGAATTTGGTTATGCCTTTTGGTTTGATGAATGCCCCAGCCGTTTTTCAGCATTTCGTGAACAGCATTTTTTATCATTTAATGGGAAAATTTGTATTAGTGTATTTGGATGACATTTTGATTTTTTCTCCTGATTTCAAAACTCATAAGGAACACTTACGTCAGGTCTTGCTCATCCTGCGGGAGAATAAATTATACGCGAAACTGGAAAAATGTGTGTTTGCGGTTCCAGAAATTCAATTTCTGGGGTTTCTTCTCTCCGC
This sequence comes from Bufo gargarizans, assembly GCF_014858855.1. Classification (NCBI taxonomy): domain Eukaryota; kingdom Metazoa; phylum Chordata; class Amphibia; order Anura; family Bufonidae; genus Bufo; species Bufo gargarizans. The sequence continues at coordinate 170,131,593 of NC_058080.1, forward strand.
TTCTGGTTTTCGCATGGACCCCGAGAAGGTCCGCGCTGTGCTTGAGTGGGAACTTCCTGAGAATCAGAAGGCGCTGATGCGTTTTTTTGGGCTTTGCCAATTATTACAGGAAGTTTATTTTGAATTATTCCTCTGTTGTTAAACCACTCACTGATATGACCAGAAAGGGGGTAGATTTTTCTTCCTGGTCGGTAGAGGCGCGTAAGGCCTTTTCTAATATCAAGGAGAGTTTTGCTTCCGCTCAAATCTTGGTACAACCTGATATTTCTCTACCCTTCATAGTTGAGGTTGATGCTTCTGAGGTGGGTGTGGGTGCGGTCTTGTCGCAGGGTTCCTCTCCTGCCAAATGGCGACCGTGTGCCTTTTTCTCGAAAAAACTCTCCTCCGCAGAGAGAAATTATGATGTGGGAGATAGTGAGTTGTTGGCCATCAAATTGGCTTTTGAGGAATATCGCCATTGGCTAGAGGGAGCCAGACACCCTATTACCGTGTTTACTGACCATAAAAATCTGGCCTACTTGGAGTCAGCCAAGCGTCTGAACCCGAGACAGGCCAGATGGTCTTTGTTCTTTTCAAGGTTTAATTTTGTTGTCACGTCCCGCCCTGGGGTTAAGAATGTGAAGGCAGATGCCCTGTCACGTTGTTTCCCGGGAGGTGGGAATGTTGAAGACCCGGGTCCCATTTTGGCTGAAGGTGTGGTGGTCTCTGCTCTTTTTCCTGAATTGGAGGCAGAGGTGCAGGTAGCCCAGTCAGAGGCTCCTGATCTTTGTCCTCCTTGGTGGTTGTTTGTGCCTCTCGCTTTAAGACACAAGATTTTTAAGGAACACCAAGATACTGTCCTTGCTAGGCACCCGGGGGCAAGAGCCACAGTGGATCTCATTGCTCAGAGATTCTGGTGGCCTGCGCTTCGTAAGTCGGTTGAGGGTTTTGTGGCAGCCTGCGAGACTTGCGCTCGTGCCAAAGTCCCTCATTCACGGCCATCAGGTCCTCTCCTTCCCTTACCCATTCCTTCCCGTACTTGGACACATCTGTCCATGGACTTCATAACGGACCTGCCTTGTTCCTCGGGGAAGACTGTGATTCTGGTTGTGGTGGACCGTTTTAGCAAAATGGTGCATTTCATCCCTTTTCCTGGTTTGCCCAATGCTAAGACGCTGGCGCAGGCATTTATTGATCACATTGTCAAATTGCATGGTATTCCTTCAGAAATAGTCTCTGATAGGGGCACGCAGTTTGTTTCCAGATTCTGGAAGGCTTTCTGTTCTTGCTTGGGGGTTCGGTTGTCATTCTCTTCTGCTTTCCATCCGCAGTCGAATGGCCAGACAGAGCGCGTCAATCAGAATCTGGAGACATATCTGCGCTGTTTTGTGGCGGAGAATCAGGAGGATTGGTGTTCTTTTTTGTCCCTTGTTGAGTTTGCTTTAAATAACCGTCGTCAGGAGTCCTCTGATAAGTCAACATTTTTTGGTACATATAGATTTCATCCCCAGTTTGGGACATTCTCGGGAGAGGGGTCTTCTGGTTTACCTGATGAGGACAGATTCTCCTCATCTTTGTCATCGATTTGGCAAAAGATTCAGGATAATCTAAAGTGCATGAGTGAGAGATATAAGCGTGTGGCAGATAAGAGACGTGTGCCTGGTCCGGACCTGAATGTTGGTGATCTGGTGTGGTTGTCTACCAAGAATATCAAATTGAAGGTTCCCTCCTGGAAGTTGGGTCCTAAGATTATTGGGCCTTACAAAATCCTGTCTGTCATCAATCCTGTTGCCTACCGTCTTGATCTTCCTCAGACTTGGAAGATCCATAATGTTTTTCATAAGTCCTTATTAAAACATTATGTTCAACACATTGTACCCTCGCCTTTGCCTCCTCCTCTGATTATGGTTGATGGTAATCTTGAATTTCAGGTCTCTAGGATTGTGGATTCTCGTGTTGTCCGTGGTTCTCTCCAGTACCTCGTTCGTTGGGAGGGTTATGGTCCTGAGGAGAGTATGTGGGTCCCAGTGACGGACATTAAGGCCACTCGTCTCATCAGGGCTTTCCATAGGTCCCATCCTGAGAAGGTGGGCTCTGAGTGTCCGGAGTCCACTCGTAGAGGGAGGGGTACTGTCACAACCAGACATCTGAGAAGCTCTGACAGATGCCTTTCAGAACCTCCTCCTTGAGCTTTCTTTGTTTTGGTTTTCAGTTCCTCATCTCGTTAGCCTCTCTCAGCTGTCTTGTAGTTGGACTGATCGCATCCCTTTAAATTCCTCCCCATAATGCATTAGTGTGCGGTTTATACAACTTCCTGGAGTGTGTGTGCATGCTCATCCTATTTCCCAGTCTTCTACAAGATAAGTGTTGTACATTCTTTTGTGATTTTATGTTTGCTGGATCCCAGGTGACCCTGACTCCCTCCGTGTCTAGTGTAGGGAGCCGGTGGTCGTGTCCCCTCACTATTATAGGGTGTTCAGGTGTTATACAGTCGAGGTATGAGGATATGCGATCATCTACCATTGGGATGTTCGCATAGGCTGAGCAGTCAGGGAGAGTGCAAGGTCTTATGCAGGGGTCTCCCTTTTTGTTCCTTAGTTTTGGATCCAGTGAGTCATATGTTCATTTTGTATTGTCTTGTTTCCTGTACACCTTCCGTGACACACAGATTTTGTTCTGGGTTGAAATACAATTCCCAATTTAGCAATTCTCTAAATTAGTGGTTTCTGCTGTATCAGGCCTACTTTAAATCTATCCCTAAAAGGGTATATTAGATTCAAGGTGCTGATTGGGTCATTCTCAATAACTTCACACACACGCTACTGTGCATATACCAATCTAATTCTGTCCGTAAACGTATACCTGTCACCCAGCGCCTAAATAATAGGCATCAAATTTATAGTCAGCTAAATCTGTGGTTATTGCTGTAGCTGGTCAAGTTATTTAGTGTCTGTCAAAGCACAGTTTTTGTTCTGGGTTGAAATACAATTCCCAATTTAGCAATTCTCTAAATTAGTGGTTTCTGCTGTATCAGGCCTACTTTAAATTTATCCCTAAAAGGGTATATTAGATTCAAGGTGCTGATAGGGTCATTCTCAATAACTTCACACACACGCTACTGTGCATATCCAAGTCTAATTCTGTCTGTAAACGTATACCTGTCACCCAGCGCCTAAATAATAGGCCTCAAATTTATATTCAGCTAAATCTGTGGTTACTGCTATGCCTGTATTAGTGTAATACGGTACCTAAATAGAAAGACAGATAGTGTTAGGTGTCTGTAAAAAAAGGCCTGAATTTGAATTTAATACATTGGGCCAAATAATATTTTCGTTGTTGTGGTGAACGATAACAATGAGGAAAACATCTAGTAAAGGACGCGGACGCGGACATGGTCGTGGTGGTGTTAGTGGACCCTCTGGTGCTGGGAGAGGACGTGGCCGTTCTGCCACAGCTACACGTCCTAGTGTACCAACTACCTCAGGTCCCAGTAGCCGCCATAATTTACAGCGATATTTAGTGGGGCCCAAAACCATTCTAAGGATGGTAAGGCCTGAGCAGGTACAGGCATTAGTCAATTGGGTGGCCGACAGTGGATCCAGCACGTTCACATTATCTCCCACCCAGTCTTCTGCAGAAAGCGCACAGATGGCGCCTAAAAACCAAGCCCATCAGTCTGTCACATCACCCCCATGCATACCAGGGAAACTGTCTGAGCCTCAAGTTATGCAGCAGTCTCTTATGCTGTTTGAAGACTCCGCTGGCAGGGTTTCCCAAGGGCATCCACCTAGCCCTTCCCCAGCGGTGGAAGACATAGAATGCACTGACGCACAACCACTTATGTTTCCTGATGATGAGGACATGGGAATACCACCTCAGCACGTCTCTGATGATGACGAAACACAGGTGCCAACTGCTGCGTCTTTCTGCAGTGTGCAGACTGAACAGGAGGTCAGGGATCAAGACTGGGTGGAAGACGATGCAGGGGACGATGAGGTCCTAGACCCCACATGGAATGAAGGTCGTGCCACTGATTTTCACAGTTCCGAGGAAGAGGCAGTGGTGAGACCGAGCCAACAGCGTAGCAAAAGAGGGAGCAGTGAGCAAAAGCAGAACACCCGCCTCCAAGAGACTCCGCCTGCTACTGACCGCCGCCATCTGGGACCGAGCACCCTAAAGGCAGCTTCAAGGAGTTCCCTGGCATGGCACTTCTTCAAACAATGTGCTGACGACAAGACCCGAGTGGTTTGCACGCTGTGCTATCAGACCCTGAAGCGAGGCATTAACGTTCTGAACCTTAGCACAACCTGCATGACCAGGCACCTGCATGCAAAGTATGAACTGCAGTGGAGTAAACACCTTAAAAACAAGGAAGTCACTCAGGCTCCCCCTGCTACCTCTTCTGCTGCTGCCGCCTCGGCCTCTTCTGCTGCTGCCGCCTCGGCCTCTTCTGCTGCTGCCGCCTCGGCCTTTTCTGCTGCTGCCGCCTCGGCCTCTTCCTCCACCACTGGAGGAACGTTAAAACCTGCCGCCCAGCAAACAGGGGATGTACCACCAACACCACCACCTCCGTCACCAAGCATCTCAAACATGTCACACAGCAGCGTTCAGCTCTCCATCTCACAAACATTTGAGAGAAAGCGTAAATTCCCACCTACCCACCCTCGATCCCTGGCCCTGAATGCCAGCATTTCTAAACTACTGGCCTATGAAATGCTGTCATTTAGGCTGGTGGACACAGACAGCTTCAAACAGCTCATGTCGCTTGCTGTCCCACAGTATGTTGTTCCCAGCCGGCACTACTTCTCCAAGAGAGCCGTGCCTTCCCTGCACAACCAAGTATCCGATAAAATCAAGTGTGCACTGCGCAACGCCATCTGTGGCAAGGTCCACCTAACCACAGATACGTGGACCAGTAAGCACGGCCAGGGACGCTATATCTCCTTAACTGCACACTGGGTAAATGTAGTGGCGGCTGGGCCCCAGGCGGAGAGCTGTTTGGCGCACGTCTTTCCGCCGCCAAGGATCGCAGGGCAACATTCTTTGCCTCCTGTTGCCACCTCCTCCTACTCAGCTACCTCCTCCTCTTCTTCCACCTGCTCATCCAGTCAGCCACACACCTTCACCACCAACTTCAGCACAGCCCGGGGTAAACGTCAGCAGGCCATTCTGAAACTCATATGTTTGGGGGACAGGCCCCACACCGCACAGGAGTTGTGGCGGGGTATAGAACAACAGACCGACGAGTGGTTGCTGCCGGTGAGCCTCAAGCCCGGCCTAATGGTGTGCGATAATGGGCGAAATCTCGTTGCAGCTCTGGGACTAGCCGGTTTGACGCACATCCCATGCTTGGCGCATGTGCTGAATTTGGTGGTGCAGAAGTTCATTCACAACTACCCTGACATGTCAGAGCTGCTCATAAAGTGCGGGCCGTCTGTTCGCGCTTCCGGCGTTCACATCCTGCCGCTGCTCGCCTGTCTGCGCTACAGCGTAACTTCGGCCTTCCCGATCACCGCCTCATATGCGACGTGCCCACCAGGTGGAACTCCACCTTGCACATGCTGGACAGACTGTACGAGCAGCAGCAGGCCATAGTGGAGTTTCAGCTGCAGCACGCACGGGTCAGTCGCACTGTGAAACAGCACCACTTCACCACCAATGACTGGGCCTCCATGCGAGACCTGTGTGCCCTGTTGCGCTGTTTCGAGTACTCCACCAACATGGCCAGTGGCGATGACGCCGTTATCAGCGTTACAATACCACTTCTATGTCTCCTTGAGAAAACACTTGGGGCGATGATGGAAGAGGAGGTGGCCCAGGAGGAGGAGGAGGAAGAGGGGTCATTTTTAGCACTTTCAGGCCAGTCTCTTAGAAGTGACTCAGAGGGAGGTTTTTTGCAACAGCAGATGCCAGGTACAAATGTGGCCAGCCAGGGCTCACTACTGGAGGACGAGAATGAGGAGGAGGTGGAGGAGGATGAGGATGAAGCATGGTCACAGCGGGGTGGCACCCAACGCAGCTCGGGCCCATCACTGGTGCGTGGCTGGGGGGAAACGCAGGACGATGACGATACGCCTCCCACAGAGGACAGCTTGTCCTTACCTCTGGGCAGCCTGGCACACATGAGCGACTACATGCTGCAGTGCCTGCGCAACGACAGCAGAGTTGCCCACATTTTAACGTGTGCGGACTACTGGGTTGCCACCCTGCTGGATTCACGGTACAAAGACAATGTGCCCACCTTACTTCCTGCACTGGAGCGTGATAGGAAGATGTGCGAGTACAAGCGAACGTTGGTAGACGCGCTACTGAGAGCATTCCCAAATGTCACAGGGGAACGAGTGGAAGCCCAAGGCCAAGGCAGAGGAGGAGCAAGAGGTCGCCAAGGCACCTGTGTCACGGCCAGCTCCTCTGAGGGCAGGGTTAGCATGGCAGAGATGTGGAAAAGTTTTGTCAACACGCCACAGCTAACTGCACCACCCCCTGATACGCAACGTGTTAGCAGGAGGCAACATTTCACTAACATGGTGGAACAGTACGTGTGCACACCCCTCCACGTACTGACTGATGATTCGGCCCCATTCAACTTCTGGGTCTCTAAATTGTCCACGTGGCCAGAGCTAGCCTTTTATGCCTTGGAGGTGCTGGCCTGCCCGGCAGCCAGCGTTTTGTTGGAATGTGTATTCAGAACGGCAGGGGGCGTCATTACAGACAAACGCAGCTTCCTGTCTACAGCCAATGTGGACAAGCTGACGTTCATAAAAATGAACCAGGCATGGATCCCACAGGACCTGTCCATCCCTTGTGCAGATTAGACATTAACTACCTCCCCTTAACCATATATTATTGTACTCCAGGGCACTTCCTCATTCAATCCTATTTTTATTTTCATTTTACCATTATATTGCGTGGCAACCCAAAGTTGAATGAACCTCTTCTCTGTCTGGGTGCCGGAGCCTAAATTTATGACAATGGACTGTTCCAGTGTTGGGTGACGAGAAGCCTGATTCTCTGCTATGACATGAAGACTGATTCTCTGCTGACATGAAGCCAGATTCTCTGTTACGGGACCTCTCTCCTCTGCCTGGGTGCCGGTGCCTAAATTTATGACAATGGACTGTTACAGTGGTGGGTGACGTATAGCATGATTCTATGCTATGACATGAAGACTGATTCTCTGCTGACATGAAGCCAGATTCTCTGTTACGGGACCTTTCTCCTCTGCCTGGGTGCCTGGGCCTAAATATATGACAATGGACTGTTACAGTGGTGGGTGACGTGAAGTATGATTCTCTGCTATGATATGAAGACTGATTCTCTGCTGACATGAAGCCAGATTCTCTGTTACGGGACCACTCTCCTCTGCCTGGGTGCCTGGGCCTAAATATCTGACAATGGACTGTTCCAGTGTTGGGTGACGTGAAGCATGATTCTCTGCTATGATATGAAGACTGATTCTCTGCTGACATGAAGCCAGATTCTCTGTTACGGGACCTCTCTCCTCTGCCTGGTTGCCTGGGCCTAAATATCTGACAATGGACTGTTCCAGTGTTGGGTGACGTGAAGCATGATTCTCTGCTATGATATGAAGACTGATTCTCTGCTGACATGAAGCCAGATTCTCTGTTACGGGACCTCTCTCCTCTGCCTGGGTGCCGGGGCCTAAATTTATGACAATGGACTGTTACAGTGGTGGGTGACGTGAAGCCTGATTCTATGCTATGACATGAAGACTGATTCTCTGCTGACATGAAGCCAGATTCTCTGTTACGGGACCTCTCTCCTCTGCCTGGGTGCCGGGGCCTAAATTTATGACAATGGACTGTTACAGTGGTGGGTGACGTGAAGCATGATTCTCTGCTATGACATGCAGACTGATTCTCTGCTGACATGAAGCCAGATTCTCTGTTACGGGACCTCTCTCCTCTGCCTGGGTGCCTGGGCCTAAATATCTCACAATGGACTGTTCCAGTGTTGGGTGACGTGAAGCATGATTCTCTGCTATGATATGAAGACTGATTCTCTGGTGACATGAAGCCAGATTCTCTGTTACGGGACCTCTCTCCTCTGCTTGGGTGCCGGGGCCTAAATTTATGACAATGGACTGTTACAGTGGTGGGTGACGTGAAGCCTGATTCTATGCTATGACATGAAGACTGATTCTCTGCTGACATGAAGCCAGATTCTCTGTTACTGGACCTCTCTCCTCTGCCTGGGTGCCGGGTGTGACGAACTGCGACCGCCGCGGCCACAATACGTCACGAAACCGTCACAGCGCCCCTAGTGGTCAATCTGCAAACAGGCCTCCCAGCCACTTTCAGCACACCGACAGTCTAACTTGAGTCCGTACAGTCGATAGGCTGAAAGCGCAGGGAGTGGACCTCCGATTGACCGCAAGTAAGCGTGCGACGAACTGCGACCGGAACTACACACAGGATAGTTTAACTGCCACCACCTCACAATTTATGGGAGCGAGGAACCCACTATCTAGATAACACAACCGAGTAGCTTTCTCTTCGGAGAGGCTAGGGTAAGTTTTTGCAGTGTTTGAAAACAGGCATATGGCTAGAGAAATGACTTGGAGGTCATTTATTATATATCTATATACAATACAAATTATCACGATGCACAGTAATTATTAACACAATAATCAAGGAAAGTATAGTCCAATAAACTAAAAGAGAGAAAAGAAAGAAAATACTTAGTTTCCGCAGAAAAGATGTCCGTTGGTGAAATAGTCCGTTGCAGGGGTAAAGTCCAAGAAGCCTTTGTCCAGTGTAATATGCCTACAGCCCACAGGTTCTCTGGCTGAGGCCCTCTTTAGGTGTTGTTAAAAGTGGAGAACTCCTTTAGCAGATTCTAGGTCTTTGTTATAAAGGCTCCCAGAATCAAGGCGGGGAATTGAGAGTCCGCCTGCTGGGCAGGCTGTATTCCTGAGGTGAATGTCAGTTCTGAAATATGGCATGTGCCATATCGCGGGATGTCTCCGCTGTACACAAGTAACAAGCACATATTCACATTCCCCACAAAATATGGAGTTCAGGGATACCAAATATTACTATTATAACTGGTTCTATGATGGGGTAACACCATAACTTTACCTGGGTACATCTTAGAGTTATGTTTGTCCTATGTAAACGTCCAGTGAATTCTGAGTGACACGATGATGTAATTTTTACGTCCGTAAGATGCATGGGCTCTCTTAAAAAGGTAAAAATCATATCTCAGATTCATGTTGCAAGTCTGGGAAACCTTGGTGCCGGCCTGTCTGCAGCAAGCCAGCTTACAGACCCCTTATGGCAGCGACACCAAATGTCTCCCCCCCCAGGTGCAGTCTTCACACCTAGCTGTGATATCTCTTCAGGAAGGGAAGTTCTTTTGTCAACCTGAGGAAGCCAGCTGTAATTGCGTTATCTGCTGGGCATCTATTGACTGACTTGAACAAAAGGACTATGTTGTTCTCTGGGTACAGCAGAAGGACAGAAGGAGACGCTCTGAATAATCAAATTGTAGGTTCTGGGGCCTAGGGAAATAATTACTGTTTAATAAGGCAGAGTAATATTGATAATATTGGGAGGACAGTTCAATATTCTCGCGGATCATCCGTGACACATCCCCCCCGCGTCTGTGGCTAGACATCCGTCCGCAAGACGGGTGGCGTCGCCGCTAACCTGCGCTGATCGGTCTGGATCGCCGTTGCACCGGGATAAGCCATCCGCATTTTGATGTCTGCTGCCTGCCCTGTGCTGGATGGTAAAATCGTACTGCTGCAGCGACAAGCTCCAACGTAGGAGCTTTCCGTTGGACCCCGCAGTACGGTTCAGCCAACTGAGAGGATTATGGTCCGTAATGATTGTGAAGGAGCGGCCGTACAGATAGGATTGAAGCTTCTGCAGGGCCCACACAATCGCCAGACACTCCTTTTCTGTAGTTGAGTAGGAGACCTCTCGGGGAAGAAGTTTCCGGCTCAGGTACAGAAGAGGATGCTCGTCCCCTTTTCCATCCACCTGGCTTAAGACAGCGCCGAGACCGTAATCTGATGCGTCGGTTTGCACTATGAACCGACGGCTGAAATCTGGGGCTTGAAGCACAGGGGCGCTAGCTAACGCCTGCTTCAAGGCCCGGAAGGCGTTCTCACACTCAGGGGTCCACGTAACCACTTTCGGGTGCTTCTTACCAGTGGCATCCGTCAGGGGCTTCGCGATGGCACTATAGGCCGGTACAAACTTCCTATAGTAGCCCGCGGTCCCCAGGAATGCCTGAACCTGTCGCTTGGTGATAGGCCGAGGCCACGCTAAGATGGCGTCAACCTTTCCCGTGTCCGGTTTCAGGGTGTTCCCTCCCACTCGGTGCCCTAAATACTGGACTTCCGTCATGCCGATCTGACACTTACTTGGCTTAACTGTCAAATTGGCTGCAGCCAGCCGTTGCAGTACCTGGGACAGATGTTTGAGGTGTTCTTCCCAGGTGGGGCTAAACTCCGCAATATCGTCCAAATATGCTGCAGCGAACGGTTGCATTTCCTCCAGCAGGTCGTTCATAGCCCGCTGGAACGTGGCAGGCGCATTTTTCATTCCAAAGGGCATCGTCGTAAATTCGAAGAGCCCGAAGGGAGTGATAAAGGCCGACTTCTGCCGCGCGTCCGGGGCAAGAGGGATCTGCCAGTACCCCCGGCTCAGATCCATGATTAATAGATAGCTGGCAGCCGCCAGCTTATCTAGCATCTCATCGATGCGAGGCATGGGGTAGGCGTCCGTAGTGGTTACAGCGTTCAACTTCCGGTAGTCCACGCAGAACCGCGTCGTCTTGTCTTTCTTGGGTACCAAGACGACGGGTGCCGCCAATGGACTACAGGACCGCTGAACGACCCCCAGTTCTAGCATTTCCCCCACCTCACGCTGCATGTCCGCCTGCACCTCCGGAGAGACGCGATAGGCGGATTGCTTGATGGGGGGATGTGCTCCGGTATCTAACCGGTGAGCGACCAGATTGGTCCGTCCCGGGATACCTGAGAAGGTCCGGTGGTACCGACCTAACACCTCCTGTAACTGCTCTCTCTGGGACGGGGAGAGCTGCGGGTTGACATTTATGTCCCCGTCCGTCTCCCGGGTGTCAGCCAGCAGATCTACCAGAGGGTCTGTCTCGCCCTGTCCTAACCGGCTGCACAGTTGGAGTACATACTGGGTTCTATCGTGGTGAGCCTTCAGCATCTTAATGTGAAAGGCCTTCTGTTTTCTACCCCCCATGTTCACCAAGTATGTCAGGGGGTTTAAACGCTTCTCTATGGTGTATGGACCCTCCCATGCCGCCTGTAACTTATTGTGCCGTATGGGGAGAAGGGCATAGACCTTGTCTCCAGTTTCAAATGCCCGGTCTCCTGCGGTGCGGTCGTACCATAGTTTCTGTTTGGCCTGGGCCTGGGCCAGATTCTCCGTTACCATGGCAGAGAGTGACTCCATTTTGTCTCTGAACTTCAGGACGTAATCCACTACAGAGACATCCGTGGGATCACCTTTGCCTTCCCACGTCTCTCGCATCAGCTGTAGTGGCCCTTGGACGTTCCTGCCATACAGGAGTTCAAACGGGGAGAACCCGGTGGACTCTTGTGGTACTTCCCTGTAGGCAAACAGCAGATGAGGCAGGTACCGTTCCCAGTCCCCACCCTGCGACTCAAGGAATGTGGCCAACATCTGCTTTAATGACGCGTTAAAGTGCTCGCAGATTCCATTGGTTTGCGGGTGGTATGGACTGGAGACGAGGTGCGTCATCTGGATCCTTGCCGCCAGGGCGTCCATCAGTTCAGACATAAACTGGGGTCCCTGATCTGTGAGCATCTCTGCAGGGAACCCTACACGGGAAAATATGGAAATTAGCGCGTCTGCTACCTTGTCTGCCCTCAGGGAGGAGAGGGCGACCGCATCTGGGTAGCGAGTCGCGCAATCTACAAGAGTCAAGATGTACCTCTTGCCGCTGCGGCTGGGAATGGGCAGAGGTCCAATTATGTCGACTGCCACTCTGTGAAATGGCTCACTTATGATTGGCAGTGGACACAGGGGAGCCTTGCGCGGATTCCCAGCTCGTTTAACCTTCTGACAGACCGTACAGGAGCGACAATAATTGATGACATCTATCCTCATTCTAGGCCAGTAGAAATGACCCTGAATACGGTCAAGTGTCCTGCGAATTCCTAGGTGCCCTGCCAAGGGGATGTCATGTGCGGATTTCAGCACATGCCCCCGGAAGGCACTAGGTACCACAAGCGACTTGGTACTCACGGTCATTTCGCCTTCGGTGGGTTGTATCGCCTCACTATACAACTTCCCACCTTCCCAGTACACTTTGAACCCGGCCCCATCCGCGAGGGGCTCAGCAGCCTGTCTTCTGAGACTCTCGAGGCTAGGATCGGTTTGAAGTGCATGCTCGAAGGCCACCTGATCCGTTTCAGCCAGCTGGCCCGTGGCGTACGAGGCCTGTGGCTGACAGTCACCCTCCCTGGGGTCAGAGGAGTGGGAGGAGACCGGAGCCTCTTCCCCCTGTTCTGAGTTCAAGTTTTGGGTGGCCCGACTCCGAGTCACAGCTAGGACAGGTATGACTTCGGAGCAAGGCAGATTAGCATTTTCAATATCACATGTAGAAATCACATTAGCAGGTACGTCATGCATATCATCAACATTAATATTGGATACATTCAACCCCCCTCCCCCAGACTTTTGCCCCCGGGTGCCAAGCACCTGGGTGGGGGCAGAGGGCGGACCCCCTCCCTGGGATCCCGAGGGGTTTGTGGCGGGTTCATAATAGGATACCAGCTTGCCTAGATCGGACCCCAACAAAACAGGAACTGGTAGCTGGTCTAGGATACCAACTACCTTTTCTTGAACACCCACCCCCCAGTCAATGGAAACCCGGGCTTGGGGAATGTGAGAAAGAGTGCCCCCCACCCCAGTGAGGGTGAGGTACTTGTCTGGGATGATGTCCTTTGTGGGCACAAGGTGCGGACGCACCAGGGTGACATCGGCTCCCGTGTCCCGGAAACCGGTGACTAGCTGGTCATTCACTGTAACAAGCTGGTGATTGCTGGTGATGGGGTGAATCTCCTCCCCACCGGCGAACAAAACAGTTGAAGATGATGGTTCACGCTGGGATGCGCTGGCTGGCTGTGTCTGTCGTGGGCGATGTACAGGTGGTTCAGATGCTGACTGTGGCTGTCTCCGCTCAGGACAGTTGAATTTCATATGTCCAGGCTTGCGGCAGTAGTGACAGGTGATTCCATTAGGTGCCCCAGGTCTGGAAGCAGTAGCTGCACTTGGTGGTCTCTGTGGTGGACGGCCCACAGAGGCAGGGGGGTCTGCCCTGACATTGGGCAGACCTCCTCTCCAGTGAGATGGTGCAGATTAACGCAGATCGGGCACTCGGGTTGTGACAAAAGTCTCAGCTAAGTCTGCAGCAGCGGTTGCTGACGCAGGCTTCCGTTCTAGCACGAATTGTCTCACATCCGCAGGGCAAATACAAAGAAGCTGGTCTAGCACCATCAAGTCCTCTAGGATGTCATAAGACCCTTTTGTTAGGCCTAAAGTCCACTGGCGGAATGTAGTGCGTAAGCTGCTGACCACATCCGGATAAGAGTCCGTACGATCCTTTTGTAAGGACCTAAACCTTTTCCGATAGACTTCAGGGGTCAGCTGGTATTTAGCAATGATAGCGTCTTTTATGGCGGAATAATCTTCATCCTGCTCCATGGATAACTCCGCAAACGCGTCCAGCGCTTTGTAGCGCAACAGGGGGGTCAGGTGTCTGGCCCACTGCTCTTGGGGCAGACGATACTGACGGCAGGCTTTCTCAAAGGATCGCAAAAACAAGTCTATGTCAGTGTCCTTTTCAATGGGAGCAAATTTAAATTTTGCACTCACGTGTGATGCTGCTCCTTCTGCAGGAAAGTTGGGTGATGAGCTTCGGCTGGGTTGGTGTATTCTGCCCATGCTCAGTTCATGCCGACGTTGGCTTTCTGCAGCAGCAGCCTCCCTCTCAGCTCGGCGTTCTTCGCGCTCCGCCATGTACTGCAGGTACTTTACCGGGTCAGTGTCCATTAGTTTTTGGAGGGCCTGCTGCATCATAGGGTCCGTACAAATAGATAGTCCGGTACTGGCCGCTTCCGGGCGAGTACTTAAAGAAAAATTAGGATCCGTACTGAAATACTGCGCTGGGGGGCCAACAGGGCCCGCAGGATGTTCCCCCTCCGAGTAGTCAGGATTCTCAGTCTCCGGTTCCTCAGGACTTGAGTCAGATGGGCCGGTGTCTCCCGCAGTAGACACATCCAACAGCCGCAGTTGTTGGTTATCCCATCGGAACAAGTCTTTTATCAGGTCGGTCTTCGTCTTGCGACCGACTTCAATGCCCCGTTCTTGGCACAGATTTTCCAGATCTGCCAAAGCCATTTTCTTGTATTCCCCGGACATTTTCACGCCAAATAAAAGATAGATAAAGAAAACAAGATTTCGGGGAGGGTACTGGACTACACAGTCTCTCTGTACACACAGATAAATGTATTGCACAAATTGGTTTGGTTCTGACAGAGGTAAATTAGTTAATCTCTGTTCAGATGTTCTAAACACATGAAAAAAGGAATCCCAGTAGCTGCCTACCAATATGTGACGAACTGCGACCGCCGCGGCCACAATACGTCACGAAACCGTCACAGCGCCCCTAGTGGTCAATCCGCAAACAGGCCTCCCAGCCACTTTCAGCACACTGACAGTCTAACTTGAGTCCGTACAGTCGATAGGCTGAAAGCGCAGGGAGTGGACCTCCGATTGACCGCAAGTAAACGTGCGACGAACTGCGACCGGAACTACACACAGGGTAGTTTAACTGCCACCACCTCACAATTTATGGGAGCGAGGAACCCACTATCTAGATAACACAACCGAGTAGCTTTCTCTTCGGAGAGGCTAGGGTAAGTTTTTGCAGTGTTTGAAAACAGGCATATGGCTAGAGAAATGACTTGGAGGTCATTTATTATATATCTATATACAATACAAATTATCACGATGCACAGTAATTATTAACACAATAATCAAGGAAAGTATAGTTCAATAAACAAAAAGAGAGAAAAGAAAGAAAATACTTAGTTTCCGCAGAAAAGATGTCCGTTGGTGAAATAGTCCGTTGCAGGGGTAAAGTCCAAGAAGCCTTTGTCCAGTGTAATATGCCTTCAGCCCACAGGTTCTCTGGCTGAGGCCCTCTTTAGGTGTTGTTAAAAGTGGAGAACTCCTTTAGCAGATTCTAGGTCTTTGTTATAAAGGCTCCCAGAATCAAGGCGGGGAATTGAGAGTCCGTCTGCTGGGCAGGCTGTATTCCTGAGGTGAATGTCAGTTCTGAAATATGGCCTGTGCCATATCGCGGGATGTCTCCGCTGTACACAAGTAACAAGCACATATTCACATTCCCCACAAAATATGGAGTTCAGGGATACCAAATATTACTATTATAACTGGTTCTATGATGGGGTAACACCATAACTTTACCTGGGTACATCTTAGAGTTATGTTTGTCCTATGTAAACGTCCAGTGAATTCTGAGTGACACGATGATGTAATTTTTACGTCCGTAAGATGCATGGGCTCTCTTAAAAAGGTAAAAATCATATCTCAGATACATGTTGCAGTCTGGGAAACCTTGGTGCCGGCCTGTCTGCAGCAAGCCAGCTTACAGACCCCTTATGGCAGCGACACCAAATGTCTCCCCTCCCAGGTGCAGTCTTCACACCTAGCTGTGATATCTCTTCAGGAAGGGAAGTTCTTTTGTCAACCTGAGGAAGCCAGCTGTAATTGCGTTATCTGCTGGGCATCTATTGACTGACTTGAACAAAAGGACTATGTCGTTCTCTGGGTACAACAGAAGGACAGAAGGAGACGCTCTGAATAATCAAATTGTAGGTTCTGGGGCCTAGGGAAATAATTACTGTTTAATAAGGCAGAGTAATATTGATAATATTGGGAGGACAGTTCAATATTCTCGCGGATCATCCGTGACACCGGGGCCTAAATTTATGACAATGGACTGTTACAGTGGTGGGTGATGTGAAGCATGATTCTCTGCTATGACATGCAGACTGATTCTCTGCTGACATGAAGCCAGATTCTCTGTTACGGGACCTCTCTCCTCTGCCTGGGTGCCTGGGCCTAAATATCTGACAATGGACTGTTCCAGTGTTGGGTGACGTGAAGCATGATTCTCTGCTATGATATGAAGACTGATTCTCTGCTGACATGAAGCCAGATTCTCTGTTACGGGACCTCTCTCCTCTGCCTGGGTGCCGGGGCCTAAATTTATGACAATGGACTGTTCCAGTGGTGGGTGACGTGAAGCATGATTCTCTGCTATGATATGAAGACTGATTCTCTGCTGACATGAAGCCAGATTCTCTGTTACGGGACCTCTCTCCTCTGCCTGGGTGCCGGGGCCTAAATTTATGACAATGGACTGTTACAGTGGTGGGTGACATGAAGCCTGATTCTATGCTATGACATGAAGACTGATTCTCTGGTGACATGAAGACAGATTCTCTGTTACGAGACCTCTCTCCTCTGCCTGGGTGCCTGGGCCTAAATATATGACAATGGACTGTTACAGTGGTTGGTGACGTGAAGCATGATTCTATGCTATGATATGAAGACTGATTCTCTGCTGACATGAAGCCAGATTCTCTGTTACGGGACCTCTCTCCTCTGCCTGGGTGCCTGGGCCTAAATATCTGACAATGGACTGTTCCAGTGTTGGGTGACGCGAAGCATAATTCTCTGCTATGATATGAAGACTGATTCTCTGCTGACATGAAGCCAGATTCTCTGTTACGGGACCTCTCTCCTCTGCCTGGGTGCCTGGGCCTAAATATCTGACAATGGACTGTTCCAGTGTTGGGTGACGTGAAGCATGATTCTCTGCTATGATATGAAGACTGATTCTCTGCTGACATGAAGCCAGATTCTCTGTTACGGGACCTCTCTCCTCTGCCTGGGTGCCGGGGCCAAAATATATGACAATGGACTGTTACAGTGGTGGGTGACGTGAAGCCAGATTCTCTGCTTTGGGACCTCTCTCCAATTGATATTGGTTAAGTTTTTATTTATTTTATTTTTATTTTTATTCATTTCCCTGTCCACATTTGTTTGCAGGGGATTTACCTACATGTTGCTGCCTTTTGCAGCCCTCTAGCCCTTTCCTAGGCTGTTTTATAGCCTTTTTAGTGCCGAAAAGTTCGGCGTTCGGGTTCGGGACGAAGTTCGGGTCGGGTTCGGATCCCGAACCCGAACATTTCCGGGAAGTTCGGCTGAACTTCTCGAACTCGAACATCCAGGTGTACGCTCAACTCTATATATGAGGTATCACTATCTATTATAAAAGTAGAGAAATTTGGAAAAATTTTGGGTAAATTTGGGATTTTTTCACAAATAAAGGTAAAATATATTGACTCAAGTTTATGACTATCATGAAGTACAATGTGTCACGAGAAAAAAATATTAGAATGGCTTGGATAAGTAAAAGTGTTCCAAAGATATTACCACATAAAGTGACACAGATTTGCAAAAAGTGGCCTGGGCAGGAGGTGAAAACAGACTCGGGGTTGAAGGGGTTAAAGAGAGCAATTGTACTCCTTTTGAGTTAAAAATAACTTTTTCAATTTGTCTTTATTAAACATATGGAGCCCTTTTTTGTGTACAGAGATGAGATGCTCCAGAAGCAGCCTCTGGATTTCCTCTCTTTTCCATCAGTTGGGGAGCAGAAGGGCTCCTTATCTCTGCTCTCTGACATTATAAACACTCATTAAAGCTCAGTTCTTATTTTACTGATAAGAATGTGGCTTAAATAAGTGTTTGTGACCTCTTAATAATTTAAAGATAAGGTTTATTAGATGACCTGCACAAAGTGAAAGTGAAAGTACGAGTCACACAGTTAGAAAAACAGTTAACCCTTTGTGACAAAAAGGCTCAATATTTTTAATAAAGGCCAATTGAGTTTTTGCCAAAAATGAGTAAAATGCAATCATAAACAAAAATTGCCTCCAAAGGTGTAAATAACCTTTAAGACAGATATCAATACCACACAAAATGGTTATTAACTAACATTCACCATATGTTTACAATATGTTGGCATCATTTTGTAAATGTTATTTTATTTTTTTAAATATTAGAAGACTTAGAATTTTAGAAGCAATTTTGCACATTTTCAAGAATAGAATTTTCTAAATAGATTTTTAAACCACCAATTTCAATTTAAAGTGGCTTTCAGGGGTTTGCTCAGTAGAATCCACCTATAAATGACCCCACTTTAGAAATTATATCCCTCAAATGATTCAAAACTGCTGCATGGGCGCACAGCAGGGCTCCGAAGGGAAGGATCGCCATATGGTTTTCAGAGCTCAGATTTTGCTGGATTGGTTTTTGGGAGCCATACCCCTCCAATTGAAACCCCAAAAAAGTGACCTCATTTTGGAAACTACAGCCCTCTAGGAATTTATCAAGTGTTTTGATCCCAAGAGACACTTGGCTGTGAAAATAAAATATAGCTTTAGCTCAACATTTTTCATTATCACAAGGTGTAACAGGAGAAAAAGCACGGCACAGCTTGTTATGCAATTTTTCCTGAATACAGAAACACCCCATATGTGGTTGTAAACTGCTATACGGGCATACCTCAGGGCTCAGAAGGAAATGATCACCATTTGGCTTTTGGAGGGCAGATTACGCTGGAATACTTTTTGAGTGCTTCATGTTGTCCTTCATGTCTTATTTGATGAGACCCTGAGGTTCCTCTCCAGTGGAAACCTCCAAAAAAGACCTAATTTTTCAAACTATACCCCTCAAGGAATTTATCAAGAACTGTAGTGAGAGTTTTGATCACACAAGTGTTTCATAGAGTTTAGAGATGCTTGGCCGTGAAAATGAAAGATTACATTTTCTCCAATAAAATGTAGTTTAAACCCCACATTTTTGACTTTTACAAAGGATAAACAGAGAAAAAGCACCCCTAAATTGGTTACTTATTTTATCCTGAACATGGCAACATCCCATATGTGGTCGTAAAATGCTGTGTGAGTACACAGCAAGGCCCAGAAGGAAAGGAGCGCCATATGGCTTTTGGAGGGCAATTGTCAGTGTAATGGTTCTTGGGTGACATGTCATTTTCAGAGCACCACATTTTGAGGCACCAGCATAGTGATTGGCATGACCCCACAGGTGTTTTATAGAATTTGATTTAAAATTAGGTCATGAAATGAAAAATTAAATTGTGTTTCAATTATGTTTTTTTAGCCTCAAATGTTTAATTTTCACAAGTGGTAATAGGAGAAAATGCACCTCAAATTTGTTTGCATAATTTGAATATGACAATACCCCAACTGCTGTTTAAACATAGGGCAGGGTTCAGAATAGATACAATATGCATTTGAGGCCTAGTTTGGTGATTTATTCAGCATTGGAAGTGACCCCATTTTAGAAACCACAACCCTCACAGAATTTACCAATTTGTGCTGTGAGCATTTTGACCCCACTGGTGTTTTACAAAAACTAAAGTGCAGCAGATGGTACAAAGTAAAAATTAAAATTTTTCCACAGATTTGACATTTTAGTGCCCATCGTGTGCCAGTGTGAAAAGTAAGACCTTGTATTTTTATGTGTTTCCTGGTTTTAGAAACACTCTACATTTGTCCCTATTCTTTTGCCTATACATATGAGAGGGCTTAGTAATATAATAGAACCATGAGTATTTTTAGGCCAAATGTTATGATTTACACCCCTTGTGATGACAACTGTAAAAGCTCTGTGGTAAAATAATAAATGGAACACCCCCAAAAAGTGACCCCATTTTGGAAACTCTGCCCCTCAAGGTATTAAAGGATGGAGTGAGCATTTTGACTACACGTGTACTTTTCAGATATGCAACGGAACATTCAAATTTAAAATTGAAATTATTCCACAGTGTTTCATATGTGCCTAAGCAAGTACAATCTGAGACGCACACCACACTTTTGAATTCATAGGCAGGTTCTATTTGGTACAGAAATACCATAAATATGAACGTAAGCTGCTGTATGGGCTATTGGAGGGTTTTTGGGTGATAAATCACATTTGCAGATGCTGAGGTACCATACAAATAAAAACTGCAAAGAATGACCCCATTTTGGAAACTACACCCCTTAAATTATTTATCAAAGCTGGAGGTGAACATTTTTATACCACACTAATTTTTCAGACATTAATGAGCAGATGATCGTGCAAAATGAAAACTGCAAGTTTTCCACAGATATGGCATTTCACTCCCCAATATGCCGAGTCCTTCTTGTGCCATCTGAGACACACCTTGCCCTTAAAATTGTAAGGCAGGTTCTGCTGGGTACAGAAATACCATAAAAGTGCATGTACTCTGCAGGGTTCAGAAGGGAAAGGCTACTTTTGCATTTTGCAAAACATATGTTTGTTGCTCTCAAACAGAAGTATTAGTACATCTATTTTCTGATAACCATATGTGGGGAGCCATTGGGTTGAGAGAGAAAGCCTCCTCCTTCTATAAACCCCCTAAGCTCTGATCAGCATTTACAGGATCATCTTAGGAGTTAATCTGCTGGCATTGGAGTTTTCACTGATACTGGCAATTACAGCAGGGGTCTGACTGTTAGGTCTCTTTCACACGAGCAAGTTTTCCGCATGGGTGCAATGTGTGACATAAACGCATAGCACCCACACTGAATCCTGACCCATTCATTTCAATGGGTCTATGTGCATGAGTGTTTTTCCCACGCATCAGTTCTGCGTTGCGTGATGCAATGCGTTTTTCAAGAGATGTTGTTTGTACACCTTCAGTTTTTTATCACACGTATTGAAAAATGCATCAAAACGCATTGCACCCAAAACTGAACAATTGAACGCAATCGCAGACAAAACTGACTGACCTTGCTCGAAAAATGGTGCGATTTTCCCTGAATGCACCCTGAGCCAATCCTTATCGTTCGTGTGAAAGAGCCCTTAATGTAATGTTTGTCATATGCTGCCCTGCCATTTTTCTCAATTGCAACTCTTCCCTTACATCAAAGGCTCCCAGATTTTTTTCCAGCATAAGGGCCGAATGCAAAACCCTCTCTATAAATATTTAATTTTTTTAAATGACTATGTTAATAATTCCCAGTTATGTTAACAATATTCAGTCACGTCACAGAGTCAGCCATGACAATATTTGCCCTGTGTTGTGGATACACCATGTTATTTCAAAGAAATTATTTGCAGGAACCAAATGTGAACAGCTATTAATAATATTGGAGTTGTTGTAAATCTTGGAGGTAAATTTATCCTCTTGGCTTAGATATTAATAACAAAACTGAAATGTTCATTGTAATCCTGAGCAGTGATGAAATGTGACTGAGGCAGAATGTACAATCCTCTAATAACAGAAAGGAAGTGGCATTTTTATGAGAGCCGTATGACAGAGCATAGTGGGGCCTTCTGCAATAAGAACAGAGAGGATTGCATTAGAGGAACCTGGACTAGTCTAGGGAATGTACCAAAGTGTAAAAAGAATAGGACACCAGTTTTATTCTGCTCTATCTGATGGCAGAATAAACTGGCAACAGATATTCTGAGCAAAATGCTGGTACATTTTCTTGAATTAGCACAGCCGTTTTGCCAAAAACAATACTGAGCATCTCTAGCGCAAGACAATTGCTAGAGTTGATTCAATAAAGCACTCATAAAAGGGGGTCCTAATATGAATGAGCTGTTGGCTCTCCCCAACCCTCTGGACTTCCATCTCAGTACAGCACTAAAAATTAATCGCAAAATGAATCTGAAGTTTTTATGATTTGCTTCAGACACCATTTTGGCAGGCACCAAAATTGGCAGGGAAAACTAGTAGGGAGAAGAAGATGAAGGATTTGTCAGGTAGTGATGTGGGAGGGCACATCACACTGACAACAGAAGGGAAGGGAAAATGAACTAGGCCTCAAAGCTAAGGAAAGGGAAACAGATACCACCTATGGAAACCCTAATCCTAGCCCTGACTCCTATCCGTATGAACAGACCTTGAGGGTAGGAATGTTCATACACAGGAACCTGAGACCCTGGAAACTCTGAATTGCCCTGGAGTAGTGTTTGGGCTTGAAACATCCTGTTCCTTCCAATATGAAAGAACAAGCATCTCCCTGAGGCCCAGTAACAAAAGACAGAGTGGAAACAACAAAATACAAAAGGGAAGTAACACTTAACGTCTAAAGTAAATAGACGAGCAGGAACTCAGAAGAGGACCACACACCGGCACTTCCAATACCAAACTGAAGCTATCAACCACATAGCATGATGGGTGAAGCCAGACTAAATAGGGGAGTTGGTATGACCACTAAACTACACCTGAGACAAGAGGTGTGGTCATTACCAGCAACCACACTGAAACCAGTGAAACCAAAGAGGCTGTCAGATCACATAACGTGCAGCCAATCTCTTAGATCCTCTGACACCTGTCACTTAAGAGACCATGACAGGTTTACATGATGCTGGGGGGAAGAGGGGGGCTTTCCCTGATTGACTTAGAAGCTGAAAGACAGCCTGATCAGCCAGAAAGGGGGCTGTAGACACAAGCCACTACTGTAGTAGACACTATAAGGAGAGTATAGGGAAAGAAGAATATATAATTTGGTATATTTTAGGCACTTTGTTCAGGGAATGCATATGGAGAGTGAGGGAGTGAGGGACTGTTCACTTAGAGTTGTGTGTTTAATGCACCTAGTTCTACATCACAAAATTGTGCAAGAAAAAGAGACTTGTTTTCTCTCTATATAAGCAGACAATCAGTTTTTTAAAGTCAAGTTTCTTCTGCTCCAAATGCTGAGCAATTGCATATTTTTTTTTTTTTTTAAACTGCTTAAATTTACAGCTTGTAATTGAACATTTCAGTCCATTATACTTATGTTACTGAATGTGTTGCATATTACTGCAATGTAATGGGTAGTTGCAGCAAAAGAAATACTGCAATAACGGCATGTTTATACCCATGTCATTAAACATGTTGCATATTAGGCCTCATGCACACGGCTGTTCCGTTTTTTGCGGTCCACAAACTGCGGATCCGCAAAACACGGATGGCGTCCGTGTGCGCTCTGCAATTTGCGCAACAACAAGGACAGCCTTTAATATAACTGCCTATTCTTGTCCACAAAGCACGGACAAGAATAGGACAGGTTATATTTTTTTTGCGGGCCCACGGAATGGAGCAACGGATGCGGACAGCACACAGAGTGCTGTCCGCATCTTTGCGGCCCTATTGAAGTGAATGGGTCCGCCCCCGAGCCGACAAAACTGCGGCTTGGGTGCGGACCAAAACAACGGCCGCGTGCATGAGGCCTTACTGAAAGATAATGGATAGTTACAAGAAAAGCAGTAGTGCAATATCCTCCTTTTTACACCCTTATTATTAATTGCATTGCATAAAGCTGCAAGAGATGGGGTAGATACAACAAAAGTAATATCGCAATAACACAATTTTCATATCTGTGTTATTAAATATGTTGCATATTGCAGCAAGTTAGGGTAGTACGGCATACATATTAGGACATCGTCAGACATCATCCACAACTCCATCCTCCGTCAGGCAAAACTCCATCAGCCCTCAGACATCAGACAAAACTCCGTCCTCCGTCAGGCAAAACTCCATCAGACATCAGACAAAACTCCGTCCTCCGTCAGACAAAACTCCATCAGCCCTCAGACATCAGACAAAACTCCGTCCTCCGTCACCCAAAACTCCATCAGACCTCAGACATCAGACAAAACTCCGTCCTCCATCAGGCAAAACTCCATCAGACCTCAGACATCAGACAAAACTCCGTCCTCCGTCACCCAAAACTCCATCAGACCTCAGACATCAGACAAAACTCTGTCCTCCGTCACCCAAAACTCCATCAGACCTCAGACATCAGACAAAACTCCGTCCTCCATCAGGCAAAACTCCATCAGACCTCAGACATCAGACAAAACTCCGTCCTCCGTCAGGCAAAACTCCATCAGACATCAGACAAAACTCCGTCCTCCGTCAGGCAAAACTCCATCAGACCTCAGACATCAGCTAAAACTCCGTCAGACCTCAGACATCAGCCAAAACTCCGTCCTCCCTAACTCAAAATACGCCCTACTACACACACTCTTCACCTGACGGAGCTGCTAGCTGCTGGAGAGGCAAAGGACCTGTGATGACGTCATGACCATGTGACGAGTCACGTGTGTGGGAGGGGTCAGATGTGCACAGCAGCTGGTAGAGTGTACAGAACAGTAGCCATCAAATAGAGCTCTGTACTAGAGATGTGTGTGTAACCTGCATGTAGCAGAGCTGTGTACTGTGTTACAGAGATGTATGTGTAACCTGCATGTAGCAGAGCTGTGTACTGTGTTACAGAGATGTACGTGTAACCTGCAGGTAGCAGAGCTGTGTACTGTGTAGCAGATCTGTATGTGTAACCTGCATGTAGCAGAGCTGTGTACTGTGTAGCAGAGCTGTATGTGTAACCTGCATGTAGCAGAGCTGTGAACTGTGTAGCAGAGCTGTATGTGTAACCTGCATGTAGCAGTGCTGTGTACTGTGTAGCAGAGCTGTATGTGTAACCTGCATGTAGCAGAGCTGTGTACTGTGTTACAGAGATGTATGTGCAACCTGCAGGTAGCAGAGCTGTGTACTGTGTAGCAGATCTGTATGTGTAACCTGCATGTAGCAGAGCTGTGTACTGTGTTACAGGGATGTATGTGCAACCTGCAGGTAGCAGTGTTGTGTACTGTGTAGCAGAGATGTGTACTGTGTTACAGAGATGTGTGTGTAGCCTGCATGTAGCAGAGCTGTGCACTGTGTATATAGAGCAGTGTGTGTAGCAGCATGTAGCAGAGCTGTGTACTGTGTTACAGAGATGTGTGTGTAACCTGCATGTAGAAGTGCTGTGTACTGTGTAGCAGAGCTGTATGTGTAACCTGCATGTAGCAGAGCTGTGTACTGTGTTACAGAGATGTATGTGTAACCTGCATGTAGCAGAGCTGTGTACTGTGTTACAGAGATGTATGTGTAACCTGCATGTAGCAGGCTGTGTACTGTGTTACAGGGATGTATGTGCAACCTGCAGGTAGCAGAGCTGTGTACTGTGTTACAGAGATGTGTGTGTAACCTGGGAACTATAAAAAAGTGTAAAAAAAAACATAAATATTCAGATCACCCCCCTTTTCCCAAAATTAAAATAAAAGACACATCATGGGTTTCGCAATGTGTAAAAACGCCCATTGTATAAAAATATATTCCCCATACGGCAAACAGCAAAATAGAAAAAAAAAAGAGTCCAAATGTCCGATTCGCCGTTTTTGGTCACTTCATTTGCTACAAAAATGTAAATAAAAAGTGATCAAAAAGTCTTAAACACCCCATAATGGTATCAGTAAAAAGTTTAGATTGCCCCGCAAAAAATGAGCCCCCATCCAGCTCTGTACACATAATTACAAAAAAGTTATGGGGCTCAAAATATGGCGACAAAAAAAATCGGATATTTTTTTTGTTTTATCACTATTAAAAAGCAAGAAAAACTATACATATAAGGTATTGCCGGATTCGATCTGACCTGTAGAATAAAAGTACCAGTCAGTTTTATCGCACATCGAATGTCGTAAATAAAAATCACGTAAAACTGTGGTGGAATTGCTTTTTTTTTTCAACAGGAAGAATGGGCAGTTTTACCATCTGAGAAAATAAAGAGCCTCATCCACAACTACCACAAAAGACTTCAAGCTGTCATTGATGTTAAAGGGGGCAATACATGGTATTAAGAACTGGGGTGTGTAAGCTTCTGATCAGGGTCATTTGGGGAGTTTGTGTTGTGATTATGATTTATAAAGAGTAAACACCGTTGTTTGACATAAATGGCTTCAGCCGACCACTAACCACGAGCGAGAGAGAAGTGTCCGTGGTATCAATCATATTCTCTGAACAATGGTTAAAGGGGTATTCTCATCTTAATGATCACGGTTAAATCTGTTAATGATTTGACAGTGATAATTTTTCTAAATACATTTTATTACCCAATTCCCATCCTTTTTTAGAAAATAAGTCCCCTCTTACCTGATGTTGTCTTTGGTCTCCCCTGGTCACGGCCACCTCTCCTGTCGAATCCAGCCGGGCCACGCTTGCGCAGAAGACGGAAAATTCTCTCCCGGCTGGGCCGCGCAATGTCCTGAACGCGCATGCCGCTGCGCATGCGCCATGATGACTTCTTCCTGGCCAGTATAGTACAGAGCCGCGAATGTGCACGCCGACTCTGTACTATACAGGCCAGGAATAAGTCACCATGACACATGCGCGGCGCTGTGCGCGTTCAGGACATTGCGCTGCCCGGCCGGGAGAGAATCTTCAGTCTTCTGCGCAAGCGCGGCCCGGCCGGGAGAAGAATACAGGAAGTGAACATCACGCTCAAGGAAGGTAAGTATGAAAAAGGGAAGATGAGAATACCCCTTTAAGAAATCATAAATTCTGCAAGGGTATGTAAACTTATCAGCACAACTGTAAGTAGCTGTGTGATCTAAATCTGTGGAATATGGGAAGCATAAGAGGATGTGCACCTTAAATCCCATCTTTGTAAGGCCTCTTGCACATGGTCGCTGTGTGCCTGTGGTTGTATTGTGGACCACATACGGCGGTTCCGCAATACACAGGGCACCAGCCGTGTGCATCCCGCATCCGTGATGTCGACCCATTCACTTGAACGGAACAGAAACACGGATCGGATCCCCACAGAAGCACTACAGAGTGCTTCCGTGGTGTTTCTGGCCATGCCTCCGCACAGCAAAAAAGTAGAACATATTCACGGACCTATTCAAGTTGAATGGGTCTGGATCTGTCCCGGCCACTGCACGCACGTTGCCCGTGCATTGGGGACTGCAAATTGCTGTCCCCAATGCACGGAATGGACCAACAACGTTCATGTCCAAGAGGCCTAACACGTGTGATCTGTGTGAAGCGGCATATATGCATTTATGTTGCATGTATTTATTAATTAGGGCTACCAATTCTGAGTAACTCGGAGTGACAGGAGATTTACAGAATCAGATTTATTTTTTTTGTCGTCATATTTTGAGCTCTATAACTTTTTTGTAATTATGTTTACGGAGCTGGGTGGGGGCTCATTTTTTGCGGGGCAATCTGAACTTTTCACTGATACCATTCTGGGGTGTTTAAGACTTTTTGATCACTTTTTATTTACATTTTTGTAGCAAATGAAGCGACCAAAAACGGCGAATCGGACATTTGGACTCTTTTTTTTCTTCTGTTTTGCCGTTTGCCGTATGGGCAATATATTTTTATACAATGGGTGTTTTTACACATTGCGACACCCATGATGTGTATTTTTTTAGTTCTTTTATTTTCATTTTGGGAAAAGGGGGGTGATCTGAATATTTATGTTTTATTTTACACTTTTTTATAGTTCCCAGGTTACACACACATCTCTGTTACACAGTAAAAAGCTCTGCTACATGCGGTTACACACACATCTCTGTAACACAGTACACAGCACTGCTACATGCAGGTTGCACATACATCCCTATAACATAGTACACAGCCTGCTACATGCAGGTTACACATACAGCTCCGCTACACAGCACACAGCTCTGATACATGCAGATTACACATACAGCTCTGCTACACAGTACACAGCTCTGCTACATTCAGGTTACAAATACAGCTCTGCTACACAGTACACAGCACTGCTACATGCAGGTTACACATACAGCTCTGCTACACAGTACACAGCTCTGCTACATGCAGGTTACACATACAGCTCTGCTACACAGTACACAGCTCTGCTACATGCAGGTTACACATACAGCACTGCTACACAGTACACAGCTGTGCTACATGCAGGTTACACATACAGCTCTGCTACACAGTACACAGCTCTGCTACATGCAGGTTACACATACAGATCTGCTACACAGTACACAGCTCTGCTACCTGCAGGTTACACATACATCTCTGTAACACAGTACACAGCTCTGCTACATGCAGGTTACACATACAGCTCTAACACAGTACACAGCACTGCTACATGCAGGTTACACATACAGCTCTGCTACACAGTACACAGCACTGCTACATGCAGGTTACACATACAGCACTGATACACAGTACACAGCTCTGCTACATGCAGGTTACACATACAGCTCTGCTACACAGTACACAGCTCTGCTACATGCAGGTTACACATACAGATCTGCTACACAGTACACAGCTCTGCTACCTGCAGGTTACACATACAGATCTGCTACACAGTACACAGCTCTGCTACCTGCAGGTTACACATACATCTCTGTAACACAGTACACAGCTCTGCTACCTGCAGGTTACACATACATCTCTGTAACACAGTACACAGCTCTGCTACATGCAGGTTACACATACATCTCTGTAACACAGTACACAGCTCTGCTACATGCAGGTTACACACACATCTCTAGTACAGAGCTCTATTTGATGGCTACTGTTCTGTACACTCTACCAGCTGCTGTGCACATCTGACCCCTCCCACACACGTGACTCGTCACATGGTCATGACATCATCACAGGTCCTTTGCCTCTCCAGCAGCTAGCAGCTCCGTCAGGTGAAGAGTGTGTGTAGTAGGGCGTATTTTGAGTTAGGGAGGACGGAGTTTTGGCTGATGCCTGATGGAGGACGGAGTTTTGTCTGATGTCTGATGGAGTTTTGCCTGACGGAGGACGGAGTTTTGTCTGATGTCTGATGGAGTTTTGCCTGACGGAGGACGGAGTTTTATCTGATGTCTGAGGTCTGATGGAGTTTTGGGTGACGGAGGACAGAGTTTTGTCTGATGTCTGAGGTCTGATGGAGTTTTGGGTGACGGAGGACAGAGTTTTGTCTGATGTCTGAGGTCTGATGGAGTTTTGCCTGATGGAGGACGGAGTTTTGTCTGATGTCTGAGGTCTGATGGAGTTTTGGGTGACGGAGGACGGAGTTTTGTCTGATGTCTGAGGGCTGATGGAGTTTTGTCTGACGGAGGACGGAGTTTTGTCTGATGTCTGAGGTCTGATGGAGTTTTGGGTGACGGAGGACAGAGTTTTGTCTGATGTCTGAGGTCTGATGGAGTTTTGCCTGATGGAGGACGGAGTTTTGTCTGATGTCTGAGGTCTGATGGAGTTTTGGGTGACGGAGGACGGAGTTTTGTCTGATGTCTGAGGGCTGATGGAGTTTTGTCTGACGGAGGACGGAGTTTTGTCTGATGTCTGATGGAGTTTTGCCTGACGGAGGACGGAGTTTTGTCTGATGTCTCAGGGCTGATGGAGTTTTGCCTGACGGAGGATGGAGTTGTGGATGATGTCTGACGATGTCCTAATATGTATGCCGTAGGGTAGGTTCACACTAGCATTAGGGATTCCTCTATGGCATTCCGTTATAACATGGTTATAACAGAAAATAACGGAATCCATAAGACGGAAAGACAGATCCGTTCTTTTGCCCATAGACTTGTATTATGACGGAATGCAAAACGGAAGCCTTTAAAAGGCATTCCCTTTGTTCCTTGTCCTAATAGAAGTCTATGGGAATCAAAACTGATCCGTCTGGGTTCCGTTATGCAAGAAGGAAAACAAAGTCCTGTCAACAGTGTTTTCTGTCTTGCATAACTGGACCCAGACTGATCCATTATCTATTAGGACGGAGAGCAAATGGAATGCCTTTTAAAGGCTTCCGTTTTGCATTCTGTCTGGGCATTCCGTTATTTTCTGTTATAACCATGTTATAACGGAAAGCCATAAAGGAATCCCTAACGCTAGTGTAAACCCACCCTTAATGGGTAGTTATAGCAAAAGCAATACTGCAATAAAGGCATTTTTATACATTTTTATTGAATGCATTTAATTTTTACAAAAAAAATTGTTGTGTTACTGCAAGACATACTGTACTGCAAAAATTGCATTATTATATCTGTATAAGTGAATGGATTACTGCAACAGACCTTGTAGTTCAAACACATTTACTGCAAAAATTGCATTGTTATACCCGTGTTAGTGAACACCTTACTGTATAATTCTATGAAGTTTGTTGAGGAAGGGTTGAGACGTATACATATATATCCATGCATGCCTGCAAACACGTACGGGCATGTATGGTATATATGTGCATACATTAACCACAGCATCATGGGACGATGTGCGCAGATGTGCCCAGCATCTGCGCACGTCTGCCCATGGTGATCCCCAGGGGCTCATGGTGGCCCCTGTGGGAAATATGTGCCTCCTTTAGACCGTGCCCCTTATAGTATATATATATGACTGCGGCCCCTTGTTATCTATAATCCCCCTTAGAATGTATGATTAATGTATACATGTGTATGGATGTGCCCCAAGCATCAATACACATGTATATTATATATATATATATATATATATATTTATTTATTGGGCCTTGTATGGCCAGAGGGGGGAAGGTCATAGTGTTATATGTGGATATGTCTGTATGCCCCTGTATTTGCACGCATGTCCATTTATGCTTACAATAGAGTTGGGTATATATAATATATATAGATATGCCCCAATTGTCTTATATGCATGTGGCCAGTTATGTCCCCCAGTCATGGAGCCCCCGCCTCCTCCTGCATACCTGCGGGTGATGGCACCAGATGGCTAGATTGTCCAGTTTCTGGTCACTTCAGAAGATCAATAGATCTCTTTAAAACATGCCCAGCAGGGCTCCCCCACCTTCTGTGTAGGGACTGTTTATGACATGGGTGTGTGTGTGGTGCCATGGTGTCTTTGGCTGTACAGATTGTGAGCCTCAGGGGGCCAGCCAGTTGTCTGCTGCAATCTGAGTGCATGCATTCCGTCACACGCACACGATGATGTCATTTCCCTACACCTTGGATGGGGGAAGGGGGGGGGGGGGGTGAGAGTGACTTATATATCAGTCCAAGACAAAGGAAGAGGCTCTCTTGCAACCAGACTAGAATCAGAGACACATGGAGAGAGCAGCTACATGATGACCACCTGGAAAAGGCCTGCTAACTCTGGAAGGATTAAGTATATCACCCAACAGGAGCATCCCTTTTCCCTATACTACTAACAGGAGCCAACCCTAGCATTGCTGGATCCCTACCCTTTAGTTCCCCTTACCCTAATCCTACTACTTGCAATGTATGAACCCTTGCATTGCTGGACCCCTACACAATGTCTGTGGCTTACATACACCCATGTAGTACCACAGTTAACCATTTACCCTGGTACCCTTGCCTACCTCATAACCCCTGGTTTACCCTGGTCCCTGATACCCTTGCCTCTGATTACCCCTGATCCACCCTGTTCCCTGGTTAACCCTTGCAGTTAGCCCCCCTTTGGTTTAACCTCAGCAGTCACTTGCAAGTAACCCTATATAGTGTCTGTGGCCTACACTCGCCCCTGCAGCACCACAGTTAACCCATATTGTACCCCATAGGGACAGAAAGTAGTCAGGTGGGTGGGTTGTTATATACTTGTATGTGTGAACTGTATAGTTAGTTTATGGGTGGAATTGGGAATGTGTAGTGTAGTTTAGTATTGTATATTTAGTGCTGTAGTGTTAGTGTATTGCGTGCGTAGTGTATTGTAGTAATAAATACTGTGTTACTTGTAACTATCTGTGTAACGTGTTATTATTGGCGATAGTCAGGTCAGTAAGGCGCATGCAGTAGTGATTAGTGTAAAGTATAGCGAAAGTATTGTGTAATTATTATATAAAGGTATAAATAGGCGGAGTCATCACTAGACGGCTCCTCCTATTTATGAATATTAATTATCGATATGCGCATAATATTGGTGATTAATATTCCCCCTTTACAAAGTTCAAAGACATTTTACAGCAAAATTGTAATTCTTATACCAGTGTTAGTGAAGAAATTAAATATATTTTACTGCAAAAACTGCCTTATTACCAAACTAAATTGTAGATACCGGTCTGCAGCGTGTTTTTAGAAGAAGAGAGACAATTAATTGCACACCTCTGTCTTTAAGAAAAAACACTTGCAATTTTGATAGTATCATTTAATAATCTGTGTACCAAATTTGTGACTTTTCATTTATAGGAAATCTATGACTTTTCATTTATATTCATAATAAAATGTCTGGAAATATAGAGTGGAAATAAAAGACCCATGCCTCATCATCCAAGAGTCAGAATGTGAGTAGCAGCAGCAGCACCAGCCATCTGGCCAGTAGTAGTAATAGTAGAGTAGGCCACAGTTCTCCTAGGCATCCGATAGGCATCACATTATTGAGGACAAAGAGGATGACATTGTCAACTGGATGGCTCACTTCTCTTAGTCACAGCAGGATGATATGGCTGTCACTTTTGAGTCTGACCCCATTTCTTGGAGCCAGGGGTCACAGTATACCTTTCTCAAGGGGGAGGTGCTCCCTTGCTTGACCCTGCAAAGAGATATAACTGGTTTGCCTGTGGACAGACTTCTGCCTGATCTCCTGATTTTGAACTGCTGCTCTCTAACCGGACCCATGCACCAGTGTGGTGACTGTTCACCATACTGACCATCAGGGGAGCACCTAGGAATTTTGTCTAGGGGGGGTCTGAAAGGCAAAAAATTTGGCACGTGTAGGGCGCTGTACCAATTCTTTTGCCCGCCCATTTTTCTAAAACCCCTTCATATTTAATAATGCGGTGCACGGTTCGTGCTGCACCGATTCTTTTGCCTGGTCTTTTCTAAAAATGTGGCGTGTATAGCGCACCGCACATTTTTTGCCCCGCCCATTATTAAAAACCCATCCTACATATAATAGGCCACTCCCGACAAACACTGTACAGCTGAAATTCTATTGTTAAGGCCTGTCTCTAGACATCATACGTAGAGGGGAGGGCCCGTCCTGGCTGCACTGCCTGCTTCACATTATACAATAAACAGCAGGCTACAGCCAGGAAGCTCCTCCGCTCTCCTCCCTCCCCAGATCCTGCTCAAGGCCCGTGGTTCCCCCCACCATCTGCCACCCACCCATGGCCTGCTGCCCCTTTTGGCCGTCCTCACCCACCTCTGAATCCTCCTTCTGCAAATGGCAGGGGGAGGAGCCGGAGCTTCTCCTCTCCTACATAGCGCCCCATACCTCTTACGTCCAGTGATGTCACCTTTGTTGTAGATGTTCTTTTTCTTTCTTCTCCATTCAGACCAGACCGCCATGATGATTTTTCAGCCATCTCCCGTCTCTGCAGAGATTAACAAACAGACATTAGTTTCCCACATTTCCATCATATTTACATCTTCTGAACATCCTTTCCTGCCACCCCCAATACTAAACTGCAGAAACAGTCCCCCTCGAAATACTACTATCACACAGATAGTGCCCCCTTCAACAATTATTGGCACACAGTGCTCTAAAAAAGAACTGCACCCAGACACTAATAGTATAAAGATAATGTCCCCCAAAAATAATTGTGCTAAGCTGATACTGTGGCAGGGTGCCCCCCAAAGTAGCAATCCTCCCCAAAATCCCACCAATAGAAAAATCCCACATAGTAGTAATAATGCCCCTATGGTGCCCATACTAGTAATCATGTTCCTCATAGCCCCCAGTAGTAGTAAAGCTCCCCATAATACCCCCTAGTAGTAATAATTCTACTTATAATATGACAGTACATTAAATACCCCCTCTTAGTGCTCGCAGTTGAGCTAATGTCCCCATAATGTATGCCAGTATAAAATACTCCTATATAGTGCCCCAGTAAATGCCCTCATAGTGCTCCTCTCCTCTTCCCCATAGTATCCCCCATAATATGCCAGTAAAAAAATGCCCCTTCTTAGTGCCCCCAGCAGATGCCCCTATAGTGCTCCTCTCCCCCATAATGTGCCAGTAAAAAATGCCCCTTCTTAGTGCCACAAAATGCCCCAATAGTTCTCCACGCCCCCAAATAATGCCCCCATAGTGCCACTCTCCCCTATAGTGCCTTCCATAATGTGCCTAATGTGCCAGTAAAAAATGCCCCCTTAGTGCCATCAGATGCCATAGTGCCCCTCATAATGTGCCAATAACAAAGGCCCCTTTAGAGCCCCCACTTCCCCATAGTGCCCCCAAATAATGCCCCTATAGTGCCACCAGATGCCCCATAGTGCCGTTCTCCCCTATAGTGCCCCCCATAATGTGCCAATAAAAAAAAAACTTTAGAGCCCCCAGATGCCCCCATAGTGCCCCCCCCCAAACTGGGCAAGAAATAAATGCCCCCAGAGTGCCACCCCCAAAAAAATGGGGCTTAAAGAAATGCAAGATGCCCCCATAGTGCCGGATTCCCCCCCCCCACCCAAAAAAAAAAAAACACTAATACTTACCTTCATCAGCAGTGATGCCATGCTGGCCTCTTCCGGCATGTGTCCCTGCTGTGTGCTGCCCGACTCGGGCGGCGCGATGATAATGACGTCATCACGCCGTCTGAGCCATGCCTCTGATAGAACGCAGGCATTAGTGCCTGCGGCCTATCAAAAGAACATCCCCTGCCCCACCACAGCACAGCCATCTGTATCGCTGTCCTGAGGACGGCGATACAAATTAATCTGGAGATGAGCGCTTTCACAAGGGCTGCGCTGCCTGTGGTGATCGGTGCTGCGGCCCTGAGGGATTTTAATAAAAATTATATTATTCACTGGTTGTTCTAGGGGGGGTCCAGACCCTCTGGACCACCCCTGTCGGTGCGCCACTGCTGACCATGAGGTACCAGACCTTTGGACTGTTTCATACACTTTGCCTTGGGCCTTGGGCTGTTTCCTGACTACAGGTATTGTCTGATCCCTCTATGCTTAAAAAATGGTGTCTCTGACTTCTATGGGCCAGCAGGCAACCACAACAGGACAATTCCAAGAGGTAGCAGCCTGATGGCACCCCTGCATCGAAAACCAAATCCCTATATAGAGGTTAAAGGGTAAAAACCAGGGGACCGCCAGGATAACCTCCTTAGGACTAGCTCAAAGTCAAACGGGTTGGTTAGTACAGTGGGACCACACACTGCCATAACATGCACTCACTGATGTTCTGAATCTTCTTTAAACAGCTGAATAGTGGGGCTGGCACATGAGATATTTATGGCCTATCCTGAGGGTAGGTAATGAGTCTTGAACCGAAAACCCCGGTTTGTGTTTCTTGTTGACAATTTAATGAAGAAAAAAACATTGCTATCTTGGTACTACGTATTTGTTTGGGCTGTTTACAAATTTCTGTCAGATACCTACAAACTAAATATGAATCTTATTTTGAATGATAAGCACAATAACACTAAATCACCATAAAGATGTCTTTGAGAGTGATGAGTCATTAGAAGAACAGACTGACTCAGACATGAACAGTCATAAACTAGAATCAGTAATACAGGATTTAAAACCTCAAGAAACGCCATCTGACAAAATGATGAATCTATTTGAGTAATGATAAGATCACTTGGAGCTTTTGTTGACATCTGTTCCTCCAACTGATACATTATAAGAAGAGGCAGAACACTTTATATTGAAGTTAACCATTTTTGCTATTTATAGGATGACCCCATGGACCAGCCTTTTGTAAGGACCAGCCTTTTTACGAAAGCAGACATGCCACAAGCAACTACAGAATGTTAAGATGCCAATCTAATTGAATGGGCATGGCGTTGCTGTGTCAGTTTTGCAACATTGGTAACTGGGATAACACATAGTTAAAAAATACATTTAGTGACATTATTTTATTAAGGATATTTATAATATTCCAATAGATATCATATTTTGATGTCACTACAAGAGATGAGTGAAGTTCTAAAAAATTTGATTTGGATGCTTCTCCAAATTTTTACAAAACATTTGCTTCGTTCCGAATTAATTTGTCACGAAGCACGTTGAATCAGCTATGCCGACCTGCAGGGAGAGTGTATGTGTCACAACCAGACAGCTGAGAAGCTCTGACAGAGGCCTTTCAGAACCTCCTCCTTGAGTTTTCTTTGTTGTGGTATTCAGTTCCTCATCTCGTTAGCCTCTCTCAGCTGTCATGTAGTTGGACTGATTGCTTCCCTTTAAATTCCTCCCCATAATGCTTTACTGGGCGGCTTATACTTCTTCCTGAATTGTGTGTGCATGCTGATCCTGTTTCCCAGTCTGCTACAAAGTTAAGTGCTGTACATTTATCTTTTATTTTCTGTTTGCTGGATCCCAGGTGACCCTGACTCCCTCCGTGTCTGGTGTAGGGAGCCGGTGGTCGCGTCCCCTCACTATTGTAGGGTGTTCAGGGGTTATATAGTCGAGGTACGTGGATATGCAACCATCCACCATTGGGATCTTTGCATAGGCTGAGCAGCCAGGGAAAGTGCTAGGTCTTGTGCAGGGGTCTCCCTTTTGGTTCCTTAGCTGTGGATCCAGTGAGTCATATATGCATGTTGCTTTGTCTTGTTTCCTGTACACCATCCATGACATTATAAGCCACCAAAACCGTCTCAAGCATCGATCCGGTTTCACTTTTGGCTGAACACCTTCAGGGTCTTTCATTGGAGGTAGCTGATCTCCGCAGGACTTTTTCTCAGCTTCAAGTGACCGGTTCAGCTGGCGTTCATGGAGTTTGTTCTGAGCCTAAGTTCTTGCTCCCGGATACGTTTTCCGGGGGTAGTGAGAATTTTGTGCGTTTTAGAGAGGCTTGCAAACTCCATTTTCGCCTTCTTCCCCATTCCTCTGGTGATGAGGAACGGAGGGTGGGGATCATTATATCGCTGCTCAGGGGTAATGCTCAGTCCTGGGCCTTTTCGCTGCCCCTCCGTTCAGTGGATGAATTCTTTTTAGCCCTGGGTCAGATATATGATGATCCGGATCGTATTGCTCTGGCTGAGTCTAGACTACGTCTATTATGCCAGGGTAAACAATCCGAGATATCCTGCTCAGAATTTCGGAGATGGGCAGCTGATACTGGTTGGAATGATGCTGCACTCCGAAGTCAATTTTGCCATGGTCTTTCAGAGGGATTGAAAGATGCATTTGCCTTTCATGAAAGGCCTATTTCCTTGGACTCTGCTATGTCTCAGGCCGTTCGTATTGACAGGCGTCTTAGAGAGAGAGGAGAGATCTCTCCTTCCTGTCATACTCAGTCCCAGGACAGTGCAGCGGTCCCATTCTGTGCGCAGGAGTCTCAGTAGCTGTCAGCCCCTTCTGAGCAGGAGCCCATGCAGCTGGGGATGATTGCTTCTGACAATAGAAGATTCAGCCCGCATGGGAGGGTTTGTTTTTGTTGTGGAGGTATAAATCATTTGACAAATGTTTGTCCCTCTAGGAGATTCAGGCAGTTCTCTGGGAGTAATAAAGAAACAAAGAGGAAAAAATCTTTTAAAAATGTTCCGTCTGTTACTATTGGCAGGGTTGAGGCGGAAATTGAAGGTTTTCCGTTTGCTTGTAGTTCCCGTTTTGTCCTGCCTGCTAGGGTGGCGCTAGAGAGCAAGAGCATTTTTTGTGAGATTTTTGTGGATAGTGGAGCAGCGGTCAATCTCATTGATAGTCAATTTGCAATAACTCATGGTTTCCAGGTGTGCACTTTGGGAAAGGATATTCCTGTTTTTGCTATTGATTCCGCTCCACTTTCTCAGAAATCATTAAAGGGCATAGTTCACAATATCCGTTTAATTGTGAGTGATGCTCATGTTGAGAATGTGTCATGTTTCGTCCTTAGCGGTTTGCCTACTCCTCTTGTGTTGGGGCTACCCTGGCTCACTAAACATAATCCCACCATTGATTGGCAAGCGAGGCAAATAAATGGTTGGAGTGACTTTTGCAGAGAGAATTGCCTCACGACATCTGTTTCTGAGGTTGCTACTAAGACTGTACCATCTTTTCTCTCTGAATTTTCGGATGTCTTCTCTGAGAGTGGAGTTCAGGATTTGCCCCCGCACAGGGAGTACGATTGCCCTATTAATCTCATCCCAGGCGCCTAGCTGCCTAAATCTCGTTTATACAATCTTTCTCAACCTGAAAGGATCGCTATGCGTGCTTATATCTCTGAGAGTCTGAGAAAAGGACACATACGACCCTCGAAGTCACCTGTTGTCGCTGTTTTTTTCTTTGTTAAGAAAAAAGATGGTTCTTTAAGACCATGTCTGGATTTCAGGGAGCTGAACAGTATCACTATTCGTGACCCTTATCTGCTTCCTCTAATCCCGGACCTGTTTAACCAGGTTGCTGGGGCTAAAGTATTTTCCAAATTAGATCTAAGAGGGGCATACAACCTGGTCAGGGTCAGAGAAGGAGACGAATGGAAGACGGCCTTCAATACCCCTGAGGGCCATTTTGAAAATTTGGTTATGCCTTTTGGTTTGATGAATGCCCCAGCTGTTTTTCAGCATTTTCGTGAACAGCATTTTTTATGATTTGATGGGAAAATTTGTATTAGTGTATTTGGATGACATTTAGATTTTTTCTCCTGATTTCAAAACTCATAAGGAACATTTACGACAGGTCTTGCTCATTCTGCGGGAGAATAAATTATATGCGAAACTGGAAAAATGTGTGTTTGCGGTTCCAGAAATTCAATTTCTGGGGTTTCTTCTCTCCGCTTCTGGTTTTCGCATGGACCCCGAGAAGGTCCGCGCTGTGCTTGAGTGGGAGCTTCCTGAGAATCAGAAGGCGCTGATGCGTTTTTTGGGCTTTGCCAATTATCACAGGAAGTTTATTTTGAATTATTCCTCTTTTGTTAAACCACTCACTGATATGACCAGAAAGGGGGTAGATTTTTCTTCTTGGTCGGTAGAGGCGCGTAAGGCTTTTTCTAATATCAAGGAGAGTTTTGCTTCCGCTCCCATCTTGGTGCAACCTGATATTTCTTTACCCTTCATAGTTGAGGTTGATGCTTCTGAGGTGGGTGTGGGTGCGGTCTTGTCTCAGGGTTCCTCTCCTGCCAAATGGCGACCGTGTGCCTTTTTCTCGCAAAAACTCTCCTCCGCAGAGAGAAATTACGATGTGGGAGATAGGGAATTGTTGGCCATCAATTTGGCTTTTGAGGAATGGTGCCATTGGCTGGAGGGAGCCAGACACCCTATTACCGTGTTTACTGACCATAAAAATCTGGCCTACTTGGAGTCAGCCAAGCGTCTGAACCCGTGACAGGCCAGATGGTCTTTGTTCTTTTCAAGATTTTATTTTGTTGTCACGTTCCGCCCTGGGGTTAAGAATGTGAAGGCAGATGCCCTGTCACGTTGTTTTCCGGGAGGCGGGAATTTTGAAGACCCGGGTCCCATTTTGGCTGAAGGTGTGGTGGTCTCTGCTCTTTTTTCTGAATTGGAGGCAGAGGTGCAGGCAGCCCAGTCAGAGGCTCCTGATCTTTGTCCTCCTGGGAGGTTGTTTGTGCCTCTCGCTTTAAGACACAAGATTTTTAAGGAACACCACGATACGGTCCTTGCTGGACACCCGGGGGCTAGAGCCACACTGGATCTCATCGCTCGGAGATTCTGGTGGCCTGCGCTTCGTAAGTCGGTTGAGGGTTTTGTGGCAGCCTGCGAGACTTGCGCTCGTGCCAAAGTCCCTCATTCACGGCCATCAGGTCCTCTCCTTCCCTTACCCATTCCTTCCCGTCCTTGGACACATCTGTCCATGGACTTCATAACGGACCTGCCTCGTTCCTCGGGGAAGACTGTGATTCTGGTGGTGGTGGACCGTTTTAGCAAAATGGTGCATTTCATCCCTTTTCCTGGTTTGCCCAATGCTAAGAAGCTGGCGCAGGCATTTATTGATCACATTCTCAAATTGCACGGTATTCCTTCAGACATAGTCTCTGATAGGGGCACGCAGTTTGTTTCCAGATTCTGGAAGGCTTTCTGTTCTCGCTTGGGGGTTCGGTTGTCATTCTCTTCTGCTTTCCACCCGCAGTCGAATGGCCAGACAGAGCGCGTCAATCAGAATCTGGAGACATATCTGCGCTGTTTTGTGGCGGAGAATCAAGAGGATTGGTGTTCTTTTTTGTCCCTTGCTGAGTTTGCTTTAAATAACCGTCGTCAGGAGTCCTCTGATAAGTCACCATTTTTTGGTGCATATGGGTTTCATCCGCAGTTTGGGACTTTCTCGGGAGAGGGGTCTTCTGGTTTACCTGATGAGGACAGATTCTCCTCGTCTTTGTCGTCTATTTGGCAAAAGATTCAGGATAATCTAAAGAGCATGAGTGAGAGATATAAGCGTGTGCTTGGTCCGGACCTGAATGTTGGTGATCTGGTGTGGTTGTCTACCAAGAATATCAAATTGAAGGTTCCCTCCTGGAAGTTGGGTCCTAGGTTTATTGGGCCTTACAAAATCCTGTCTGTCATCAATCCTGTTGCCTACCGTCTTGATCTTCCTCAGACTTGGAAGATCCATAATGTTTTTCATAAGTCCTTATTAAAACCTTATGTTCAACCCATTGTACCCTCGCCTTTGCCTCCTCCTCCGATTATAGTTGATGGGAATCTTGAATTTCAGGTCTCTAGGATTGTGGATTCTCGTCTTGTCCGCGGTTCTCTTCAGTACCTTGTTCATTGGGAGGGTTATGGTCCTGAGGAGAGGATGTGGGTCCCAGTGACGGACATTAAGGCCTCTCGTCTCATCAGGGCTTTCCATAGGTCCC
Organism: Bufo gargarizans; assembly: GCF_014858855.1. Classification (NCBI taxonomy): domain Eukaryota; kingdom Metazoa; phylum Chordata; class Amphibia; order Anura; family Bufonidae; genus Bufo; species Bufo gargarizans. The sequence goes on from NC_058080.1 coordinate 170,172,189, forward strand.
ATCCTGAGAAGGTGGGTTCTGAGTGTCCGGAGTCCACTCGTAGAGGGAGGGGTACTGTCACAACCAGACAGCTGAGAAGCTCTGACAGAGGCCTTTCAGAACCTCCTCCTTGAGTTTTCTTTGTTGTGGTATTCAGTTTCTCATCTCGTTAGCCTTTCTCAGCTGTCATGTAGTTGGACTGATTGCTTCCCTTTAAATTCCTCCCCATAATGCTTTACTGGGCGGCTTATACTTCTTCCTGGAGTATGTGTGCATGCTGATCCTGTTTCCCAGTCTGCTACAAAGTTAAGTGCTGTACATTTATCTGTTATTTTCTGTTTGCTGGATCCCAGGTGACCCTGACTCCCTCCGTGTCTGGTGTAGGGAGCCGGTGGTCGTGTCCCCTCACTATTGTAGGGTGTTCAGGGGTTATATAGTCGAGGTATGTGGATATGCAACCATCCACCTTTGGTATCTTTGCATAGGCTGAGCAGCCAGGGAAAGTGCTAGGTCTTGTGCAGGGGTCTCCCTTTTGGTTCCTTAGCTTTGGATCCAGTGAGTCATATATGCATGTTGCTTTGTCTTGTTTCCTATACACCGTCCGTGACAGTATGTCAGTGTACATCACTGTGCATTGTATAAACATGCATATCTAGTCCTTTCTGGTAGAGAAACAGTTAATGTGCATCATTATGACAGGCAGGTCACATACATTATATCAATGAGCACATTGGCGTGCGTCACTATTAGACTTCACTTATTTGGTGAGTTACGAGTCCAAAACAAAGAACAGGTGCAGATCTTTTCATGATACATTAACTGAGAGTAGGATTGGCTCCTGATTTTGGCTCACCATACAGTAACTGCTGGAATTAACTGACCAAAAAACTGAAATGTGAACTCAGCCTTATAGGTCAATGTTTGCGTCAGGTATAATCTACCTAACTCTTCAGTGGCCCAAGATTCTACTATAGAGTGAAAGAACGATCTAATTTTACACTGTCTGCTGTTTCCACCTAGATTGTTAGTTAAACTATTAGCCACTGATTCTACTAAATTGTGAAAGAGCGGTCACATTTCACTATTTGTGGGGTGTCCACATTGATTTATAGTTACGGTATTGTGTTACCCACTCATTCTACTATAGAGTGAAAGAGCAGTCACATTTCACTATTTGTGGGGTGTCCACATTGATTGATAGTTACGGTATTGTGTTACCCACTCATTCTACTATAGAGTGAAAGAGCGGTCACATTTCACTATTTGTGGGATGTCCACATTGATTGATAGTTACGGTATTGTGTTACCCACTCATTCTACTATAGAGTGAAAGAGTGGTCTCATTTTACACCATCTTCTGTTTCTGCATAGATTGCTGGAGAGCCTGTTCTGTTGCCTACTGATACATGTAGTGGAGCCATGACAGAGGAGTGGGGAGGGTGTCAGCAGTAAATTTGTGTTGATGTCAATGTTTATTTTTCTCCTCTTCTGATCCAGCAAAAGAACAACCCCCCAAAAAACTGGATCCTGTCTTTTGAGTATCCGCCTTCACACAGTCAGTATTTAGTCAGTATTTGATCAGTATTGGTAAAAACAGGAGTGGGTCCAAAACAGTGATATCACATGAAGGAAATATTTGTATGTCTTCTGTGTTTTCGACCCAATCCTACTTTTGGCTTCCAAATCATGACCAAATCCTGATGGAAAGGTCTTATAGATGCTGCAAAGACAGGATCCTTTGTGTTTTTCATTTTTCGGTGCTTCTGACGAATCAGAACGGTAAAATAAACTGTGATGTCAACAAGGCCAAACAGGGACACTACTGTCCCCAGAACAGACTGGTAAGGGTGGTAGCATCAGGAGTCAACACAGTGGCCAAGTCACAGAGTGGTGAGCGTAGCAACAGCACGAGGAGTCAACACAGTGGCCCAGCCACATAGTGGGGAGGGTGGCGACAGCATGAGGAGTCAACACAGTGGCCCAGTCACAGAGTGGTGAGGGTGGCAACAGCATGAGGAGTCAACACAGTGGTCCAGTCACAGAGTGATGAGGTGGGGGGCAACAGCAGTTTCAGTAGCAGCAACAGATGTGACATTAGAAGATGGTAGCAGAGGCAGCAGGTGTGTGGCATCAGGCGGGTGACAAAAGGTATAAAAACGCCCCCAATAATGGCCTGGTAGTGAGGGTCTAACATCATGGAGATCCAGTAGTCATACCTCTGCGGCTGTCACTACGGAAGCAACTCAGCATGCATCTGGCCATTTTTGCAAGGGACTCAGAGAGACTTCTTGCCTCCTTTTCCACTGCATACTGCCACAGTCTGTCGGAGTTATCTGCCTGGTATTCCTCATTGCCCTCAAGCCCCTCCTGCTCCTCCTACTCCTCTCCTGTCGCTTGTGCAGATAAACCACTCATTTATGTATACATTTACTGGGTGTTAATGTCCTCCTCCTCCGCCAATTCAGCCCCTACAGGGGCCAGGGTGAGTTGTAGGTGCCACATCTCATGTTCCCTGGCCAGCTCGAATTATTAGCATGTGTTCCAGGATGTGAAGGAGTGCAATGACATCATTCATTCCTTAGTCCTGGCAGCTGACAAATAAAGTGGCTTCCTCAAAGGGCCTGAGCAAACAGCAGGTGTCACGCATGAGCTGCCACTGGCTAACATCAAAGTTACACAGAGGAGTACCCCTCTCTGCCTGCATCATCAAGAAATCGTTCAGGGCCTTCCTCTGCTCATATAGTCTGTCCAACATGTGGAGAATGGAGCTCCAACATGTGGAAACGTTGCATATGAGGTAATGTTGGGGAACACTATTCTGCCTTTCCAGGGTAAGAGTGGATAAAGTGCATGCACAGTTTCCTGGCCATTTACAAGATGTATTACAGTTGGTTAGAAGACTATAGGAACTGGGTTAAAACCATATTAAAGACATGTGCCATGCGGGGTGCATGGTTGATGATACAGAGCAGTTCATCTCCAGTGTGAATTAGTTTGCTCAGGCTGGCCTTGTGCAGAACAGCGTGACACTGCCATGCTCTGCATAGATTGTATGCTGGAGGACCACTCTGAACTGTGTCTACAGTGGAGGCTAAGGACAAGGTGGAGGATGAGGAGGCAGAGGAGGACATTGGCACCTGGCCAGGTTGCTGGTTTGCCTGGGATGGAACTACATCTACCCAGTGGGCTGTAAAAGATATGTATTGTCCTTGACCTCAGTGACAGCTCCACACATTGGTGGGTACAGAGCTGGTACAACTTTTTTAGAAAAGTAATGATGTCTTGGGACTCTCCACCTTGGCTCAGCACAATCCATCAGTTATCTGAAATGGGCAGAGTCAACTATATGGAAAGTAAGGTACTGTAGTATCAGCAAGTTGGCCAGGAGCATGTTCAGCTTCTGTGCTATTATATGCAGCGGTTGCCAGTAAATTAGGGCTACGGTATTCCCGGCCACTTTATGGTGACACTGCATGTGTTGATGCTGGGCCGTGGTGCCAACATTGGAACCCTGGCCATGCTTCATTTTCTGCCGACAGATCCTACATACGGCCACACAGACATCCTTTGGTGACTTCATGAAAATTTCCCACATTGGAGTGTATTACATTTTACCCCCACCACTGCGAGCTGACTACCAGACACTGCCTCTATGAACCTGTGCACCGCTTGTTGTAGGCTCCTTATTATCAGACGGTCTACCCCAGACATGCTTGGCTTCAAATCTCAAACTGCTGCCACCCTGCTGGCTCAGCCGCACATTGTCACCGTGCCACTGTCTCACGCGCAAGCTGCCACCCTCACCCCCTGATGAGGATGAAGTCCCCTCTTCACCTGGCTCCCACGTGAGATCAGTTGCATCACCTTCCACTACTGTCTGCTCCTCACTTATAGCACCCTTAGCAGTATCATGGCCACGCCCCTGACAGCTCACAACCCCTGCTCCCACGCGACTCTCATCATTGCTACTTGAAAACCTACAGGAGGAGGCAGTGGACCTCTCCTCCAAATATGGGCTGGGCAGTAGTTGCTAAAGGTCCTCAATGAGCTCATCTTCGTTGAAAAGTGGAGCAGAGCCAGCAGCATACAATAGTTCCTGAACAGAAGGAGCAGAAAAAGAAAGAGGTAGGTTGAGGACAGGTGAGGGCACAAAGCTTGTTCCTGGACCATACCAACTAAGTGTGGTGTCATAGCAACCCACTGACTTCTGGCTGTGGGTGTCTGATGTCAGTTGAGATTATGTTGAAGACCGAGTCAACCATTCAAGGACAGCTGGATTGCTGGTCAAAACATGACCGCTGGATGACAGTGGCAGCTGTGGTTGAGAATCAAGGCCTAATGGAATTGCTTTTCTATTAAAGAAGGTGGGCTCCGCAATAACAATTAAATTACACTACTTATTCACCTTAATTTGAGAATCAAAGCATAATAGATGTATCTACTAAACAAGGGGGACACCCCAATAATAGTTAAATTACACAGATTATTTACCCCAATTTGAGAATCAAGGCCTATTGGAATTACTTGTCTATAAAACAAGGTGGGCACCCCAATAACATTTAAATTACACTACTTACTCATCCCAATTTGAGAATCAAGGCATAATATAATTAATTATCTATTTAATAAGGGGTGCATCCTAATAACAGTTAAATTATACAGCTTATTCATCCCAATTTGAGAAGCAAGTTGTAATATAATTAAACAATTATAATTATCTATTAAACAAGGTCGACACTGTTCTAACGGATCTGTCTCCTATGGATCCTTTCAGCTTCTGATTACACAGACTGCACTGTACATGCAGTCTCCCTATGCTCTTCCTATGCTCTCCCTACAGTGTGTATAAACTCTCCCTATGGTCTCCCTGTCCAAGATTCTACAATTAAAGTTTTGTTAAACACTGTCCCTAGCACTTGTCATGTCTCTCCCTGTGCTCAGTTTACTGTAAAATGAGATTGGGCAGAATTAGGGTTTTTATAGGGCTGTGACATCACAGGAGCTGGCTAGCTGCTGATTGGCTGGTTGCACTGCATTATGGGTAATCTCTTGTTCCCAGGCTTCTTAATTTCACTTTGTAACACATATCGCCGCCATTTTAGGAATTTTTTTATTTGTTACCACGAAGCACCAGGAAATTCGTATTCATTGCGAATTAAATTTTTCTTAAACTTTGGATCGAATTTCACTTTTGATGCTTCAATTCGCTCAACACTAGTCATTATGATGATGCACCAGATATAATAAATGTAATTGGTCCTGATCTAATTTCACTGTATGGATATGAGCATGACTCTCATTCTGGGCTTCATGTTTGAGGATATGTTAAGCCTGAAGATTATGTTTCCATGTTTTATTTTTATTTTTTATTTACTACATTGGTGCCTGACGATTTTGTGCCCTTCTGTTTACAGCTACAATTCTTTCTTCCTTCTCTGTGCTATGTTTGACTTACTGTAAATGAGCTTATTTGAGTAAATGGGGTTTCACTGGAATATGTATTGCACATGGCATTTTTGGAAAAAAAAGCAATTTTTGTGGCTGTTTATCATTAGTGATGAGCGGCAGGGGTCATATTCGAACTTGTGGTATTTCGCGAATATTTTATAGAATATTCATTGAATATTCTTGAATTCAAATATTCATTATATTCAACTTTTTTTTTTACTCGGAAAATCGCCAATGTAATGATTGTGTAATATGCAAATATTACGTGATCAATACAGGCGTGGGTTAAAAAGGAATATATAGCACTATATCGAATATAGTGCTATATATTAGTTTTTTAGAATATTCATCACTTTTTTTTTTCATCTGAAATTGCTTGACAAGCAACTTAAGCAGAGAGGAATCATGACTTCAAAAGGTAAAAAATCACGAATATTCAAAAAAATATTTAATATAGTGCTATATACTCCTTTTTGACCCACGCCTGTATTGATCATGTAATATTCACAAAATATTTGAAAAATTTATATATAGCACTATATTCAAAATATTAGCGAATTCTTGAAGTTCAACACTATTTATCATGTAGTTTTTTTGAGTCAAAACTAGGGATGAGCGAACTCGAACTGTATAGTTCGGGTTCGTACCGAATTTTGGGGTGTCCGTGACACGGACCCGAACCCGGACATTTTCGTAAAAGTCCGGGTTCAGTGTTCGTCGCTTTCTTGGCGCTTTCGTGACGCTTTCTTGGCGCTTTTTGAAAGGCTGCAAAGCAGCCAATCAACAAGCGTCATACTACTTGCCCCAAGAGGCCGTCACAGCCATGCCTACTATTGGCATGGCTGTGATTGGAGAGAGCACCATGTGACCCAGCCTCTATTTAAGCTGGAGTCACATAGCGCCGCCCATCACTCTGCTCTGATTAGCGTAGGGAGAGGTTGCGGCTGCGACAGTAGGGCGAGATTAGGCAGATTAACTCCTCCAAAGGACTTGATTAATCGATCTGCAGCTGTGCATCATTGAGCTGCTGAAATTCAATTGCTCACTGTTTTTAGGCTGCCCAGACCGTTTGTCAGTCACTTTTTTCTGGGGTGATCGGCGGCCATTTTGTGTCTTGTGCGGTGCTGCGACCAAGTGCATCCAAGCTGCGACCAAGTGCATTTAACCCTCAATGGTGTGGTTGTTTTTTGGCTAAAGCCTACATCAGGGTGAAGCTGTCACACCAAGTGCATTTAACCAGCAATAGTCTGTTTATTTTTTGGCCATATACTACATCAGGGGCAAGCTGCGCCTGTCACCAAGTGCATTTAACCCTTAATGGTGTGGTTGTTTTTTGGCTAAAGCCTACATCAGGGTGAAGCTGTAACACCAAGTGCATTTAACCAGCAATAGTCTGTTAATTTTTTGGCCATATACTAAATCAGGGGCAAGCTGCGCCCGTCACCAAGTGCATTTAACTCTCAGTAGTGTGGTTGGTCAAGCTGTCACACCAAGTGCATTTAACCAGCAATAGTCTGTTCATTTTTTGGCCATATACTACATCAGGGGCAAGCTGCGCCCGTCACCAAGTGCATTTAACCCTCAGTAGTGTGGTTGGTCAAGCTGTCACACCAAGTGCATTTAACCAGCAATAGTCTGTTCATTTTTTGGCCATATACTACATCAGGGGCAAGCTGCGCCTGTCACCAAGTGCATTTAACCCTCAATGGTGTGGTTGTTTTTTGGCTAAAGCCTACATCAGGGTGAAGCTGTCACACCAAGTGCATTTAACCAGCAATAGTCTGTTCATTTTTTGGCCATATACTACATCAGGGGCAAGCTGCGCCCGTCACCAAGTGCATTTAACCCTCAGTAGTGTGGTTGGTCAAGCTGTCACACCAAGTGCATTTAACCAGCAATAGTGTGGTTATTTTTTGGCCATATCCCAGTCTAATTCTGTCACTAAATCCATACCGGTCACCCAGCGCCTAAATACTAGGCCTCAAATTTATATCCCGCTAAATCTGTCGTTACCGCTGTACTGTTGTGGCTGGGCAAGTTATTTAGTGTCTGTTAAAGCACATTTTTTGTTCAGGGTTGAAATACAATTCCCAATTTAGCAATTTCATAATTTAGTGGTTTCTGCTATATCAGAGCTATTTGAAATCTATCCCTAAAAGGGTATATACCGTATTTTTCGCCCCAAAAATCGGGGGGAAATGCCCCTGGGTCTTATGGGGCGAATGCTGACAATTTAACATCGCTGGATGCGATGTAGCGTGAGCTGGGGCCGGGGGAGGGACTGGGAGGAGGAGCTGGGGGCCGGGAATAGCGGCGGGGCGGTGCAATCAATGTACTATAGCCCCGCCCCGCCGCTCCGGTATACTAATATTAAATGTCTTATTCGATTAAAATGTATTATATATGCCCCCTCACTCCTATATTGCTAATCGTACCTTAAATCCTATTCCTAGGTGCTGTAATGCAGGCTGGGCGGGCGGCAGCGTAACTCCTTGATGTCACATGCCTGCGCCGCCTACTTTATGAATGAAGCAGGCGGCGCAGGCAAGTGACGTCAGCGAGTGACGCGCCGGCCGCCCGGCCTGCATTACAGCACCTAGGAAAAGGATTTAAGGTTCGATTAGCAATATAGGAGTGAGGGGGCATATCTAATACAATTTAATTGAATAAGACATTTAATATTAGTATACAGGCGGCGGCGGCGGCGGGGGGGGGGGAAGGGGCTATTGGATGATCGAGCTGATCCGTGGATGGCACAGTAAAGGGGGGGGGTCTGTGGATGCCACTGTTATCGGCTGGGGGTCTGTGGATGCCACTGTTATGGGCTGGGGGTCTGTGGATGCCACTGTTATGGGCTGGGGGGCTGTGGATGGCACTGTTATGGGCTGGGGGGCTGTGGATGGCACATATGTAACAGTGCCACCCACAGATCCCCTCTGTAACAGTGCCATCCACAGATCCCCCCTGTAACAGTGCTATCCACAGATCCCCCCCCCTGTAACAGTGCCATCCACAGATCCCCCCCTGTAACAGTGTGTCAGTCATCCACAGATCCCCCCATAACAGTGTCCGTCATCCACAGATCCCCCCATAACAGTTTCCGTCATCCACAGATCCCCCCCATAACAGTGTCCGTCATCCACAGATCCCCCCATAACAGTGTCCGTCATCCACAGATCCCCCCATAACAGTGTCCGTCATCCACAGATCCCCCCATAACAGTGTCCGTCATCCACAGATCCCCCCATAACAGTGTCCGTCATCCACAGATCCCCCCATAACAGTGTCCGTCATCCACAGATCCCCCCATAACAGTGTCCGTCATCCACAGATCCCCCCCATAACAGTGTCTGTCATCCACAGATCCCCCATAACAGTGTCCTTCATAGATCCCCAGTAATAGTGCCACCCACAGACCACCATTAGTTCCAAACCCACCAAAAGCACACCTTTTGGTTAAAAATAATTTTTTTCTTATTTTCCTCCCCAAAAACCTAGGTGCGTCTTATGGGCCGGTGCGTCCTATAGGGCGAAAAATACGGTAATATTCAAGGTGCACATAGGGTCATTCAGAATAACTTCACACACACGCTACTGTGCATTTCCAAGTCTAATTCTGTTAGTAAATCCATACCGGTCACCCGGCGCCTAAATACTAGGCCTCAAATTTATATCCCGCTAAATCTGTCGTTACCGCTGTCCTGTTGTGGATGGGCAAGTTATTTAGTGTCCGTCAAAGCAAATTTTTTGTTCTGGGTTGAAATACAATTCCCAATTTAGCAATTTCATAATTTAGTGGTTTCTGCTATATCAGAGCTATTTGAAATCTATCCCTAAAAGGGTATATAATATTCAAGGTGCACATAGGGTCATTCAGAATAACTTCACACACACGCTACTGTGCATTTCCAAGTCTAATTCTGTTAGTAAATCCATACCGGTCACCCAGCGCCTAAATACTAGGCCTCAAATTTATATCCCGCTAAATCTGTCGTTACCGCTGTCCTGTTGTGGATGGGCAAATTTTTTAGTGTCCGTCAAAGCACATTTTTTGTTCTGGGTTGAAATACAATTCCCAATTTAGCAATTTCATAATTTAGTGGTTTCTGCTATACCAGAGCTATTTGAAATCTATCCCTAAAAGGGTATATAATATTCAAGGTGCACATAGGGTCATTCAGAATAACTTCACACACACGCTACTGTGCATTTCCAAGTCTAATTCTGTTAGTAAATCCATACCGGTCACCCAGCGCCTAAATACTAGGCCTCAAATTTATATCCCGCTAAATCTGTCGTTACCGCTGTCCTGTTGTGGATGGGCAAGTTTTTTAGTTTCCGTCAAAGCACATTTTTTGTTCTGGGTTGAAATACAATTCCCAATTTAGCAATTTCATAATTTAGTGGTTTCTGCTATAGCAGAGCTATTTGAAATCTATCCCTAAAAGGGTATATAATATTCATGGTGCACATAGGGTCATTCAGAATAACTTCACACACACGCTACTGTGCATTTCCATGTCTAATTCTGTCACTAAATCCATACCGGTCACCCAGCGCCTAAATACTAGGCCTCAAATTTATATTCAGCTGAATTTGAATACAATACATTGGGCCAAATAATATTTTTGTTGTTGTGGTGAACCATAACAATGAGGAAAACATCTAGTAAGGGACGCGGACGTGGACATGGTCGTGGTGGTGTTAGTGGACCCTCTGGTGCTGGGAGAGGACGTGGCCGTTCTGCCACATCCACACGTCCTAGTGTACCAACTACCTCAGGTCCCAGTAGCCGCCAGAATTTACAGCGATATATGGTGGGGCCCAATGCCGTTCTAAGGATGGTAAGGCCTGAGCAGGTACAGGCATTAGTCAATTGGGTGGCCGACAGTGGATCCAGCACGTTCACATTATCTCCCACCCAGTCTTCTGCAGAAAGCGCACAGATGGTGCCTGAAAACCAACCCCATCAGTCTGTCACATCACCCCCATGCATACCAGGGAAACTGTCTCAGCCTCAAGTTATGCAGCAGTCTCTTATGCTGTTTGAAGACTCTGCTGGCAGGGTTTCCCAAGGGCATCCACCTAGCCCTTCCCCAGCGGTGAAAGACATAGAATGCACTGACGCACAACCACTTATGTTTCCTGATGATGAGGACATGGGAATACCACCTCAGCATGTCTCTGATGATGACGAAACACAGGTGCCAACTGCTGCGTCTTTCTGCAGTGTGCAGACTGAACAGGAGGTCAGGGATCAAGACTGGGTGGAAGACGATGCAGGGGACGATGAGGTCCTAGACCCCACTTGGAATGAAGGTCGTGCCACTGACTTTCACAGTTCGGAGGAAGAGGCAGTGGTGAGACCGAGCCAACAGCGTAGCAAAAGAGGGAGCAGTGGGCAAAAGCAGAACACCCGCAGCCAAGAGACTCCGCCTGCTACTGACCGCCGCCATCTGGGACCGAGCACCCCAAAGGCAGCTTCAAGGAGTTCCCTGGCATGGCACTTCTCAAACAATGTGCTGACGACAAGACCCGAGTGGTTTGCACGCTGTGCCATCAGAGCCTGAAGCGAGGCATTAACGTTCTGAACCTGAGCACAACCTGCATGACCAGGCACCTGCATGCAAAGCATAAACTGCAGTGGAGAAAACACCTTAAAACCAAGGAAGTCACTCAGGCTCCCCCTGCTACCTCTTCTGCTGCTGCCGCCTCGGCCTCTTCTGCTGCTGCCGCCTCGGCCTCTTCCTCCGCCTCTGGAGGAACGTTGGCACCTGCCGCCCAGCAAACAGGGGATGTACCACCAACACCACCACCACCTCCGTCACCAAGCGTCTCAACCATGTCACACGGCAGCGTTCAGCTCTCCATCTCACAAACATTTGAGAGAAAGCGTAAATTCCCACCTAGCCCTGGCCCTGAATGCCAGCATTTCTAAACTACTGGCCTATGAAATGCTGTCATTTAGGCTGGTGGACACAGACAGCTTCAAACAGCTCATGTCGCTTGCTGTCCCACAGTGTGTTGTTCCCAGCCGCCACTACTTCTCCAAGAGAGCCGTGCCTTCCCTGCACAACCAAGTATCCGATAAAATCAAGTGTGCACTGCGCAACGCCATCTGTAGCAAGGTCCACCTAACCACAGATACGTGGACCAGTAAGCACGGCCAGGGACGCTATATATCTCCCTAACTGCACACTGGGTAAATGTAGTGGCAGCTGGGCCCCAGGCGGAGAGCTGTTTGGCGCACGTCTTTCCGCCGCCAAGGATCGCAGGGCAACATTCTTTGCCTCCTGTTGCCACCTCCTCCTTCTCGGCTTCCTCCTCCTCTTCTTCCACCTGCTCATCCAGTCAGCCACACACCTTCACCACCAACTTCAGCACAGCCCGGGGTAAACGTCAGCAGGCCATTCTGAAACTCATATGTTTGGGGGACAGGCCCCACACCGCACAGGAGTTGTGGCGGGGTATAGAACAACAGACCGACGAGTGGTTGCTGCCGGTGAGCCTCAAGCCCGGCCTGGTGGTGTGTGATAATGGGCGAAATCTCGTTGCAGCTCTGGGACTAGCCAATTTGACGCACATCCCTTGCTTGGCGCATGTGCTGAATTTGGTGGTGCAGAAGTTCATTCACAACTACCCCGACATGTCAGAGCTGCTGCATAAAGTGCGGGCCGTCTGTTCGCGCTTCCGGCGTTCACATCCTGCTGCTGCTCGCCTGTCTGCGCTACAGCGTAACTTCGGCCTTCCCGCTCACCGCCTCATATGCGACGTGCCCACCAGGTGGAACTCCACCTTGCACATGCTGGACAGACTGTGCGAGCAGCAGCAGGCCATAGTGGAGTTTCAGCTGCAGCACGCACGGGTCAGTCGCACTACAGAACAGCACCACTTTACCACCAATGACTGGGCCTCCATGCGAGACCTGTGTGCCCTGTTGCGCTGTTTCGAGTACTGCACCAACATGGCCAGTGGCGATGACGCCGTTATCAGCGTTACAATACCACTTCTATGTCTCCTTGAGAAAACACTTAGGGCGATGATGGAAAAGGAGGTGGCCCAGGAGGAGGAGGAGGAGGAGGAGGAGAAGGAAGAGGGGTCATTTTTAGCACTTTCAGGCCAGTCTCTTCGAAGTGACTCAGAGGGAGGTTTTTGGCAACAGCAGAGGCCAGGTACAAATGTGGCCAGCCAGGGCCCACTACTGGAGAACGAGGAGGACGAGGATGAGGAGGAGGTGGAGGAGGATGAGGATGAAGCATGGTCACAGCGGGGTGGCACCCAACGCAGCTCGGGTCCATCACTGGTGCGTGGCTGGGGGGAAAGGCAGGACGATGACGATACGCCTCCCACAGAGGACAGCTTGTCCTTACCCCTGGGCAGCCTGGCACACATGAGCGACTACATGCTGCAGTGCCTGCGCAACGACAGCAGAGTTGCCCACATTTTAACCTGTGCGGACTACTGGGTTGCCACCCTGCTGGATCCACGCTACAAAGACAATGTGCCCACCTTACTTCCTGCACTGGAGCGTGATAGGAAGATGCGCGAGTACAAGCGCACGTTGGTAGACGCGCTACTGAAAGCATTCCCAAATGTCACAGGGGAACAAGTGGAAGCCCAAGGCCAAGGCAGAGGAGGAGCAAGAGGTCGCCAAGGCAGCTGTGTCACGGCCAGCTCCTCTGAGGGCAGGGTTAGCATGGCAGAGATGTGGAAAACTTTTGTCAACACGCCACAGCTAACTGCACCACCACCTGATACGCAACGTGTTAGCAGGAGGCAACATTTCACTAACATGGTGGAACAGTACGTGTGCACACCCCTCCACGTACTGACTGATGGTTCGGCCCCATTCAACTTCTGGGTCTCTAAATTGTCCACGTGGCCAGAGCTAGCCTTTTATGCCTTGGAGGTGCTGGCCTGCCCGGCGGCCAGCGTTTTGTCTGAACGTGTATTCAGCACGGCAGGGGGCATCATTACAGACAAACGCAGCCGCCTGTCTACAGCCAATGTGGACAAGCTGACGTTCATAAAAATGAACCAGGCATGGATCCCACAGGCCCTGTCCGTCCCTTGTCCAGATTAGACATTAACTACCTCCCCTTAACCATATATTATTGGACTCCAGGGCACTTCCTCATTCAATCCTATTTTTATTTTCATTTTACCATTATATTGCGATGCTACCCAAAGTTGAATGAACCTCTCCTCTGTCTGGGTGCCAGGGCCTAAATATATGCCAATGGACTGTTCCAATGTTGGGTGACGTGAAGCCTGATTCTCTGCTATGACATGCAGACTAATTCTCTGCTGACATGAAGCCAGATCCTCTGTTACGGGACCTCTCTCCTCTGCCTGGGTGCTGGGCCTAAATTTATGAAAATGGACTCTTACAGTGGTGGGTGACGTGAAGCCTGATTCTCTGCTATGACATGCAGACTGATTCTCTGCTGACATAAAGCCAGATTGTCTGTTACGGGACCTCTCTCCTCTGCCTGGGTGCTGGGCCTAAATTTATGAAAATGGACTGTTGCAGTGGTGGGTGACGTGAAGCCTGATTCTCTGCTATGATATGAAGACTGATTCTCTGCTGACATGAAGCCAGATCCTCTGTTACGGGACCTCTCTCCTCTGCCTGGGTGCTGGGCCTAAATATCTGACAATGGACTGTTGCATTGGTGGCTGACGTGAAGCCTGATTCTCTGCTATGACATGCAGACTAATTCTCTGCTGACATGAAGCCAGATTGTCTGTTACAGGACCTCTCTCCTCTGCCTGGGTGCTGGGTCTAAATTTATGAAAATGGACTGTTGCAGTGGTGGGTGACGTGAAGCCTGATTCTCTGCTATGACATGAAGACTGATTCTCTGCTGACATGAAGCCAGATTGTCTGTTACGGGACCTCTCTCCTCTGCCTGGGTGCTGGGCCTAAATTTATGAAAATGGACTGTTGCAGTGGTGGGTGACGTGAAGCCTGATTCTCTGCTATGACATGAAGACTGATTCTCTGCTGACATGAAGCCAGATTGTCTGTTACGGGACCTCTCTCCTCTGCCTGGGTGCTGGGCCTAAATTTATGAAAATGGACTGTTGCAGTGGTGGGTGACGTGAAGTCTGATTCTCTGCTATGATATGAAGACTGATTCTCTGCTGACATGAAGCCAGATCCTCTGTTACGGGACCTCTCTCCTCTGCCTGGGTGCTGGGCCTAAATATCTGACAATGGACTGTTGCATTGGTGGCTGACGTGAAGCCTGATTCTCTGCTATGACATGCAGACTAATTCTCTGCTGCCATGAAGCCAGATTGTCTGTTACGGGACCTCTCTCCTCTGCCTGGGTGCTGGGCCTAAATTTATGAAAATGGACTGTTGCAGTGGTGGGTGACGTGAAGCCTGATTCTCTGCTATGACATGAAGACTGATTCTCTGCTGACATGAAGCCAGATTGTCTGTTACGGGACCTCTCTCCTCTGCCTGGGTGCTGGGCCTAAATTTATGAAAATGGACTGTTGCAGTGGTGGGTGACCTGAAGTCTGATTCTCTGCTATGATATGAAGACTGATTCTCTGCTGACATGAAGCCAGATCCTCTGTTACGGGACCTCTCTCCTCTGCCTGGGTGCTGGGCCTAAATATCTGACAATGGACTGTTGCATTGGTGGCTGACGTGAAGCCTGATTCTCTGCTATGACATGCAGACTAATTCTCTGCTGACATGAAGCCAGATTGTCTGTTACGGGACCTCTCTCCTCTGCCTGGGTGCTGGGCCTAAATTTATGAAAATGGACTCTTACAGTGGTGGGTGACGTGAAGCCTGATTCTCTGCTATGACATGAAGACTGATTCTCTGCTGACATGAAGCCAGATTGTCTGTTACGGGACCTCTCTCCTCTGCCTGGGTGCTGGGCCTAAATTTATGAAAATTGACTGTTGCAGTGGTGGGTGACGTGAAGCCTGATTCTCTGCTATGATATGAAGACTGATTCTCTGCTGACATGAAGCCAGATCCTCTGTTACGTGACCTCTCTCCTCTGCCTGGGTGCTGGGCCTAAATATCTGACAATGGACTGTTGCATTGGTGGCTGACGTGAAGCCTGATTCTCTGCTATGAAATGCTGACTAATTCTCTGCTGACATGAAGCCAGATTGTCTGTTACGGGACCTCTCTCCTCTGCCTGGGTGCTGGGCCTAAATTTATGAAAATGGACTGTTGCAGTGGTGGGTGACGTGAAGCCTGATTCTCTGCTATGACATGAAGACTGATTCTCTGCTGACATGAAGCCAGATTTTATTTCAAGACACGGAGGCTCATATTGCTTAACCCTTTCTTTACTGACACTCAACAGCAGCAAAGAATCCAATAACAAAATCAACCAATGGGCACACAGCCCTCCCCTTAGCCCCAGTATAAAGGGACCACCCCTTCAGCTCCTCTTCCTCTTTCTTTGCTGCTGCACTCAAAGTTAAGTAGTCCACCCTCCTGCATGCAGGGGTTGGTGGTTATTATTCTGTATAATATATTGTTTTTTCCCGTTGGTTTTCTCTCCTCATATATTGGGGGGTATTAGGTGTGGTATTTTATCCCCTTCTGCTCGTTTTGACCGTTTTCTGTCGGTCCTCCCCTCTGTTATCTTCTCCCCCCCTCTTTTTGTTGCTTCTACCCTGCTTGTGGCTCTACTTTGTCCCCACTTGCTTGCCCGGTGCTGCTTGGGGCTGTTGTTTGTGGAGCGGCGCTGCGCCTCTTACCCTGAGGTCCCGCTCCTCTCCGCTCCTCCGTGTGTCCGAGATCTCGCGATTTTTTGCGGGATCTCGGGCGGTTTTTCGCTCCTGTTCCTGCCGCTGGCTCCCGCCGTCTCTGCTGGTGCGCCCGAGATCTCGCGAGATTTCGGGCGCCATTTCATTGTCGCCTTACCGCTCCGGTCATTAGGGAGGCGATTCTCCAGCGGCAGCTTCTTACTTCGGATCGGCGGCTCCTTCTGCAGGGTGACTAACCCTGCATAGTTAGTTCTGGTTAGGGGTGGTACCGCAGCATAGGGGATTTTATATTATTACCTGGTGTCACTATCGTTCATACCACACAGCTATGTCCGCCCAGAAGGCCACAGCTTCAGCCCAAGGGACCCCCTCTCAGGGTGAGGTCCCCCTTTCCCCTCAGAATTTGGGGATTATACCTTCTGCCATAGGGGTTGCTCCCGTGCCATCGGACACTCAGGCCATGACCCTGCAGAGATCTACAGACGTGGACAAAATTGTTGGTACCCTTTGGTCAATGAAAGAAAAAGTCACAATGGTCACAGAAATAACTTTAATCTGACAAAAGTAATAATAAATTAAAATTCTATAAATGTTAACCAATGAAAGTCAGACATTGTTTTTCAACCATGCTTCAACAGAATTATGTAAAAAAATAAACTCATGAAACAGGCATGGACAAAAATGATGGTACCCCTAACTTAATATTTTGTTGCGCAACCTTTTGAGGCAATCACTGCAATCAAACGCTTCCTGTAACTGTCAATGAGACATCTGCACCTCTCAGCAGGTATTTTGGCCCACTCCTCATGAGCAAACTGCTCCAGTTGTGTCCGGTTTGAAGGGTGCCTTTTCCAGACTGCATGTTTCAGCTCCTTCCAAAGATGCTCAATAGGATTGAGGTCAGGGCTCATAGAAGGCCACTTTAGAATAGTCCAATTTTTTCCTCTTAGCCATTCTTGGGTGTTTTTAGCGGTGTGTTTTGGGTCATTGTCCTGTTGCAAGACCCATGACCTGCGACTGAGACCAAGCTTTCTGACACTGGCTAGTACATTTCTCTCTAGAATTCCTTGATAGTCTTGAGATTTCATTGTACCCTGCACAGATTCAAGACACCCTGTGCCAGACGCAGCAAAGCAGCCCCAGAACATAACAGAGCCTCCTCCATGTTTCACAGTAGGGACAGTGTTCTTTTCTTGATATGCTTCATTTTTTCGTCTGTGAACATACAGCTGATGTGCCTTGGCAAAAACTTCGATTTTTGTCTCATCTGTCCACAGGACATTCTCCCAGAAGCTTTGTGGCTTGTCAACATGTAGTTTGGCATATTCCAGTCTTGCTTTTTTATGATTCGTTTTCAACAATGGTGTCCTCCTTGGTCGTCTCCCATGTAGTCCACTTTGGCTCAAACAACGACGGATGGTGCGATCTGACACTGATGTTCCTTGAGCATGAAGTTCACCTTGAATCTCTTTAGAAGTCTTTCTAGGCTCTTTTGTTACCATTCGGATTATCCGTCTCTTAGATTTGTCATCAATTTTCCTCCTGCGGCCACGTCCAGGGAGGTTGGCTACAGTCCCATGGATCTTAAACTTATGAATAATATGTGCAACTGTACTCACAGGAACATCTAGTTGCTTGGAGATGGTCTTATAGCCTTTACCTTTAACATGCTTGTCTATAATTTTCTTTCTGATCTCTTGAGACAGCTCTTTCCTTTGCTTCCTCTGGTCCATGTCGAGTGTGGTACACACCATATCACCAAACAACACAGTGATTACCTGGAGCCATATATATAGGCCCAATGGCTGATTACAAGGTTGTAGACACCTGTGATGCTAATTAGTGGACACACCTTGAATTAACATGTCCCTTTGGTCACATTATGTTCTGTGTTTTCTAGGGGTACCATCATTTTTGTCCATGCCTGTTTCATGAGTTTATTTTTTTACATAATTCTGTTGAAGCATGGTTGAAAAACAATGTCTGACTTTCATTGGTTAACATTTATAGAATTTTAATTTATTATTACTTTTGTCAGATTAAAGTTATTTCTGTGACCATTGTGACTTTTTCTTTCATTGACCAAAGGGTACCAACAATTTTGTCCACGTCTGTATATCTGAGGCCATTATGTCTGCCATGGGTTCTATGTCGTCAGCCTTGACGCAATCTATATCCCAGGTCCTCATTGCTAATACATCACCTCCAGCTGTGATTCCTACCCCTGCCCCCATGCCAGCCCCTAATGCCTCCAGAACCAATATGAATGATGGCCTGGCCCCATCCAATGACGGCGCGTCTCGGCCGCGCAAAAGAGCCTGTCCGCGCCAGGCAGAAAGAGCACGGCACTGGAAGTCTGCCCGGTCCCAGCCGGAGCTAGAGTCCGATTCTAATGTGGAATCCGAGGAGGAGGCTTGGTTAGAATCTTATAATGATTCTGAGGATCTAGACATTGATGGGTCGCCTGTCCAAGGCACCTCCGTTTCGTTTTCGACCTTGCCACAAAGACCAGTGGAGGTCGACCCGACGGACCCTGGCGAGTCCGTTTCCCTTGTAGACCCGACGGGTGTCCCGCTCTTTGACCCGGACTCCCTTCATCACCCCAGATCTGCGGAGTGGCTTCCGGCACCCCACGTTGCCAGTTATCTGGAGTCCATGGTCCGCAAGCCGCTTAGCAAAGAGGCTCGGAACAAACTCCGGGCTGAATGCCCTCGGCCGACGATACCTAATAAGGTATGCGAAACCCCGGTCGTGGACCCGAAGATGGTCCAGTTCCTGTCTAAGACGGGATTTAGCCCCAAGAGAGGCCTAGACTCGGCTCTCAAAGCTTGTCAGGACAAGCTATTGGATATTATGGGGCCCCTGGCAAAGATCTTTGACTTGGCGGAATCAGCCTTGGCGGAAGGGCAACTGGTCGACCCGGAGGAACTCCGTGGTTGGGCCCAAAGAGCCATTTGCATGGCAGGAAATGCAAACACCTCCCTGAGTATAGAAAGGCGCAAGGCCATCCTCCTGAAAATCGAGCCTAAGCTGACCAATATGGCCCTGTCAGAATCAGGTAAAGAGGCCCAAGGTTTCCTCTTTGGGGATCCCTTCGTTAAGGAGCTAGGGAAGTTTGTAGGGACCTTTACCGCCCTTGATAAAGCCCAGACGTCAATGCGAAGGGTATTTAGCGGTAGGGTTTCCGCTAGGGCCGGCAGTACAAGGGGCCGTCTGTCCGGCCGCTCCTCGTTCCAGACCCGAGGCTCGGGTCGAGGCTCCTTTGCTTCCTACCGTCCGCCTGTCCATGACCAGAGACACCAGCCGTCCTTCTTCCCCTCCCGTGGTGCTTCAGGGACGAGGACGATCTTACAGAGGAAATCCAAACCTCAGACGCCCATTTGGTAAGTCTACCTCCTGTTCTCCCTTTTTCGGAACATTATGTCGGGGGCAGACTCCAACATTTTATGCATGTTTGGGCATTCATCACCAGCGACCCGTGGGTATTGTCCACGGTTCAGGGTTTCCGCATAGAGCTTGTCGCCCCTCCCGTGGTCCCGCCCCCTCTTCCTTCCACGTTCCGATCGCAGGTATCACAGAACCTGGTGGACGTGGAGCTGCGGACCCTTTATCTCAAAGGGGCGGTGGAACCGGCCCCGCTCAATCGCGACGGCGTGATCAGCAGTATTTTCCTGGTGGAAAAGAAGGGAGGCCAGTTCCGTCCCGTCATCAACCTAAAGGCCCTAAATGCATTCGTCAGGTACAGACATTTCAAGATGGAGGGCATTCACCTCCTGAGGGACATGCTGCTTCCCGGAGACTGGATGGCCAAGTTGGACCTCCAGGATGCATACTTGACGGTTCCGATAGAGCTTCCCTCCAGGGACCTTCTTCGTTTCCACTGGCGGGGGTCGATATGGCGCTTCACGTGTCTCCCCTTCGGGCTTTCGTCCGCCCCCTGGTGCTTCACCAAGCTTTTACGCCCGGTGGTGGCGTGGCTTCGTTCTCGGGGGGTGAGACTTATAATCTATCTGGACGATATCCTGATCATGGCCGTGGACCGGACCTCCCTCCTGTCCCACCTTCAGTTGGCGGTACGCCTTCTCTCCTCCCTGGGTTTCATAGTCAACCGGGAGAAGTCTTGTCTGGTTCCTGCTCAAACCATGGAGTTTCTCGGTTTCCAAGTGGACTCCCTCTCTTTGACTCTGAGTCTTCCTCCTTTGAAAGTACGGTCGATCCGCAAGGAGTTGCGTCGCACCCTCTCTCTTCCGCAGGTCTCACTGCGTCATTTGGCCAGGGTGATAGGTCTCTTATCGTCGTCCATTCAGGCTATCTTTCCGGCTCCCCTTCATTATCGGGCCCTCCAGCGTCTCAAGATCGCACACCTACAGGCTGGTGCGTCTTATGCGGATCTAGTCGCTTTGGATCCGGAGACGAGGGACGAATTGGAGTGGTGGATTGCCAACCTCTCTGCATGGAATGGCAGGGCTCTGTTTGGTCCCCAACCGGATGTGGTGATCGAATCGGACGCCAGCCTTCACGGTTGGGGCGCCCATTGCGAGGGGGTTTCCACGGGGGGCCCTTGGTCCTCAATGGAGTCTCACTTACACATCAATGCCCTGGAACTTCTGGCGGGTTCCTTTGCCACTCGCAGTTTCACCTGTGGGAGAGCCAGGGCATGTATTCGCCTTCGCATGGACAACATCTCAGCTGTCCGGTACATCAATTCCATGGGAGGTACCCGATCGTCGATGTTGACTCATCTGGCCAAGGACTTTTGGGATTATTGCCTGGACCGCAACGTCTCGGTAGTGGCGGAGTACCTTCCGGGCTTACACAACACGCTGGCCGATTGGAACTCACGTTACATCTCGGACGCCAGCGACTGGAGATTGGATGTGGAGGTCTTCGCTACCATCGTATCTCGTTGGGGTCCGTTTTCGATAGACCTTTTCGCTTCGCGCTGGAACGCACAGCTTCCCAGGTACTTCAGTTGGAGACCGGACCCGGCCGCGGAGGCGGTGGATGCCCTGCTTCAACAGTGGTCGGAGGGAGTGATGTATGCCTTCCCACCGTTCTCGCTGATCCCGCGGATTTTGGCCAAGATACGACTGCATGCCTCGGAACTGGTGTTGATACTTCCTTTTTGTGGCACTCAGTCGTGGTTCCCGCAGCTCTTGGAGCTTCTGGTGGAGGTTCCCCTGCTACTTCCTCTCCGGACGTCGCTGCTGCTGGATCCTCTGAACCATCCTCATCCTCTAGTACTGGACGGATCCCTTCGTCTTCTGGCATGCAGGGTGTCGGGTTGTCTTGGCAGACCGAGGGACTTTCGGAGACGGCTGTTTTCTTATTGGAAAGTGCGTGGGCCCCAGGTACCAGAAGAGCCTATAGGGCAGCTTGGCGATCTTGGGCTGGTTGGTGCCTCCTTCGGAACGTGGATCCCTCTACGGCCGCTGTAGGTGAGTTGGTTCAATTCCTCAGTTCCCTTTATGATGACGGAAAGGCCTATCGCACTATTAATGTGTTTCGGTCGGCCATTTCGTCCGGCCATAGGGGTTTCGATGGTTGTCAAGCTGGACGCCATCCGCTGGTGTGCCGGTTGCTCAGGGGCTCCCGGTTCGCGCGGCCCCCCAGGCCTCGTTTTTCTAGTTCTTGGGATGTTTCTTCCGTTCTCTCTTTTCTTTCCTCCTGGCACGCCAATGAGGACTTATCCCTGCGCCAACTTTCGGCCAAGTTGGTTACCCTCTTTTGCCTCATTTCTTGCAAGAGGGTTTCGGATGTCCGGGCCTTGGATCATGACGCCCGGTCCTTCTCTCCGGAGGGCGTGACGTTTAACATTTCTCGGCGTACCAAGACTCACATCAGGTCGGTTTCTTACCCTGCTTTTCCTTCATCGGTGGCGCTTTGTCCGGTTGCTTGTCTGAGGGAATACGAGGCTAGGACTCGGTCTTTGCGGTCCTCCTCTGCTTCTCGGTTGTTCATATCTTTCCGGAGACCCTTTGCTTCGGTGGCCACTGTGACTCTCTCGCGTTGGGTGAAATGGATATTGTCCCTGTCTGGCATTGACACTGCCATTTTTACGGCACATTCCGTTCGTGGTGCCTCAGCGACCTCCTTGACTCTCTCCGGGGCTCGTCTGGAAGATGTCATGAGGTTGGCGGATTGGTCCCGTGCCTCCACGTTTAGGGAGTTTTACTTTAGGCCGGATCCTCATCTTTTCGCACCACTTGTTGGAAGGCTTTAAACTAGCAATATGAGCCTCCGTGTCTTGAAATAAAATTGTATGATTTTCCTAAAATATGACGTAAAGTCATGATTTTATGAAAGACACGGAGGCGAGTATTGCCCCGCCCATTGTTGTCCCTCCCTTGGGTGTATGGATTTCGTTTGATACGTTTATGGGGTCTGTAATTGTTTACTGTTGCTATTTATGATTACCGAATGTTAATTTATTGTTGCTTTATTGCCGCGTCCGGTGTTCCGGTTATGTGTGTAAGATATGCGCGTCTTCGACGCCCTTGATGTCGTTATTATTATTATTATTATTTATTTCTTTAAGGTTGATTCGTCGCTGCTGCGGACCTGCTGTGGATATCTTCGGTGGTTTCGGTGGATACCGTGGCTCCGAGTCGTTCGTTCGAGGATGTGGTGATCCTTTCGTTGGAGTTTCTCCTGGTTCCGGTTGTTCCAGTTTTTTCCGTTGGTGGACTTATGGAGACAAAGAAAGAGGAAGAGGAGCTGAAGGGGTGGTCCCTTTATACTGGGGCTAAGGGGAGGGCTGTGTGCCCATTGGTTGATTTTGTTATTGGATTCTTTGCTGCTGTTGAGTGTCAGTAAAGAAAGGGTTAAGCAATACTCGCCTCCGTGTCTTTCATAAAATCATGACTTTACGTCATATTTTAGGAAAATCATACAATTGTCTGTTACGGGACCTCTCTCCTCTGCCTGGGTGCTGGGCCTAAATTTATGAAAATGGACTGTTGCAGTGGTGGGTGACGTGAAGCCTGATTCTCTGCTATGACATGAAGACTGATTCTCTGCTGACATGAAGCCAGATTGTCTGTTACGGGACCTCTCTCCTCTGCCTGGGTGCTGGGCCTAAATTTATGAAAATGGACTGTTGCAGTGGTGGGTGACGTGAAGCCTGATTCTCTGCTATGACATGAAGACTGATTCTCTGCTGACATGAAGCCAGATTCTCTGTTACGGGACCTCTCTCCTCTGCCTGGGTGCCGGGGCCTAAATATCTGAGAATGGACTGTTCCAGTGGTGGGTGACGGGAAGCCAGATTCTCTGCTATGGGACCTCTCTCCAATTGATTTTGGTTAATTTTTATTTATTTAATTTTTATTTTAATTCATTTCCCTATCCACATTTGTTTGCAGGGGATTTACCTGCATGTTGCTGCCTTTTGCAGCCCTCTAGCCCTTTCCTGGGCTGTTTTACAGCCGTTTTAGTGCCGAAAAGTTCGGGTCCCCATTGACTTCAATGGGGTTCGGGTTCCGGACGAAGTTCGGATCGGGTTCGGATCCCGAACCCGAACATTTTCAGGAAGTTCGGCCGAACTTCTCGAACCCGAACATCCAGGTGTTCGCTCAACTCTAGTCAAAACCAGAAGTGGATACAAAAGGCAATGGAAATATAAAAGAAGGAGTTCTACTTTTCCATCCTATTGGATCCACTTCTGGTTTTGGCCCAAAAAAATGCATCAAAAACTTCTGTGGCGTTTAAAAAACAACTCTAATAGCTTTATGTTCAGAGGAAATAGAGACATAGGGGGACATTTACTAAGACTGACGATTTAGACGCCAGTCTTAGTCCATGTCTGCTGGCGCTTGATGTGATGTGCCGGCCTCTACTTAGGCGCGTGATCCAGCAGCCGTTCAACAAAATTAAATCGACATCCCTTGCTGACGTAAACTTAAGTCATTTTCCATGCCAAAAGCAGGCGTAGAAAATAATAATTGAGATGGGCCAGCCGGGCTGCCCCCTTCCGTGCCGCACATGCTTTTTCGGCCACCTAGGAAAAGTGGCGTGAGTGGGAAAAAGTCGCTGATTTGACCATAAATCCCCTTTGCGATCAAATCTGCACAAAAAGTGGCGTACTTCCCATACTAAATTACCTCCAATGTTTTTTTAGTCCTGTTGCTAAATGTACCCTGTTTGGCTGTAAGCTTACAATAGTCTACTAATCAGAGATATTCAGTTTAAAATGTTCACTAGACCGCAGGATCCTTTTATGGATTAGTAGACACTGAATGTTAATAAAGTCAAATATGCACCGCTTTTCATCTAGGTGAACATAATTGGCTTAATGCATACATTAAGACTTAGCACAGCAAAAAGAATGACAAATTATATAAAGATATTTGTTGAAACATATGGCAGTTATAAGACAAATGACTCTAGTGATATTCCCATAAAAGAATTAGCTGTTAAAATTTGTCATGTGAAATCTATTAAAACCTGATTTATCCTAATTGAAATGCTCTGGTTAAATTTTTGGGGAAATGATAAACATAGAAACATAGAATGTGTCGGCAGATAAGAACCATTTGGCCCATCTAGTCTGCCCAATATACTGAATACTTTGAATAGCCCCTGGCCCTATCTTATATTAAGGATGGCCTTATGCCTATCCCATGCATGCTTAAACTCCTCCACTGTATTTGCAGCTACCACTTCTGCAGGAAGGCTATTCCATGCATCCACTACTCTCTCAGTAAAGTAATACTTCCTGATATTACTTTTAAACCTTTGCCCCTCTAATTTAAAACTATGTCCTCTTGTAGCAGTTTTTCTTATTTTAAATATTCTCTCCTCTTTTACCTTGTTGATTCCCTTTATGTATTTAAGAGTTTCTATCATATCCCCTCTGTCTCGTTTTTCTTCCAAGCTATACATGTTAAGGTCCTTTAATCTTTCCTGGTAAGTTTTATCCTGCAATCCATGTACTAGTTTAGTAGCTCTTCTCTGAACTCTCTCCAAAGTATCAATATCCTTCTGGAGATATGGCCTCCAGTACTGCGCACAATACTCCAAATTAGGTCTCACTAGTGCTCTGTAGAGCGGCATGAGCACCTCCCTCTTTCTACTGGTAATTCCTCTCCATATACACCCAAGCATTCTGCTAGCATTTCCTGCTTCTCTATGACATTGTCTGCCTACCTTTAAGTCTTCTGAAATAATGACCCCTAAATCCCTTTCCTCAGATACTGAGGTTAGGACTGTATCACTGATTTTATA
Organism: Bufo gargarizans; assembly: GCF_014858855.1. Lineage (NCBI taxonomy): Eukaryota > Metazoa > Chordata > Amphibia > Anura > Bufonidae > Bufo > Bufo gargarizans. Next base: position 170,197,593 of record NC_058080.1, read on the forward strand.
TTCTGCTCTTGGGTTTTTACGCCCCAGGTGCATTATGTTGCACTTATTAACATTAAATTTTAGTTGCCCGATTTTTGATCATTCCTCTAGTTTTCCTAAATATTTTTCCATTTGGTGTATCCCTCCAGGAACATCAACCCTGTTACAAATCTTTGTGTCATCAGCAAAAAGACACACCTTACCATCGAGGCCTTTTGCAATTTCGCTGATAAAGATATTAAACAATATGGGTCCCAGAACAGATCCCTGAGGTTCAGACCATGGTCTGAATATATTCCATTGACTACAACCCTCTGTTGTCTTTCCCTCAGCCACTGCCTAATCCATTCAACAATATGGGAGTCCAAGCTCAAAGACTGCAATTTATTGAAAAGCTTTCTATGTGGAACAGTATCAAAAGCCTTACTAGATAAGCAATGTCTATTGCACCTCCACCATCTATTATTTTAGTCACCCAATCAAAAAAATCTATACAATTAGTTTGACTTGATCTCCTTGAAGTAAACCCATGCTGTTTTTCATCTTTCAATCCATGGGATTTTAGATGTTCCACAATCCTCTCCTTAAGTATGGTTTCCATTAATTTCCCCAATATTGATGTCAAGCTTACTGGCCTATAGTTGCCCGATTTTCTCCCTACTACCTTTCTTGGGCACAACATTTGCTAATTTCCAATCTTTTGGGATGACTCCTGTTAGCAGTGATTGGTTAAATAAATCTGTTAATGGTTTTGCTAGTTCACCGCTAAGCTCTTTTAATAGCTTTGGGTGTATCCCATCAGGCCCCTGTGACTTATTAGAATTAATTTTAGACAGCTGACTTAGAACCTCTTCCTCTGCAAAGACACAAGCATCAAAAGATTTATTAGTCTTCCTCCCTAACTGAGGTCCTTTTCCTTCATTCTTCTTTGTAAAGACTGAACAAAAGTATTCAATGAGACAGTCAGCTAGTCCTCTATCTTCTTCCATATACCTTCCTTCTTTTGTTTTTAATTTGGTAATTCCTTGTTTTAGTTTCCGTTTTTTATTTATGTATCTGAAGAATGTCTTATCACCTTTTTTTTCACAGAATGAGCTCATTTATCTTCTGCCTGTGCTTTATAAGCTCTTATAACTTGCTTGGCCTCTCTCTGCCTAATCTTTTTTTTTATAATTACTAAATGCAATCTTTTTGTTTTTAATGATTTTGTCCACTTCTGCTGAGTACCACAGTGGTCTCTTCCTTTTGTTGCTTTTACTAACAAGCCTAATGCAATTATCTGTTGCCTTCAATAGTGCCACTTTTAAGTAGTCCCATTTTTCCTGAAACTGTTCCAATCTGATAGGGACTCGTATACCATATAAAACTTGTTGTAACTGTACTTATAGTAAACCACACTGACTGGTGATCACTAGATCCCAAGCTTTCCCCTACAGTAATATCAGATACCAAATTCCCATTTGTGAATACTAAATCTAAAATGGCCTCCTTTTGGGTTGGCTCCTCAACTACTTGCTGTAAAGATAATCCCAGTAGGTAATTTAGAATATCTGTACTCCTGGCAGAACTAGCTATTTTGGTTTTCCAGTTTACATCAGGAAGATTAAAGTCTCCCATAATGATAACTTCCCCTTTCAATGTCATTATAACTATTCCCTCAACTAGTAGATCATGTAATTCTATGACTTGGCCAGGTGGTCTATATATCACACCTACATGAGTTACCTTATGATTATCAAGCTGCAACGTAACTCAAACTGACTCTAAATTGGTCCCTCTAACTTGTATTAAATTAGTTTTTATGCTATCTTTCACATATAGGGCCACCCCTCCCCCTTTCTTGCATTTTCTGTCTTTCCTAGATAGAGAGAACCCTGGTATTTTTATATCCCAGTCATTACTCTCATTGAACCATGTCTTAGTAACAGCCACTAAATCTATATTCTCAGATGCCATTATAGACTCAAGTTCATTGATCTTATTCCCTAAACTACGAGCATTTGTAGACAAAACTCTGAGCTTGTTATTTCTTAACCTATGTGCAACTGGTATCTTCTGGCATTGTTCTGGAGGGTTAGTCGGACTGCTGGAATATCACTTCCCCCCCTTCTTAGATTAAATGCTCCTTTGCAAATAATACTTTGAACTGTTCACTGAGGACAATATGGAAATGATAGATTGGTAGCATTAACATGAAAAGGTATATTTAGTATTGCAGAAGCACCAGAATTCTGTCTCAGTGGCTGACTTTTGTTTGCCTTGGCCAACAAGAGGAGGGAAAGTGGACTTGTCTTAGCAATCAGAACGAGTATGGCTTTAGGTGCCCCAAAACTGTGCCATATGCGAGGTGCACAATTCCAGCACAAAGTATGCCACATAGCAGATGGTAAAACTTAGAAAAGATATCTCAGGGCTCAAGCACACGACCCTGTTTTTGGTCCGCATTCAATCTGCATTTTTTGCGGGTTGGATGCAGACCCATTCATGTCAATTGGGCCGCAAAAGATGCATACAGCACACAGTGGGGGACATTTATCAATAATGGTGTAATTTGCACACAAAAATACTAACATTACAAATTAAAAGTGGTGATTTGTTTCACCTCATATATCAAAAGGCACACACCACTTTTAAAATGTTTCCTTTTTTTAAATATAAACGTGATTATCCACCTATTTATCTTGATTTGAGACATTTTAACACCAATAGCACTAAACTGCACCTTTTTTTAAAAGCAAAATGCACCATTTCAGCCAACCCTGTCAAACCGCACTTCTGACTTTTGAAACATATTTGCGACTTTTGAACATGTTTGCAGCATTTCCAGTGGTAAATTGTGACTTTTGTTTTAGACTCGGGACATTTTTTTCATTTAAATTAGATAAAAATAAAGGCATCCTGTTTAAATACTTACCTATCACTTGTTCCCACAATGAGTTGGTTTTACTTTTCATTAATGTGACTTTTTGGACAAAAAGTCTTATCTTTATGCCATAAATGCAACTTTTTACACAAAACACCACCACATAAGCTGGCCTAATTTTTCGGAACAATATGAGCCACTTCTGCCGTTATATGCACCAATTTGATAGTTCTGCATTCTTTACGGTGAAAATTATGGAGAAAACTGTTGATATACAGTATTTGGTGCAAATCAAATCACCATTCTTTTTGGAGCATTTTATTCCCATAATTCTGCTGCAACCTGCTTAGTAAATGTCCCCCAGTACGTCTGTTCCAAGGTCCCGAAAAAAAGTTAAACATGTTCTATTTTTGTCTGTTTTACAGACAAGAATAGGACAGTTCTATACAGAGCAGGACCGCCACACAGCTGATATCTGTGTTTTGCATATCCCCAATTTTCAGACTGCAAAACAGGCTATGGCCGTGTGCATGAGCCCTAAAAGTGCTCCAGATTAAGGTGCTTCAGATTTTTCATCCAGTGTTAGCCACTGTGATAAATCTGGCATATTTTAAGACTGCTTAGTCTGCACTTAGACAATTCTAGTAATCTAGTATAAATAAATATAACCCAAAGAGTCTGTTTATACACAGCACAGTGGGTCAGTAATTGTCACGATTGCCTTGCAGCGCTGGGGTCCTGGGTTTGAATCCGACCAAGGAGAACCTGCATGGAGTTTGCATGTTCTTCCCCTGTTTGTGTTGGTTTCCTCTGTGTACTCTGGTTTCCTCCAAAGAGATACTAGTAGGGAGCTTAGATTGTGAGCCCCACTTGGGACAGTTTGATGCTAATGTTTGTAAAGTGCTGTGGAATATATCAGTGCTATAGAAGTGAGTATGATAAATACATTTACACATTAACCTCTTCCCAGTGGGGCCAATTTTCATTTTTGTGTTTTCTTTTATTATGCCCTGCCTTCTCAGTTTCATAATTTTTATACTTTTCCTTTCATATAGCCATATGAGGGTGTTTTTTTTTGCAGAACAAGTTGTACTTTCTAAAGGTAACATTTAATTTTGCATATAATTAGAGATGAGGGAAGTTTACTAAAAGGGGTTATCCCATGACCAGTGTAAAAAATGAAAATCTGACATCATGTACTATATGACAATCTCTTTCTAACAAAGCTAGAACCGACCCTGTACCTCACATGGATCCAGAGATTTCCCCATTTATTGCTCTGGTAGATTTATATCAAGCTGAAAGCTCAGGGGAAGTGTCTTTTCTGAAAGGGTGTTTCTCAGCTCTCCCTATCACAAATCACGGGGCAGTTGAAGGATGAAACTGAGCATGTGCGGCCATCTCAGTGAGCAGGTCAAAGAAATAATAAGAAGAAAAACAGCAGGTGGCGCTATACAGATACATTTTATTGAATAACTCAGTGGTTATAATACATTTTTAATGACATGCAATTATAAAAGTATTCACATCCAGGTGCTGGTTTGCAAACTGTACAATATTTTTCGTGGGACAATCCCTTACACAGTGCAGTGGCCCAAGATTCTACTATACAGTGAAAGAGCGCTCTCCCTTTACGCCATAGTCAGCTGATTACACATAGATTTCTATCGAACCTGTTCTGTTACACGCTGATACTTCTAACGGGCCCATGACAGAGTAAAGTGATTGTCAGCAGTAAGCTTCATGCTCATTTTGCCTGAGTTTTGGCCACTTGTCCCTGGTATCAGTTTTATTCAGATGGAAAAGAAGTCCTACATGCAGGACTTTAACCCCTTAAGGACACAGCCCTATTTCACCTTAAGGACCAGGCCATTTTTTGCAAATCTGACCACTGTCACTTTAAGTGCTGATAACTTTAAAACGCTTTGACTTACCCAGGCCGTTCTGAGATTTTTTTATTTCGTCGCATATTGTACTTCATGACAATGCTAAAATTGGGTCAAAAAAGTTAATTTTTTTGCATAAAAAAATACCATATTTACCAAAAAATTTGAAAAATTTGCAAATTTCAAAGTTTCAGTTTCTCTACTTCTGTAATACATAGTAATACCCCCAAAAATTGTGATGACTTTACATTCCCCATATGTCTACTTCATGTTTGTAGCATTTTGGGAATGATATTTAATTTTTTGGGGATGTTACAAGGCTTAGAAGTTTCGAAGCAAATTTTGAAATTTTCAGAAATCTTCAAAATCCCACTTTTTATGGACCAGTTCAGGTTTGAAGTCACTTTGTGAGGCTTACATAATAGAAACCACCCAAAAATGACCCCATTCTAGAAACTACACCCCTCAAGGTACTCAAAACTGTTTTTACAAACTTTGTTAACCCTTTGGTCTTCCACAACACTTCATGGCAAATGGACATACATTTTTAGAATTTAGATTTTTGGGAAAATTTTCCAATATAATCAATTTTTTCCAGGAAAAAAACAAGGGTTAACTGCCAAACAAAACTCAAAATGGGTTGCCCTGATTCTGTAGTTTGCAGAAACACCCCATATGTGGTCGTAAACTACTGTTTGGCCAAACGGGAGCACGTAGAAAGAGGGGAACACCATATGGGTTTTGGAAGGCAGATTTTGCAGGACTGGTTTTGTTTATACCATGTCCCATTTGAAGCCCCCTGTTGCACCCCTAGAATAGAAATTTCAAAAAAGTGACTCCATCTAAGAAAGTACACCCCTCAAGGTATTCAAAACTGGGTTTACAAACTTTGTTAACCCTTTAGGTGTTCCACAAGAGTTATTGGCAGATGGAGAAACAATTTAGAAATTTCTATTTTTTGGAAAATTTTCCAATATAATCAATTTTTTCCAGGAGTAAAACAAGGGTTAACTGCCAAACAAAACTCAAAATGGGTTGCCCTGATTCTGTAGTTTGCAAAAACACCCCATATGTGGTCGTAAACTACTGTTTGGCCGAACGGGAGGACATAGAAGGAGGGGAACACCATATGGGTTTTGGAAGGCAGATTTGGCAGGACTGGTTTTGTTTATACCATGTCCCATTTGAAGCCCCCTGTTGTACCCCTAGAATAAAAATGTCAAAAAAGTGACTCCATCTAAGAAAGTACACCCCTCAAGGTATTCAAAACTGGGTTTACAAACTTTGTTAACCCTTTAGGTGTTCCACAAGAGTTAATGGCAGATGGAGAAACAATTTAGAAATTTCTATTTTTTGGAAAATTTTCCATTTTAACCCATTTTTTCCAGCAATAAAGTAAGGGTTAACAGCCAAACAAAACTCAAAATGGGTTGCCCTGATTCTGTAGTTTGCAAAAACACCCCATATGTGGTCGTAAACTACTGTTTGGCCAAACGGGAGCACGTAGAAAGAGGGGAACGCCATATGGGTTTTGGAAGGCAGATTTTGCAGGACTGGTTTTGTTTATACCATGTCCCATTTGAAGCCCCCTGTTGCACCCCTAGAATAGAAATTTCAAAAAAGTGACTCCATCTAAGAAAGTACACCCCTCAAGGTATTCAAAACTGGGTTTAAAAACTTTGTTAACCCTTTAGGTGTTCCACAAGAGTTATTGGCAGATGGAGAAACAATTTAGAAATTTCTATTTTTTGGAAAATTTTCCAATATAATCAATTTTTTCCAGGAGTAAAACAAGGGTTAACTGCCAAACAAAACTCAAAATGGGTTGCCCTGATTCTTTAGTTTGCAGAAACACCCCATATGTGGTCGTAAACTACTGTTTGGCCGAACGGGAGGACATAGAAGGAGGGGAACACCATATGGGTTTTGGAAGGCAGATTTGGCAGGACTGGTTTTGTTTATACCATGTCCCATTTGAAGCCCCCTGTTGTACCCCTAGAATAAAAATTTCAAAAAAGTGACTCCATCTAAGAAAGTACACCCCTCAAGGTATTCAAAACTGGGTTTACAAACTTTGTTAACCCTTTAGGTGTTCCACAAGAGTTAATGGCAGATGGAGAAACAATTTAGAAATTTCTATTTTTTGGAAAATTTTCCATTTTAACCCTTACTTTATTACTGAAAAATATGGGTTAACAGCCAAACAAAACTCAAAATGGGTTGCCCTGATTCTGTAGTTTGCAGAAACACCCCAAATGTGGTTGTAAACTACTATTTGGCTAAACGGCAGGACATAGAAGAAGGGGAACGCCATACGGTTTTTGGAAGGCAGATTTTGCTGGACTGGTTTATTTACACCATGTACCCTTTCAAGCCCCCTGATGCACCCCTAGAGTAGAAACTCCATAAAAGTGACCCCATCTAGGAAACTATGGGATAAGGTGGTTGTTGTTTTGGTACTATTTTAGGGGTAAATATGATTTTTGGTTGCTCTATATTACACTTTTTTGAGGCAAGGTAACAAAAAAATAAAATTCTAAAATTTTTCTACATTTGCTATTTAGTTTTGTGGAACACCTAAAGGGTTAACAAAGTTTATAAAGTAACTTTTGAATACCTTGAGGGGTGTAGTTTCTTAGATGGGGTCACTTTTTTGGAGTTTCTAGTCTAGGCTACATCAGGGGGGGCTTCTAATGGGACATGGTGTAAAAAAAAAAAACTGTCCATCAAAATCTGCCTTCCAGAAACCATATGGAGTTCCCTTCGTTCTATGCCCTGCCGTGCGGCTATATAGCCATTTACGACCACATATGGGGTGTTTCTGCAAACTACAGAATCAGGGCCATAAATATTGAGGTTTTTTTGGCTGTTAACCCTTGCTTTATTACTGGAAAAAAAGGATTCAAATGGAAATTTTGCCCAAAAATGGGTGTTTTGGCACCGTTTTTATTTTATATTTTTAACACCGTTCATCCGAGGGGTTTGGTCAAATGTTATTTTTATAGCGACGACTTTTACGCACGCGACAATGCCCAATATGTATGGCTCTCAGACTTTGGAGACACTAAGCAGGCATCCTAAAACTGCGGCCCTCCAGATGTTGTAAAACTACAATTCCCACCATGCCCTGCTGATGGCTGTAGGTTGTCTGGGCATGCTGGGAGTTATAGTTTTACAAAATCTGGAGGGCCGCAGTTTGAGGATGCCTGCACTAAAATTAATATTTTTTTGGGGAAAAAAAATTGTTTCTGTGTCTCCAAAGTCTGAGAGACATAGTGTTTTATGTTCTCTAGGGGACTGTTGGAGATTATAAAAATTTAGTACTCCATGGAAGTGTGATACTCCCTGAAGCAATCGATAACGCAGAGGCCCGGATGATCGGGGCAAGTGTCACACTGAGTAGTGGTGTCCTTCCGTATCCCCCTCTTGTGACACACTCTGCATCTTTTTTGGGTTCGTCCCTTCTTTCCAGTATGGGGGACCACACCTGGAAAGTGTTGGCCAGGGACGATCCGGGCGCCTCCAGTTCCCGAGGTACTCCGGCCTGCTCTTTCCCGGTCCGAAAAGATCAGGTCTTTGAGGATTGCCTCATAGAATTGGAGGAATGTCCCTGTGCTGCCAGCGCTTCGGGATAGTACAAAAGAGTTGTACATGGCAACCTGCACCATGTAGACCGCAACTTTTTTGTACCATGCCCGGGTTTTGCGCATGGCATTATATGGCTTGAGGACTTGATCAGAGAGATCAACTCCTCCCATATACCGATTGTAGTCGACGATACAATCGGGCTTGAGGACCGTTGCCGTGGTACCTCGCACAGAGACTGGGGTGGTGCTGTTACCGTGGATTGTGGACAGCATAAGGACATCCCTCTTGTCCTTATACCTGACCAGCAACAGGCTGGAGGGGGTACCTGGAGGGGGTGGGCAGGGAGGCCGCGTTGATTTTTCCGCACGGTCCCACAAGCGAACGTGGATCTGGCGGCAAGGGACCTGAACAAGGGAATGCTGGTATAAAAGTTGTCCACGTACAAGTGGTAACCCTTATCCAGCAGTGGGTACATAAGGTCCCACACGAGTTTCCCGGTAACACCCAGAGTGGGGGGACATTCTGGTGGTTGAATCCGGGAATCTCGCCCCTCGTACACACGAAATTTGTAAGTGTACCCTGAGGTACTCTCACAAATTTTGTATAGCTTCACGCCATACCTCGCCCGCTTTGTGGGAATGTATTGGCGGAAACTGAGTCTCCCCTTGAACGCAACGAGAGACTCATCAACCGCGACCTCCCTTCCAGGTACGTAGGCCTGCTGAAATGTGGCCCCAAAGTGATCGATGACCGGCCGTATCTTGTACAGCCGGTCATAGGCAGGATCACTTCGGGGGGGACATGCTGCATTATCGGAATAATGCAGACATTTCCGGATGGCCTCAAACCGGGAGCGTGTCATGGCCGTACTGTACAGTGGGGTCTGGTATAGGACGTCCCCACTCCAGTACAGCCTGACACTGGGTTTTTGCACTAGACCCATATGCAGCACGAGGCCCCAAAATGTCCTCATCTCGGCTGCACTGACCGGCGTCCAGCCACCGGGTCTAGCCAAAAATGAGCCCGGGTTTTGAGCGACGAACTGTTGGGCGTACAGATTCGTCTGCTCCACCATCAGATTCACCAGTGGGTTACTGAAAAAAAAACTAAAAAAGTCTATTTCAGTAAACCCCACTGTGGGAATCTGGATTCCAGGATTGCCAGCGAAATCCGGAATCTCAGGCTCAAAGTCCACTGGGGGACACCAGCTAAGTTCATCGGCAGGGGGCTCCGGTGAACTTATTTGGTGGGCCGGGAAACCAGTACGAACCCCAGGGCGGCTCGTACTAGGGTGGGCCACAGGATCCCTAGCATGTGTGGCCCCTGGCTCCGCCTGGCGGCGTCTCCGCTGCCTTGGTGGCTCATCGTCATCCGATGATGATGAGGAGGATGCGGATGACAAAAGGAACGTGGGGTCATCCTCATCCTCACTGGGGCTCTCAGAGTCGGAGGCAATCTGGGCATATGCCTCCTCGGCCGAGAACACCCGGCGGGCCATGGGTGTGTGTGTGTGCGTGTGTATGTGCGTGCGTGTAAACCTTTATTCTATGTGCGTGTGTGTGGGGACACGGGTGTTCACGTACTAAAAAGTCCAGGCAAAAAAAATGGGCAAAAAAAAAAAAAAGTTCAAACTTGCTGATCAGCGGTTCAACGCTGATCAGCGGTCGGTGGGGTGGTGGGGCGGGCGATGCGCTAACAGTGGACGGACGCTAAAAAGTGGTGGTGGGGGAAGGGGCTGGTGGGGGTGGGGGGGGGGGCTGGTGGGGGGGGGGGATGCGGGGGGGCAAGTGGCAGGGGGGGTCTGGGGTCTGGTAGCTAAAACAAAAAAGTTTGGAATAAATGTGCTTTTTTTTTTTTCTAACTTTTCCCTTCTATCCCTGCCTAAAGGTGCCTCTCCCTCACTGACCCTAACCTACCTGGGTGGCGATGGGTGCAGGAGGGTGATGGATGCCGATTAGGGGGACACAGGAGCTGGTGCTGGACGATGCTGCACGGTCAGGGTGCTGGACAGGAAGAGGAGGGGAGAGAGGAGCGCAGGAAGTTTGAATCTCGCGCCTCTCTCCCCTGCACCAATCAGCACCCTGGACAGCGGCGTTCAGCACCAGGGCCAGCTCCGCCTCTGCAAATCCTCGGACTGCGATTGGTGGTGTAAAATTATGCCACCGATCGCAGTCTTTTTCCGGTTCATCGGGTCACAGGACACCCGAATGGACCGGAAACGCAGAAAACCGCAGGTCTGAATTGACCTGCGGTTTTCTGCGATCGTCGATGCGGGGGGGTCAAATGACCCCCCCCTGCATTGTTACAGGATGCCGGCTGAATGATTTCAGCCGGCATCCCGTTCCGATTAACCCCCGCGGCGCCGGCATCGCTATTTAAAGCCATGACGTACCGGTACGTCATGTGTCCTTAAGGACTCGGGAAACATGCCGTACCGGTACGTCATGTGTCCTTAAGGGGTTAATGGCCTCTATCACACGGTCAATATTTGGTCAGTTTTTTGCATCAGTATTTCATTAGCATTGGTAAGTTAAAAAAAAAAACAGGAGTGGGTCCAAAGCAGAGATGACACGTGATGGAAATATTTGCATGTCATCTGTGTGTTAGACCCACTCCTGCTTTTGGCTTCCAAATCATGATCAAATCCTGATGCTAAATACTGACCGTGTGATACAGGCCTTGTTGTGTTTTTTATTTTTTGGTTCTTCTGACAGATGAGAAGAAAGGTAAAGTAAACAGTGATGTCAACAAAAATTACCACTAGTGGCCCCGTCACAGAGTGTTGAGGTTGGCAATAGCATGAGGAGTCAACATAGTGACCTAGTCACAGAGTGGTGAGGTTGGCAACAGCATAAAGAGTCAACATAGTGACCTAGTCACAGAGAGGGGAGGGTGGCAAAAGCATAATGGGTGAACATAGTGGCCTAGTCACAGAGTGGGGAGGGTGTCAACATAGTGGCCCAGCCACAGAGTGGTGAGCATGGCAACAGCATGAGGAGTTAACACAGTGGCCCAGTCACAGAGAAGTGAGCGTGGAAACAGTGGCGCATTAACACAATGGGGAGGGTGGCAACAGCATGAGTAGGTAACATAATGGCACAGGCACAAAGTGGGGAGGTGGGGGGCAACAGCAGTGGCAGTAACAGCACAAGATGGTGGGTGGCAGTAGCAGAAGATTGCAGCAGATGCAGCAGGTGTGTGGAATCAAGCAGACGGCAGCATTAGAATAGTGGGTGAAGCACATGGCCAGAAGTAATGGGACATTTTCTACAATGTGTAGCGGCACACTGCAGTCAGAAAAATGACCGCCATTTTGTATTCTGATGCATCAGGCACCGGTGTGTGGAAATCCTGGCTGATCCGCGCCTGATTTATTTTTACAAAGGTTAATCTCTCAACATTTCCTGCTGAAAGTCGAGTTCTCTTTGGGGTAACTATGCCCCCCGCTGCACTAAACACGCACTCTGATGCCACACTACTGGCTGGGCACGAAAGCTTGCCCAGGGCAAACTCAGCCAATTGCAGCCACAAATCAAGCTTGGCTGCCCAGTAGTCCAGGGGATCTTGGATCTGGGGTGGCAGGGTGCAGTCCAAGTATGCCACCACCTGCTGATTCAGGTTCTGCTCCATTTCCTGCTGCTGCTGGGTGGTTTCTTCAGTAGGCGGGTGAAGAAAAGTGCTCATTAAAGACTCTAGACTTAAGTTGCTGCTGATGAAGCTGGTGCTGCTCCTGCCCCCCCATCCCTTCAGCAGTCATGGCAGTGGAGCTTGAGCGCAGGGGGTTTCCCAGTCAGACCTTCATGAGGATGGGCGATGGCAGACCTAGGCAGCGACCAACCGACTACATAGGATATCTCGATAGTAGTTGAGTTTTTTATCCATCTCAGCAGGTGTAAAAAAGGCCCCCATTTTGGCCTGATAGCGAGGGTCTGACATTGTGGAGAGCCAGTAATCATCCCTCAGCCAAATAGTAAAAATGCGGTTGTCACTACACTACAAGCAACTCAGCATGTATCTGGCTATTTGCACAAGGGAATCGAAGGGACTCCATCTCCACTCCATACTTCGGGGTCATCTGCCTGGTCTTCCTCATTGCCCTCCAGCTCCTCATGCTCCTCATGTTCCCTTCATGCAGCTTGGGCAGATAAACCACCTATTTCTGTATACAATTCCTGGGCATTAATATTCTCCTCCTCCACGAGTTCAGCCCCACAGGGCTTAGGTGGCCGTGAAATGTAGCTGCCACATCTCATGTCCCCTGGCCAGCCAGATTTATTAGCATCTGCTCCTAGACATGAAGGAGTGGAATAACATCATTCATAGTGTTGAGAGCGAATATTCGAATTGGGAATTTTTTTCTCGAATATCGCAACTTCAAGATTTCGCGAATATTTAGAATATTGCTCTATATATTCGCGAAATCGAATATTCGTTTTTTTTTTTTTATTGTTATATTTTTTTCTTTCCCACTTCCCTAAAGTTGTTCTTACCTGTCCTTTGGATTCCTGGCTGCTCCAGTCTGTGCCCGTTGCCGCTTCTGCCGACTTCCGTGCTCATGGAGCGTCCCCATCACCATGGGAACGTCTCCATATACTAGAATGTACTGCCGGATTTGAGAATTACGTTGAAATCGCAATCCAATTAATTCAAGTTATAATAATCGAATTGCGATTTCAACTTAACACTGCTATATTCCTTATTCGTTAATTCTAGCCTAATATGGAATATAGCAGTGCTAACTTAGCTAAGTTGAAATCGCAATCCGAGTAATTCAAGTTATAATAATCGAATTGCGATTTCAACTTTTTACGTATATTCTTAATATTGCTCTAACTTCGTCTTTTAGAATATTCATAATATTCTAAAAGACGAAGTTAGAGCAATATTACGAATATTCTAAAAGACGAAGTTACAGCAATATTACGAATATTCTAAAAGACGAAGTTAGAGCAATATTAAAAATATTCGTAAAATGCACATATAGATTGTAATTTAGCTAATATACTGCTATAGTAATTTTTTTAATAGTGTGCATATTTTACAAAACTTAAGTTCAGAAGAGGCAAAAAAAATTAGAGAAAAAAAAATGGATTATAGCACTATATTAGCTAAATTACAATCTATATGTGTATTTTACGAATATTCTTAATATTGCTCTAACTTCGTCTTTTAGAATATTACGAATATTCTAAAAGACGAAGTTAGAGCAATATTAGAAAATTTCGTAAAATACACATATTAGCCTAGCCATAGTCAATTAGTCATAGGAACGTTGCCTTATACTATTTAAAGAAAAAAATCGCAATACGCGATTAATTGAATCGCATATTATTCACGATAATTGGAATAATTACGAATATTCGATTTTGACGAATATAACACAAATATTCAATCAAATATTCGCGAAATATCGCGAAATCGAATATGGCACCTCCCGCTCATCACTAATCATTCATCCCTTTAGCATGGCGATTGACAAATAAACTGGCCTCCTCAAAGGGCCTGGTGATCGATTGCTGGTGAAACATGTGATAAGCAGTAGGTGGAGGAGGAGCATCAAGACCAGCAGACAATGGGAAAGAAACACAGTTCCAATCAGTTGAAGTGGTGTAGACCCGAGTAATAAAAAGGGGTGGGGGCCGCTGGGAGATGCGTCAAGCTGTACCACTACATTAGCACCATGGTTTTCCACACCACTTTATGGTGATACCAACATTGGCACCCTGTCCTTGCTTCACCTTATGCCCACAGACCCTACATACAACCTGCTGACATCCTCAAGCAATTTAAAGAAAAATTCCCACACCAGTAAGTATGGAATTCCCCCCCCCCTGACTCCGTGCTGACTGCCTGCCACTGCCTTTATTAAGTCATGCATCGCTAGTTGTTTCCAGGAAGGTAGGCTCCTGAGTAGCATATGGTCTACCCCGGGCACGTTTGGCTCTAGATCTCACACTGCCTCCACTCTGCTGGCTCATCAGCATGCTGCCACGCTGCCACTGTCTTACAGGCCTGCTGCCACCCTTGCCCCCTGGTGATGAAGCCTGCTCTTCACCCGGTTCCCACGTGCAATCGGCTACATCATCACCCACTACTGTTTGCTCATCACTGATGTCACCCTCCCCAGTCTCATGGCTGCGTCTCTGACCGTTCTCAACACCTGCTCCCAAGCGACCGGTTTTGGTCCGAACTTTACAATTTTTCACAGATAAACCTGGATCTTTTTCAGGTTAGTTTCAAACATAATACACTATAACAGCAAGTAGTTCCATTTTAGTGCTCTAGGAATGAAGAAGGGTCTGCCAGAAAAAACTATCTTAGTGAGTCTGTGACAGTCAGAAATTTGTATTCTACTTTCAGGGACAGTGTAGGGAAAGGCTAGAATTACAAAGAAGAAGAATTGTGTGTGTAGAATAAGGAGGCAGTGAAGCTGCCAGCCAAAGAATGAGAAGTGAGGAGATGATGCTGGCTGTGCCTGCTAGCACAACTACAGCTGCTGCAAACCTCAAAAATAGCTACCTGCAAGGAAATTGTTTAATTATTTTCCCCCATCTTCACAGAAATCCTTTTTTGGGGGGGAGTGGGGTGTGGAATAAGTGAAAACTGTACAACACTTATTCTACCATCAATCTAGAATAGCATATGGAATACTAATGACGACTGTGTCAGGTCATCTCATGTATTTAATTGTTTTTTAGTTTGAAAAACTGTATAAATCAGTGATAAATCTGTTTATTAGCTACACACACACTTTCAATCCATTTTTTCCAGAATATAGGTGATCAGCACACCAATACACCGGTTAGGGCAACAATTTACCTGTGAGTGTTAATGTGAAATTGAGCATCAGGCAGGCCCCTATTGTCTGTTTCCATTTATTCTATAGCCACACAGCTTGAATTAAATTTTGGGGGGGACTTGTTCAATTTAATGAAACCAGCATATAGGTGATCAGTACACCAATACACAGGCTAGGGCAACAATTTACCAGTGAGTGTTAACGAATTTAGGCCACCACTTCCCTTCATTTCAATCTCCACAGTGTCAATTTTGGTGGTTGTTTTGGAGGGTGGTTGTTGAAATTATTAAAACCAGCATATATATGATTACTACACCAATACACAGGGTAGCGCACAATATTATCTGAGAGGCCAAAATATGTCAGGGCTATAGAAGGGTTCCAAATGAAATACCTAGAGCCAGAATGTGTGTAGTAGCAGCACCAGCTATCAGGCCAGGCATAGTAGTAGACCACAGTTGGCCCTGCTTGCTTTGGAAAGGCGCAACATTAACACTGAGGAGAAAGAGGAGATATTGTCGATTGGATGGCTCTCTCTCCCTTTCAGTGGCAGCAGGATGACATGGAGGTGACTTTGGAGTTTGACACCATGCCGTGAAACCATGGGTCACAGCATCCTCCTGTTCCTCCTCCTTGCAGCCCCAGAGATAGCTTTCAGTGGAGTCCTCTCAGTCTTCACTGCTACTTCCTAGTGGGACACCTTACTTTTTCCTATGAAATTGCAAGAAAACCCCACCATGCCTTATGGCAGATAGTCCAGAGAGTCTCTCTCTTGACGACTTGTATGAATGCAGTCAGCATTTGTACTGCCTGAGGAGGAGGCTGAGGAGGAGGCTGCAGATCCCAGGCATAGCCATGTTGGTGGCGGTAGTAGTGGCACCCATAGCTGCTGTATTGGCGTTAGGGGCAACAACAGTGGCAGTCAGGGCAGAGCAGGGGAGGGGGGCCAAAGAATCCACCATGATATCCCACAGTCTGATAGAAACGAAAGTGAGGGTGAGGACACCGATGACAATTGTGTGCTAGACAGGACCAGGGAGCCGGATTGGGGTGCTGAGGAGGAGGCAACATCAGCCGAAGAGGGTCATGGTGACAGCAATAAAGAGAAGAGGCTATATACCTCCCAAAAGAATAGCCAGGGCACATCTGCTTTGGGATCTGGTGATGACGCTGTGGGTGGGTTAGGCCCAAAAACATGACAGAGCTAAGCTAAGCTCTGCTGCCTCTACCTCTTCTGTGCGATTATGTCCTGTCTGGCATTATTTTGTCCACACTGCCGGAAGACAAAAGCATTGCGTTGTGCAAGCTGTGCAAGAAAAAAATAAGACGTGGGCAATCAACATGAACGTAGGTACCATAGCCGTATTAAACCCCACGAAGTGGCATCACCCCATCCCATAGGCAAACAGAGGTGACAGCAAGCTATCACAACAGGAGTTCCCTTCTTCTCCTAATCTCCCTTGCAGCAGCCAGGCTGCATCCACGGGCAGTAGAGTGTCCTTCACATTGTCATCACCCCTTTCTGCTCTCCAGCTCAGACTCCTCTTCCTCTACTCCATCATCAGTTATTGATAATGGAATGCGTGGCCAGGAAACAACTTTACATGCCCAGCAAGCTTAATTCCCACCTGGCCAAGTTGCTGCCATACCAGGCACTTCTCCATCTCCTCTGCCTCCTCCTTCACGGATTCTGGCCCATTCTCAACAACAGCAGAGTACAGCATTACTTGCACTACCTTTCCTTCTTATCACATGTGTCAAGTCAAGTGTTGCCATGCTGCATTGGAGCCTAGGCCTAGGAGAGACTATACACACCGGCGAGCGGTTGCTAAAGTATATCAAGCAGCAAAAATCCTGCTGGCTGTCACCCCGCTGACACAAACAGGGCAAGGTAGTCAGCGACAGTGGATGCAAAATCCTGGGCACCCTGATCCAGCAGGTTGTTCCCCTTGTAGAACCAAGTGTGAAACAGACCTAAGGCTTAATATTTAGGATGCAGTTAGTTTTTTCACATCTTCCAAAACTGGTGCTGGTCACAAAGCCATTGATGTCTTTTGGAGAAAATATGAGTCATTCACATATACATGAATAGAGGCAAGAGAGGCATATAGCAAAGATTAAAATGGAACCCCTCCTGGTGCTCATTGACTTTACTAAAATTATAGGGTAGAATTGTTCTGGTACAAGTTCTTACCTTTCATTAAAATAAGGTATGAAGCTAACCTGGTCTTTGCTGTAACCACGTGACCTGCTTATACAAAGGCATAGACATAAATGTCCTCCTTGATAGGTTATTTTTAAACAGTGTGGTCCCAAAAGAAAACTCTTTTTCTTCACTGCTTGTTGAAAATGGTGTACATTGTATTTTCTGTTACCTTTACATGCCCCGCTCTTGAAATTCCTTTTCTGTGATCCACTATCATAGTTGTGGTGATCGAGTACTGAATAAATAAAGTATCTATTATATCCTGAAGATAACATATTAGGAATAATAACATGTTAGGATTTAAAGGGAATACCCAAGGAGAAAGATGTAGCCTCTGTAATAGATACTTTAGTATAGCAACAATGATCTTATGAATTCTGTAGAGAGTGACTAAAAAGAAACACTACAAGCTAACTTAAAGGGGTTGTCTGAGTTATGTAAGAAAATAAAGCACCGTAAATCCGATAGTCAGCAATTTATACATAAGCTAAGCAAGTTTAAGGCAAAATATATATATATTTCCTAGTTCTGTTCTCAGTGCCTAAGGTGTTTGGCACCCGCGGTGGGTCCTTTCTCTGGTACCCCCCTCCCAATACCCTCATTGTACAAGCCTTACCCTCATTGTACAACCTTCACAGTAGTTATGTCCAGATATATGCCCCCTAATAATATCCACATTGTGCTCCTCATGGTAGTTATGCCCATATTGTGCCCCCTCACGGTAGTTTTGCCCACTGTGCCCTCCCACAGTATTTATGCCCTGATTGTACAACCTTCACAGTAGTTATGCCCACATTGTGCCCCCATTAAAGTACTTATCCCTTCATTGTGCCCCCTTTACAGTAGTTATACCCTTATTGTGCCTCCCTCACAGTAGTTATGCTATCTCTGTGCCCCCTTTACAGTAGTTATGCCCTTATTGTGCCCCCTGACAGTATTTATGACCTCACTGTGCCCCCATAACAGTTAATCCACCCTTTGCCCTCTGTGCCCCTTCACAGTAGTAACGCCCTCTGTGCCCCCTTCATAGTAGTAATGCCCATTGTGTCACCTTCATGGTAGTAATGCCATTGTGCTGCCTTGATAGTAGTAATGCCCATCATGCCCCCTTGATAGTAGTAATGCCCATTCTGTCCCCTTCATAGTAATAACGTCTATTGTGCACCCTTCATAGTAGTAATGCCCATTGTGCCCCTTCATAGTAATAATGCCCATTGTGCCCCTTCATAGTACTAATGCCCTCTGTGCCCCCTTTCTAGTAGTAATGCGCATTGTGTTCCCTTGACAATAGTAAAGCACTCTGTGCCCCCTTCATAGTAGTAATGACCATTGTGCTCCCTTCACATTAGTAAAGCCCTTTGTGCCACCTCTGTGTTAATAAAAAAACTACGCAGTTACTACTCACCTTGTCCCGTTGCTGATGCTCACTTCCAGCTCTCCGCTGCAGCCACAGATCGAGCTGCAGCACTGTGTGGGAGGAGCACAGGCAGTTTCCCAGGCCGCAGGCTCCTCCCACACAGGCCAGCAGCTCAATCTGTGCCTGAAGGCTGAATGGTGGAGCAGGGAGCAGAAGGCTTTTACTGCGGTCAGTGAGTGACAGGACCGATGCTCTGTATTGATGGAAACGCTCATTGCTTCTGGCACCTTCCCTGACAGCGGGCACCCAGGGCATACAGCTTAGCCCGCAGATTGGTAGTGCAGGGGGCACGGCTTGTTGCTCCAATCAGCACAACCTTCAAAGAGACCTTCCGTGCACAGAGGCAAACCTGATCCCTCAGGCTGGTGGACGGAATGTCATCAGAGCAGAGAAAGAAGCTGACATCAAAGGTCATGTGACACTCAGTGAAATATGAGAAAGGGGCTACTGCAGAGGAAGTAAGTGAATTGAATTGAAAATCCCTGACATTTGGTTAGTTAGAAACATAGAAAGAACAAAACAATAACTTGGACAACCCCTTTAGAACGTCTACTAGGAGAAAATATGGATTTTCAGCCACACATCCATCATATTTGAACTTTAGAACTATAGGAATTTGAAACATAAAAACTGACATGTCTTGGCATCCCATGGGTTCAGATGTTTGGAGTGTGTCTAATGTGAGATAGCGTAGAAAAACAATAAAACAGAATATCTCCTTTATGATGGATGGTGCCTTGTGTTATCCTTCTAAGGATTTACCAGTAAGCTCAAGCTAAACATATTACACGTGGCGAATGCTATTGAGCATGTCAGATTGATGAGCGTCAAGCTCCTTATTGCCACAGAGGCTAGCACTGAATTGCAATATGATGTTTTTGTTTCAAAAGAGGTTACATT
Organism: Bufo gargarizans; assembly: GCF_014858855.1. NCBI lineage: Eukaryota > Metazoa > Chordata > Amphibia > Anura > Bufonidae > Bufo > Bufo gargarizans. The sequence goes on from NC_058080.1 coordinate 170,217,231, forward strand.
TAGACAGATGTTATATACATAGTTCCCAGTACCCAATCTTACAAACCTGAGTTATAGCTGATGTGAACTATGTGCCATCATGCAACTTTTCAGAAAGAGTACCTGAAAATTCAACTTGATATAAATGGTCAATGTAAAGCCATAAATGGGTAACTATTACTTTAAAGAATGTTGTCAGATAAAGCAAATGCACAGTAAGATGATCTTTCTTTTAGTAAAGCCTTAAATAAAAGGATATTACAGTATAGTTCACACGTTACCATGTAAAAAGTAATACTGTACATGGGATTGTTTTTGTTACTGCAGTTTATGCCACAGCGATACCTAGCCATGGCAACACTCTCTATCAGCAATTGCCCCAAAATGCACACCAAGCAAAAAAAAAAAAAAACAACCAACCAACCCCGTATTCACCATGGTACCATGGTTATTTAAAAATACATATTGTTATGGGTTGCTAGAAAAAGGGTTATCTTTAACAGAAACAGTACCACTTTTGTCCATAGGCCATGTCTGGTACTGGAGGAGGTCAACTGCATTCACTAGAACACAGCTGAGCTACAATAACAGACTCAAGTAGGCCTGTTGTCTGTAATATCTAACAATCTCTTGTAAGAGCAATGTCATTCCCATATGTCACTATACTAACAATAATTTTGTACGTCTTCTTTTCCCATCAAAGACTTTGTGCCATAGTGGCTGAATATGCTCTAAAACTGTGAAGATTAAAGATCACCAGGATTCATCTGGTCCTGGTATAATGATAATGTAATTTGTGGAAATCTGTAGTTATATTCTAATTTCTTGGTGTATTTATATTTTTTATTTAACTATGTTTGGGGGACTTTTTGTTCATGTATTGCTAGCATATGGCATCTACAGTCAGGTCCATAAATATTGGGACATCGACACATTGTAACATTTTTGGCTCTATACACCACCACAATGGATTTGAAATGAAACGAACAAGATGTGCTTTAACTACAGACTGTCAGCTTTAATTTTAGGGTATTTAAATCCAAAGCAGGTGAATGGTGTAGGAATTAGAACAGTTTGCATATGTGCCTCCCACTTGTTAAGGGACCAAAAGTAATGGGACAGAATAATAATCATAAATCAAACTTTCACTTTTTAATACTTGGTTGCAAATCCTTTGCAGTCAATTACAGCCTGAAGTCTGTAACGCATAGACATCACCAGACGCTGGGTTTCATCCCTGGTGATGCTCTGCCAGGCCTCTACTGCAACTGTCTTCAGTTCCTCCTTGTTCTTGGGTTTTTTTCCCTTCAGTTTTGTCTTCAGCAAGGGAAATGCATGCTCAATCCGATTCAGGTCAGGTGATTGACTTGGCCATTGCAGAACATTCCACTTCTCCCTTAAAAAACTCTTTAGTTGCTTTTGCAGTATGCTTTGGGTCATTGTCCATCTGCACTGTGAAGCGCCGTCCAATAAGTTCTGAAGCATTTGGCTGAATATGAGCAGATAATATTGCTCGAAACACTTCAGAATTCATACTGCTGCTTTTGTCAGCAGTCACATCATCAATAAATACAAGAGAACCAGTTCCATTGGCAGTCATGTATGCCCACGCCATGACACGACCACCACCATGCTTCACTGATGAGGTGGTATGCTTAGGATCATGAGCAGTTCCTTTCCTTCTACATACTCTTCTCTTCCCATCACTCTGGTACAAGTTGATCTTGGTCTCATCTGTCCATAGGATGTTGTTCCGGAACTGTGAAGGCTTTTTTAGATGTCGTTTGGCAAACTCTAATCTGGCCTTCCTGTTTTTGAGGCTCACCAATGGTTTACATCTTGTGGTGAACCCTCTGTATTCACTCTGGTGAAGTCTTCTCTTGATTGTTGACTTTGACACACATACACCTACCTCCTGGAGAGTGTTCGTGATCTGGCCAACTGTTGTGAAGGGTGTTCGGTCTTCGGTCTTCCACCACAGTTGTTTTCCGTGGTCTTCCGGGTCTTTTGGTGTTGTTGAGTTCCTTCTTTTTAAGAATGTTCCAAACAGTTGTTTTGGCCAAGCCTAATGTTTTTGCTATCTCTCTGCTGGGTTTGTTTTGTTTTTTCAGCCTAATGATGGCTTGCTTCACTGATAGTGACAGCTCTTTGGATCTCATCTTGAGAGTTGACAGCAACAGATTCCAAATGCAAATAGCACACTTGAAATGAATTCTGGACCTTGTATCTGCTCATTGTAATTGGGATAATGAGAGAATAACACACACCTGGCCATGGAACAGCTGAGAAGCCAATTGTCCCATTACTTTTCGTCCCTTAACAAGTGGGAGGCACATATGCAAACTGTTGTAATTCCTACACTGTTCACCTGATTTGGATGTAAATATCCTCAAATTAAGGCTACATTCACACGACCGTATGTAATCCGTTCCGTTTTGCGGATCCGCAAATAACGGATCTGCATGTCCGCAAAAAACGGAAGAGTAGCTTCCGTATGTCATCCACAAAAAACGGTCCGCAAAAAACGGAGGAGTATCAAAAAATAAACCCTGAGGGCAGAGCCTTCATTAAAATATTTAAATAAAAAAACTGAAACGGATCCGCAAAAATCGGATGACATACGGAAACCATTCCGTATGTCATCCGATATTTGCGGATCCATTAACTTCTATGGGGGAGCGGACCGATTTCTACGGACAATAATAGGACATGCTTCATATTTTTGCGGTGGATAAAATCGGAAACACTGTGGCGGACAACATACTGAATGTTGTCCGCTAATTTAATTCACCCATAGGAATGAATGGGGCCGATTTTATTCAGCAAAATACTGAACGGATGCGGATCGGACACGGAAACAAATAATACGGTCGTGTGAATGGACCCTTGAGCTGACAGTCTGCAGTTAAAGAACATCTTGTTCGTTTCATTTCAAATACATTGTAGTGGTGTATAGAGCCGAAAATGTTACAATTGTGTCAATGTCCCAATACTTACGGACCTGACTGTATTTTACTTAGTTAACTATCACATGTATTTTTAATACTAAATTCACATGAAATACAGTATATATATATATATATATATATATATATATATATACTGTATATATATCAGAGCTTGATGTAGAAAATGTATCCTTTGGTGAACCTACATATATAGATTAGGAAATTGCATACATAATAATTTCTTATTATGTAGGTATTTTTTACAATGTCTCCCAGTCACAAGTAAGAGGACTACAGTAAAATACTTCATTCACACAGCAGTATTTTGGTCAGTATTTTTCATCAGTATTTGCAAGTCAATACCAGGAGGCGTCCAAAACATAGACAAGGTGCAAGTCTTTTGATTATACTTTATGTATGTTGTAATGCAAAATACTGATCAGACTACTGTCGTGTGACTAAGGCCATAGACCAGGGCAGCGAGGGGAGCAGTAATATCCTGAAGCTTCCTATTCAGTTTATGAAGGAAAAAATAATAATACAGAATTAAGACCCCCCTGTAAGGCATGCCACTAAAAGACTGAGGTGTGTGTATTAGGAGGAACACCTTAGCAGTATGGATCCCACTCACTTTGTAAAGAAGGCCCTTTTACATTTATTTTACATTTATGGTGAGCAGTCCTGATCCTCAAACTCATGCTACTGCATATCTTCTGTTCAGCTCAGTTTTTGCCCAAGTGACTGGTGAGCAGTGGCGTACATAGAGAATTAAGGGCCCCATAGCAAGGATCAAACCAGGCCCCCCACACAGGACAGAAGTATTTCTGCCTAAACCATTTTCAATGACCATTGGGCCATTTTTCCACTGCCTCATTTGCTAAAAGTTGTTCCTTTAGAGGGTAGAGTCCTCACCGTTTTCACCTCCAGTAGAAGAGGAGATAATCTCAACTAAGACTTGGCCCCCACTTGCCCTGGGCTCCATAAAAGTCGCACGGTCTGACGCTATGGTAGTTATGCCCCTGCTGGTGAGTGAATATTACCATAAACTAATTATTAGAATTTGCCCTAAAGCAACATTTTATTTTTATTATCAATCTCACATCTGTGTTGTTTTTAAATTTATGCTGTTCCATCAAGCAAATATAAAAAAAAAACAGATCCATTGATCGAATAACGTATATAAAAGGAACACCTTCTGTTTCTATCCATCTTCCATTGACTATACTTAGAGATGAGCGACGTTTTGAAAAATGTAATTCGGCAGCTTTGTCAAAGTTTGACAAGAAATTCAATTTGTTCACAAATTGCAATAAATCAAGCATATCCAGGCCAATCTGCCTATCGCCACGTACATAACTGTGCAGTGCACAAATATTCCAGTAGTGGCCTCATGACAGTGAGGAGGGTGGCAACAGTGGCAGTAACAGTGACAGTAGTGGCCTTATGACAGAGTGGGGAAGGTGACAGCAGCAGCAGTGGTAGTAACAGTGACAATAGTGGCCCCTGGACAGAGTGAGTAGGGCGTAAGCAGCAGCAGTGGAGTAACAGTGACAATAGTGGCCTCATGACCTAGTAGGGAGGGTGGCAGCAGTGGCAGTGACAATAGTGGCCCCATGACAGGTTGGGAGGGTAGCAGTGGCATTGACAATAGTGGCCTCATGACAGAGTGGAGATGGTGGCTGCACCAGCAGTTGCAGGGACAGTGACAATAGTGGCCCCATGACAGAGTAGAAAAGGTGGCAGCAGTAGTGGCAGTAAAAATGACAATAGTAGCCCCATGTCAGAGTAGGGAGGGTGGCAGCAGCAGCAGTACTAGTAACAGTGACAATAGTGGCCCCTTGACAGAGTGAGGAGGATGTAAGCAGCAGCAGTGGCAGTAACAGTGACAATAGTGGCCTCATGACAGAGTGGGGGGGTGGCAGCAGCAGCAGTGACAGTGACAATAGTGGCCCCTTGACAGATTGGGTGGGTGGCAGCAACAGTGGCAGTGACAATAGTGGCCTCATGACAAAGAGGGGATGGTGGCAGCAGCAGTTGCAGGAATAGTTACAATAGTGGCCCCATGACAGAGTAGAGAAGGTGGCAGCAGCAGTGGCAGTAACAATGGCAATAGTGGCCTTATGACAAAGTGGGGATGGTGGCAGGAGCAGCAGTTGCAGGAATAGTGACAATAGTAGCCCCATGTCAGAGTGGGGAGGGTGGAAGCAGCAGCAGTGGCAGTAACAGTGACAAAAGTGGCCCCATGAAAGAGTGGGGAGGGTGGCAGCAGCAATGGCATACAGTACAAGATGATGGCAGATTACAGTAGTAGCAGAACCCAACAACAGCAGTGTGACAGCAAAGGCTGGTGGTATGCATAACCTTGTAAAACTGTAACATGTAAATATCAGTAGGAGAGAAGCCCCTTTGTAGGAATGGCAGTAGAGGAAGCAGGTGGGTGGCAGCATCAAAATAGTGGCATCAGGTGGGTGGCCAGAAGTAACAGCCCATTTTGCACAATATTCACACTACAGTATGATCTTTAGTGGCAGAATGATCTATTCTGTTGCATCAGGCACCAGTGTCTGGAAATCCTGGTTGATTCATGTGTGATTCATCTTTATGAAGGTTAGTCTCTTAACATTTTGGTAGAAAAGGCAAGTTCTCTTTGCCCCACCACACTGAACACCCACTCTGATGCAACACTGCTGGTAGGGCAGGAAAGCATGTCTATAGCAAACTAGGCCAGTTGCAGCCACACTTCAAGTTTGCATGTCCAGCAGTCCAGGGGATCTTGGATCATGGGTGACAGGGTGCAGTTCAAGTATGCCACCACCTGCTGGTTGAGGTTCGGCTGCATGTCCTGCTGCTGCTGGGTGGTTTCTTCAGAAGGCGGCTGGAGAAAACTGCTCATCAGAGACTACATACTTTAGTTGCAGCTTATGGAGCTAGTGCTGTTCCTAAGTCCTGACACCCCCACCCCCTTCAGTAGTCATGGCAGTGGAGCGTGAGTGCAGAGGGTCCCCCCGGTCAGACATTTGTGTTGATCGGCGATGAAGCTCGTAGGTGGCGACCAACTGACTACACAGCATGTCTCTATAGTAGTCCATTTTTAAATTCCTCTCAGAAGGTCTAAATAATGCACTAATGCACCCACTTTTGACTGGTAGCGAGGGTCTAACAATGTGCATAGTCAGTAGTCATCCCTCTGCCGAATCATGACAATGCAGCTGTCACTACACAAACATGACACCATCCATCTGGCTATTTGTGCAAGGGACTCGAAGGGCCTCACTGTCTCCATCTCCACTGCATACTGCCACAGTCTGTCAGGGTCATCTACGTTGTCTTTGTCCAGCTCCTCTGTACAAAGTTGTGTATAAAATTCCTGGGCATGTATGTTCTCCTCCTCCTCCACCAGTTCATCCTCCTCAGAGCTTAGGTGGCTGTGAAATGTAAGTGCCACGTCTTCTGTCCCCTCGCCAATCCCCTCTAGGATGTGGAGTGGAATGACATCATTCATCCTGTATTTCTGCCGAATAAAGTGGCCTCCTCAAGGGGTCTGAGCAAACGGCACGAGTCACACATACGCTGCCACTGCTAATGTGGAAGTTAACCTGTCCGTCTGCTGCATTACGTATTTGTTCACTGCCTTCCTTTGCTTGTACAGGAGGTCTAACATATGGAGTGTGGAGTTTCAACGGGTCAAAATGTCGCATATCAGGCGATGTTGGGGAACAGCATTTTGCCTTTGCAGCTCAAGCAGGGTGTGTTTTGCATGGTAAGAGTGGCTGAAGTGCATGCACAGGTTCCTGGAAATTTTTACCAGCTCTTGCAGTTCAGTGAAAACCTTGAGAAACTGCGTGAAAATGAGATAAAAAATGTGCACCATTCAGGATGCATGGGTCAGCCCTCCCTGACGCAGCGCAGACAAAATGTTATTCCTGTTATCAATAACCATGGTTCGTATCTTCAGTTGGCGAGGAGACAGCCAGTGTTCAATTTCTTTATTGATCACGCCGAGCAGTTCCTCCCCAGTGGGGCTCACAGAACCGTGTGACAATGCCTAGCTTTGCCTAGGTGATATGATGGAAGACCACTGTAAGCAGTACCTAGAGGAGAGGGGGAGGACAAGGGGGAGGATGAGGAGGGAGAGGAGGACATTAGTGCAGAAATGCCAGCATTACAATGCTAGTGCGGCATTGCCATCACCTAGCCAAGTTGCTGGTGTGCCTGGCCCAGAATGACATTTACCCAGTGGGCATTAACTCTAGCAGATTCCAAGAGGCCTAAGGACTGGCCCACCTTCTACTCCACGTATGTTTGCAGGGCTGGTACAGCTTTTTTGGGAAAGTAATGTCGGCTTGGGACTCTCCACCTTGGACACACATGACCTAACCCCTCAGATGAACACCGTAAAAAATAAAATAAAAATGGTGTAAAAAAAGCAATTTTTTGTCATCTTACATAAAAAAAGTGTATTAGAAAGCGATCAAAAAGTCATATGCACCCCAAAATACTGCCAATGAAACCATTATCTCATCCCGCAAAAAATGAGACCCTACCTAAGATAATCGCCTAAAAACTGAAAAAACTATGGCTCGCAGAACATGATTTTCTTTGTTTCAAAAATGAAATCATTGTGTAAAACTTACATAAATAAAAAAAATTGTATACATATTAGGTATCGCTGTGTCTGTGACAACCTGCTCTATAAAAAGACCACATAATCTAACCTGTCAGATGAATGTTGTAAATAACAAAAAAAGGTGCCAAAACAGCTTATTTCTTGTTACCTTGCCTTACAAAAAGTGTAATATAGAGCAACCAAAAATCATGTGTACCCTAAACGAGTACCAAAAAAACTTCCTCCCTATCCCGTAGTTTCTAAAATTGGGTCACTTTTTTGGAGTTTCTACTCTAGGGGTGCATCAGGGGGGCTTCAAATGTCAAAAAACCAGTCCAGCAAAATCTGCCTTCCAAAAACCGTATGGCATTCCTTTCCTTCTGCGCCCTGCTGTGTGCCCGTACAGCAGTTTATGACCACATATGGGGTGTTTCTGTAAATTACAGAATCAGGGCCATAAATATTAAGTTTTGTTTGGCTGTTAACCCTTGCTTTGTAACTGGAAAAAAATGTATAAAATGGAAAATCTGCCAAAAAAGTGAAATTTTGAAATTGTATCTCTATTTTCCATTAATTCTTGTGGAACACCTAAAGGGTTAACAACGTTTGTAAAATCAGTTTTTAAATACCTTGAGGGGTGTAGTTTCTTAGATGGGGTCACTTTTATGGAGTTTCTACTCTAGGGGTGCATCAGTGGGGCTTCAAATGGGACATGGTGTAAAAAAAAACTGTCCAGCAAAATCTGCCTTCCAAAAACCGTATGGCATTCCTTTCCTTCTGCGCCCTGCTGTGTGCCTGTACAGCAGTTTATGACCACATATGGGGTGTTTCTGTAAATTACAGAATCAGGGCCATAAATATTAAGTTTTGTTTGGCTGTTCACCCTTGCTTTGTAACTGGAAAAAAATGTATAAAATGGAAAATCTGCCAAAAAAGTGAAATTTTGAAATTGTATCTCTATTTTCCATTAATTCTTGTGGAACACCTAAAGGGTTAACGACGTTTGTAAAATCAGTTTTTAAATACCTTGAGGGGTGTAGTTTCTTAGATGGGGTCACTTTTATGGAGTTTCTACTCTAGGGGTGCATCAGTGGGGCTTCAAATGGGACATGGTGTAAAAAAAAACAGTCCAGCAAAATCTGCCTTCCAAAAACCGTATGGCATTCCTTTCCTTCTGCGCCCTGCTGTGTGCCCGTACAGCAGTTTATGACCACATATGGGGTGTTTCTGTAAATTACAGAATCAGGGCCATAAATATTAAGTTTTGTTTGGCTGTTAACCCTTGCTTTGTTACCGGAAAAAAATGTATAAAATGGAAAATCTGCCAAAAAAGTGAAATTTTGAAATTGTATCTCTATTTTCCATTAATTCTTGTGGAACACCTAAAGGGTTAACGACGTTTTTAAAATCAGTTTTTAAATACCTTGAGGGGTGTAGTTTCTTAGATGGGGTCACTTTTATGGAGTTTCTACTCTAGGGGTGCATCAGTGGGGCTTCAAATGGGACATGGTGTAAAAAAAAACAGTCCAGCAAAATCTGCCTTCCAAAAACCGTATGGCATTCATTTCCTTCTGCCCCCTACCGTGTGCCCGTACAGTAGTTTACGACCACATATGGGGTGTTTCTGTAAACTACAGAATCAGGGCCATAAATATAGAGTTTTGTTTGGCTGTTAACCCTTGCTTTGTAACTGGAAAAAAAAAATGCCAAAAAAGTGAAATTTTGAAATTGTATCTCTATTTTCCATTAATTCTTGTGGAACACCTAAAGGGTTAACTACGTTTGTAAAATCAGTTTTGAATACCTTGAGGGGTGCAGTTTCTAGATTGGGGTCATTTTTGGGTGGTTTCTATTATGTAAGCCTCACAAAGTGACTTCAGACCTGAACTGGACCTTAAAAAGTAGATTTTTTTAAATTTCTAAGAAATTTCAAGATTTACTTCTAAACTTCTAAGCCTTGTAACGTCCCCCAAAAATAAAATGTAATTCCCAAAATTATCCAAACAAGAAGTAGACATATGGGGAATGTAAAGTAGTAACTATTTTTGTAGGTATTACTATGTATTATAGAAGTATTATTGGCAAATTTGGATTTTCTTTATAAATATAAATGATTTCTTTTTACTCCATTTTACCAGTGTCATAAAGTGCAAAAACAATTTTCTGGCCTGGATAAGTTAAAGCGTTTTAAAGTTATCACCACTTAAAGTGACACTGGTCAGATTTGCAGAAAATGGCCTGGTCCTTAAGGTGAAAATGAGCCCAGTCTCTAAGGGGTTAAAGGTGATAAAAGTTCTGAAATGATTTTTTATTGTCTCATTTTTTTACATCACAGAAACCTGACATTTTAACAGGGGTGTGTAGACTTTTTATATCCACTATATGTATGGACAGTGGAACCTATAACACTACCTAACACACTGCACTTCAACAGCTACACTATATCAGGGTATAACCTACACTGACTATCTCCCACTAACTATCTGTATTATATATATAAGCTAACTAACTATCTATCTAATGTAGTGTGGAAAGCACAGAGCGCAGCAATGACACTGCTGTCTCTCTCAGAACTTTAAAAAAAAACTGTAGAAAATGGCTGCTGGGGAGTTTCTTATATAGGAAGGGGTAGGCAACTTTCCTATTGGTTGCTAGGGATGTTGCTAAGCTCAGACAAAGACATTGCAGCCTTCTCATTGGCCACAAGCAAGAAGAGAGGGTGCTGATGAAAAAAAAATCTAGAATATTTGAAATTACAAAGATATAGCACTATATTCTAAATATTCTTGAATTCCCGAAGTGCCGATATTGGCGATTTATATTCGCGATTCGAATATTCACGCCCAATACTATTGGCTACCAGAAGGAGCAGCAAAAGCAAGAGGCAGGTTCAGGACAGGTGAGGGCATAGAGGCAGTTCCTGGGCCATGCCAACTAAGTATTGTGTCAGAGTAACCCGCTGATTCCTGGCTGGGTGTATCTATTGTCACTTAGGATGATTGTGAAGAGCAAGTCAACCATTCCAGTACAGCTGTATTATTGGTCAAAACACAACTACAAACAGCTCTGGCCTGTTGCTGCGGCTGCTACCACCCCCCTTCTTCTGCTGCTACTTGTGCCGGCTGCAGCATCATTGCTAGTTCCTTTAGCGGGCCCAGGCAACTGTCTGTTGGCCATAGTGTATAACAACTGTATCGCTAACAGAACCGATTAACTATGAATGTCGTTGCACTTGACAGTAATGCACATGGTGATATATGACACCTGCCTTCAATACTTAGGCACAGAACAGACGAGAGAAAAAAACAGCTTTGTGCAGGATTTTTTTTTTCATCTAAAATAACAGATCTCAAACAGAAATGGCTAAAAATGATGCAAAATGTGCATAACTGAGCATAAAATACATGCTCAAAATGCAGAATCCATTTTTTGGTTTATTTTTCTGTTCTTTTGACGGATCAGAAGAACAGAAAACTCAACAGTGATTTGAACTTGCCCTTACATGTGTCTGGTCCTGAAGCCCAGTAGTGCTCTCAGCCTGTATAGTGTTCACTATTAAGTCTCTCCTGTGTCCGTACAATGCAGTTACAATCAAATTTGTGTTAGATCATTGCTTAAGGCCTCTTGCACACAAACGTTGTGTGCCCGTGGCCATATTGTGGCCCGCATATGGCTGGTCCGCAATACACGGGTCACCAGCCGTGCGCATTCCGCATCACGGACGTGAACTCACTTGAATGGGTTGGCAAATCCGGAGATGTGGTGCGGAACTGAATGGATGCACAGAACGGAACCCCACGGAAGCACTACGAAGTGCTTCCGTGGTGTTCCGTTCTGTGCTTCCATTGCGCAAAAATATAGAACTTGTTCTATCTTTTAGCGGAATGGACAGATCGCGGACCCCATTGAAGTGAATGGGTCCGTGATCCGCATGCGGCTGCCGCACGGTCGGTGCCCGTGCATTGCAGATCGCAAGAGGCCTAACTCTGTAACACAGGAAGGGCCGGCGTTGGAGGGGGCAAACTGGGCAATTGCCCTGGGCCCACGTCACATAAGGGGCCCCCTTCCAGTGGTCTTTCTCCAATCTTTAGAGAATGCAATGTTATGGAGCTCCGGAGGCCGGACTCAGTAGCAGAGGTGAACCGGAATCAGTCTGCCCCCCTAACTGCCTGTGCTCGGTCATACACTCCCCCCTCCCCCGGCACACACACAGATATCTCCCATCAGATACATTAGTCATGAAGATCTGCATCAGGACAGAGAGGGTGGGGGAGAAAGTTTTCATCCACTCTTGATCCTGCCAGCTAACTCTCCCTCCAGTTCACCCAGCTATGCTGCATAAAAAGTCAGTGTACAATATGTGTGTGTAAGGCCTGAATGGCCTTACACATGAATGGGACTGAACTTCAACTAGGCCTTGTGACCGATATACAGTGACATCACTGGCCTCCCAACAGTTGATCGGCAGTTGTCCTGGGCGACAGATGCCAGCCGATCTGATATTGATGACCTATGCTAAAGATAGGACATCAATATTGGATTCCCAGATAAAAACTTTAATATGTTCTGATGAGCTCCTGTGTAGAAGTAGTCACTGTATGGTGGTAATATTGTTATTTGTGTAGTGATTTGTATTCAGTAAGACTACAGTAATATTATTCAGTTACTCAGTATTAGTAATGCAGATTGTGGCAAAACAAAAAGGGGAATAGCGCTCATACTATGATATGATTAATTAGGATAAAACTAGATTATGCTCACCTTTAGGTGCTGTGCAATCATAGGCACAACACCTATTGAAAGGTATGTAGGTGCAATTGGTCGCTGCTACCAGTGACGTTAGGTCTGCAACAGGCCGCCTGCCCCCAGGGCCCTCTATATTGCGACCCAGGTTTAGTAGTAATGCCGAGTGGTGTAGTGCGGCTTATACGTCTCTTTATGTGTGTCATGGTGCTCCTACTTGGATACCGCTGGACCCTAGGCTTTGGCTCCGAAGCAATAAATAGGGGGAATAATTGAGGGATTAGAAGAAATAACTTGAGTACAGACCTTGAGATGAAGTTCAACAGCAGCATAAGGCCTCATACACACGACCGTTGCTCTGGTCTGCATCCGAGCTGCAATTTTTGCGGCTCGGGTGCAGACCCATTCACTTCAATGGGGCCGCAAAAGATGCGGACAGCACTCTGTGTGCTGTCCGCATCCGTTGCTCCCTTACGTAGCCCCACAAAAAAAAATATAATATGTCCTATTCTTGTAAGTTTTGTGGACAAGAATAGACTCTTCTACAATGGGCCGCCTGTTTTGTTCCGCAAATTGCGGAAGGCACATGGGCGGCTCCTGTGTTTTGCGGATCAGCAATTTGTGGACCGCAAAAAACGGAACGGTCGTGTGCATGAGGCTTACTTGCATAAACGTTTCTTCCAACAGTTTACAGGCTTTGTCTTGGTTCAGCAGGCTTTAGCATTAAACTGGCAGGCAAACTTAACTTTGCTATATCTTTCTCTCACTCTGCTGTACTGACAAGCTGACTGAATAACTTGGCTTCTTCTTTATGCTGCACTTTTCTCTTCTTAGTCAGACTTAGATTAGGCCAAGGAACTATGCTCTTGGCTTCTGAGACTTTTAAGCTTCTGCCTCCATGGTCAGCAGGGCCTAGGGTGCTCTGGCTGGCGTGGGCGCATCCATCAGAGACATGCCCCTGCACACCCTTCTCCATGCAGGGGGTAAACTAGACACTAACTCCAGCTAGTCCCCACCCTTGCTTCGGAAAGTAGGGCTAGCCCACTTCTCTACAGAGGGGGGTTAGAATGGAATGGAACACTCCATTCTACCTACATACAGGTCTGCCATGTTTGCTGCCACCTGCTGGTGAACCAGCTACATTACATGAACAATTACATAACATTAATATAAATGCACAGTGTTGAGGGACCTGGGAATAAATATATAGATGACATACAGGTAAGACCATAAAAGACAGTAGCAAGGTGCAGAAGTGGTAACACCACTCTGGGGTGTTACAGGTCCTCAACCCAAGGGGTAGTCAACCCTCTGGAGGAAAGCACTCTGCAATGTTCTGATGTAGAAGCAAGGAGGTGCAGACAGTCGACACTATGCAAAAACACGATAAAATGGAATAGATTTTATATTTTTATTTTTACTAATAAAGAAAAATCTATTTCATCCTATTGTGGTTGTGTTTGCTCCAAGAGGTGTCAGAACATGCAAAGTGTTGACCGTCTGCACCCTCTTGCTTTTACTATTCAGTAGTGGTAATGGTATGGTAGTGGTTATGAGGCCCCATATAGTGGTGTTATTGGTAATACTGGCCTTTGTACAGTGTGTTTTTTTCAGTTTTAGGCCTCATGCACATGACCATATGTATTTTGGCTCACAATCACTGACCAACACACATCCGTGTGCATTACGTATTTTGCGGAACCGAAAAGCTGGCCCCTAATAGAACAGTACTATCCTTGTCCGTAATGCAAACAATTTTAGGACATGTTCTATATTTTTGTGGAACAGAAATAAGGACATACAGAAACGGAATGCACACGGAGTAACTTCAGTTTTTTGGGCGGACCCATTGAAATGAATGGTTTCGTATACGATCCGCAAAAAAAACTTAACGGGCACGGAAAGAAAATGCGTTTGTGTGCATGAGGCATTTTTTATTAGCCTTAGGCCTCATGCACACGACCGTTGTGTGCATCCGTGGCCGTTGTGACGTTTTCAGTTTTTTTTCGCGGACCCATTGACTTTCAATTGGTCCGTGGAAAAATCAGAAAATGCACCGTTTGGCAGCCGCATCCGTGATCTGTTTTTCCTGGCCGTGAAAAAAATAGGACCTGTCCTATTTTTTTCACGGCCAACGGTTCACGGACCCATTCAAGTCAATGGGTCAGTGAAAAAACACGGATGCACACAAGATTGTCATCCGCGTCCGTGATCCGTGTCCGTGATCCGTGTCCGTTTTTTCCTATCATTTCAATAGCAAACTTGACTTCGATTTTTTTTTTTCATTTTTCATGTCCGTGGATCCTCCAAAAATCAAGGAAGACCCACAGACGAAAAAACGGCCACGGATCACGGACCTACGGACCACGTTTTTGCTGACCTTAAAAAAAAACGGTCGTGTGCATGAGGCCTTACAAAGTTTAGGTAACAAATACAAACAATGGGTTTATAGAGTCCTTGATTACACTAATTTATCTTGCCCAACTATTATAAAATGAAATCACTAATTGACAACTGTGAGTTATTTATTAATGTTCATGACGTTATACCATATGTTGAGCTATCACTATCTACTCTACAAAATTAAAATATATATGAGCGACCTAAAATACTAATGTGTCTCAAGATATTTGCTGATTTACATAGTTAACTGTACAGTGTGAGTCCTTGAAATATTCAGAAATTAGCCTAAATATCTGCACAGTCCAGATGAATCGGTACAGTACATTCCGCAATAAAACAATAGCACAGCTGTAATTTGGTAGAACATATTTCTATACTGAAACAGTATCACATTGAGGATTAGATTTCTTTGCACAGATAGTTGGAAGCTAAAAAAAAATGTATGCAACGTACTAAATAACCACATAAAAAGATAAGAGAGATCATATGTCTCAGCTATTAAATACCTAAAAAGTATTGACCTACAAGTCATATCTGATCCATTTCAATATACTGCACAAAATAGCACTTGTTACTTGCGCTAGACCATGTGTCGCCATGTCAATCACACTTCATTAGTAGATAAACTGCAGCTTTTACAGCATAAATAACACTGGATATTCTCCTAAATAAACTGGTATTCTTAAAGGGGTTTTGCAACTTTAAAAAACTGATTTTACCTATGATAGGCTACTAACTTGGCGCAGTGATTTTTCATTTTTGCGTTTTCGGTTTTCACTCTTGTTCTTCCCAGAACCATAAGTTTTTTAATGGAAACAAAAACGCAATTCCGCTATAGTTTTATGGGTTTTGCTTTTACGGCGTTCCCTCTGCGGTGAAACTGACCTTTGCCCTTCAATCTCTGTGTCATTATGATTACAACAATACCACATTTATATAGTTTTGCTTGTGTTTTAATACTGAAACAAAACATAATAAAAACTTTATACATTTTTCCTTATTTTCATTGCCATATTCTGACCCCCATAACTTTTTGGGAGTTACATCTATGGATCTTTAGTTTTTATTGATACCAGTGGAGTGTGTATGACTTTTTAATCATGTTTTATTTAATTCTGGGGAGGTAGCTGAAGCCACAGAAAAAGGGAGAATTGGTCACTTTGATTTTTTTTAATTTACGCTGTTCACTGTATGGTATAAATATTCTTTTATTTTAATAGTACTGCTGTTTTCAGACATGGCAATGCCTGTTTATTTTTCCAATAAAATATTTATTTTAATTTTAATCTTATGAAAAGGGTCCGATTTGAATTTTTTTATTTTTTTATTTTATTTTTGTTATATTTTAAAGACTTTTTTTAACATTTTTTTAGGCCCCTAAGCGAACCTCAAAATGCAATAATCAGATTGCCATTTCTATTCATTAATGGGGTTTAAAGAGGTTATCCAATCCTGTAAACCTCCCCCACACAAACCAAATACCCTTGCCCCTGATACACAGAATACTAACCTGGTCCCCAACGCCTGTGTCTTACCAGATTCCTCCATGAACTTCACTGCATCTCCCTGTCAAGCAGACCATAATATCCAGCAACAGAGGGGTACAGCCAATAGCAAGCCACACCACTGACCTGCTCCCCTTGCGCCATGGGTGAAATCACACGGGACACAATGGGAAAGGTCAGCAATGCAGCCTGCTATTGGCTGCACTGAACCCCCCAACGCTAGATGTTGTGATCTGCACAATGGGGGGATGCAGGGAAGGCCATGCAGGGATCCAGAAATCCAGAAGGACACAGGCATCAGGGACCAGGTAAGTATTCTCTGTATGATGTGCCGGGCATTGTGCAGAGGGTTAACAGGTTTGGATAACCCATTTTAAAGTATTACTGGATAGAAAACTCAGTATCCGAAACGGGTAAAAAGACTCAACTTTCACCATACATATACTGCTGATATCGGGAAGGGGTTAAAGTTAATGTCTCACTTCAGAAAATGGCATTTATGCAAGGCCCCTCCTAATGTATTTTGATTGTCCATATGGCTTCTTGTGCTGGCTTCATTAATTTTTCCATCACATTATAGACTGCTGGTTTCCAAGGGTGCCTGTGGCCGGGTTGCGTGCTTTTAAGCAGCCCCACAGTCCCAGCCACCAGATAGGTTGATGCTTTTGCCCAGTGTCAGACTGGGGTGCCCAGGGCCCACCTGTAGCTGGCCAGATAAGACCTGTCCTAGGTTGCTAGTATAGCTTATATGTGTATACAACTAGACCTGCCAATAGCCTTAATACAGTTCCTATATTTATGTGTTAAAGACAAAAGCAGAGTTATTTACAGTGACATCATGTTTTGGATGTCATATAACTGTTATATTTTGTGTTCACAGAAGCAGAAAAAGATAATATGCCTTTAAGATTAATTTTGGGATGGGCCCAATGACACAGCAGAAGAAACAGAAGGCATGGTGTTGATCTGTTGTTGGGCAGAAGTCTAGACCAATCACAGCCAGCTTCTCACACAGGAAGAGTTTTCACCAATCACAGCCAGCCTCACACTCAGCCTGTCTGGTAAATCTCCTAGCAGGAGCTGCTAGAATCATTATTCACCAGAGTCAGGAGCTGAAGAGACATTCACTCCAATTCACTGAGAGCTGTGTTTTTATGGTAATAAAAGGCCAACATAGGTATTTAAAACAGTTATATAATGTTCATATTGTTAGTATTCTGATTAGAACTGTATACTGAACCAGTTATGTGTGTTTACTTACAGTTCCACCAAATTCAATTGCAACCATACCATTGCAAATACAAATTGTAAGCATACAATTGCAATCATTCAGATTCCATATTGCAATCCAAATTGCATACAACCATACCAGATCATACTCAACCAATATGCAAATAGTCACTGCTAACTGCATACTGCAAGTGGACTATTAGTTAGACCTCAGATATACCTCTCAGAGAGATCATAAAGTGCTTAAATAACTTAAAGTGAGAGTACAGATACTCAAGAGAGAAATATATCCATCATTTTATGTTAAATGACAAGACTGAACAATTGAACCACCATCTTATGCATACCGCCATTTTGTGATATCTTTTTAACACGTGTTATGTACCTAGACTATCTGCTGCGGAAGCGGCAGTGTTATATATGAAGAAAAGTTGAAGTTAATAAAGAAGTTATTTGAAGCATTTGGTGTTCTCTTTAAACCTACTGTTTCCATAGAACAGCGCCAGAGGAATTACAGAGTAATAGACAGTCTGGTTAGACTAAAAGTCAGAGATATCAAAATTCTTCTAATGCCACAGCGCAAAAGGCACATTGTGATGCGCCTGCCACACCACCAGTAAAATTTAATTTGGGGGCCCACCATACGTATACATTCAAATATTACCTGCTCACACAGCAGCAAGATGCTACCAGATTATAGAATATGGGGGTCCCGCCAGCCACTTTTGAGAAGGACGGTCCTGGGGAAAAGAGGATACTGGCTAGCTTTCTGATCGTGTCTATAATAATAAACTAGGGAGTTTCTTTAATAATCTATCAAGTTTTTTATATGAACATCGGCTGGTTGAGGTGCTGTATATTGAAAATATGTATGTAGTGCAGTAAGTCTACTGTGTTATGTGCCACTTGTGCAGGGGGTGGGAGACTAGGGGACCACCTTGCTCAGGGGCCCACCGGGAGATTCACCTGTACCCCTGTGGGCCAGTCCGAACCTGCTTTTGCCTATAGTGTGCAAACATGACCACCAATGCTGGTTTGCAGGGTGGTCATAACCATGGATACGATAAGTGTATAATGTGATGAAAAATTAATCAAGCCAGCAAAGGAAGCAATATGGATAATAACAATACACTAATAAGTAGCTTGTATTACCTTTCTCTACATGATAAATGCCATTTGATGAGGTGAGACAACCCTTTTAATTTAGTGAAGGGGGTTCAAATCTGGTACCCCCAATGATCAGCATGAATAGAATGATTAGACCTTGGTGCCCACTGTCCTGTAAATGTCTATCCAGGCACATAGGTGAACACAGTTCACCTATTGTCCAATTGCCAGAGCTTTCCATGATCAAACGATAAAGTCTGTGAAACACTCAAACACTCAGTCCAGGAATATCTGTCACGCCTGTGTGTGGGAGGAAGAGGGAACAATAAACACGACCTGAAAGCTAGGGAAGAAAGAAGGACACCTACTAGTCAAATCCCTAGTCACAGCCCTGACTAGCTATCAGTATGAACAGACCTCAAAGGTAGGTGAGATCATGCGCAGGAGTACCAGGTGTCCTAACTCACCCTATAAGATCCTGGCGTTAGTGACAGGACTGAGACTACCTGCTCCTCCAGAAACGAAGGATAAACAGGAGTCTCCCTCAGGCCTACGACAAAGGGCAGGGGAAAACAACACACAGATAAACCAAAACAAAATGCAAAAGGGAAAGGAAACACTTAACTTTTCAGTAGCTATGGCAGCAATAGGAACTCAGCTGAGGAAAAAACACCAGCAGACCACAGATACCACTGAAGCTATAAACCGCACAGCATTGTGGGAGAAGCAAATATAAATAAGAAAAGTTAAATTACCACAATAGCAATACCACCTAGAAGTTAAAGGCGTGGCCAGTATCAGAAACAACACAGACGCCTATTGATCAACAAGGAAACCTGTCAGATCAAAGCACGTGTTGCCAGTCTCACAGACCTTCTGTCACCCACTGTCGTGGGGACGTCCGCATGTCTCGGTACGTCCATGAGAGTAACCCCTTTTACGCGTGACCTCCGGGCACCCAATACTGACCTTATTCAGATGAGACCTGTGAAAAGCTTTCACCAAACGACTGGCATTCACATCAGATGCCGGTACCCACATCCTTTCCTCTGGTCCATAACCCTTCCAGTAAACAAGATACTGAAGGGATATACGAAGGACTCAAGAATCAATAATCTTGTCAAGTTGGAATTCCAAACTACCGTCCACTATGACAGTAGTGGGTGGCAAGGAAGATGGCTCCAAGGGTTCCACATATCTCTTCAACAAAGATTTATAAAAAACATTATGTATGGCACTGATCTTATATGAACCAATAAATCTTGGACCCAAATTCCAAGAAGGTACCTTCAACTTAATATTTTTGGTGGACAGCCACACAAAATCACCCACTCTTAGGTCCGGATCGATCATACGTTTCCTGTCAGCCACACGTTTATACTTGTTGCCCATATTCATCAAGTTATTTTGAATTATCCCCCATATGGATGGTAATGACAACGAAAAATGTTCTTCCTCAGGGATACCAGAAGTATCTGAACCGGAAAATGTGACAAACTGCAGCTGAAACCCATATGCAGCAAAAAACGACGACTTCCCAGTGGACTCCTGTCTACGATTATTTATGGTAAACTCTGCCAGAGACAAAAATGAGGACCACTCCTCCTGGTCCTCAGAAACAAAACATTAAGTAAGTCTCCAGACTCTGATTAGTGTGCTCCGTCTGTCTGTTCGACTGAGGATCACAAGCCAAAGAAAAAAGACAGGTGCACCCCCAGCCGAGTACAGAATGCCTTCCAGAATCTGGACACAAACTGAGTACCCCAAAACCCAGTCAGAGGGAATGCCATGAAGTCTTACAATGTTGTTAATTAGTGTTAGTACATAGTCTGGCCTGCTCCCCTTCATTCACTGAAGCCATGGCACCAGGAGTGGTATAGTTTGTGGACTCCCACTGCAGTCCTTGGTAGCCGTTGGCGCCGGTGGTGTTGTGGAGTGGGCCTGTTGTGTAACCTGCACTCCCTGGTGTATGGTAGCCATCTTGGCACCTAACAGGTAGGATTCAATGTAGGAATGTGGAACCTACACTCCCTGAAGTGTATGGTAGCTGTTATGGCACCTAACAGGTAGAATTTAGCGTAGGAACCCGTCTAACAGAGATCGCCTTGACGCTTGGCAGACGGGCTCGGATAGTTTTGTACAAAACGATTTGCCAAGTATCTCGCACTTATAGTGTAGCACTTGTTATTATTATGCAATTTTGTACTTTATATTGCAGTCAATTGTCGCATTGCATGTTTTTTGTCTTTCAATGTTGTAAACAAACACTTGTGCAAGTGTTTTAGCATTAGGTAGGCCAGGTAATGCAATAAATTGTCTTTCCTGCTGAATTAGGCAGATTCATGATAAAATCCATAGATAAGTGGGATGGGTAATGGAAGTAGAGATCTGGAAGGCCGATTATGTGTCACCTTAGTGGGAACGGGGGCGAGGTTTTTAAGTCAGTCTTTTGACTGTCCCTGAACTGTGACCTCCACAGCACTCTGCTCCCTTAACACCACATCCACAGCTCCCTGCCCTTTCAAAGCTGATCTACAACAAGGAAGAAAAATGGCTCGGTTGTTATGGAAACCTGGTTTAAAACTGTGTGTATGTAGAGACTAAGGGCCGGCAAGGTTCTATTGGCCGATAAGGGTCATATGACGAGGCTTCCATTGGCTAATGATTTTTTTGGGAATATCTCAGAAACAGTACATGCTCGAGAGCTGTGACCCGGTCTAAAACGTTCCCGGATACCTGATGTACCTGTGTGCGGATTCCTTTAGCGGACATACATACATGCACACACACATACATACATACACTCAGCTTTATATATTAGATAATAGTATTAACCACCTCCCGACCACCTAACGCGCCGATGCGTCCGGGAGGTGGTTGATTTACTCCTCCTGGACGCATCGGCGCGTCATCTCGCGATACCCGAGATTTCCTGTGAATGCGCGCACGCAGGCGCGCGCGCTCACAGGAACAGAAGGTAAGCGAGTGGATCTCCAGCCTGCTAGCGGCGATCGCTCGCTGGCAGGCTGGAGATGTAATTTTTTTTTAACCCCTAACAGGTATATTAGACGCTGTTTTGATAACAGCGTCTAATATACCTGCTACCTGCTCCTCTGGTGGTCCCTTTTGTTAGGATCGACCACCAGAGGACACAGGTAGGTCAGTAAAGTCGCACCAAACACCACACTACACTACACCCCCCCTTATAAACCCCTGATCACCCCCCCTGTCATTGATCACCCCCCCTGTCATTGATCACCCCCCTGTCATTGATCACCCCCCTGTCAGGCTCCGTTCAGACGTCCGTATGATTTTTACGGATCCACAGATACATGGATCGGATCCGCAAAACACATACGGACGTCTGAATGGAGCCTTACAGGGGGGTGATCAATGACAGGCTGTCGGGATTCGAACCCGTGACCAGCCACATCCCAGGCAGTAGCCCTGCTTACTAGGCTACCATCCTCTCTGGACATTCCTCCCTGAAACCTATTATGTAACCTCAGTCTTGCCAAGCCTTGCTCATCACCCTTGATTCCCCACACCTGGTACTTCCCTATATAAGTCCAGCCCCTTGCACTCTAGCTTGCTGATTATTGAGCTCCTGAGCCTTGATCAAGCTTCTCCTCATCTGTTGCTCTTGCTACTGCTGGAAGTCCACTGCTGACCAGGAATTGCCTACCGACTACTCTTCTGCCTTATCCCTACCAACTGAACTGCTACCACCGTTGCCATCCGGATTGTCTGACCATGCTTACTGCTGCCTGCCCTGACCCACCGCCTGCCTACCGACTACTCTTCTGCCTTATCCCTACCAACTGAACTGCTACCACCATTGCCATCCGGATTGTCTGACCACGCTTACTACCTGCCTGCGGTCCTTGCCACTGGGCTCCACTCCTACCTCCAGCCAGCGGTCCTCTGACACAGGTGAGCCTGTAGGACTGTTACACAGGCGGGTGATCACCCATATAGATTCCCTGATCACCCCCTGTCATTGATCATCCCCCTGTCATTGATCACCCCCCTGTAAGGCTCCATTCAGACGTCCGTATGATTTTTACGGATCCATGGATACATGGATCGGATCCACAAAACACATGCGGACGTCTGAATGGAGCCTTACAGGGGGTGATCAATGACAGGCGGGTGATCACCCATATAGATTCCCTGATCACCCCCCTGTCATTGATCACCCCCCTGTCATTGATCACCCCCCTGTAAGGCTCCATTCAGACGTCCGTATGATTTTTACGGATCCATGGATACATGGATCGGATCCGCAAAACACATGCGGACGTCTGAATGGAGCCTTACAGGGGGGTGATCATCCCATATACACTCCCTGATCACCCCCTGTCATTGATCACCCCCCTGTAAGGCTCCATTCAGACGTCCGCATGTGTTTTGCGGATCCGATCCATGTATCCATGGATCCGTAAAAATCATACGGACGTCTGAATGGAACCTTACCGGGGGGTGATCAATGACAGGGGGGTGATCACCCATATACACTCCCTGATCACCCCCTGTCATTGATCACCCCCCTGTAAGGCTCCATTCAGACGTCCGCATGCGTTTTGCGGATCCGATCCATGTATCCATGGATCCGTAAAAATCATACGGAGGTCTGAATGGAGCCTTACCAGGGGGGTGATCAATGACAGGGGGGTGATCACCCATATACACTCCCTGATCACCCCCTGTCATTGATCACCCCCCTGTAAGGCTCCATTCAGACGTCCGCATGCGTTTTGCGGATCCGATCCATGTATCCATGGATCCGTAAAAATCATACGGAGGTCTGAATGGAGCCTTACCAGGGGGGTGATCAATGACAGGGGGGTGATCACCCATATACACTCCCTGATCACCCCCTGTCATTGATCATCCCCCTGTAAGGCTCCATTCAGACGTCCGCATGTGTTTTGCAGATCCGATCCATGGATCCGTAAAAATCATACGGACGTCTGAATGGAGCCTTACCAGGGGGGTGATCAGGGAGTCTATATGGGTGATCACCCCCCTGTCATTGATCACCCCCCTGGTAAGGCTCTATTCAGACGTCCGTATGATTTTTACGGATCCATGGATCGGATCCACAAAACACATGCGGACGTCTGAATGGAGCCTTACAGGGGGGTGATCAATGATGGAGGGGATCAGGGAGTCTATATGGGTGATCACCCCCCTGTCATTGATCACCCCCCTGTCATTGAGCAACCCCCCTTTAAGGCTCCATTCAGACATTTTTTTGGCCCAAGTTAGCGGAAATATATTTGTTTGTTTGTTTTTTCTTACAAAGTCTCATATACCACTAACTTGTGTCAAAAAATAAAATCTCACATGAACTCACCATACCCCTCACGGAATCCAAATGCGTAAAAAATTTTTAGACATTTATATTCCAGACTTCTTCTCACGCTTTAGGGACCCTAAAAAGCCAAGGCAGTATAAATACCCCATGTGTGACCCTATTTCGGAAAGAAGACACCCCAAGGTATTCCGTGAGGGGCATATTGAGTCCATGAAAGATTGAAATTTTTGTCCTAAGTTAGCGGAAAGTGAGACTTTGTGAGGAAAAAAACAAAAAAAAATCAATTTCCGCTAGCTTATGAAAAAAAATAAAAAATTCTATGAACTCGCCAGGCCCCTCATTCAATACCTTGGGGTGTCTTCTTTCCAAAGTGGGGTCACTTGTGGGGTATTTATACTGCCCTGGCTTTTTAGGGGCCCGAAAGTGTGAGAAGAAGTCTGGGATCCAAATGTCTAAAAATGCCCTCCTAAAAGGAATTTGGGCACCTTTGCGCATCTATACTGCAAAAAAGTGTCACACATCTGGTATCGCCGTACTCAGGAGAAGTTGGGCAATGTGTTTTGGGGTGTCATTTTACATATACCCATGCTGGGTGAGAGAAATATCTTGGCAAAAGACAACTTTTCCCATTTGTTTATACAAAGTTGGCATTTGACCAAGATATTTCTCTCACCCAGCATGGGTATATGTAAAATGACACCCCAAAACACATTCCCCAACTTCTCCCGAGTACGACGATACCAGATGTGTGACACTTTTTTGCAGCCAAGGTGGGCAAAGGGGCACACATTCCAAAGTGCACCTTTTGGATTTCACAGGCCATTTTTTACACATTTTGATTGCAAAGTACTTCTCACACATTTGGGCCCCTAAATTGCCAGGGCAGTATAACTACGCCACAAGTGACCCCATTTTGGAAAGAAGACACCCCAAGGTATTCCGTGAGGGGCACGGCGAGTTCCTAGAATTTTTTATTTTTTGTCACAAGTTAGCGGAAAATGATGATTTTTCTTTTTTTTCCTTACAAAGTCTCATATTCCACTAACTTGCGACAAAAAATAAAAAATTCTAGGAACTCGCCATGCCCCTCACGGAATACCTTGGGGTGTCTTCTTTCCAAAATGGGGTCACTTGTGGGGTAGTTATACTGCCCTGGCAATTTAGGGGCCCAAATGTGTGAGAAGTACTTTGCAATCAAAATGTGTAAAAAATGGCCTGTGAAATCCAAAAGGTGCACTTTGGAATATGTGCCCCTTTGCCCACCTTGGCTGCAAAAAAGTGTCACACATCTGGTATCGTCGTACTCAGGAGAAGTTGGGGAATGTGTTTTGGGGTGTCATTTTACATATACCCATGCTGGGTGAGAGAAATATCTTGGCAAAAGACAACTTTTCCCATTTGTTTATACAAAGTTGGCATTTGACCAAGATATTTCTCTCACCCAGCATGGGTATATGTAAAATGACACCCCAAAACACATTCCCCAACTTCTCCTGAGTACGACGATACCAGATGTGTGACACTTTTTTGCAGCCAAGGTGGGCAAAGGGGCACACATTCCAAAGTGCACCTTTTGGATTTCACAGGCCATTTTTTACACATTTTGATTGCAAAGTACTTCTCACACATTTGGGCCCCTAAATTGCCAGGGCAGTATAACTACGCCACAAGTGACCCCATTTTGGAAAGAAGACACCCCAAAATATTCTGTGAGGGGCATGGCGAGTTCCTAGAATTTTTTATTTTGTCGCAAGTTAGTGGAATATGAGACTTTGTAAGAAAAAAATCAAATAAAATAAAAATCATCATTTTCCGCTAACTTGTGACAAAAAATAAAAAGTTGTATGAACTCACTATGCCCATCAGCGAATACCTTAGGGTGCCTACTTTCCGAAATGGGGTCATTTGTGGGGTTTTTCTACTGTCTGGGCATTGTAGAACCTCAGGAAACATGACAGGTGCTCAGAAAGTCAGAGCTGCTTCAAAAAGCGGAAATTCACATTTTTGTACCATAGTTTGTAAACGCTATAACTTTTACCCAAACCAATTTGTTTTTTTTGCCCAAACATTTTTTTTTATCAAAGACATGTAGAACTATAAATTTAGCGAAAAATGTATATATGGATGTCGTTTTTTTGCTAAATTTTACAGCTGAAAGTGAAAAATTTCATTTTTTTGCAAAAAAATCGTTACATTTTGATTAATAACAAAAAATGTAAAAAGGTCAGCAGCAATGAAATACCACCAAATGAAAGCTCTATTAGTGAGAAGAAAAGGAGGTAAAATTCATTTGGGTGGTAAGTTGCATGACCGAGCGATAAACGGTGAAAGTAGTGTAGTGCAGAAGTGTAAAAAGTGGCCTGGTCATTAAGGGGGTTTTAGCTAGCGGGGCTGATGTGATTAAAGAGTATTAACAGGCACTCAATCGCCTGGAACTGAGTTAAGAATTTGCACTTTAATACACCCAATATATCAAATACATAAAACCTTTAAATAAAATATAAATAAATTGCAAAAATAAATAAAAATAAATAAAAAACACAATGTGAGCAGCATTCATAGCAAAAGTTCATAAGTGATGGATTAGCTATCAGTTATATATATATATATATATATATATATATATATATATATATATACATTTTACCCATCGTTATATAGTACATAATCAAATATAAACATGATTTCTATTTTGTGAAATATCGAAATGATTGTATATCACTGATAAAAATAAATTGTATAATAGAAAATATAAAAAAATGTATTTAAAAAATTGTGTACTAGAATAAATCAATTAGGTTATATAATCCAGGTATTAGATGATTAGTAATGTTACTCAGTCCAGAAGAAATTAATATTATTAGTTGATACAATAATTGATACAGTTCTATTAATAATTCATCCAATAATCAGTGTTTGATTAAAATAACAATAAATGATTAATGATGTTACTTGATCCAGATTATATTTTTAATTTAATTCAGGAATCAATGTTCATAATTATCATAATATTCAATATTTATTATTCCCCTACTAAAGTGCATATACCGTATATTTCTCAGCTGCTCAAAACATCCGTATAGCATTGAGAATTTCCTCAGGGTAAATATTGGCAGTATAATATGAATGCGCATATATATAATATATACATTTCTTTTTCTGCTAGCAGCGCAACTTTACCACATCAATGTCTTCCCAGGACTGGCCGCCTGTGTGAGCGATGTTTCCTGCTCTCAGCCGAATCTCCTGGTTCCCTGTATGTCAAGTTGTGCAAGTCCTCGTCCCACGTGCCATCCCACATGTTTGATCTCCTCGCTTATTCTCCAGTGTGCTATTTGCCTAGAAATTTGAGTTAAGAGTTTGTGTGTAAACCCTGCTACATCTGTAAATCACTGGTCAGATGCACTAGATATAAATAATGACATAGCACCTCACATGAGGGAGTTATCTATAAGGTAATACAATAGCAAAAAATGGCAGAGTAGAAAGAGGACAACCAGCACTCCCAGAACTTCTCAAAGGCAGCAAATGTATCTGTGCAGATGGTATTAAGCCTTTCATATAAGAGTATCCTATTGGTTCTACCTAGTACTGCTTGAAAACTGAGTGGAGTAGACCGCCATTTGTAAGCTATATGAATTAGAGCAGTAAGGAGTATGTACTGTGATAGCTTGAAGTAAAATGTATTTATATATATATCATTGATAGCTGATCAATCACTTTATGAACTTTTTCTACAAATGCTGCTCACATTGTGTTTATTTTTATTTTTACATTTTTTTTTACATTTCATTTATATTTTATTTATTGTTTAAATGTATTTGATATATTGGGTGTATTAAAGTGTGAATTCTTAATGCAGTTCCAGGTGATTGAGTGCCTGTTAATACTCTTTAATACAGACAATCATTACCAAATATCAATTCTAAATATTAATAATTAATATTCCCTTTAACAGCCTCATAACGGATCTGTATGCTTTTTCTTGCATAATGGAAACCAGGCTGAACTCAAACCCCAAACTCATCACTATATATGACCCATAATGATATGCAGCCAATCAGCAGACAGCCATCCCTGTCCTCACCTGTCCTGCAACTGCCTCTTTCTTTTGCTGCTCCTGTAATGCATGCTGCTGGCTCTGCTCGGCTTTTCAGCAAGGATGAGCTTAGTGAGGACTACAGGCCAGCACAGACTTGGATGAGAGGTCCGCTGCATCTTCTCTTAGGTGTGCAGCTAGCAATGATGACAGTCGGTGGGAGAATTTGTTGCGAGTGGTTAGGGACGCTGCCATGAGACTGGTGAGGGTGACATAAGTTACGAACAGACATTAGTGGATGTTAATGTATCCGATCGCACGTGGAAGCTGGGTGAAGAGGGGGCATCATCTTCATCAGGGGTGACAGCAGCAGGGAGCAGCATGCCAATGAGCCAGCAGGGTGGAGGCAGTGGGAGATCTGGAGCCAAACATGCCCGGGGTAAACCATCTGTTACTCGGGAGCCTACCTTTCCGGAAACAACTAGTGGTGCACGGGATCATAATGGCAGAGACAGGCAGTCAGCAAGGAGAAGTGGGGGTAAAATTACATATTCTGCAGTGTGGAATTTTTTGATCAAGTTTCTGGAGGATGTTAGTGTGGCACTATGCAGGATATGTGGGCAGAAGGTGAAGCCTGGTCAGGATGCTAATGTTGGCACTACAGTCCTGCGTCAACACATGGAGTGTCACCATAAATTGGCCTGGGAAAACCATGGCACTAATGTAGTATTACAGCCTGATGCAGCAACCACTGCATCTCCCATTTCCCCGTAGGCCTTCTCCAGCAGTCAGGGCTCCTCAACCTCAGCAGCAGGAAGCTGTCATTCCTTTCCTTCATCTATTGCTCCTGATGCTCCTCCTCATACTCTTCGTCATGTGTTTCACCAGCAATCGATCACTGGGGCGATTGCAAAGAGACAACAGTAAGCATGCACTCATCCAATGGTGCAGATGCTGAACGTGATTCTGGCCAAGTTGGTGGTACTGCAGTCCCTCCCTTTCCATATAGTGGACTCTGAAAATTTCACTGATGGCTTGTGCTAACCCAAAATATATTAACAAGTGATGGGTAGCTTATTTAATTTAAAACCTAACATTTAATAATGTATTTAAAGATAAAATTATAGGCCCTTTAGTATTAAACACTTAGTTTTGTAGCCACTGGTTGCACTACTCTCCTAAAGGATGGCGGAGATGGGAGAGGACCGTATGCAGGGACAGCAAAATGTTAACAGACAGGATGAATGGTACGTAAGTACCTAGACGGAAAGATACAGTGCTGGGTCAAAACCCTAAACAGCCCTGTCACTATCTCTCCTTCACTCCAGCTGATGCAATGACCCTAGTGTCACCCTCCCTAAGTATGGACTGCCCAGCTTTGCCCAATAGACAGAAGTAGGTCCTGTTGGTGGTAGGCCAAATGGGTTACAAAGAGGACATGAAGACTGGTATGGAATGTGTAATGAGTGAGGTCCGTTGTAGGCGTCTTATTATTATAGGCCACCCACAGCACGACATCCGGTCTATCTCACACGCATATCAATCAATGTAAATATATATGTATATATAAATACATACCATCGGTCAAAATGTCCCGATAGATTAGAGCTTTCCTGAAGCAACACGTAGAAATAGGAGACCTTTCTCGCCCTATGGTGTGGTTCGAGTCGATTATCTCTCACCACTCAGTCCCTAGGAAGCTCATATCGTTAATCTACGGTAGACTCCGTTCGCCTCCCATGATTTCCAAGCCATCATTCATTACTTGTTGGGAAAGAGACCTCGATATCGTGATCCCCTTTAGTAGTCTGCCCCGTCTGCTGTGCTCTCCCCATGGTGCCTCCCGCTGTGTACGGATCCAGGAAAATAATTATAAGATCCTCACCAGATGGTACAATACCCCTGATAAAACATCGCTGTATTCAGCATCAGCCTCTGACGTCTGCTGGAGGTGCCACGGGGAGAGGGGAACCTTCTTTCATATATGGTGGTCCTGCCCCCCTATTTATAAATGGTGGACGGAGATCTTTGCTCAGTCAAACTTGATTTGTGGGACCTCTATTCCCATTTCACCCCAGCTAGCCCTCCTCTCCATCCCTCCAATAGCACAAAAGTCAAAGCCGCCATATGTATTTACTCAAATGCTGATTGCGGCCGGCCTCCTGCTACCCAAGCATTGGCTGCAACCCCATGTCCCAACCATTGAAGACTGGTTACAAAAAATGGACCAACTTCAAAGATTTGAAGAACTCTCTTCGTGGGAAATGCGGTCGCATGGCACATTTCTCAGGAAATGGCTTTTGTGGTCGGCTTACAGAGACCCAAATAAGTAACCCAATCCACCAGAGAATCCCTACCCGATGCCTCGGGGTCATTTCATATCAAATCTCCCTCTCGACAGTCCTCAACTATAGTGACCATTGGGATGGTAACTTACCTTTGGTTTGGGAGGCTGTTTCTATAAAATCGCCTAATTCACCCCTTATTGATATTGGCCTATTAAGGGATTGATGTCCTCACTAGCCACTATGTCTATACGGTCCTGCCCCCAGATGTTCCAGTATTGCTGAACGCCACGTCCTTGCCTCCCTCAGAGACACACCCCTGCTGATTGGGCTCTTTACTTATGTTTTTAATCCTATGGCTCCCTATATGTTGTATGACATGCATGACTTGAACTTGTACGACTCTTACTGCTGGACAGTATTGTACTTGATGCTAAACAGTGATGTACTTATTTGAACTCATAGGTAGGCCTGCGTGCCTTATTCCTGGTACCATGTTACCCCCTGTTTCCTTTTTATGTTGAAAAACAATAAAAACATAATTAAAAAAAAAAAAATAATGTCCCGATAGCATAAACATACACATATATATAATTTCAGATAATCACAATGTCCCGACGTGTTTCCTCAATTATAACTGATTCATCAGGGGACAAAATTGTGTCCCGGAGGTCCCTTATCATGGGCGGGCTTCTCCGGTAACAAGATTGTAGGAGATCCCTTTATTTAAGGTAAATATCTCCAGTCACAAAAATGGAGTCACAAAGCATATGCTAGTATATTCAAACCGGTCTGAGAGAGCATGACATTTGTTCAATGCAGACAGGTTGTTATATTGAATCAACCAAACATTTCAATGGTATGGATCTAAGGCTAAATCGATCCCTAAATCACACAACCAGTGGGTTGTGATGTGGGGTCAAATAAATTAAGCCTTTCAAGGACCCAAATGTGTGGTTTAGTTAGCCTCTTAGTCACATGGCATGGGGTGATTCCTGGTATTCAATGTCTAATTATATAGAGACTCAGATGCTAAGAGTTAAGTTGCATTAGAATTATTGTCCGGGTAAAGATATCTCACAGCCCGGACAAATACCCAGGAATAACCCTGTGCCTTCAATGCCTAAGTGAAACTCCAGTCCAAATCAATAGTGCTCAAACCTAAAGTCAGTTCACAAAACAAATCACATTGATTCAAAAGTGTCTACTTATTATACATTGTAGGAGACCTCCCAATGATAATGGTAACATCAAGGGTAAAAAGGTCTCTGTAGTGTCTTATGCTTAATAGTGCTAAATCCTTTTAGTATGCAGGCATCTCAGCAGTATCAACTTATCTGTCCAGTCTTAGATGCCGACTGTTTCCAGACAAAGATGGGTGGAGGGTGCTCCCAGGCGTCCCGCGTGTAGCAGTGGCAATAAAGCAATATTCGCGGGTCATTTAAATAGCCGTGTAGCACCGCCCCCATCACACACCCCTTCGCCATCATGCGGCGTCATCACCGCGTCATGTGTCAGCTGTCTAGTCTATAGTCACATGACTGATCTTCTTCCTGAGACGCGTATTGTAGAGGCATGTTTACTGTTGCCAGGTAACCCTCGGAGTGTTCGGTCTTCACAGAGAAGCCGCGATCCGAGCAGTTCAGTTCACCAAGCAGCCATCCGTCTTCACCTGGTATGTGTCGAACGGCAAGCGTTCTCTACTGCGCATGTGTGAATCGGGTGCATAGTGGTATAAAGGTAGAGTCAGCGGGCAAATTTGCTCATCCCCTGCT
The DNA here is from genome assembly GCF_014858855.1 of Bufo gargarizans. Classification (NCBI taxonomy): domain Eukaryota; kingdom Metazoa; phylum Chordata; class Amphibia; order Anura; family Bufonidae; genus Bufo; species Bufo gargarizans. The sequence continues at coordinate 170,249,171 of NC_058080.1, forward strand.
GCCACTAAAATTCAAATTATAATCCAGTGGTCTGCCTGGTCTTGCAGTTATCCCAGTGGAATATCAAAGTTTATAAGGTGATTCCTTAAATTACTAACGTTCATGCACAATTGCTCAGATGCACCTTTAAATTAGCGCTCCTTCTCTATAGATATCCTAGCCAGGTTTGAAATGGGGCAGTATACTATGTTGCTCCATAAACATATGGAAACTTAGCATCCACCTGGGGTGGCAACTGGGACCGGTCTGTCATGACCTGGGTTGTATTTGAACCGGGATCTTCCTGGTCTCTTAAACCATAGCCTTACCTGTTGTGCTACAGAAGAGATCTAGACTTTGGGAATGTCGTTACTGTGTTCAACACTACATCATACTCTCTAGCTCCACCTGCTGCCAGCTGTGGACAATTCTCAATCTGGACAGCCTTTAAATAGGAAGTGAGGTCATCACTCAGTGCCCGTTTATTTGGATTTCTTCCCTGGGTGTTTTGACTTCAGTGATCTTCCTTGTATTGAACTCCTGCCTGATATCCCGACTATTCTACAGCCTGCTGATTTTGTACCTTGCCGCCAGATTGTGAATGACCTTAGCCTGCCTGACTCTTCTCCGGATTTTGATTCTGAACTATTCGCCTGACGACGCTTTGCCTGGATCTCAAGCACGCTATTTCCACTTCAGACACTACCTTTTACAGGTACCTTACATAATAAACGGGCCACAATGGCAGTGGACCCTGCTGAGATTGTTAAGGCGATTACACGTCAGGGACAATTGATCGGAGCTCATGAACAGCATCTTGCTTCCCTGGACGCCAAGTTAGATGAACTTTGCACCATGCTCAAATCTTGTTTGCCTGGTTCCTCTGCAACGGTTCAGACTCCAGATCCTACTCCTACTACGGTCCAACCCGCCTCTTCTGTACCACCAAAACTTCCCTTGCCTGACAAGTTTGGTGGTGATACTGAGGACTGCAGAGGCTTTTTAAATATTTGCCGTTTGCATTTCCGCAACAACCCTGCAACTTTTAGCACTTCGTCTGCCAAAGTGACTTTTGTAATTTCCTTGTTAAAGGGGAAGGCCCTGGCCTGGGTCTCTCCTTATTTGGAACGCAACGATCCTGTACTTCAAGATGCTGAAAAATTTCTGGCCTCTCTCCAGATTGTATTTGACAAGCCAGGTAGAGTTTCTGCAGCTGAGTACTCCCTCTTGGACATACAACAAGACACCAGATCTGTGGCACAGTATGCTATTGAGTTCCGTACCCTTGCTGCTGAAACAAATTGGGACTCAAGGGCATTACGTGCAGCCTTCCGAAAAGGTCTTACGGATCGCATCAAGGACAAATTAGTCTATAAGGATCTCCCAGAAGACCTTGAGAAATTCATAGAGCTGTGTGTTCGTCTGGATGTCCGGTACCATGAAAGGTGCCAAGAGAGACTTAGAACCCGCAAGTTTCCTAGGCCAGCTTACCGTTTGGCCCTAACTTCCAAGCACCACCTCAGCCAGAACCTGAAACCTCTGTTGAACCCCAGACACCTGTGGAACCCATGGAGGTGAGCCGTCTCCACCTAACTGAGTCAGAGAAACAAAGGAGGCGTTCATTGGGCCTGTGCCTGTACTGCGGACTTAAAGGACATTTAGTATCTGTCTGCCCCTCCCGTCCAGTAAAAGGCAGGGTCTAACCAGTGTTGGAGGAGCTGGCTTAGACCTTACAGGTAGATCCTCCAAGACCAAGATTACTGTTCCGGCTACTATCCATTTATCTTCTAAGCTTGTTTTCTGTGAGGCTTTTGTGGATTCCGGAGCGGCGGGTATATTCTTAGACTACACTTTTGCAAGAAAGAACAACATCCCGTTTGTTCCTAAGTCTAGACCCCTGAACATTACCACCCTGAATGGACAACCCTTGGGAGATGGTATTGTGAAATTCGAGACTATGACAATCACCCTGCAGGTAGGCCTCCTCCACAAAGAGGAAGTTGTCTTGTCTCTTATTGATTCTCCGCTTCTGCCTATCATCCTTGGTTACCCATGGTTACAACTTCACAACCCCTCTTTTGATTGGGAAAATGGAGAACTAACCTCCTGGGGATCGTCCTGTCGCCTTCGCTGTTTGTCTCAACCCAAAAGACTTTCTGCTTGCATGTTGGCTCCTGTGACTATCCCATCTACCTTGCCTCGTGAATACCATGACTTTGCAGACGTATTTTGCAAACAAAAGGCAGAGGTGTTACCCCCACATCGTCCTTTTGACTGTACAATTAAATTGATTCCCGGAGCACCTCTTCCCAAAGGAAAGACCTACCCCCTGTCTCTGCCCAAACAACACTCTATGGAGGAATACGTAAGAGACAACTTGGACAGAGGTTTTATCCGACTCTCTTCTTCTCCAGTAGGAGCAGGTTTCTTCTTCGTTGAAAAGAAAGATGGGGGCCTTCGACCATGCATAGACTATCGGGGGTTAAATCAAATCACCGTAAAGGACTCCTACCCTTTGCCACTCATTCTTGAACTATTTGATCTACTTAAGGGGGCTGTTATATTCTCCAAGCTAGACCTACGAGGGGCTTATAACCTGATTCGAATTAATGAGGGGGACGAGTGGAAGACAGCATTCAACACTCGTAATGGACACTTTGAATATTTGGTCATGCCATTTGGCTTGTGTAATGCACCTGCTGTCTTTCAACGTTTCATGAATGAAATTTTTCATGATTTCAGCAACCGTTTTGTGATCATCTACTTGGACGACATTTTAATCTTTTCCAAGACTCTTCCAGAGCACATCTCGTATGTGAAACAGGTATTACAACGGCTTAGAGAAAACCATCTTTATGCAAAAATCGAGAAGTGCAGTTTCCATCAAAGCTGTATTCCTTTCCTTGGGTACATCATAAGTGCTGACGGTTTCCAAATGGACCCTCAAAAACTTTCCGCTGTCTTGCAATGGCCCCAACCGACCACTCTAAGAGGACTCCAAAGCTTTTTAGGATTTGCAAATTACTACAGACGCTTCATTAAGAGTTTTGCCTCCATTGCGGCACCCCTTACTGCCATGACTAAGAAGGGTACAAATTGCAAGGCGTGGTCTTCAGAAGCAAAATCAGCTTTCCAGCGATTAAAGGACATGTTCAGTAAAGCTCCAATTCTTCTGCATCCAAATCCTGACCTCCAGTACACTGTTGAGGTTGATGCCTCTGAGGTTGGAGCAGGTGCCGTACTCTCCCAGAGACAGCCAAAGTCTGGTAGAATCCATCCAGTAGCTTTTTTCTCTAGAAAGTTTTCTCCGGCAGAGATGAATTATGATGTTGGGAATCGAGAACTACTGGCCATCAAATTGGCATTGTCTGAATGGCGACATCTTCTGGAAGGGGCTTCCAAACCTTTTACTATCCTCACTGACCATAAAAACCTACTGTATCTTCAGACTGCTAGACGTCTGAACTCACGTCAGGCTCGATGGGCTCTGTTTTTCTCCCGTTTTAATTTTGTCCTTTCTTACGTTCCAGGGCATAGAAACAAAAAAGCCGATGCTCTTTCCAGACAGTTCGCTTCCTCTGAAGAAGATCAACCAGCCGAGCAGTATATAATCCCACCTCACAAAATTGTCGCACAGATCTCTACGGCCCTTTCCCAACAACTACAAGAAACCCAGAATCGTGTTCCCCAGGGCTTGAAGATACCACCAGGTCGCCTGTACGTAGCCCCTAGTCTCAGAAAACCTATACTCCTCTGGGCACATGATGGCGTGTTTTCCGGTCATCCTGGTGTCACCATCACTCTTAAGACCTTGCAGCGTCATGTCTGGTGGCCTCGTATGAAAAAAGATGTTACTGACTATGTGGCTGCCTGCCCAACTTGTGCTGCTAATAAAGTACCCCGCACATTACCTGCTGGACTGTTACATCCACTTCCGGCACCTCGCCAGCCTTGGACCCATTTGACCTTGGACTTCATTGTAGACTTACCCAAGTCCGAGGGCATGACTGCTATATGGGTCACCGTGGATCGCTTTTCCAAAATGTCTCATTTTGTGCCGATTCCGGGATTACCTACAGCGAAAGCACTGTCCACTCTTTTCCTTTCCCATATTGTAAGACATCATGGCATACCTACCAATATCATCTCAGACCGCGGATCCCAGTTCGTTTCCCGATTCTGGAGAGCGTTCTGCAAGAAACTGGGAGTAACGCTCTCACTCTCTACCTCACATCACCCTCAAACTGATGGTCAAACCGAACGCATGAACCAGACCCTAGAAACCTACCTTCGACATTATGTCAATGCCTTACACTCCAACTGGTCTGAGTATTTGCCTTTAGCTGAGTTCGCCCTAAATTCGTGTTGGCACAGTGCTCTTCATACCACACCATTCTACGCAGCCCTAGGCTATCACCCTCAGACTTTTCCCCTACTCCAGCCTTCTTCTGGTGTACCAGCAGCAGATCAGCGGGTGAAAAATATTCTACTACATTGGAAGAAGATTCGTTTATTACTACGGAAGTCAGCAGGCAAGTACAGGCTTTTTTCCAACAGACGAAGACGCCATATACCTCCATATGTGGTGGGGGACAGAGTTTGGCTATCAACCAAGTATGTGAGACTGAAACAACCTTCTACCAAATTGGGCCCTCGATTCATCGGTCCTTACAGGATCATTGCTCGAGTTGGACCAGTTTCCTATCGCTTAAGATTACCTTCTTCTCTCCGGATACATCCCGTCTTCCACGTTTCACTCCTCAAAAAAGCTATTTTCAACCGCTACTCCAGATCACAACAACTACCTCCTCCTGTTCTTGTTGATGGACAAAATGAGTTTGAAGTCTCCAAGATTCTTGATTCCAGAAGACAGGGCCGTGGCCTTCGGTATCTGGTTCATTGGAAGGGGTATCCTGTCACAGACCGCTCCTGGATTCCAGCCAAAGATCTGCATGCCCCTTCTCTTATACGAGACTTCCATACCTCGTTTCCCACTAAGCCCCGCTAGGCCCCCGGAGGGGTCCATTGGGGAGGGGGCCCTGTCATGACCCGGGTTGTATTCGAACCGGGATCTTCCTGGTCTCTTAAACCATAGCCTTACCTGTTGTGCTACAGAAGAGATCTAGACTTTGGGAATGTCCTTACTGTGTTCAACACTACATCATACTCTCTAGCTCCACCTGCTGCCAGCTGTGGACAATTCTCAATCTGGACAGCCTTTAAATAGGAAGTGAGGTCATCACTCAGTGCCCGTTTATTTGGATTTCTTCCCTGGGTGTTTTGACTTCAGTGATCTTCCTTGTATTGAACTCCTGCCTGATATCCCGACTATTCTACAGCCTGCTGATTTTGTACCTTGCCGCCAGATCGTGAATGACCTTAGCCTGCCTGACTCTTCTCCGGATTTTGATTCTGAACTATTCGCCTGACGACGCTTTGCCTGGATCTCAAGCACGCTATTTCCACTTCGGACACTACCTTTTACAGGTACCTTACACGGTCCCCCAGTGTTGAGAGCCGGGTAATGCATTAAGGTTCTATGTAGCAGCTAAATGACAGCTGCTCATTGAGACCCATGGGGACCACAGTTTGAAGATAAAAAATCCACCATGTCTCTCTTTGCAATATCCTCCGGTCCCAGTCACCTCCCCTTTTTGGCCTTGCAACAACTTCAATTCCCATAAATCTAAAATCTAACGCATCTCCACCATGCACCGAGTTGACATGTTTTGCCAGGGGCGTGTCTCTGTCGTTCCTAACGTCGCCCAGGTGCTCACCCACCCGTCGTCGCAGTTCACGGGTAGTTTTCCCTATATATTTAAGGCCGCATTTACAGTTGGCCCTGTAGATAACTCCCTTTGTGCGGCAATTAATGAACTGTCTAATTTGATAGGTTTTACCCGTGACATTGGCACAGAACGACCGTCCCTGTGTAATATGTCGACATGCCACACAGCCACTACAGCAAAAACAACCGATCGGACGTTGGAGCCATGTCCCTTTTTGATCATGTGTCTCGCTGTAGTGGCTGTGCACTAGGCGGTCCTTAAGACTCAGACCCCTTCGATAAGTGACCTGTACTGTTTCGGAGACCACCTCCTTAATGTCCGGATCGATGAGGAGAACATCCCAGTGTTTTCTTAGGATCCGTTTGACCTCTTCCGAAGCATCATCAAAGGTGCCTATGAGGCGTATCTGACCACTCTCAGTTTTTTTAGGTTTAGGATAGAGTAGGTCATCCCTCTTACTTTCACACGCCCTCTTAAAGGCCAGCCTAAGGACTGTATCAGGGTAGCCCCTTTCCCGAAAACGACTTCTCAAATCGTCCGCCTGTTGTTTAAAGGCCTCCCAGGTGGAGCAGTTCCTCCTGATGCGCAGGTACTGCCCCACTGGGATTCCCCTTTTTAAGGGAAAGGGATGATGGCTAGTCCAATGTAGAAGTGCGTTCGTGGAAGTGGGCTTCCTGAAGATATCAGTTTGTATTGCATCGTCCTTGCCCCTTGAGATTAAAATATCGAGGAAAGGCAAATTCTTCTTTTCGAAGACTGAGGTGAATTTCATATTGATACAGTTGACATTCAGCTCCTTAACAAAATCATAGAAGTCCTTTTCTCCCCCTTTCCAGACGACAAACACATTGTCGATAAATCTTGCCCATGTTACAATACACGGGACATGTCTGCTGGGTACATCGCTGAAGACCAGTGTCCTCTCCCACCAGCCCAGGAACAAATTTGCATACGACGGGGCACATGAACTCCCCATCGCGGTGCCCCTGAGCTGGTGGTAGAGGACCCCGTCAAACAAGAAATAATTTCTTGTAAGGACAAAATTAAGTAGTCGCACGGCAAAGGCATTGTGGGGGTAAAACTGTTGTCCTCTAGTCGAGAGGAACGATTCCACTGCCCTCATACCCAAGTCGTGGGGTATGGAGGAGTAGAGGGCCTCCACATCAATTGAGGCCAAAGAAGTTCCCTCCTCCAAACTTATCCCCTCTAGACGACCAAGAAGGTCACTAGTGTCCCTCAGGTATGAGGGCAGTGTCTTAACAAAAGGTGCTAAAACATGGTCCAGATAAATCCCCAGGTTTTGGGTCAAGCTATTTACACCCGAAACGATCGGGCGTCCTTTTACAGGGGTGCCACCCTTATGAACTTTAGGTAAGCTATAGAAGGTGGCTATAGTAGGGTGTTTTTTGTATAGATAGTCGAATTCCCCCCCTGAAATGAGATTTTCAATTTTAGCCTGTCGCAATATTTCAATAAGATCCTTTTGATATTTTGCTGTGGGATCACCACCCAATCTCTCATAAGTATCCTTATCGTTAAGTAAAGCCTGACACATATTTTTATAGTCAGTAGTGTCCATCAGAACGATATTCCCCCCTTTATCCGAGGGTTTGATTGTTAGATTCTTCTTTTTCTCTAACTCCAATAGTGCTTTATATTCGCTTTTACTGCAGTTAAAGCCACCATGATAAGAAGTGATATTGGATAGATCCCGGCAAACTTGGTTGACAAAAACATCAATACATGTGGGGTCCCCCATAGGAGGCATTTTGACACTCTTGTTTTTGAGTGAAGTGAAGGGGCCCCTGCCCTCTTGTGGGATGCTGTCACTCAGGCTATATAACAAGCGAACATCTTGGAGGATTTCAGGTGGGACACCCATCTCCTTGCTTTCTCGCTTCGCGACTAGCGCAAAGTGTTTTCGCCACCTAAGTTTCCTAGCAAAGAGGTGGATATCCCTAACCCAATTAAAGAGGTTAAAACTAGAGATGGGGACAAATGAAAGGCCTTTACTAAGCAGGCACATTTCTGTGTCCTGAAGTTGCTGGTTCGAGAGGTTAACTATTTGGTTGCGTTGCCCGCCGGCCTGTTGGTCTGGGGTGGTGATTTTTGGGACCCTCGATTGCGTAGAGGGTATGGTATGTCTAAAAAATCTGACCCACCTCTCTCCTGTCTACCTCTTTGATTATTCCTCTCCCCCTTACCTCTAGAGTTTTGCGGTCTCCTTTGACCCCTACCCCTTCCTCTATAAGTCTGGCCCGTTTCTCTTTCGTTCTCTGAAGCCTCAGTGTCACTGGACGAAATATCCGTTTCAGGGCGTTTTATCTGTGATTTATTGCGATCCAATGTGGAATACACACGGTTATCCCGAAAGTCTTGCAGGTCTCTATTAAACTGGCGATGTTTTCGCTCTTTAAGATGAAACTGGAATTTGTCAATAGTATTTTTAAGTTGAAGCTCTTTACTGGCAAATTCCGCTTCTCCCCCAAATGTTTGTGTTAGTTCAATCTGATCTTTTAAATTTCTTTCTAATTTCACCAGGTTAGCTTTTTCTTCTTCAAGTAGTAGGTGCATGAATCTCAGGGAACTTTTGGTTGCCTCGTCCTCCCACTTACTTATTAAAGAGGCAGATCTGCATCTAGCTGCTGGGGTTAAAGTAATTCTTAGGCCTCTAGGCACGATTTTATTCTTAAGGTAGTTCTCTATAGATTGAATCTCCCACCATGAGGATATTTGTTCCTTTATATATCTTAGTAAGGTCCTTGAAAGCAGCTTTGAATGAAGGTGCGTATTTGCTTTGTGTCAAGGTTTTCTCTGAGAAAACCTCACTAGCTTCAGAGAGCAATTGTGTTTTGTCAACGCCAGTAGTGAGGAATCCAGCCATACTCCAAATTACAATGAACAATGATAACACAACCGATTATAGTGGGTCAGACTATAGTTGCATCTGATGTGCTAAACCCTATAAATCCAAAATATATTAACAAGTGATGGGTAGCTTATTTAATTTAAAACTTAACATTTAATAATGTATTTAAAGATAAAATTATAGGCCCTTTAGTATTAAACACTTAGTTTTGTAGCCACTGGTTGCACTACTCTCCTAAAGGATGGCGGAGATGGGAGAGGACCGTATGCAGGGACAGCAAAATGTTAACAGACAGGATGAATGGTACGTAAGTACCTAGACAGAAAGATACAGTGCTGGGTCAAAACCCTAAACAGCCCTGTCACTATCTCTCCTTCACCCCAGCTGATGCAATGACCCTAGTGTCACCCTCCCTAAGTATGGACTGCCCAGCCTTGCCCAATAGACAGAAGTAGGTCCTGTTGGTGGTAGGCCAAATGGGTTACAAAGAGGACATGAAGACTGGTATGGAATGTGTAATGAGTGAGGTCCGGTGTAGGCGTCTTATTATTATAGGCCACCCACAGCACGACATCCGGTCTATCTCACACGCATATCAATCAATGTAAATATATATGTATATATAAATACATACCATCGGTCAAAATGTCCCGATAGCATAAACATACACATATATATAATTTCAGATAATCACAATGTCCCGACGCGTTTCCTCAATGATATCTGATTCATCAGGGGACAAAATTGTATCCCGGAGGTCCCTTATCATGGGCGGGCTTCTCCGGTAACAAGATTGTAGGAGATCCCTTTATTTAAGGTAAATATCTCCAGTCACAAAAATGGAGTCACAAAGCACATTTGGGTCCTTGAAAGGCTTAATTTATTTGACCCCACATCACAACCCACTGGTTGTGCGATATAGGGATCGATTAAGCCTTAGATCCATACCATTGAAATGTTTGGTTGATTCAATATAACAACCTGTCTGCATTGAACAAATATCACGCTCTCTCAGACCGGTTTGAATATACTAGCATATGCTTTGTGACTCCATTTTTGTGACTGGAGATATTTACCTTAAATAAAGGGATCTCCTACAATCATGTTACAGGAGAAGCCCGCCCATGATAAGGGACCTCCGGGATACAATTTGTCCCCTGATGAATCAGATATCATTGAGGAAACGCGTCGGGACATTGTGATTATCTGAAATTATATATATGTGTATGTTTATGCTATCGGGACATTTTGACCGATGGTATGTATTTATATATACATATATATTTACATTGATTGATATGCGTGTGAGATAGACCGGATGTCGTGCTGTGGGTGGCCTATAATAATAAGACGCCTACACCGGACCTCACTCATTACACATTTCATACCAGTCTTCATGTCCTCTTTGTAACCCATTTGACCTACCACCAACAGGACCTACTTCTGTCTATTGGGCAAAGCTGGGCAGTCCATACTTAGGGAGGGTGACACTAGGGTCGTTGCATCAGCTGGGGTGAAGGAGAGATAGTGACAGGGCTGTTTAGGGTTTTGACCCAGCACTGTATCTTTCTGTCTAGGTACTTACGTACCATTCATCCTGTCTGTTAACATTTTGCTGTCCCTGCATACGGTCCTCTCCCATCTCCGCCATCCTTTAGGAGAGTAGTGCAACCAGTGGCTACAAAACTAAGTGTTTAATACTAAAGGGCCTATAATTTTATCTTTAAATACATTATTAAATGTTAAGTTTTAAATTAAATAAGCTACCCATCACTTGTTAATATATTTTGGATTTATAGGGTTTAGCACATCAGATGCAACTATAGTCTGACCCACTATAATCGGTTGTGTTATCATTGTTCCTTGTGCTAACCCAAGCCATCATTACTTCTCTAAAAATGCTGTACCAGCCTTGCACACGTATGTTGAACAGAAGCTGGGCCAGTTCAGTTGAGCCTGTCAGTGTCTGGTACAGTTCATGCCAGCGCTGAAGTGTGGAGCTGTAACTATGGCCACTATATTTGTCCTTTACAGCCCACTGGGTAAATGTGGTTCCGGCTCAGGCACACCAGCAACTTGGCCAGGTAATGCCGCCTTCACGGTGTAATCGTGGGATTTCTGCACCAATGTAGTCAAAGTGGCAAGAAAAATCTTGGATAGACAGAAGTGACGAATGGTGAGAACAGTCAGAGCAAACCCACAGACCAGCACCAAAGACCTACAACATCATCTTGCTGCAGATCGAGTCACTGTGCATCGTTCAACCATTCGGCGCACTTTACACAAGGAGATGCTGTATGCGAGAGTGGGCCCACAGCACAAAAAGTATCGCTTGAGGTGGGCTAAAGCACATTTGGACAAGCCAGCTTCATTTTGGAATAAGGTGCTGTGGACTGATGAGACTAAAATTGAGTTATTTGGCCATAACAAGGGGCGTTATGCATGGAGGAAAAAAACTGCATTCCAAGAAAAACACCTGCTACCTACAGTAAAATATGGTGGTGGTTCCATCATGCTGTGGGGCTATGTGGCCAGTGCAGGGACTGGGAATCTTGTCAAAGTTGAGGGACGCATGGATTCCACTCAGTATCAGCAGATTCTGTAGACCAATGTCCAGGAATCATTGACAAAGCGGAAGCTGCGCCGGGGCTGGATCTTTCAACAATACAACAACCATAAACACTGCTCAAAATCCACTAAGGCATTTATGCAGAGGAACAAGCACAACGTTCTGGAATGGCCATCTCAGTCCCCAGACCTGAATATAATTGAAAATCTGTGGTGTGACTTAAAGAGAGCTGTCCATGCTCGGAAGCCATCAAACCCGAATGAACTAAAGATATTTTGTAAAGAAGAATGGTCAAAAATACCTTCAACCAGAATCCTCATTGGAACCTACAGGGAGCGTTTAGAGGCTGTAATTTCTGCAAAATGAGGATCTACTAAATATTGATTTCATTTCTTTTTTGTGGTGCCCAAATTTATGCACCTGCCTAATTTTGTTTAAACAATTATAGCACACGTTCTGTAAATCCAATAAACTTCATTTCACATCTCAAATATCACTGTGTGTGTCTCCTATATGATATATTTAACTGACATTTTTTATCGTAACAAACAACGATTTATACAGGAAAATCATGATGATTGACAAGGTTGCCCAAACTTTCGCATCCCACTGTATTTCCATTACATGTTATCTCTGTTTTGGACCTACTCCTACTTTTGCCTTATCAATACTGATCAAATGCTGACCAAATCCTTACAGGGTGAAAGCAGATGCTCAAACTACAGGATCAGCTTTTTTGGGCTGTTCTTCTGACTGATCAGAAGAATGAAAAAAAAAAAAACAGTGATGTAAACACCCTCCCCACTGTCATAGGGCCACTCCTTGAATTTTGGGCCACTGCACGGTTAAGTCCATGCCAATAAATAAGACCTGATGTTAACATTGATCTGTAAGTCAGAGTTCCCACTTCTGTTATTTGGTCAGTTATTTCCATCACTTATTGTGAGGCAAATTCAGGAGCCAAGCCTACTCTTTGATTAGGTATCGAGAATAAATCTGAACCTGTTCTGTGGGTTTGACCTGTTGTCATGGAACCATGAACCAGACGTACAACAAGAGATAAGTGGAAATAAGAAGGCTTTATTGAAAGTCAAGCTGTAAGGCAAAAGTCCAAACGGATGGCTAAACCGAAGCAGGGTCTTGCGAAGCCAGAGGTCAGGAACCAGAAGGGTAGTCAAACGAAGCCTGGATCAGGAACCAGCAGGGTAGTCAGACGAAGCCTGGATCAGGAACCAGCAGGGTAGTCAGACGAAGCCTGGATCAGGAACCAGCAGGGTAGTCAGACGAAGCCAGGATCAGGAACCAGAAGCAGCAGCAGTCTTAGAAGCATGTGAACACAGGAGGACCAAGCAAGGAACTGAAGCCACAGACCTCCTATATATATGAGCTAGGCATCCAGCTCCTCCCAGTGGGAAGGAGAAGCCGCAGGGTGGGAGGCTACAAGAAACCCAGAAACCAAGATGGCCGCCAGCACATGTCAAACGAAGGAGAACAGCAAGAAGGTAAGACCATGACAGTACCTCCCCCTCAAGGGCCCCTCCTCCGCGGAGTAAAGAACGGTTTCTGAGGGAAGCGTGCGTGGAAGGCTCGGAGCAAGGCAGGAGCATGGACATCTGCGGAGGGAACCCAGGAACGCTCCTCTGGACCATAACCACGCCAATGGACCAAAAACTGCACCCGACCGCGGACCAGGCGTGAGTCCAGGATATTGCTCACCTCATACTCCTCACGATTGCCCACTTGGACTGGACGAGGCCGAGGAACCGAGGAAGTGAAACGATTACACACCAGTGGCTTCAACAGGGAGACATGAAACACGTTGGAGATCCGCATGCCAGGAGGAAGCGCAAGGGCATAGGCTACCGGGTTTACCCTGCGAAGCACTCGGAAGGGACCAACAAAGCGAGGCGCCAGCTTGGGAGTGGGCACTCGAAGGTTGAGGTTGCGGGTGGACAACCATACGCGGTCTCCGACCTGGTAGGAAGGAGCGGGCGCTCATCTGCGATCAGCCTGGAGTCTCTGGCGCTGCGCAGAGACCTCAAGGGACCTCTGGATCTGTACCCACGAAGCACGTAGGACGGAAAGGTGATCCTCCACAGCCGGAATATCCTGGGGAGAGAATACCTCCGGTAACACGGCAGGTTGGAACCCATAATTGGCCATGAAGGGAGACATCCCAGAGGAAGAGTTCACCGCCGTGTTCCTGGCAAACTCAGCCCAAGGCAGGAGGTCAACCCAATTGTCTTGGTGATCGGAGACATAGCAACGAAGGAATTGCTCCAAGGCCTGATTGGATCGTTCTGCGGCCCCATTGGACTGAGGGTGGTAGGCCGAGGAGAAAGAGAGATGAATCCCCAACTGGGAGCAAAAGGAGCGCCAGAACCTGGACACAAACTGACTCCCCCGAGCCGACACAATCTCCTTGGGCAAACCGTGCAACCGGAAGACCTCCCTGGCAAAAATCGTGGCCAACTCTTGTGCAGAGGGTAACTTCTTGAGAGGAACACAGTGGCACATTTTGGAAAACCGATCCACAATCATGAGAATGACCGTATGGCCTCGGGATGCAGGGAGGTCCACAATGAAATCCATCCCCAGGTGTGACCATGGACGCTCCCCGGTGGCTATGGGTTGCAAAAGGCCCAACGGACGGTGCCGAGGGGACTTACTCTGGGCACAAACGGAGCATGCCGCTACATATGCGGCGATGTCGGAACGTAGAGAAGGCCACCAGAACAGACGTGAAACAGCCCAGGACAGCTGATTCTTTCCAGGATGCCCCGCGGCCTTGGAGTTATGGTAGGTTCGCAACAACCGAGTGCGCAACTCCTCAGGCACAAAACATCTGCCGTTGGGTCTCCCAGAGGGAGCACCAGATTGAGCAGCCAAAATCTGCTCACCCAGGGGAGAGGTCAGGCTGGTGCGAATGGCGGCCAGGATCTGATTCGGAGGTATGACCGAAGTCGGAATCGACTCCTCCCCGGACAGCTTGGAGTACTGCCGTGATAAGGCATCCGCTCTGATGTTCTTGGAACCGGGTAGGTAGGAGACCACGTAATTAAAACGTGACAAGAACAGAGCCCATCTGGCCTGACGTGGTGTCAATCTCTTGGCCTCAGAGAGGTAGGTCAGATTCTTGTGGTCCGTCAGGATGAGAACCGGAACCACCGAGCCCTCGAGCAAGTGCCTCCATTCTTTAAGGGCCTGCACGATGGCCAATAACTCCCTGTCACCAATCTGATAGTTGCACTCCGCGGAAGACAGTTTCCGGGAGTAAAACCCACAAGGAAGCAGAGGACCCTCTGGTGTTCTACGCTGAGACAGAAGGGCGCCTACTCCCGTCTCAGACGCGTCCACCTCGAGGACAAAAGGCAACCCAGGGTTGGGATGCGACAGAATCGGAGCCGACACAAAGGTGGATTTTAGAGCCTCAAAAGCTCGGATGGCCTCGAGCGGCCAGACCTGGGGATTACTGCCCTTCCTGGTCAGATCCGTGAGAGGCTTGGCTAGCATGGAAAAGTCCCTGATGAACTTCTGATAATAATTGGCGAAGCCCAAAAAGCGCTGCAGGGCACGAAGACCACTGGGCTGGGGCCACTGTAAGACAGCCGAAACCTTCTCAGGATCCATGGAGAACCCCTCAGCGGAAATGATGTAACCTAAGAAGGTTACCTGGGATCGGTGAAATTCGCATTTCTCAAGCTTACCGAACAGCTTGTTCTCTCGTAACCGTTGCAACACTCGTCTGACATCCAGAATGTGGGCCTCCATGGATTCAGAATATACCAAGATGTCATCCAAATAGACCACCACACACTGCTGCAACAGGTCACGGAAAACATTGTTGATGAATTCCTGGAAGACTGCGGGCGCATTGCACAACCCAAAGGGCATAACCAGGGATTCATAATGACCGGTCCTGGTGTTAAACGCGGTCTTCCACTCATCGCCCGCCTTGATCCTTACCAGGTTATATGCCGCCCTCAGGTCGAGTTTGGTAAAGACCATGGCCCCTTTGAGGCGATCGAACAGCTCGGAAATCAAGGGTATCGGGTAAGCGTTCTTGATCGTGATGCGATTGAGACCCCTGTAATCGATGCAAGGCCTCAACTCACCGCCCTTCTTTTTCACAAAGAAAAATCCAGCCCCTGCCGGGGACGAGGATTTGCGAATGTGTCCGCGTGAAAGCGCCTCCCTCACGTACTCCTCCATGGCCTCGTTCTCCGCTACCGACAGTGGATAGACTTTGCCACGAGGAGGAACGGCACCAGCTTGTAACTCTATGGCACAATCGTATGGGCGGTGCGGAGGTAGGGCAACCGCACGCACCTTATCGAATACATCCCGGTACTCCTCGTATTCAGGAGGCAACAGAGAGTCCGAGGAAGTACACAGCAACTTGACAGACCCATGGATGCAACTAGCCCCACACTGCGGTGACCACGAGAGGATCTCGGCCGATCTCCAATCGAAAGTCGGATTATGCTTCTGGAGCCAGGGGTACCCCAAGACCACCGAGTAGTGTGGAGACGAAATAACCTGGAGACAGACCGACTCTCTGTGAACGGCACCAATGGCCATCCCCACTGGAAGGGTCTCATGAGTCACGTGTGGCGGCAGAAGGGGTCTGCCGTCTATCGCCTCAAGAGCCAGTGGGGAACCTCGAGGCTGCAGAGGAATGGAATTGGCGGCAGCGAACACACTATCAATGAACAAACCACCAGCACCAGAGTCCACCAACGCCTGGGTCGTCACCGAGCCCCCGACCCAGGAGAGGACAACAGTAATCAGTGGTTTGTCAACACGGGAAACCGGGGACGAGGAGACTCCACCCAAGATCTGCCCCCGACAGGATCTCAGGTGCGAGCGTTTCCCGGACGGTTCGGGCATGCCAACCGAAAATGCCCACCGAGACCACAGTACATGCATCGGCCCTCGTGTCTCCGGAGTGCCCTCTCCCCCTCGGACAGGCGAGCAAACCCCAGCTGCATGGGTTCACCCCCAGACAAGTCATCCCCAGGAGGCGTGGGAGGAGAGGAAGGCACGGGTGGGACAGCAAACGTAGGCGCCAATCTGTTAGAAGGCCTCCGCAGGCTCTCCTTAAAGGAAGGTCTCTCCCTGAGTCTGGTGTCAATCAAAATCAGGAAAGAAATAAGAGACTCGAGCTCCACTGGTAGGTCCTTAGCTGCAACCTCATCCTTCAAGGCATCCGAGAGACCATGAGAGAAAGCAGCAACCAGAGCCTCATTATTCCAGCCCACCTCTGCTGCCAGGGTACGAAACTCAATGGCGTATTCAGCTACGGATCGTGAACCCTGTCTGATGGACATAAGGAGTTTCGCAGCAGAGGCGGCACGAGCCGGCACATCGAATACCTTCCGAAGAGAAGCAACAAAACCGGAAAACTCGGCAACCACCGGATTTTTGTTCTCCCATAAAGGGCTGGCCCAGGCCAAGGCCTTATCCGAGAGCAGCGAGATCAAGAAGCCCACCTTTGATCTCTCAGTAGGAAAGGCATGTGGCAGCAACTCGAAATAAATGCCCACCTGGTTAAGGAAACCTCGGCACTGAGTTGGCTCTCCCCCAAAGCGCTGTGGAAGGGGGGCAGAAACGGTCATACCCCGAAACACCGCAGGCGCAGCAACAGGTGTCGGGGTAGACTCTGGCGCAACAACCGGAGCGGCAGTAGGAGCGGGCCCAGGAGCAACAACCGACCCATCGGCAACGGAAGCTAAATGAGCCGTGCGTTCAAGCAGGGTTTGCAACGCCACAGCGAACCGACCCAACAGGTGATCCTGCTGATCAAGTCTGGCAACCAGCGTAGGTAGCGAGGATGGCCCTGTACCGTCAGAATTCATGGCTTGGTCCTAATGTCATGGAACCATGAACCAGACGTACAACAAGAGATAAGTGGAAATAAGAAGGCTTTATTGAAAGTCAAGCTGTAAGGCAAAAGTCCAAACGGATGGCTAAACCGAAGCAGGGTCTTGGGAAGCCAGAGGTCAGGAACCAGAAGGGTAGTCAAACGAAGCCTGGATCAGGAACCAGCAGGGTAGTCAGACGAAGCCTGGATCAGGAACCAGCAGGGTAGTCAGACGAAGCCAGGATCAGGAACCAGAAGCAGCAGCAGTCTTAGAAGCATGTGAACACAGGAGGATCAAGCAAGGAACTGAAGCCACAGACCTCCTATATATATGAGCTAGGCATCCAGCTCCTCCCAGTGGGAAGGAGAAGCCGCAGGGTGGGAGGCTACAAGAAACCCAGAAACCAAGATGGCCGCCAGCACATGTCAAACGAAGGAGAACAGCAAGAAGGTAAGACCATGACACCTGTACCTGCTTTGGTCTGTCAATTACAGACCAAATAAGTGAAGTGAGAACAAGGCCTAATAGTGATGCACAGTCATTCTACATCTAACAGAAGGGATTCAAACGCATAGGTTTGCACTGCCATAATATGGATTAAAATAACTTTTTTTTTCTCCACTACTTTATTTGCGTTTGCCTCCATGTCCTTATTTTTTCCCACTAAACAGTCAATGGGAGACCTGCAGGGGTGTGCCACGTTTTGTTTTTGTTTATCTTGGGGGCCATATACACTCACCTAAAGAATTATTAGGAACACCTGTTCTATTTCTCATTAATGCGATTATCTAGTCAACCAATCACATGGCAGTTGCTTCAATGCATGTAGGGTTGTGGTCCTGGTCAAGACAATCTCCTGAACTCCAAACTGAATGTCAGAATGGGAAAGAAAGGTGGGCTACAACAGCAGAAGACCCCACCGGGTACCACTCATCTTCACTACAAATAGGAAAAAGAGGCTACAATTTGCACAAGCTCACCAAAATTGGACTGTTGAAGACTGGAAAAATGTTGCTTGGTCTGATGAGTCTTGATTTCTGTTGAGACATTCAAATGGCAGAGTCCGAATTTGGCATAAACAGAATGAGAACATGTATCCATCATGCCTTGTTACCACTGTGCAGAGTGGTGGTGGTGGTGTAATGGTGTGGGGGATGTTTTCTGGGCACACTTTAGGCCCCTTAGTGCCAATTGGCCATCGTTTAAATGCCACGGGCTACCTGAGCATTGTTTCTGACCATGTCCATCCCTTCATGACCACCATGTACCCATCCTCTGATGGCTACTTCCAGCAGGATAATGCACCATGTCACAAAGCTCGAATCATTTCAAATTGGTTTCTTAAACATGACAATGAGTTCACTGTACTAAAATGGCCCCCACAGTCACCAGATCTCAACCCAATAGAGCATCTTTGGGATGTGGTGGAACGGGAGCTTTGTGCCCTGGATGTGCATCCCTCAAATCTCCATCAACTGCAAGATGCTATGCTATCAATATGGGCCAAAATTTCTAAAGAATGCTATCAGCACCTTGTTGAATCAATGCCACGTAGAATTAAGGCAGTTCTGAAGGCAAAAGGGGGTCCAACACCGTATTAGTATGGTGTTCCTAATAATTCTTTAGGTGAGTGTATGTGACCTGCCTGTCATTCAGATGTACAGTAACTGGTTCACTACCAGAAAGAATTAGCTATGCATGTTGCTGCACTACACAGTGATGTACACCACGATAGATTCTCCCGAAAGTTTAACTTCAAGCTGGGATAGACCAAATTTATCAGACTTCATGATGAATTAATT
Organism: Bufo gargarizans; assembly: GCF_014858855.1. NCBI lineage: Eukaryota > Metazoa > Chordata > Amphibia > Anura > Bufonidae > Bufo > Bufo gargarizans. The sequence goes on from NC_058080.1 coordinate 170,268,043, forward strand.
TGGATCGAAGCACATTTTTGGGAAAAATTCGGCGAAGTGACCAAATCGAATTTTTTTAAACTTTGCTTATCTCTAATTGCGAGTATTGCCATAAAAGATGTTATTGGAGGAGAGTTTCAGCAGGATTGTCCAGATGATGTTTCTCTTTCCTCTTAAATACTGGTTGGCATAAATGCTGATGTTATGCTGCCTGGTCCTGCTTCTTCTTGTGGTCTTTTAAATTTTTATTGGAATCTTCTTCAATTTAATTGTGAACTTGATATTCTCTTTCCCCTTTTTATCTTCGTTCTTGCCTCCTTTCTTGCTTTTGTTTTCTTCATCCAGGTCTTTGCACAGTTCTTCTACCTGTCCAGCACTTGCTCTATGTTCCTCTTCTTTAATCTATAGTTCAGTTTGCTCAGTCTTCTCTTCATAAGTTTTTAAATATGCATGCAGAGCAATTGGATTGGCCAACCTGAGGCACTAAAATGGGCTAAGAGTAAGTTAGTTGAATATTGAAACATTCCTAGACATTCTTCTATGAATGTAACTTAAAAAATCTTTCTAAAAGGGAACAGATTAAGGAGCATGCACTCTAACCTGCATTTTGTAGAGGGGTGAAGGGAGAAGTCTTGTACAGTAAGTTAGTCTTCTTAGTTATTCCTCTAGTGTGATGTAAACTGAAGAGAATACAACTAGATAGTAGGATCAGTCATATAAAACCCTTAAACAGCAGTCAACACAGCAGTCAAAAGCAACCAGAGCAGTAGTGGTGTTGAACTGATAAGAGCTTAAATGGGCATCAATTACCTATTATTTTACAGTGTGTCCAGCCTTTACGAAAAACTAAATATATAAACTAGACAACCACTTTAAAGGGGTATTCTGAGATTAAACTATTATATTTCATCCTTCACATTCTTGGTAGTGCTGCAAGTTTATAATTGACATTTATTAAAAGTTTTGTACAGGGCTTGAGATCCCCTGCCTGGTCACGTGGTTTGCTCTCTCCACTTCCTCCTTGCTCCCTGAACACGTGCCACTCATTGTGCACTAGTGATGGACGAACATCGGCCAGGACAATTCGCAAACGAGCGTTCGTGGCGGCCCTATTCACTATAATGGCAGGCGAACCTGAAAACCTTCAGGTCATATTTGCAGCCAGCAAACACTTACTAGAAGTACACAAATAGTCCCAGAACATGGACAGTGACATACCAGAGGGGGGTCATTGGCAAAAATTCCCACAAAAAATATGTATTTTAATCAGGGGACATTTTTATGCGTCTTAAAGGGAAACTCTCAAAAATGTGCCCTGCTGGAGCCTAGAAAAGTGTTATTTCCTATGGGTTTGATGTATACAAATGTGCAGCACTCCAAATTTTTGTATCCTGCAGAGTCCATAAAAAAAATTCATATGTTGACGTAAACATTTTTTCTACAATTGAACTGTATGGTGAACGGATGCCACTCTACGGCATCAGTCTGAGGGATCTGTTAACGCATACATTTTTGGTATGCATTAAATGGATGGCAAAAATAAGATGTGAATCCAGCCCTAGTGTCGCAATAAACACCAGTACACAGCCGAGCAGCATGGCGGAGAGAGGAGGCCGCCATGTACTGAAAGAACGCTACCTGGTCATGGTGGTCAGGGTTGAGGACTGTGTTTCCCAAGGATCATTTTCTACTAGGAAATACAGGGCACAGTATAATACACTAGAATCTATATAATATAAAGATATTAGCCCTACCACTGAATAGTAATACAATTAGGTGGTCATTTATTATATGTTCAATGTCTATGTTAGGCGTATTTCTGACACAGATTGTGGCGCAAAGGTGCTTAGCACCACAATCTTCATATTTTTCCGTCTGCATAGACCACATGCCAGGTCTAAGAAAGGATGGCGTGGGCAGAGAAAGGGATACAGTTATGGCCATCCAGTTATTAGATACCACCACCATACATTAACCAGATAACACCTCTGTACAGTGACCAGATAACATACTGTGACCGGATAAAAGGGTATAAGAGGGCACAGTACAGGGAATGACTAGGGGCACTGCACAGGGTGTGGTAAGAGGGCACAATGCAGGGTATAAGAGGCCACAGTCACATGACCCTGTGACATTAAAAGGTCCTTATGGTGAATACAGTTCATAAGCCACTATAATTAATGGGAGGCAGAGGAGTGAGACAAGGGTGTGATTATGTGGCTAGAAATAAAAAAAATTTACTGTCTAGCAGTAGAGGCCAGAAAAATTAGGCAATAGGCATTCACTTGACAGCAAAGAACTTTGGATTCTGTGGCTGGAGGTACATTAGGCGGTCACAGGATAACAATGTAACTGTCGGCCAGTACAGGCCCCAAAAATTTGTCAATAGGCATTCACCTGACAGCAAAGAACTTTGGGTTCTGTGGCAGGAGGTACATTAGCCAGTCACAGGATAAAAATGTAAGTGTCGGCCAGTGCAGGCCCCATAAATGAGGCAACAGGCATTCACCTGACAGCACAGAACTTTGGATTCTGTGGCTGGAGGTACAATAGGCAGTCGCAGGGCAAATATGTAACTGTCGGCCAGTACAGGCCCCAAAAATTAGGCATTCACCTGTCATAAGGCAAGGACCATACTTTGTTCTGGGTGGTGGCAGATATATGTGGGCTGGTATGAGGAAATTCGATTACACGTGGTCTTCACAGGAGTTGAATTCCTCTGAGATCCATGCCTCATTAATTTTAAAAAATGTGAGCTAGGCAAGTGCGCTTATCAGTCACGATCCCCCCTGCTGCACTGAACGTCCTTTAGGACAGGACACTTGGCGAGGGACAAGCCAAGCGTTCCATGGCAAAGTGTGCCAGCTCTGGGTTTCTCGCTTCTCAGAGCATCCACATTGGCAGTTAACCCGATGTAGTCGGTTACCTGTCAGTCTAGGCCAAGGGTGCACAACCTGCGACCAGGGGCCACATGCAACCATTGATACCATTCTGTGCAGCCCCCAACCATCTGGTAACAGACATGTATGTCTATGTTTTGTGACTGCTCAAATGTTTTTTTTATGAATTCTTCCATTAGAGGGGAGTCCTGGAACTGTAACTAGATATTAATGTTATATACTGTATGTTCAATATGCCATAAATACAGTATTTCAGTTGTTAATACCTCTTTAACCCCTTAAGGACTCAGCCCTATTTCTTTGCAAATCTGACCAGTGTCACTTTAAGTGCTGATAACTTTAAAACACTTTGACTTATCCAGGCCATTCTGAGATTGTTTTTTCGTCACATATTGTACTTCATGACACTGGTAAAATGAAGTAAATTTTTTTTTATTTTTTTGCATAATAAAATACCTAATTTACTCAAAATTTTGAAAAATTAGCAAATTTCAAAGTTTCAGTTTCTCTACTTCTGTAATACATAGTAATACCCCCAAAAATTGTGATGACTTAACATTTCCCATATGTCTACTTCATGTTTGAATTATTTTGGGAATTATATTTTATTTTTTGGGGATGTTACAAGGCTTAGAAGTTTAGAAGCAAATCTTGAAATTTTTCAGAAATTTACAAAAACCCAATTTTTAGGGACCACTACAGGTCTGAAGTCACTTTGCGAGGCTTACATAATAGAAACCGCCCAAAAATGACCCCATTCTATAAACTACACCCCTCAAGGTATTCAAAACAGATTTTACAAACTTTGTTAACCCTTTAGGTGTTGCACAAGAGTTATTGGCAAATGGGGATGAAATTTGAGAATTTCATTTTTTTGCCTAATTTTCCATTTTAACCCATTTTTTCCACTAACAAAGCAAGGGTTAACAGCCAAACAAGACTGTATTTTTATTGCCCTGACTCTGCGGTTTACAGAAACACCCCATATGTGACCGTAAACTACTGTACGGCCACACAGCGGGGCATAGAGTGAAAGGTGCGCCGTTGGTTTTTGGAAGCCAGATTTTGCTGGACTGTTTTTTTGACACCATGTCCCATTTGAAGCCCCCTGATGCACCCCTAGAGTAGAAACTCCATAAAAGTGACCCCATCTAAGAAACTACTCCCCTCAAAACTGATTTTACAAACTTTGTTAACCCTTTAGGTGTTGCACAAGATTTAATGGAAAATAGAGATACAATTAAAAAATTTCACTTTTTTGGCAGATTTTCTATTTTAATATATTTTTTACAGTTACAAAGCAAGGGTTAAAAGCCAAACAAAACTCATTATTTATGGCCCTGATTCTGTAGTTTACAGAAACACCCCATATGTGGTCGTAAACTGCTGGAAGGAAAGGAATGCCATACAGTTTTTGGAAGGCAGATTTTGCTGGACAAGTTTTTTTGACACCATGTCCCATTTGAAGCCCCCCTGTTGCACCCCTAGAGTAGAAACTTCAAAAAAGTGACCCCATTTTAGAAAGTACGGATTAGGGTGGCAGTATTGTTGGTACTAGTTTAGGGTACATATGATTTTTGGTTGATCGATATTACACTTTTTGTGCGGCAAGGTAACAAGAAATAGCTTTTTTGGCACTTTTTTTTTGTTATTTACAACATTCATCTGACAGGTTAGATCAAGTGGTAATTTTATAGAGCAGGTTGTCACGGACGCGGCGATACCTAATATGTATACAATTTTTTTTATTTATGTAAGTTTTATACAATAACTTCATTTTTAAAACCAAAAAATGTTTTAGTGTCTCCATAGTCTAAGAGCCATAGTTTTTTTTCAGTTTTTGGGCGATTATCTTGAGTAGGGTCTCATTTTTTGCGGGATGAGATGATAGTTTTATTGGCACTATTTTGGGGTGCATATGACTTTTTGATCGCTTGCTATTACACTTTTTGTGACGTAAGATGACAAAAAATGGCTTTTTTTACACCGTTTTTATTTTTATTTTTTTACGGTGGTCATCTGAGAGGTTAGGTCATGTGATATTTTTCTAGAGCCGGTTCTTGAAGATCCAGTGGGTCTGATGTCTGTATAATACAGTACAGTACAATATATATTGTACTGTACTTTACTTACACTTTGTCTGAACAGATCTATGCCTTTAGCATAGATCTGTTCAGCACCATGGACAGCAGGACGCCTGAGAAGGCGTCCTGTTGCCATGGGAACCTTCCCCGTCTTCCACAACTTCGCAGACGGGGAAGGGTAAGCACAGTGCTGTGGGGGGCTGTCGGGGGGCTCTCTCCCTCTCCATCGGGGGGCTACAAAGGCACAGCAGCCCCCCGATGGGAGAGGGAGGGAGCCCCTTGACCCTGACAGTTAACCTTTTCCATACCGCAGTCCGTACGGTGCAATGTGCTGGCACCCTGGTATACCCACTAGAAGCCAACAAATTTTCAAGGGGAGGCGGGCGGGGGATCGCGATTCCGCCTCCCGCAACGCCCCCATCTCCTGCTACACCCCCCCTGCACCACCCGCCGGCATCAAATCATGCAGGGGTGCAGGGGGGGCGCAAAATCTTGATTTTAGGCACTCTAAAGTTTCTGGGGATCAGAAACTGCAAGAAGCGCAGCAAACCGCAGGTCTGAATTGACCTGCGGTTTGCTGCAATCGCCCACACGGGGGGGTCACAGGACCCCCCCTGGCATTGTGACAGGATGCCGGCTGAATGATTTCAGCCGGCATCCTGTTCAGATTAACCCCTGGGGCGCCGGAATTCCTATTTAAAGTTAGGACGTACCGGTACGCCCTGCGTCCTTAAGGTCTCGGGAAATAGGGCGTACCGGTACGCCCTGCGTCCTTAAGGGGTTAAATTTTATTTTTGGCCCTTGACGTTGGTTCAGTCTGACAATGTGGCCCCCAACCAGAAAACGTTGTGCACACCTGGTCTAGGCGTTCTCTAAGGCTGGATCTGGAGTGCGGCTGTTGATGGGTTGGCTGCAACCCATCGAAAAATCCAAATTGAAGGAATCCATATCCTTTTTTTCTATGAGATCATTGAAGGGTATAAAAACCCACAATTCACTTGCAAGGGGTGTTGCCACTGAGGAAGGGGAGAGCCATCCCCGAGACGCGTCTGTTAAATGCTTCACCCCACAAGGACTTGAACCTCGATTGAACAGTGCACTGTTATCTACAAAGACCCCAAAGATTTGAAAATAGACGCTTCGCATAACCTACCTTAAACCAGCTGGAAATCATCACTGGGAACACAACCCATGTGACATACAGACTATCGAGATGCCGACAGAGCAAAAGCCGGGACGCCGGCCTGCAGCCGGATCTAACAACAACTCGAAAACCAGCTGAGTACAAGGAAAGGTAAGCCCACGAGTGTGGGTCATTGATATTGACTTTGACTTATACCCTGTGAAATATTACCAGCACTGATCTTGCCAACGCGTTCGTTATACATGATTACTTATGCAGATTCTTTTGAATGAAAATTTACACGAAAATGTATGCAAAATTTTGTGAACATTCTTATGAGAACCAACCATAGAGCATTTTGGGAAACACATGTACTGTATTGATAAGTAGCAGAATATACCTGTATGCCGTCTGTCTGCTGCTGAGACATACTAGATATCTGCAACTGGGTGTATTCCTATTTCAATTAATGTGATATGCATCAACCAGACATAGTAACAATACGTCTGTTAAGATAGAAGCCACAACCCATGTGCAACAATAGCCTCCTGCACATCAGCAGAGTAGGCTATACATTAACAAAATACCAAGGACATTTGCAATATTTTGTGGACACCTGCATTTGTCTGTATCCACAAACAAGAAAACCCAAGTAATATTGGGAGTAATTGAATCTACTGTTTAATTCATGTTTGATATTTTATCACATGTGCATTTTTATTGTATTTTAACCATACACAGTTATAATAAATTGTTAAGATTCCGTGTGGCTCCGTATGTATAAGTGTGCCAATCTTTTATTGACAGCGATTTGATTTGAAGGGTGAATTCATCAGATTGTGCACCTTCCGTGAGTGTGTGGCCAGTGAGCTATTTCCTCAAAAGATTTCCAAGTAAGATACGATGTCACTGATGGCGCCTTGGCTGCGACTGACCAGTTTGATGATCTTATCAAAAGGCCGCAGAAGTCTGCATGCATCGCGCAGCCACTGACATTGAGCAGCCACTGGCACAGTGAAAATAAACCAAGCTCCCCAGTACATGTCCTGCCGCAGAGTTCATACAGGTAGTCGTTAATGGTACGTTTCTACTGAAGCAGCCTGTCAAGCATATTCAAGGTGGAGTTCCAGCAAGTCGGGCAGTCACAAATCAGACGTCTGATTGGTAGGTGTCTCAGCTGAACATCAGCTAGGCGAGCCATGGCCATATAGGATCTTCTAAAATGGCCAGAGATTTCCTGGCCTTCCGCAAGATGTCCTGGACCCCCGGAGTATTTGGCAACAAATCACAGCACAACTAAGTTCAGGACGTGTGCTATGCAAGGCACGTGTGTCATTTTGCCCTGTTTCAGCACGCTCAGCAGATTGGCAAATTGAGCGGGGTTAGCCACTGATCGGCCTGTGACCGCAGAGCTGAAAGCAGTGCAGGACCGGTGTGGCTCTTGGCTTCCAGGCACAACAACCGCAGCACAGCATGGCAGCGTCTCACCTAGCACATCGAATAGGTTCTGGGAGCTTGGGGGGTGCAGCGAAAGAGACGGTAGCGGTGGAAAAGGAGGAGTCATGGAGATGGAGGAAGGAGTAGGAAGAGGAGAAGAAGAGGCCGGCCCGCATGCAATCCGTGGTGGTAAAACCAAATCCACACAGGTGCCACAGGTTACATGCTTGAAGGCCATCAGAAGTTTCACTCAGTGGGCAGTAAAAGTTATGTACCTTCCCTGCCCGTGTTTGCTAGACCACGTGTCTGTGGTCAGATGTATCTTGGCACCGACACTGTGTGCCAGAGATACATTCACTTGCTGCTGAACGTGGCCATATAGTTCTGGGATGCCCTTCTGGGATAAATATTTCCTTCCGGGGGACCTTCCATTGCGGTATGCCAATGGCCACAAATTTTCTAAAGGCCTCCGATTCCACCAATTGATATTGCAGTAGTTGGGAGGCTAGCAGTTCTGACAAGCCAGCGGTCAGCCGTTGCGCAAGAGGATTATCCGGCGTCATCATTTTTTTCTGCTCGAACATTTGGACACTTTCATGTCACTGCTGAATGAAAGTGTCAGTCAGCAGTGACAACCATTCATGGCCTTCCCACTACCTCCCTTTATCTGTGCTCCAGCAAGGCAAAGGGACTTGTCAGCGGTCAGCGTCTGTGACTGTCTGACTGCACAGATATGGCTGGCTTAGCTCAGGAGAGTTGAGAGCTTTTATGCCAGAGAGTGCCTCCTTGTGGTGCAGGCACACAGATAAGGAGGCACGGGGGAGGTAATGATTGAATTGAAGCCTCACGGTTTGCAAAAGACTGCATCAGAGTGCAGTGGGTCTTTTCAGGTAAGTGCTGTATATGGAGGAGCAAGATGTAATGTACATGGGACTGTATGATGGGGGTTGGGGGAAGATGTGATGTACATGGGACTGTATGATGGGTTTGGGGGTAAGGAGTGATTTTATTTACATGGGACTGTGCGATTGAGGGGGCTGGATGGAGGGAAGGTTTTTATTTACACGGGACTGTGCATTGAACTTGGGACTGTGTGATGGAGGAGACCGAAGGGAGAGAGCATTTTTTTTACATTGGACTGTAGAATGGAGGAGGCTGGAGAAAGGGAGGGTTTTTTTTATTACATGAGACTGTGCCTTGGAGGAGGCTTGAGGAAGGAAGCAATTTTATTTGCATGGGACTGTGTGTTGGAGGAGGTTGAAGGGAGAGAGTGATTTTTTTCTACATGAGACTGTGCTTTGGAGGAGGCTGGAGGGAAGAAGTGATTTTATTTACATGGCACTGCAGTGGAGGAGGCTGGAGGGGGGGGGGGATTGTGCATTTGAGAAGGAGGAGAGGGAGGTGCAAAATGAGCTAGAGAGAGTGGACAAAAGGAAGAGTACAGTCTTGTACATAAAAGCAAACTGAGCAGACTCCCTGGAGTACTAGGCTGTGAATGATGATGTTTTGTGTGTACTGGGCAGAGCCATTGTGCTGAGTTGGTGTAGTGGGTGGGGAGGAACAAGAGAAAGAGGAATAGGGGTCGTGGAGCAGCACTGCTGGTAGGGTCAGTGTGTGGACGTTTTTTTTCACTGAAGCTTTTCTGAGAAACGGACGTTAAAAACAGACCCATTCAATTGTATGGGGGCAGTCAGTCAGTAAAAAGTAGACAAGATAGAACATGTTCTATTTTTTTATGTCCATTATCCACTGACAGTCAAAAAAACTGCTGTATTAATAACCCCATAGGCTACCATTGGTCTTAAAATGGACGTGTGATCACATGTCCGTTTTTCACTGATGTGTGCATGTAGCCTAAAACTCCCACAGCTAGGATGAGATGGAGCAGGAAGTGTAGGCTGCATGGGAGAAATAAGAAAAGCTCAGCTTGTTCAAAACATGTTTCAAGGTACTCAGTTAGCCTTAGGCTACTTTCACACTAGTGTTAAAGTTTTCCCGTATTGAGTTCCGTCCTAAGGGCTGAATACCGGAAAAAACGCTTCAGTTTTGTCCCAATGCATTCTGAATGGAAAGCAATCCGTTCAGTATGCATCAGGATGTCTTCAGTTCAGTCCCTTTTATGGTATTAATTTCCATTAAAATGTATCAATGCCGGATCTGGTACTAAGTGTTCCGGAAAAAATGATCCGGTTTTCCGGTCTGCGCATGCGCACATCTTTAAAATCTGTGAAAAGGATAAATACCGGAGAGACGGATCCGGTATTGCAATGCATTTGTCAGACGGATCCGCATACGGATCTGGAAACAAATGATATCCGTTTGCATATGGATTTCTGGATCCGGCAGGCAGCTCCAGTAACGGAACTACCTGCCAGATTCTTCTAACGCTAGTGTGTCACATTATAAGCCATTGTGGTAATATTTGTTTATTTTTATAGACCCAGATAGCCCCTTTAAAGCAGTCTGTAGTATTGATGGACTTTAGGGAATATGTAGTCCTTTTGATTTCCCTCTCTTTCTATACATCAAGCTTAGGCTGTGTTACCACTGGTGCCATGGGGTCCTGTCAAGCTTGTTGGTATTTTTGATGACCAAAATAATTCAGTCTGTAGTCCAAACCTGACAGAACCCATTAAAGTCAAAGTAAGTTAAAGAGAAGCCATAGAGACCCATTTGACGACAGTACAGGGAATGGTGCACCAGCAATAATACCTGATGCAGTGCTGGCCAAATGTCCGTTCCACATGGCCCCCACTAAAGTCTTCTCTGAGGTCTTCACTGACGAAATCCATCCAAATCCTATGAAACAAACAGCAGGAAAAGTTCAGCAGAGATTTTGGCCACTTGGTTGAGATAACGTTGGCTAGGATGTACTGTTCATAGAAACACTGGGAAGCACTGGACAAAGAAAACCGCTATAGGATATTAACTGTTAGGCCTCATGCACATGACCGTTGTGTGCATCCGTGGGCATTGTGCTGTTTTCCGTTTTTTTTCGCTGACCCATTTATTTTCAATGGGTCCGTGGAAAAATCTGAAAATGCACCGTTTGGCAGCCGCATCCGTGATCTGTGTTTCCTGGCCGTGAAAAAAATAGGACCTGTCCTATTTTTTTCACGGCCAACGGTTCACGGACCCATTCAAGTCAATGGGTCTGTGAAAAATCATGGATGCACACAAGATTTTCATCCGCGTCCGTGATCCGTGTCCGTGTTCCGTGTCCGTTTTTTCCTATCATTTCAATGGCAACCATGACTTTGATTTTTTTTCATTTTTCATGTCCGTGGATCCTCCAAAAAACAAGGAAGACCCACGGACGAAAAAACGGTCACGGATCACGGACCTACGGACCCCGACCTTAAAAAAAAAACGGTCGTGTGCATGAGGCCTTAGTCTAAAAATAATTACGCTCCTCTGTAATATGTGTTACATATAGTGTTATATTTCATTCAGAGTAGAAGGAATAATATTTATGAGCTGTTTGGGGCCATCAAGGTGGGGAGCTGTTAACTGGCTTAGGACCACCCGCCTTATATTTATAGCAGGCAACAAAGGCCCTTTAGCACTCCACAGCAGTCTACCGGGTGGGCTTTAGGTATGTGTGCGAATGATCAGGCGGCCGAATGTCGGCTTCCCTGCTGTGAGAACCTAGGGAGAAGACAGGACTTAGTTTCACATACATGCTGCTCAATGAGCAGTGTATATAGAATAGAGGGACAGGAGCTGCCATTCGTCCTGCTGGTCCCGCGACTGGTTATATAATTGTAGGGGGTCTTCATGGTGTTATAGACCCCAATTTTGTATCTAACATAAATATGAAACTGTAAATAATTAACCACACTTCACATCTTTAAATATGTTTTATTGTTGGAATATAATTGGCCACAGTGCTTAATGTTACCTAATAATTACATTTCATTAAACCATATTAATAAATACCAACATAAATAAATACTGAATAAATAATATCCAACTAGTCCACTCAGCGAGTGACTATTACCCCAACTGCCAAAGAGCAAAGCTAAATGGCTAAACAGCACCGCAGCCTATTTCGATTAAATTCTGTAAACCAACATTGAATACGGTATGTCAAAACCAATATCCGATAATGATTGTTTTGAATGATTGTGTAATCCTTCAATAAATCCTTCTAACTCTATGTGTCTGTAAGACATTTCTTGAATACCAGCCATACATTTCTCCATTCTTTTGTCTACTCGAATTCTAATTTTTAGTACAATTCATTAGAGCTACATTCCCATCTGGGTACTAGTTCTGAAATTGAAATTTTGGATTGTGGGAATTGATTATGAATTTCTGAAATAGTTAATTATCTTATTAATTAATGAGTACGAATCCTGCCCATGTCAGATGATCCAATCTGACAAATTATCATATTAGGATCTGGCCACAATTTATTGACCGATATACATACAGATTGAATGTTTTTTATTCGTAGATCATTTATCCCTGTCCAATAAATGGATACCTTGTTAACTAAGCCCAAATTCTCAGATTTGAATTTAATAGATGCTCTTTTACTGGCTGAAGAAACAAGATCATCTCCGAGTATCCAAATAATCTTCTGCTCTGGAAAAGATTATTACAGCAATTCAGGTCCAATGTACATTTTATACCTGCTTGAATTCCATCTACCTAATTTCTTTATGGTACTTTCTTTAAAACCCAATTCATATGCATATGTTGCAGCTCCAATTCTAAACGAATGTGCTGACATTTTCTCACCCTGTAAGGGCTCATGCACACGACCGTATTCCCTCCGAGACAGATGGTCCGTGAGCAGGCCATATGTCCCGGATACATTGTGCGTACATTGTGCGCACAGGAGCGCACAGCATCATAGGTTACTATGATGCTGTGAGCATCGGGCCACCTGCGGGGCTATTGTCCCGCACTCATAATATTATATGAGTGTGGGACAATAGTCCCGCTGACGGCCCGATGCTGTGCGCTCCCGTGAGCACGATGTATGCTGCTCTGAAACATATGGCCCGCTCACGGACCGTATGTCTCAGAGGGCATATGGTCGTGTGCATGAGCCCTAAGTCAAATTTTTTTTGCATTAATACAAAATGTAATTGAATTGGAACTTGGTTAATGGAGATCCATCCATATGCATGAAAAGAGGACCTTGTTTAAATGACCTAGCAAAAATAGCTTTTATAGCCTGAAAAGGGCAAATTGTAGATGACTGTAATTTATTTAGGGATACCCAAGTTCCTTTGCCTAGCTGGTCGGTTTTTGATCTCTTTATAAATAATTAGATTTTTTCCCCTTGGATAACCAGGTCATTAATTTGTAATGGTGCTTCTGTTTTTCTATTCGCAGCTGCTATTTTACTGCGGCTTTGAATAAACACTTCTCATGCTGGGATGAGCAAATAAATTGTAAGTAATCCAAAATTGATCTAAAAGATCAAGAGATAATGGTTTAGTTCTGCTCTTGATAGGATTTTCTCTTTTTAAACCTTTAATTAGCTGTTGTAATAAATTGTTAGAAGTGAATGGGGTTATATTGCAAATTTTTTGGAAAAAGGAAATGCTGGATAGGATTTTATTAATGTAGTCCCCTTTATGGCCCTTTTTTATGATTCAAAATGAATAAAATGACATGTAAATTTTTGTCATCCCACTGTAATGAAATTATTGGCAGAACAATATGTTCTCCAATTATTCTATGTGGCTGTGTAGGCAGCCATGTAGTCGGGGCTAGTGAATTACTAATCAAACCTTTATTCAATTCCATATTGTCTTCCACAGATTTTATGGGCATGGGATTCCCTTTTCTTCTGCTTCTGGGACCAGTTTTCTGAAATAGGAGAAGTTCAGCCGAGACAAAGAATCTGCGATTATATTTGACCTGCCTTCAATATATATTTTTTTAAACCAAATATTGTATTTTAAACATGTTTGGACGATTTGTCTCAAAATGTTGACTACTACTTCTGATTTGGCAGATAAACAATTAATGGAAAAAAAAAATATTCAGTTTGTTTTTGAAATTTTCATGCCAAATAGTTAAAACTACCAATACTGAAAAAAGTTACAAGAAATTGATGTTTTTCATGAATGGTTCATCTAGCCAATATTTTGGTCATGTTTCTGTTGAGCATTGGTTCATAAAATTTGCTCCGTAACCCACCGAAGCTGCAGCATCAGTGAATAACTGTAGTGAATCAGAATCTATAAATTCTTGCTGCCACATAGTTCTACCATTGTAATCTTACAGGAAACAAAGCCAGCTTAGAATATCATCTTTTATTTGTTTTGTAAGCTGAATGTGATCAAATAGGTGGCTTTTCCCCACTGTGGCAGAATACATACCTTATTTTTTGCCCTATAAGACTCACCGGCCCATAAGAAGCACCTAAGTTTTAGAGGTGGACAATAAGAAAAAAATATTTTTCATTATACCTTAGGTGAGACCACCAATCAGACCCCCAATGTTAATAAGACTCCAATAAGACCTCAGATCAGCCCCCAGCCATATATGTAATTATCCCCCAGACATATATGTAATAAGCCCCCAGCCATATGTAATCAGCAACCCCCAGCCATATATGTAATCAGCAGCTCCCAGCCATATATGCAATCAGCAGCCCCCAGCCATATATATATAATCAGCAGCCCCCAGCCATATACAGTATGTAATCAGCATCCCCAGCCATATATGTAATCAGCAGCCCCCAGCCATAGATCACAAATTAAATAAACCACTTACTTCTCCTGCTCCTGG